>NC_058080.1:208049800-209249800 GCF_014858855.1 Bufo gargarizans
CATTACTCACACATGATTGACAAGTTGGATGTGTTAATAGTGCTGAGATCTATTATGACAAAGCAAACAATGGCTTGATATTAGAGATGAGCGAATGTTTCAAAAATTCTCTTCACCGGTTCGCCAATTTTTGGGGGAAAATTTGGTTCAAACCGAATAATATTCATGGCGAATTTAGTTGAAAAACAGCTATTTCCTGGCTGCAGAGAGCCTTTATAGTGGTGTAGAACACGGTGCCTAGCAGTAACTCGCATAGAGAGTCTGCTTTGGTAGTGAAATAATATTGTGAGTCCGTATGACATGCAGATGACAGGCGTCGCTATTAGAATCAAAGCGCACTTTACTTATTTGGGCAGTCACAGGGCCAAAACTGACCAAATAACTCAAGTATGAACTCAGCCTTACAGGTCGATGTTAGCGCCAAGAAGAAGCGCACTCCTTTTACACCGTCTCCAGCTAATTCCACATAGATGTCTACAGAACCTGTTCTATTAAAGGGAGTCTGTCACCTCCATATGGCCATATACAGTGCTTACATGGCTCTGTAGCACACCTATACAGGATTGTAACTGTACCTTTGTCTTTGTCTTTAGACTTGCACCAGCAGGAAAAACGAAGTTTAATTCATATGCAAATGAGCACTCGCAAGTGCCCAGGGGTGGCGTTCAGTATGTAAGTGCCCAGGCTGCCCTGCCTTCTTTTCACTTTACTCCTCCCCAGCCTCTGCCTTTGCCCACCCTCGAAGTCTGGACCTATCGATGAGGCAAGAGACTTGGAGGGTGGGCCAAGGCAGAGGCTGGGGAGGAGTAAAGTGAAGAGAAGGCAGAGCAGCCTGGGCTCCTACACACTGAACGCCGCCCCTGGGCACTTGCGAGTGCTCATTTGCATATGAATTAAACTTCGTTTTTCCTGCTGGTGCAAGTCTAAAGACAAAGACAAATTCTGACTCGGTCAGAATTTGGTCAGTAATCCATCAGTATTGCTAATGCCAAAAAAAAAAGCAGGAGTGGATCCAAAACAGAGATGACATGTGAATGGAATATTTGCATGTCTTCTGTGTTTTGTACCCACTCCTGCTTTAGTTTTTTTATCAAACCATAAACAAATTTGGATGGGACCATACAGGCCTTAGAGCTGCTACACAGACATGATCCTTTGTGTGTCTCATTTTTCCTTCCTACTGACAGATCATAAGAAGGGTCAAATTAATGATTACGTCAACCAGGCCAAAAAGGCAAAATAGTGGGCCAGTCATGGAGTGGGGAGGGTAGGAACAGCATAAGAAGTCCACTGAGTGGCCCTTTGACATAGTGCGGAGGTGGCAGCAGAATCAGGAGACCAAAGAGTGGCAAGGTGACATAATGTGAAGGTGGCATAATGTGAAGGTGGCAGCCGCATCAGGAGACCACAGAGTGGCAAGGTAACACAATGTGGAGGTGGCAGCAGCAGAAGCAGCAGCATGAGGAGGCCGCAGAGAGGCACAAGGACAGAGTGTGGAGGTGGCAACAGCAGCATGAGAAGGCAACAGAGAGGCAAGGTGACGTAGTGTTGAGGTAGCAGCAGCATGTGGAGACCATAGATTGGCCCGATGACATGGTGTTGAGGTGGCAGCAGCATCAGAAGACCACAGAATCAGGAGACCACAGAGTGGCAAGGTGACATAATGTGAAGGTGGCAGCCACATCAGGAGACCACAGAGTGGCAAGGTAACACAATGTGGAGGTGGCAGCAGCAGCAGCAGCATGAGGAGGCCGCAGAGAGGCACAAGGACAGAGTGTGGAGGTGGCAACAGCAGCATGAGAAGGCAACAGAGAGGCAAGGTGACGTAGTGTTGAGGTAGCAGCAGCATGTGGAGACCATAGATTGGCCCGATGACATGGTGTTGAGGTGGCAGCAGCATCAGAAGACCACAGAATCAGGAGACCACAGAGTGGCCAGGTGACATAATGTGAAGGTGGCAGCCGCATCAGGAGACCACAGAGTGGCAAGGTGACATAGTGTGGAGGTGGCAGCAGCATGAGAAGGCCACAGAGTGGCACAATGACAGAGTGTAGAGGTGGCAGCAGCAGCATGAGGGGGCCACAGAGTGGCAAGGTGACATAGTGTGGAGGTTGCAGCAGCATAAGGAGACCACAGAGTGGCCGAATGACATAGTGTTGAGGTGGCAGCAGCATCAGAAGACCACAGAGTGGCAAGGTGACATAGTGTGGAGGTGGCAGCAGCATCAGGAAACCACAGAGTGAAAAGGTGACATAGTGTGGAGGTGGCAGCAGCATCAGGAGACCACAGAGTGACCCAGTGACAAAGTGGGGAGGTGGCAGCAGCATCAGGAGACCACAGAGTGACCCGGTGACAAAGTGGGGAGGTGGGAGGCACTAACAGTACCCGCTGACGATGGTGGGTGTAAGAAGGAGCACTTGGCTTCAGATGTGTGGCATCAGGTGGGTGACAGCATCAGAATAGTAGCTGAGGCAGGTAGCCAGAAGAGTCTCTTTTGTCAAGGTTTGGGTGAGGCAGCATGGATGATCTAATCTGATGCATCAGGCACTGGTTTGTGAAAATCCTGGCTGATCTATGCCTGATTCATCTTGACAAAGGTCAGTCTCTCCACATTTTAGGTGGACAGACTAGTTCTCCTTGGGGCACTGAACACCTGCTCTGATGCCACACTACTGGCCAGACAGTTTTTCCACTGCAAACTCAGCTAGTTGCGGCCACAAATCCAGTTTGGCTGTCCAGTATTCCAGCGGATCTTCAATGACAGCTGGCAGGGTGCACTCTGAGTCTGCTACCACCTGCTGGTTTAGGTTCTGCTCTACGTCTAGCTGCTGGTGAGTAGTTTCTTCACTGTGCGGGTGAAAAAAGCTGCTTCTCAGCAACTCTAGACTCAATTTGCTGCTGATGGAGCTGGTAATGCTCCTGCCACCCCACCCCCCCATCAGCCATGGCCCCGCAGAGGTCCCCCCTGATCAGACCTGCGAGAGGATGGACGATGGACCAGCCAACTGACTACATAGGATATCTCTATAGAAGTTCAGTTTGTCCTCCCTCTCAGCGGGTGTAAAAAAGGCCTTCATTTTGGACTGGTAGCGAGGGTCTAATATGGTGGAGGACCAGTAATGACCCCTGTGCTGAATGGTGACAATTCCCTAGTCACTACGCAAGTATGTGAGCATGCATTGGGCTATTTGCTCAAGTGATTTGGAGGGACTCCCTGCTTCCATCTCCACTGCATACTGCCACAGTGTGTCTGGTTTGTCTTCCTCATCTCCATCTTGCTCTTCCAGCTGCTCCTGCTCCTCCTCTCCTGTCACCCCTGTAGAAAAACCACCCATTTCACTACACATTGCTTGTGCTTCAATGTCCTCCTTCTCCTCCAGTTCAGCCCCACAGGGCTCATGTGGCTTTGAGATCTAGTCGCCAGTTCCCTGACCAGCCAGATTTACCAGCATCTGTTCCAGGACATGAAGCAGTGGAACAACATTGTTCATCCTGTAGTCCTGTTGACTGACAAATAAAGTGGTCTCCTCAAAGGGCCTGAGCAAAAGTCAGGTGTCACGCATGAGCTGCCACTGGCTGACATCGAAGTTACACAGGGGAGTACCTCTGTCCGCCTATATCACCAAGAAATCATTTATGGCCTTTCTCTGTTCCTATGTTGGGGGATGCCGTTCTGCTGCTGCAGCTCAAGGAGGGTGTGCTTTGCGGTGTACGAGTGGCTGAAGTGCATGCAAAGTTTCCTGCCCATTTTTAGGATGTCTTGCAGATGGGTGGAATACTTCAGAAACCACTTGACAACCAGATAGAACATGTGTGCCATGCAGTGTGCATTGCTCAGCCCTCCTTGATGCAGCGCAGACACAATATTCTTTCCGTTGTCGGTCACCATGGTTTCAATTTTGAGTTGTTGTGGAGAAAGCCAGGATTCGATTTCTTGATGAAGGACGCAGAGCAGTTCCTCCCCTGTGTGACCCCATTCGCGCAGGCAAACTAGGTGCAGAACAGCATGACACCGCTTTTCCCTGCACATGTGGTATGCTGGTGGGGCACTGTGAATTATCCCTGCAGTGGAGGCTGAGGACAAGGTGGAAGATTAGGAAGCTTGTCGCAGGACCAGTGGCGTGAGAATGTGGAGGCGGAAGCGTCGTCTCCTGGCTAAGTTGCTGGTTTGGCTGGGCAGAAACCACATTTACCCAGTGGGCAGTAAAGAATATATATACACGTCGGCACTACCATGCACTTTGGCAGACACCAACAGGCTCAGGGACTGGCACACCTTCTGTTCTACATATTTGTGCAGGGCTGGTAATGCCTTTTTAGCAAAAAAATTACGGCTTGGGACTCTTCACCTCGGCTCGGCATAAGCCATTAGTTTTCTGAAAGGTGCAGAGTCCACCACTTGGGAACAGAGGGACTGCAGTACCAGTAACTAGGCCAGGAGCACGTTCAGCTTCTGCACCGTTGGATAAGTGCACGCATACTGTTGTCTCTTGGCAATCGCTTCGGTGATCGATTGCTGACGGAATGACTGAATAGGAGGAAGAGGAGCAGGAGCATCAGGACCAGTAGATGATGGGCAGAACAGACAGCTTCCTTCGGCTGAGGTGGTGGAGCCTTGACTGCCTTAAATCGGTGCATGCCACTGGGTGATGCAGCGGTTGCTGCTGCAGGCTGGACCACCACATTGGAACCACTTTTCTCCCAGGCCAGTTTATTGTGAAGCTGCATATGTTGATGCAGGGCCGTGGTGCCAACATTGGCACCCTGGCCACGCTTCACCTTCTGCCCACATATTCGACAAATGGCCATGTTCACTTCTCCCGGCGACTTAACAAAAAACTTCCACACCGCCGAGTAGATGATTTTACCCCCAACACTGACTGACTGCTACCGCCACTGCCTCCGTAAATCCCTGCACCACTACTTTCTGGACCTGTAGGTTCCTGCCAAGCGGGTGGTCTACCCTGTGCATGTTTGGGTCTCGACCTCCCACTGCTGCAGCCCTGCTGACTCCTGGCCACGCTACCAACTTGCTGCCTCATGCGCAAGCTACCACCCTCTTCTCCCGATGATGATGATGAAGCCCCTTCGTCACCCGGCTCCCATTTACGATTGGCTACATCGAGTACTATCTGCACATCACTGATTTCCTCCTCAACGATCTTTGAGCCAGGAGCCTGACCGCTTTCAACACTAGCTCCCACAACTCTCTCCTCATCACTAATTGCCCGGAGGAAGCAGTGGATGTCTCCCCCGGATCTTGGCTGGGCAGTAGCTGACTGCCCTCTAGTAGTTCGTCCTCCCTGTACAGTGGAGCTGAGCCCACAGCATATAATGCATCTCAGGCTGAGGTAACAGAAAAGGACAGAGGCAGGTTGAGGACAGGTGAGGCCCCTTTCACACGGGCAAGTATTCCACGTGGGTGCAATGCGTGAGGTGAACGCATTGCACCCGCACTGAATTCTGACCCATTCATTTCAATGGAGCTGTGTACATGAGCAATGTTTTTCATGCATCACTTGTGTGTTGCGTGCAAATCTCAGCATGTTCTATAGTTTGCATTTTTCACGCAGCCAAAGCACGGTGAGCACAATGACATCAGTGAAGGTCCTTTTGCAGGTCCTACAAGAATAACAAAGAAGAGGATCCCGGCTGCGTGATCAAGTGGATGTGGAGAGTAATGTTTTTATTATTTTTTAACCCTCAATTGACATTATAACCATGTTATAATGGAAAATAATAAAATCTACAGAACACCAAACAAAACCCGAAATTATATATAACTGCACCCCACAAGGGCTAATAAGAACCCAATAACAAGAGTGGTTCGCTGGAATTACAGAGGTATTGCAAACCTGAAATGAGCAGCAGTCTAATGGCAATTTGGATCCGCAGTCAGTGCAGCAAGGTGTTCTGTTTCAATACTGTGGAAGGAATAATTCCTTCCTATCCTTTCCCTATACTTCTAATGCTCTTTCCCTGAACTTCTATTGAGCAAAATATAAGTTTTCAAGTCTTAGTGGCAAAAAATTTTATTTCCCATTCACAGCTGCTGTTATATGTTCTAAAGCCTTTTTTTTTACATATATTAGTGGGGGAAAAGAAAAAGGGCTTATTAGCCATTGTGTGGTAAAGTGAGAAAATTAAAGCCCTTTCTGGCATGCATTAATTTCCTTTTTATTTACTTATTTGATCTAACAGTATGTCAGACAGAGAAGTGACAGGCCCTGAGCTACAGGGTGATGAGGAAGACAAGGCAAATGGCCCAGACACACCGTGACAGTATGCAGTGGAGATGGACGTAGGGAGTCCCTCCGAGTCACTTGCTGAATTGGCCCGATGCATGCTCAGTTGCTTGCTTAATCACAGCCGAATTGTCACCATTTGGCAGAGGGATGAGAAATTCGCTCATCTCTAGTCATCAATGAAAATAACTTGGACAACCCCTTAATATTTTTTCTCTTTTCTATGTTATTATATGATTTGGAGTCAACGCCTCTTAGCTCTAAGTCAGCCAGTAAAATGTCTCTCTTTGCTATGCAAAACTTCTTTAAAACTAAATGTATCTAATCATCTAAAAGAATTTAACATTCATTTGAAACCTGAAACAATTACAGTTTTCTGAAGTGACCAATTTCAGCATTCGGAATGAACTAATCTCAGTCACAGATGGAGGGTATATGCTTCATGTGGTTCATAGCACTCTACAGTATAAGGTAATAACAACTAAGTTCTGCCTCTTTTCACCCTGGGCAGTCCTTGTAACACAGTGTGTGCTCTGTACTAACTGTTAATTGGATCCATGCTATGTTGTCATCATGCTTCTTACTCATATAAAGATTACTACAGAGTACAGTGTTCTACAGTGTGCAGTATGTGACACAGCACTGACTAGAAAAGCTGTTCTTAGGAGCTCCTCCAAGAAAACTATAGACTCTGGTCACCTTTAATTTAATGGCATTTACGCTTCTTGTACATGGCTACTTTCTACAATGAAGCCATATTCACCTCACCACTGTATGGCACTCCATATGCTACAATCAATGCTATGGAATTATTCCATCCTATAAGCCAGTGTTCCCCTACTCCAGTCCTCAGGACCCAACTGATGGTCATGATGTGAGAATATCCCACAGAATGAATACCAGTGGTAAGGGTCGATGCATGGGCATCAATTATATCAGCCCTGAGGACTGGAGTTGAGAGGTTAAAAGGCACCTGTCAGCAGATTTGTACCTACAGTCGTGGGCAAAAGTTTTGAGAATTACATAAATATTGGAAATTGGAAAAGTTGCTGCTTAAGTTTTTATAATAGCAATTTTGCATATACTCCAGAATGATATGAAGAGTGATCAGATGAATTGCATAGTCCTTCTTTGCCATGAAAATTAACTTAATCCCCAAAAAAACTTTCCACTGCATTTCATTGCTGTCATTAAAGGACCTGCTGAGATCATTGCAGTAATCGTCTAGTTAACTCAGGTGAGAATGTTGACGAGCACAATGCTGGAGATCATTATGTCAGGCTGATTGGGTTAAAATGGCAGACTTGACCTGTTAAAAGGAGGGTGATGCTTGAAATCATTGTTCTTCCATTGTTAACCATCCATGGTGACCTGCAAAGAAACGCGTGCAGCCATCATTGCGTTGCATAAAAATGGTTTCACAGGCAAGGATATTGTGGCTACTAAGATTGCACCTCAATCAACAATGTATAGGATCATCAAGAACTTCAAGGAAAGAGGTTCAATTCTTGTTAAGAAGGCTTCAGGGCATCCAAGAAAGTCCAGCAAGCGCCAGGATCGTCTCCTAAAGAGGATTCTGCTGCGGGATCGGAGTGCCACCAGTGAAGAGCTTGCTCAGGAATGGCAGCAGGCAGGTGTGAGCGCATCTGCACGCACAGTGAGGCGAAGACTTTTGGAAGATAGCCTGGTGTCAAGAAGGGCAACAAATAAGCCACTTCTCTCCATAAAAAACATCAGGGACAGATTGATCTTCTGCAGAAAATATGGTGAATGGACTGCTGAGGACTGGGGCAAAGTCATATTCTCCGATGAAGCCTCTTTCCGATTGTTTGGGGCATCAGGAAAAGGCTTGTCCGGAGAAGAAAAGGTGAGCACTACCATCAGTCCTGTGTCATGCCAACAGTAAAGCATTCTGAGACCATTCATGTGTGAGGTTGCTTCTCATCCAAGGGAGTGGGCTCACTCAAAATTTTGCCCAAAAACACAGCCATGAATAAAGAATGGTACCAAAACACCCTCCAACAGCAACTTCTTCCAACAATCCAACAACAGTTTGGTGAAGAACAATGCATTTTCAAGCACGATGGAGCACCATGCCATAAGGCAAAAGTGAAACTAAGTGGCTCGGGTCCATGGCCTGGAAACTCCCCAGATCTTAATCCCATTGAGAACTTGTGGTCAATCCTCAAGAGGCGGGTGGACAAACAAAAACCCACTAATTCTGACAAACTCCAAGAAGTGATTATGAAAGAATGGGTTGCTATCAGTCAGGAATTGGCCCAGAAGTTGATTTAGAGCATGCCCAGTCGAATTGCAGAAGTCCTGAAAAAGAAGGGCCAACACTGCAAATACTGACTCTTTGCATAAATGTTATGTAATTGTCGATAAAAGCCTTTGAAACGTATGAAGTGCGTGTAATTATATTTCACTACATCCCAAAAACAACTGAAACAAAGATCTAAAAGCAGTTTAGCAACAAACTTTGTGAAAACTAATATTTGTGTCATTCTCAAAACTTTTGGCCACGACTGTATACACTTATATCACCTGTTACATGTGCACTTGGCAGCTGAAGACATCTGTGTTGGTCCCATGTTCATATTTGCCCGCATTGCTGAGAAAAATTAAGTTCTAATATATGCAAATCAGCCTTTAGGAGAAACAGGTGCATTACACCTAGAGGCTCTACTCTCTGTGCAACAGCCGCACCCTCTGCATTTTTATTCACAGGGACAGAAAGGTGTGATGACATTTTCACTGCCTGGCCCTATCATTTAAAGTGCAGAGTGCATGGTAGAAAAGAGCAGCGACTCCAGGTGTAACGGCAACGCCCCTGTTGCTCTTAGAGGCTGATTTTCATATATTATAATATACATTTTTATCAGCAATGCGGGCACATATGAACATCGGACCAACACCGATGCCCTCAGCTGCCAAGCACACATGCAGCGGGTCAGCCAGTTTTAGGGTCCATTCACACGTCCGTGGTGTGCTGCAGACCCACAAATTGCGGATCCGCAACACACCCGGCCGGCACCCCCTATAGAAATGCCTATTCCTGTCCGCAGCTGCAGACAAGAATAGGACACGTTCTATCTTTTGCGGAGCTGCGGACCGGAAGTTCGGGGCTCTCTGCTTCACGTCCAGGCCCATAGAGAATGAATGGGTCTGCACCCGTTCCGCAAAATGAAAAACAGGTGAGGACCCTTTTGCGGACGTGTGAATGGGGCCTTATAGGTACAAATCTATTGACAGATACGCTTTAACCCCCTATGTAAGGATCTGGATTTACCTACTTCAAGTCCCGTGGTTATGTCTACTGTATAGCTGCTGGGATTTGTAGTGGTCTGCAGATCCTATTACTTAGAATCTTCTAATCAGAGTGGCCAGTAAAAATTTTGACTGTCGAAGCTCTGTATTGAGTGCCTTGTTACATTACTTTAGAGCTTAAATATTGTACAGAGCCACTATATGCTCTTGCACAAGGTGAGTACATACTGCTCAAGGCCTGCAGGTATTGACAATAGGAATGTTTTATGTACTGAGCTTTTGCATTATTTTTAGCTTTTAACATATTGTTTAAATCGTATGAGAGCTACTCTGTACTTACTTGTTTCTTATACCATTTATTCAGTTTGGATTGCAGTAATCATAACTCTCATTTTCTCCACCAGTAGATGTTTTTAAATAATCTTTTTTATAGTGGCTGTATATAGCTTATCAATTAATAAAGTTGTAATCTTTGATAAAAGTTTGTATTACTGGAAGGTCTTTTTTGGTTTGATATGTGAATTTTTAGTCTGTGTTCTATTATAATTTTGTCACTATGGCCCATGTATAATAATTTATGTTTCATATACTGTAAAGACTCTTCTTTTAGAAAGTGTGTTGATGTCACAATAGTTATTATCTTTATTCCTCAATGTTACTTTGCTGAGATTTCACAATAGTGTGTGCCTTACTCCTTGGAAGTGATCTCTTTTATGCATTTGCCTACATTGAAGTTTATAACGTTGCCTGTCTTTTCATTATAAGCTGGTTGTATTTTGTTGATGTCACAAGGACCTTCTTTTTAAAGCTGTATTCTACTTATAAAAAGGTCACATCAGATTTGACACATCTTGCCAGATAAGTTACACACTGTTTTGCTCCCATTTCGCATGCTCGTATTTTCTGCATACACAAAAGACCCATTACTCTCAAATATTGTTCACAAATCTGTCTAAATCTGTGTTAGTGAGCACTTCTCCTTTGCCGAGATAATCCATCCCACCTCACAGATGTGGCATATCAAGGTGCTGATTAGACAGCATGAATATTGCACAGGTGTGCCTTATACTGCCCTCAAAGAAAGACAACTCTGAAATGGCCACCATTTGCCTCACGCAGTGCAACACATCTCCGTCGCATAGAGTTGATGAGGTTGTTGATTGTGGCCTGTGGAATCTTGGTCCACTCCTCTTCAATAGCTGTGCGAAGTTGCAGAATATTGGCAGGAACTGGAACACGCTGTCGTATACGCCGATCCAGAGCATCCCCAACATGCTCAATGGTTGACATGTCCGGTGAGTATGCTGGCCATGCAAGAACTGGGATGTTTTCAGCTTCCAGGAATTGTGTGCAGATCCTTGCAATATGGGGCCGTGCATTATCATGCTGTAGCATGAGGTGATGGTCATGAATGGCACAACAACGGGCCTTAAGGATCTCATCACGGTATCTCTGTACCTTCAAAATGCCATCAATAAAATGCACCTGTGTTCATTGTCCATAACTTACGCCTCCCCATACCATTACCCCACCACCGCCGTGGGCCACTCGATCCATAACGGTGACACGCTGTCTGCCATCTGACCTGAACAGTGAAAACCGGGACTCATCTGTGAACAGAACGCCTCTCCAACATGCCAGACACCAACGAATGTGATCATTTGCCCACTCAAGTCAGGTACGACGACGAACTGCAGTCAGGTCCAGACCCCGATGAGGACAACAAGCATGCAGATGAGCTTCCCTGAGACGGTTTCTGACAGTTTGTGCAGAAATTCTTGGTTATGCAAACCGATTGTTGCTGCAGCTGTCCGGGTGGCTGGTCTCAGACAATCATGGAGGTGAACATGCTGGATGTGGAGGTCCTGGGCTGGTGTGGTTGCATGTGGTCTGCGGTTTTGAGGCCGGTTGGATGTGCTGCCAAATTCTCTGAAATGCCTTTGGAGATGGCTTATGGTAGAGAAATGAACATTCATTGCATGGGCAACAGCTCTGGTAGACATTCCTGCAGTCAGCATGCCAATTGCACGCTCCCTCAAACGTTGTGACATCTGTGGCATTGTGCTGTGTGATAAAACTGCACTTTTCAGAGTGGCCTTTTATTGTGGGCAGTCTAAGGCACACCTGTGCAATATTCATGCTGTCTAATCAGCACCTTGATATGCCACACCTGTGAGGCGGGATGAATTATTTAAGCAAAGGAGAAGTGCTCACTAGCACAGATTTAGACAGATTTGTGAACAATATTTGAGAGTAATGGGTCTTTTGTGTATGGAAAATGGAAGGAAGATGTCTTACATTTAAAAAGCCAGTGTCTCTTCATAACTCTGGCGGATCCAGTGAAAGCACAGGGCCTTTATTAAGATCAGAGTCTAATACACCCAATGTTTTTCATTTTTCTTAGTGCATTGCTGTAGACTTTTAAATGAAACTCATTCATATTTATATTTGGAATGATGTTGGCACCATTTTACTGTACATCTATAGCTCTAACCCTGCTGCAGGGCAGAGCTCTTGTCAGGAGCTGGACCATCACTGATCTCATATGTGGTAAAAGATCATTCACCTGTTGGGGACACAGGCCATACAGGTACTTAAGGACAGCAGGCACCCTGGGACAATGCCGAAGGGTTTTTTGTGACCCCCCCCCCCCCCTGTATCGGTGATCGCAGCAAACCGCAGGTCAATTCAGACCTGCGGTTTGCTGCGTTTCCGGCTTATTCGGCTCTCTGGTGACCCGACAACCCGGAAAAGGATGGTGTTCGGTGGTGTGACAATACACCACCAATCACCATCCTGCGATCCTGAGAGCTGATGGTGACATCACCTCTCAGGATCACTTCTGATTAGCTGCAGGGCGGGCGGTTTAAACTTACTGCAGCTCTTTCTCCTCCTCCTTTCTGTGTTGGGATCCAGGAGAGAGAGCAGTCTGAGTCGTCCAGCTCCGGAGCCCAGTGAGCCCAGTGAGCCCAGTGAGCCCAGCGAGCCCAGCACCCCCACCGAGCCACCATAGTGCCATATGGCACTAAAAAGGTACATAGGGACAGGTTAGGGAGAGCTTAGATAGGTAGGAATAGTCAGGGAAAGTTTAGGGGGAAAAAAGGTTTTTTTTTTTTTTTTTTTTGCATCACCCTGATCGGGTGTCTGAGGGTCCACAGCACAGCTTTTAGCATCCGGCCACTGTTAGCGCATCACCCACCCCACCGCTGATCAGCTTTGGACTGCTGATCAGCGAGTTTGAATTTTATCACAGTAATGGCATCACCCCTGTCTCTGTGCAAGGTACCGCGGCAACGGTCCTCAAGCCCGATTGTATTGTCGACTACAATCGGTAAATAGAAGGAGTTGATCTCTCTGATCAAGTCCTCAAGCCATATAACGCCATGTGCAAAACCCGGGCATCGTACAAAAAAGTTGCGGTCTACTTGGTACAGGTTGCCTTGTACAACTCTTTTGTGCTGTCCCGGAGCGCTGTCAACACAGGGAAATTCCTTCAGTTCTTTAACCGCCTCCGGACTGCATAACGCACGGATGCGTCCGGGAGGCGGTCGATTGATTCCTCCTGGACGCATCTGTGCGTCATCTTGCGAGACGCGAGATTCCGGACTGAGCCGGCCCGCGCATGCGCATCGCTGGCCAGCAAAAGTACAAGCACTATTTCGTCACCAGCCTGCCAGCCAATGATCGTGGCTGGCAGGCTGGCGATTTTTAAAATCACAAAATTTGTAAATATAATGTGTTAAATGGCTTCCCTGCTCTTCTGCTGGTCCTTTTGGTCGGTTGGTTCCAGCAGAGGAGCAGGCATCACAGTGAGTAGCACCAAACACCACACATAGCCCCAGATCACTCCCCTGCACCCCAATTAACCCCTTGATCACCCCTTCTTGCCCCTGTCAATCACTAGTGAAAGGGAAAAAAGTGATCAGTGTAAACTGTCACTTTTTTTTTTCACTGGTATTGACTGTTAGGTTTTAGGGATAGTTTAGGCCCCTTGGTTAGGTAGTTTAGCGATCGTTTAGCGCCCAGCCCACCGCACTGCAGTCACTTATTCGCTGATCAGCATTAGTACTTTTATAGTATCTGTAATTGATCAAAACTGATCACAGTCAGATCTATAATAGTATTAGTGTCACCTTAGCTCGCCCTCCACCCAAAACGCAGTGTTTGCCCGATCAGGCCTGATCGGTCGCCCACACGTGCGTTCACCCACGCCCGCCCCGCCGCAGTGACAAAAATTTTTTTTTTTTGATCACTGCACAATCACTTTACAAGCGTTGAGGCGATAAAAAAATCAGTTTTGATATTTTTTATCAACCGCAGGGGCCTCCGGTACTTCGCTAGCCTCCCATTTGTAAGACAGGCTTGCTTTTTTTCTTGGGTAGTCTCAGGGAATACCCCTAAATTTAGTAGCCCAAATGTCAAACAGGGGGTATTCTTCTGAAGAGGCCTACAGGTTTCTGACCCAGTCGGATGAGGAATGGGAACCCTCATCTGATGAATCTAGCGGGTCAGAATATGAACCTGTAGAAAGCAGTGGCAGTTTGACTCAAAGTTCGGACAAGGAGGTTGAGGTCCCTGATAGCACCAGGCGTACCCAGCCCGTGTCGCTAGACCACAGGTTGCACAGGATCCGCTTCAAGGGCAGCAGAGTGGGGCTGGCGCTTTCGGATTACGCGGTGAGACATACACCAGCAGCGCAGCCCATCCTGGACCTAGTACCAGCACTTCCGTACAACATGGTGAAGTGGCGAGCACCAGAAGGGCAGTTGAAGCTGGTACGGTGGCACGTGCAGTAGTTACCCCGTCGCAGCCACCGTACAGACAGGCCCGTAGAGCCCCTAGAATCCCTTAGGTGCTGGCAAACCCTGATTGGCAGTCCCCAACTTCAGCCGCACCTGTAGTTCCCCCTTTCACCTCCCAGTCTGGAGTTCGGGTTGAGACAGCTCAGATCGGTTCGGCCCTGGGATTTTTTGAGCTGTTCTTGACTGCGGAGCTCTTGGACTTAGTTGTGGCAGAAACAAATCGGTATGCCACACAATTTATATCCGCCATCGCATCTGGGGGAGCTGCTCAACCCCTAACACTGTAGCGTGTTTTTCATTGGGGGAGCAGCCCCACCGCATGTGGACCGCAGCAAACTACTATCCCCAGCAAAAAAAAATGCATACGGTGGAGGATGTCGGCGCGGTCCACATGCACCACAAAGGCATCCCACACAAAACGGAGCATTGTGCGGATGAAAATATAATCATATAAATCACAGAAAAAATGCACCAAACGGATATGCCACTGACTATACTGGCTAGTCATAAATGCAAATATTAAAAGCTGAGACTTTTGCCAATATATTCCTGTCAGGAAAATATCGGAGCCCATCATGCACCACGTCACGGTCACTCAGCATGGCAAGGGGTCCTACCACTAAGCTACCTATGGTGTGAACAAGGTCTGAAGGTTATGTAATCCAGCTCACAGCCAAGCTTCCACACAACCGCATAGCAGGACAACTAATGCAATGTGAACAAAGCAAGACTGTAAGCCACACCCATATCAGACCATGTGATGGAGGCCACCAGGTGCAAAAGAAAGTGTTTGAATGCCAGGTAAAGGCACATACACTACATATAAAACAAGACACAAACACAGAAATATAGTGGCAAATCTGGGGGAGCTGCTCAACCCCTAATTTAACCCATATTTAATTCCATTGGCTCTTTATAATAGTTTTGTTCTCTACAGTAAGGCTGGGAGAACACGATCCTTCCTCAAATTTCAGGAAGAGATCATCGAGAACCATACAGGAGGTTCCGTGGCCCCATCCACCAGTGTAGTTAGCCATCTACACGAGCGACATTTCCCCAATGTCGTTGCTGGTACCTCGACCCAACCGTCACCCCGAAAAAGATGTGTCTGTAGCAGGAGTGGAATAAGACGTGACACCTGCTATTTCTGTCCTGACTGCCCTGACCACCCTGCCCTATGCTTAGGGGAGTGTTTCCGGAAGTACCACACACAGGTACACCTAGCATAGGGATCACATCTCACCAGGACAGGCACACAGGGCTATTAGGGCCCATTCACACACAGAGCTGCTGCTAACCTCTCCTTTCACCTGGGACAAAGTGCATAATGCACTTCGCCACATCTTTGGGCGATTTGCGCTTTGCACATTGTCCCATGGGGAAGGAGAGGTTTGTCCTATAAAGGTAAAAAAAAAACAAGCAAAAAAAAAAAAACACCAGTAAGCAAAAAAGTTAACGTTCAGTTCCAAAAGTTAAATAAAGTTTATATGTTCTGTTCAAAGGTTATTATAAAGTTAATAAAATGTATTGCGTTGCGGCCTGGTTTTTCCTTTTTTTTTTTTTAAACCTTTCTTTTTTTTTACCTTTCAGGTGGACTGCTGCAGCACTGATGTGCATTCTGACAGAAGCATTGCGCTGCTGTCAGATTACACAAAAGTCGGTTGTATGCGGCGCTGCAAGACGAGATTTCTCCTCTGCAGTAAAAGATACGTTTGCCGAGGCATATGAGCTGAGGAGGTGGCGGTGTTGATATGCTTTGGCAAACACTTTGTATATATAAAAAAAAATAAAAAATCCCGGCAATGATTTATTTATTCATCAACATCGATTGATGTGAGTGGAGAAATCGGGATGGATGTTGGGCGGAGCTCCTATGTCCTGGTAGACGCCTTTTCCCTCCTTTTTTTTTTTTTTGGCAGAGATTTTTTCATCCACATTGATCGATGTGAATGAAGAAATCTGTGCCGTTCATTTTTTTCTTTCAGCCCAGAGGCTGAACGGAAAAAAAAAAATCTCATTACCTGTATGCTCAATATAAGGAGAATAGCAGAAACTCCTAATGCTGGCCATACATGTAATGATTGCGGAGACCCTCAAATGCCAGGGCAGTACAAACACCCCACAAATGACCCCATTATGGAAAGAAGACACCCCAAGGTATTCACTGAGGGGCATATTGAGTCCATGAAAGATTGAAATTGTTGTCCCAAGTTAGCGGAAAGTGAGACTTTGTGAGATAAAAGAAAAAAAAAAATTTCCGCTAACTTATGCCAAAAAAATTCTATGAACTCGCCAGGCCCCTCATTGAATACCTTGGGGTGTCTTCTTTCCAAAATGGGGTCACATGTGGGGTATTTATACTGTTCTGGCTTTTTAGGGGCCCTAAAGCGTGAGAAGAAGTCTTAGATCCAAATGTCTAAAAATGCCCTCCTAAAAGGAATTTGGGCACCTTTGCGCATCTAGGCTGCAAAAAAGTGTCACACATGTGGTATTGCCGTACTCAGGAGAAGTTGGGGAATGTGTTTTGGGGTGTCATTTTACATATACCCATGCTGGGTGAGATAAATATCTTGGTCAAGTGCGAACTTTGTATAAAAAAATGGGAAAAGTTGTCTTTTGACGAGATATTTCTCTCACCCAGCATGGGTATATGTAAAATGACACCCCAAAACACATTCCCCAACTTCTCCTGAGTACTGCAATACCACATGTGTGACACTTTTTTGCCGCCTAGGTGGGCAAAGGGGCCCACATTCCAAAGAGCACCTTTTGGATTTCACCGGCCATTTTTTACAGATTTTGATTTCAAACTACTTCGCACGCATTTGGGTCCCTAAAATGCCAGGGCAGTATAACTACCCCACAAGTGACCCCATTTTGTAAAGAAGACACCCCATGGTATTTCATGATGGGCATAATGAGTTCATGGAAGTTTTTATTTTTTTGTCACAAGTTAGTGGAATATGAGACTTTGTAAGGAAAAAGTAAAATATAAAAAAAATCATCATTTTCCGCTAACTTGTGACAAAAAATAAAAAGTTCTATGAACTCACTATGCCCATCAGCGAATACCTTAGGGTGTCTACTTTCCGAAATTGGGTCATTTGTGGGGTTTTTCCACTGTCTGGGCATTGTAGAACCTCAGGAAACATGACAGGTGCTCAGAAAGTCAGAGGTGCTTAAAAAAGTGGAAATTCACATTTTTGTAAATTAGTTTGTAAATGCTATAACTTTTACCCAAACCATTTTTTTTACCCAAACATTTTTTTTATCAAAGACATATAGAACAATAAATTTAGCGAAAAATTTATATATGGATGTCGTTTAAAAAAAAAAAATTACAACTGAAAGTGAAAAATGTCATTTTTTTGCAAAAATTTCGTTAAATTTGAATTAATAACAAAAAAAGTAAAAATGTCAGCAGCAATGAAATACCACCAAATGAAAGCTCTATTAGTGAGAAGAAAAGGAGGTAAAAGTCATTTGGGTGGTAAGTTGCATGACCGAGCAATAAACAGTGAAAGTAGTGTAGTGCAGAAGTGTTAAAAGTAGCCTGGTCATTAAGGGTGTTTCAGCTAGGGGGGTTGAAGTGGTTAAGGCAGTCCTCAAGGCACTGATCGAGGAGGCCGGAGTACCTTGGGAACTGGAGTCGCCCGGATCGTCCCTGGCCAACAATTTCCAGGTGTGGTCCCCAATACTAGAAAGAAGGGACCGTCCCCCAAAAAGTGCAGTGTGTCACAGGAGGGTGAGACGGAAGGACACCACCACTCAGTGTGACACGTGCCCTGATCATCCGGGCCTCTTCATTGATGGTCGCTTCAGGGAGTACCACACTTCCATGGAGTACTAAATTTATAATCCCCTTCCCCAATTTTTATTCCATTTAGCCATTGACAATAAAAAAAAAACTATGGTTCTCAGACTTGAGACACCCCAAAAACTTTTTTTTTCAAAAATTATATTTTGTAAAACTAAAATAAATAAAAAATTTGACATAGTAGGTATCGCTGCATCCTTAAGAATCTGCTCTATAAAATTACCCCATGAACTAACCCCTCAGATGAACACAGTCAAAAAATTTAAATAAAAACGGTGCAAAAAAGGTAGATTTTTGTCACCTTACATCACAAAAGGTGTAAACGCAAGAGATAAAAAACCTAAGACAATCAGCTAAAAACAAAAAATAAAAAGACTCTTAGACTATGGAGATACTAAAATATATATTTTTTTGTTTTAAAAAGGATAATATAGTGTAAAACCTAAATAAATGTAAAAAAGTAGACATATTAGGTATCTCCGCGTCCGTAAGATTCTGCTCTATAAAAATACCCCATGACCTAACCCATCAGATGAACACGGTCAAAAAAATAAAATAAAAACGGTACCAAAACAGCAATTTTTTAGCAAATTTTCCATTTTATTCCATTTCATCCAGTAACAAAGCAAGGGTTAACAGCCAAACAAAACATAATATTACCCTGAGTCTGCAGTTTACATAAACCTTATATGTAGTCGTAAACTGCTGTATGACCAAATGGCAGGGGGCAGAAGGAAAGGAATGCCATATGGTTTCTGGAAGGCAGATTTTGATGGCCTTTTTTTGGCACCATGTCCCATTTGAAGAACCCATGATGAATCTCTAGAGTAGAAACTCCATAGAAGTTTATACTCAGAAGGCTGGGCAGAAGGCTGCGATCCATGTGATAATAATTCATGTAGCAGCCGCCGGCTCACTGCGCACAGTGCTTCTGTGCGGCTGTTTCAAGAGATATTATCACAGGGATTGCAGGGCAGTGAATGTAACAGAGCATTAGATTACATAGAAAGGGGGAATTTAAATGTAATTTTAACTCCTAAGACTCCTGTGCCCAGCCTTCTGTCTCCCAGGGAAGCACGAGTCAGAAGCATAGCATCTGCACAGCCTGTCTTTTCTAAAGGACGGATGGCCCTTAGCAGCGCTCTTTTGAAGACTGCTGCTAAGGGCCATTTAAGCCCCAGTTTTCTACCAAAAATAAAGGTTTTTGCTAAATAAAGTCTATTGCAAAATTGTTCCCTATCACTTGCCCTACACTTTAGCAAAAAAAATTAAAATTCCTTAGCTACAGCTTTGGTACTCTGCAGATCCCTGGCATCAGAGTTTAGCAACTACAATTGATTCCTTGTATAATGTTTATAGACTGTAACAAAAAAATTGTGTTGTGGAGCAGTACAGTGGTCTTTTAGGGTAGTTTCGAAACAGCGAAAATAAAAATGAAATACTAGACATGGTATAACAGGAGAAGTATGAAAGCATAAAATGCAGTATAAAAAGGAGCACACATACTTAAATGAAGTCAAAGTAGCCAAGCAGCCAAGGTCAGAGATGCTCATGAGCCTATGGCCTCATGCACACAACCGTTGTTTCATTCCGTGTCCATTGTTCCGTTTTTCGTGTTTTTCTGCGGACCCATTGACTTTCAATGGGTCCGTTGAAAACTCGGCTATTGCACCGTTTATCATCCGCGTCAGTGATCCGTGGTTCCAGTCCGTCAAAAAAATATAACCTGTCCAATATTTTTCACGGAAAACGGATTACGGACCCATTCAAGTCAATGGGTCCGTGAAAAAACGTGGAGGCACACAAGATTGTCATCCGTGTCCGCGCGTCCGCGTCCGTTTTTTTCCTATCATTTGCATGGCAAACTTGACTTAGACTTTTTTTTACTTTCCTTCATGTCTGGTGATCCTCCCAAAATAAAGGAAGACACACGGAAACAAAAACAGAAACGGATCATGGAACAACGGAACCCCATTTTGCGGAATGGAACACAACAACGGTCGTGTGCATGAGGCCTATAACAGATGCAGTGCCAAACACAATAGCATAGATAGTATACAGTGCAAAATAAATATAGTTTCTATACTAATAGCAATGTTTCATCAATACATTCATATGTGGAAAGATTTCTTAACAGGATAGGCAATCCAAAGGCGTATATGAAATGTGGCCACTGTACAAATGATTATACATTATGAACTGTACAGTATATATTAACAGAAGCAGAAAATAACATTTTAACATATTCGTAGCACAAAAGCTGCTAAGAAACTGACAGATTTAAGACATATTTATGAACAAAAATGGAATTACTTTCTCATACATAGTTATAATATGCCAAGAGTTTGTTTCAGAATCAGTATTTTTTTTTAAAGAAGACTTTTATTAAAGCAACATTTGCATGATAATTTAGAAGGATTTACTGAACCATAACTGCTACACCTTTCATTGACCCAGTGGTCTAGTGTTGCAACCTCATTCTTCATGTACGTGTACATTTCACTCATGAACATCATGGATCATAGAAAGATATGTGGATTTTTATTTTGTTTGGAGGTATGGGTCTAACTTTGTTTTTCCCTTCAGATCTTTTCTGTCATAGACTCTAATACATTAGCAATGAAGTCTATGAGAAATCTGCTATGTTGCTGTGGCAACCCCAGATCTTTCAGCCTGCCGGGCCTGCCACAAGGAATTAATGGCTCCCCTGATTGCTGGTAAGGGGAGATGTCCCAGCCAAGGAAACCCAGCGCTCCCGAGTCTTCAGATGCTGTGGTCATACTTGACCATTGCATCTGTGGGATTAAATGTCTCTGTGTAAAACATCAAGCACATGGCGGCTACAGCACTCACTCCACTATGGAGGAACTCCATCTTTATATAGACGACATCGATGTCCTCAAGGGGTTTAGCTTTAGTGCCACAATGTCAAAGTTCTCCTATGAGCTAGTGTGAATTAAACCCATGCTAGACATGAAAAAGCATACAGCACAAGGTTTACAAAACACTGTAGAAACAAGTCCAGGTTATTTATGCACAGTTCCACGGAGGCATGGCGATACAAGACAGCACTAAATCAACAGGACCAAGAGATAATCCAGCATCTAATATACAGTTGAAAGAAAAATTGGTAAACCCTCAATCTCTTCATTGGTTACTAATAAAATGTGTTCTGATTATTTTCTAAGTTACAATTATAGACAGACACAATCTAAGTAAACTAATCTCACACAAACAATTATAATGCTCATGTCTGTTATTGGGCACATTGAGTAAACATCCACAGGGCTGGGAGAACAAGTAAGTAAACCCTTGAATTAAATAACATGTAGATACCGGTTAGCAACAATCACCTCCATCAAATAAGATTTGCACAATGATGAGGAGGAATTTATACTTATCATTATCGATATATCTGAGATGACTTGCTTGCACAGCCTTCATCAGGTCATGCCACAGCATCTCATTTGGGTTAAAGGGGTTCTTCAGGAATGAATAAAATAAAAATACTTACATATAACTCTATTATAAATAAATTCCCAAATTCCTTTCATTATACTGGCTCGTTTTGTCTAGGTTTCAATCATTAGGAAAAAATAAAATGACCGCTGTCCTATTAGTACACACAACACCTGTCCTAATCACACAGGAGGGCCAGTTACTTCAGAACACTGAGCTAAAGAGCTGCCTCATCCTCCTCTTTATCAGGTATTATGACCCTGAATATAGTGGTGCTAATAAAGATATTACAGTATATTAATGAATGCTTATTTATGTTTTAGGGAAGAATATATAGTAAGTAGAATTAGTATTGCATTCATATTCTCTACTTTTGTACTGAGCAAGTGATCAGGGTAAGTCGCAAATAAGATTATCAAAAGTTTCTTTACTATTCAAGATCAAAGCTGTAACTACAAGTTAATACAGTAGAAAAATGTATATTTGCATTATTCAGAAGATGAAGTTTGGCCTGGATTTGCACAAAAGACACATAAGCCACAAAGGAAGACAAGAAAACTCAAAATGCTTCACTGCATTTTTTAAGATGATGCTAAAAGCATTACAAACCTGTAAACCAGTAGAGGATTTTATAGAAGGAATATCACAGATGATAAACAAAGTTTGATCTCTCTGTATATTATAGCTCCTCATTACTTGCCTCCTGAAAAATGAAACAGCAGTCGACAACTTTCCATGGAGAAATCAATGCAATTTTATTTTGTTAGGCAATAAGAGCTTTATGGGCAAGTTTAACTTTTTCTTTATGTAGCACCTGTGTCTTAAGCTAGATATAATAGTATATACTTGGGAATGTCTCTGAGTTGAAGAATATGTAAGAAAGGGGAGAAAAAAGTTATCATTTTCTACTTGGATGATACCTGCTTCAAAAAATTCTCTATTTTTAATCTTTAAAAATTTAGGTGAGAAGATTTAATATATAAAGATTACCATGGCTCTGAATTTATAACTAGGCAAACATGAGGAAAGTGCCAAATTTCATTTATTGGATATTCCACAATGTTAAGCTTAATATTTATTGAAAGTATGTTGCAACCCAAACCTGTAACCTATAAACCCATAGCTGGCTACTACTTTGCCCTGAAATTTGTAGGCCAATAGCCCAGGAGAGGCAAGATTGTTAGTGTAGGTCATGTGTGATAGATGCCACCTTTTCGCTGGTATGTAGATTGACCCTACTATTTTTAAATTACCGGTAAAAATATAAGCAAAGAGCTTCTAATTTTCATATAGTAAGTATAGCAGTAATGCAGTTTACATTTATTCATGTTTTCAATGTTTGCTTGTGTCCTTGTGCATAAAGCAGTGTGCTGTTACTTGTAGTTCTTTTTTGCTTTTTCAGGTACTATACAGCACATTCACTAAAGCAGGTATACAAATGGCATCATTGCAGTAAAATGCCTTTGCCACTTTGCTGTAACTTAACACTATCTTTCAATATTACAATGCATTCAATAACATTAGTATACAGTAAAGAACAGAAGTATTTGAACACCCAGCGATTTTGCAAGTTCTCCCACTTAGAAATGATGGAGGGGTCTGAAATTCACATTGTAGGTGCATTCCCACTCTGAGAGACAGAATATAAAAAAAAAAAAAAAAAGGAAATCACATTGTATGATTTTTAAAGAATTTATTTGTCTTGCACTGCTGAACATAAGTATTTGAACACCTGAGAAAATCAGTGTTAATATTTAGCACAGAAGCCTTTCTTGCAATTACAGAGGTCAAACGTTTCCTGTAGTTCTTAACCAGGTTTGCACACACTGCAATAGGGATTTTGGCCCACTCCTCCACACAGATCTTCTCTAAATCTGTCAGGTTTTGGGGCTGTCACTAAGCAACACAGAGTTTCAGCTCCCTCCAAAGATGTTCTATTGGATTTAGGTCTGGAGACTGGCTAGGCCACTCCAGAACCTTGATATGCTTCTTACGGAGCCACTCCTTGGTTATCCTGGCTGTGTGCTTCGGGTCGTTGTCATGTTGGAAGACCCAGCCACGACTAGGGATGAGCGAACTCGAACTGTATAGTTCGGGTTCGTACCGAATTTTGGGGTGTCCGTGACACGGACCCGAACCCGGACATTTTCGTAAAAGTTCGGGTTCGGTGTTCGTCGCTTTCTTCGCGCTTTTGTGACGCTTTCTTGGCGCTTTTTGAAAGGCTGCAAAGCAGCCAATCAACAAGCGTCATACTACTTGCCCCAAGAGGCCATCACAGCCATGCCTACTATTGGCATGGCTGTGATTGGCCAGAGCACCATGTGACCCAGCCTCTATTTAAGCTGGAGTCACATAGCGCCGCCCGTCACTCTGCTCTGATTAGCGTAGGGAGAGGTTGCGGCTGCGACAGTAGGGCGAGATTAGGCAGATTAACTCCTCCAAAGGACTTGATTAACTGATCGATCTGCAGCTGTGGATCATTGAGCTGCTGATCCTCAATTGCTCACTGTTTTTAGGCTGCCCAGACCGTTTGTCAGTCACATTTTTCTGGGGTGATCGGCGGCCATTTTGTGTCTTGTGGTGCGCCAGCACAAGCTGCGACCAAGTGCATTTAACCCTCAATGGTGTGGTTGTTTTTTGGCTAAAGCCTACATCAGGGTGAAGCTGTCACACCAAGTGCATTTAACCAGCAATAGTCTGTTTATTTTTTGGCCATATACTACATCAGGGGCAAGCTGCGCCTGTCACCAAGTGCATTTAACCCTCAATGGTGCGTTTGTTTTTTGGCTAAAGCCTACATCAGGGTGAAGCTGTCACACCAAGTGCATTTAACCAGCAATAGTCTGTTTATTTTTTGGCCATATACTACATCAGGGGCAAGCTGCGCCCGTCACCAAGTGCATTTAACCCTCAGTAGTGTGGTTGGTCAAGCTATCACACCAAGTGCATTTAACCAGCAATAGTCTGTTCATTTTTTGGCCATATACTAAATCAGGGGCAAGCTGCGCCCGTCACCAAGTGCATTTAACCAGCAATAGTCTGTTCATTTTTTGGCCATATACTACATCAGGGGCAAGCTGCGCCCGTCACCAAGTGCATTTAACCCTCAGTAGTGTGGTTGGTCAAGCTGTGACACCAAGTGCATTTAACCAGCAATAGTCTGTTCATTTTTTGGCCATATACTACATCAGGGGCAAGCTGCGCCCATCACCAAGTGCATTTAACCAGCAATAGTGTGGTTATTTTTTGGCCATATCCCAGTCTAATTCTGTCACTAAATCCATACCGGTCACCCAGCGCCTAAATACTAGGCCTCAAATTTATATCCCGCTAAATCTCTCGTTACCGCTGTCCTGTTGTGGCTGGGAAAGTTATTTAGTGTCCGTCAAAGCACATTTTTTGTTCTGGGTTGAAATACAATTCCCAATTTAGCAATTTAAAAATTTAGTGGTTTCTGCTGTATCAGAGCTATTTGAAATCTATCCCTAAAAGGGTATATAATATTCAAGGTGCACATAGGGACATTCAGAATAACTTCACACACCCGCTACTGTGCATTTCCAAGTCTAATTCTGTCACTAAACCCATACCTGTCACCCAGCGCCTAAATACTAGGCCTCAAATTCATATCCAGCTAAATCTGTCGTTAGTGCTGTAGCTGGGCGAGTTATTTAGTGTCCGTTCAAGCACATTTCTTGTTCTGGGTTGAAATACAATTCCCAATTTAGCAATTTCATAATTTAGTGGTTTCTGCTATATCAGAGCTATTTGAAATCTATCCCTAAAAGGGTAGATCATATTGAAGGTGCACATAGGGACATTCAGAATAACTTCACACACCCGCTACTGTGCATTTCCAAGTCTAATTCTGTCACTAAACCCATACCTGTCACCCAGCGCCTAAATACTAGGCCTCAAATTTATATCCAGCTAAATCTGTCCTTAGTGCTGTAGCTGGGCGAGTTATTTAGTGTCCGTTCAAGCACATTTCTTGTTCTGGGTTGAAATACAATTCCCAATTTAGCAATTTCATAATTTAGTGGTTTCTGCTATATCAGAGCTATTTGAAATCTATCCCTAAAAGGGTATATAATATTCAAGGTGCACATTGGGTCATTCAGAATAACTTCACACACACCCGCTACTGTGTATTTCCAAGTCTAATTCTGTCACTAAACCCATACCTGTCACCCAGCGCCTAAATACTAGGCCTCAAATTTATATCCAGCTAAATCTGTCCTTAGTGCTGTAGCTGGGCGAGTTATTTAGTGTCCGTTCAAGCACATTTCTTGTTCTGGGTTGAAATACAATTCCCAATTTAGCAATTTCATAATTTAGTGGTTTCTGCTATATCAGAGCTATTTGAAATCTATCCCTAAAAGGGTAGATCATATTGAAGGTGCACATAGGGACATTCAGAATAACTTCACACACCCGCTACTGTGCATTTCCAAGTCTAATTCTGTCACTAAACCCATACCTGTCACCCAGCGCCTAAATACTAGGCCTCAAATTTATATCCAGCTAAATCTGTCCTTAGTGCTGTAGCTGGGCGAGTTATTTAGTGTCCGTTCAAGCACATTTCTTGTTCTGGGTTGAAATACAATTTCCAATTTAGCAATTTCATAATTTAGTGGTTTCTGCTATATCAGAGCTATTTGAAATCTATCCCTAAAAGGGTATATAATATTCAAGGTGCACATTGGGTCATTCAGAATAACTTCACACACACCCGCTACTGTGTATTTCTAAGTCTAATTCTGTCACTAAACCCATACCTGTCACCCAGCGCCTAAATACTAGGCCTCAAATTTATATCCTGCTAAATCTCTCGTTAACGCTGTCCTGTTGTGGCTGGGAAAGTTATTTAGTGTCCGTCAAAGCACATTTTTTGTTCTGGGTTGAAATACAATTCCCAATTTAGCAATTTCATAATTTAGTGGTTTCTGCTATATCAGAGCTATTTGAAATCTATCCCTAAAAGGGTATATAATATTCAAGGTGCACATTGGGTCATTCAGAATAACTTCACACACACACGCTTCTGTGCATTTCCAAGTCTAATTCTGTCACTAAATCCATACCGGTCACCCAGCGCCTAAATACTAGGCCTCAAATTTATATCCCGCTGAATTTGAATACAATACATTGGGCCAAATAATATATTTGTTGTTGTGGTGAACCATAACAATGAGAAAAACATCTAGTAAGGGACGCGGACGTGGACATGGTCGTGGTGGTGTTAGTGGACCCTCTGGTGCTGGGAGAGGACGTGGCCGTTCTGCCACATCCACACGTCCTAGTGTACCAACTACCTCAGGTCCCAGTAGCCGCCAGAATTTACAGCGATATATGGTGGGGCCCAATGCCGTTCTAAGGATGGTAAGGCCTGAGCAGGTACAGGCATTAGTCAATTGGGTGGCCGACAGTGGATCCAGCACGTTCACATTATCTCCCACCCAGTCTTCTGCAGAAAGCGCACAGATGGCGCCTGAAAACCAACCCCATCAGTCTGTCACATCACCCCCATGCATACCAGGGAAACTGTCTCAGCCTCAAGTTATGCAGCAGTCTCTTATGCTGTTTGAAGACTCCGCTGGCAGGGTTTCCCAAGGGCATCCACCTAGCCCTTCCCCAGCGGTGAAAGACATAGAATGCACTGACGCACAACCACTTATGTTTCCTGATGATGAGGACATGGGAATACCACCTCAGCATGTCTCTGATGATGACGAAACACAGGTGCCAACTGCTGCGTCTTTCTGCAGTGTGCAGACTGAACAGGAGGTCAGGGATCAAGACTGGGTGGAAGACGATGCAGGGGACGATGAGGTCCTAGACCCCACATGGAATGAAGGTCGTGCCACAGACTTTCACTGTCACACGCCAGCGTTCAGCTCTCCATCTCACAAACATTTGATAGAAAGCGTAAATTCCCACCTAGCCACCCTCGATCCCTGGCCCTGAATGCCAGCATTTCTAAACTACTGGCCTATGAAATGCTGTCATTTAGGCTGGTGGACACAGACAGCTTCAAACAGCTCATGTCGCTTGCTGTCCCACAGTATGTTGTTCCCAGCCGGCACTACTTCTCCAAGAGAGCCGTGCCTTCCCTGCACAACCAAGTATCCGATAAAATCAAGTGTGCACTGCGCAACGCCATCTGTAGCAAGGTCCACCTAACCACAGATACGTGGACCAGTAAGCACGGCCAGGGACGCTATATCTCCCTAACTGCACACTGGGTAAATGTAGTGGCAGCTGGGCCCCAGGCGGAGAGCTGTTTGGCGCACGTCCTTCCGCCGCCAAGGATCGCAGGGCAACATTCTTTGCCTCCTGTTGCCTCCTCCTCCTACTCGACTTCCTCCTCCTCTTCTTCCACCTGCTCATCCAGTCAGCCACACACCTTCACCACCAACTTCAGCACAGCCCGGGGTAAACGTCAGCAGGCCATTCTGAAACTCATATGTTTGGGGGACAGGCCCCACACCGCACAGGAGTTGTGGCGGGGTATTGAACAACAGACCGACGAGTGGTTGCTGCCGGTGAGCCTCAAGCCCGGCCTGGTGGTGTGTGATAATGGGCGAAATCTCGTTGCAGCTCTGGGACTAGCCAATTTGACGCACATCCCTTGCTTGGCGCATGTGCTGAATTTGGTGGTGCAGAAGTTCATTCACAACTACCCCGACATGTCAGAGCTGCTGCATAAAGTGCGGGCCGTCTGTTCGCGCTTCCGGCGTTCACATCCTGCTGCTGCTCGCCTGTCTGCGCTACAGCGTAACTTCGGCCTTCCCGCTCACCGCCTCATATGCGACGTGCCCACCAGGTGGAACTCCACCTTGCACATGCTGGACAGACTGTGCGAGCAGCAGCAGGCCATAGTGGAGTTTCAGCTGCAGCACGCACGGGTCAGTCGCACTACAGAACAGCACCACTTCACCACCAATGACTGGGCCTCCATGCGAGACCTGTGTGCCCTGTTGCGCTGTTTCGAGTACTCCACCAACATGGCCAGTGGCGATGACACCGTTATCAGCGTTACAATACCACTTCTATGTCTCCTTGAGAAAACACTTAGGGCGATGATGGAAGAGGAGGTGGCCCAGGAGGAGGAGGAGGAGGAGGAGGAAGAGGGGTTATTTTTAGCACTTTCAGGCCAGTCTCTTCGAAGTGACTCAGAGGGAGGTTTTTGGCAACAGCAGAGGCCAGGTACAAATGTGGCCAGCCAGGGCCCACTACTGGAGGACGAGGAGGACGAGGATGAGGAGGAGGTGGAGGAGGATGAGGATGAAGCATGGTCACAGCGGGGTGGCACCCAACGCAGCTCGGGTCCATCACTGGTGCGTGGCTGGGGGGAAAGGCAGGACGATGACGATACGCCTCCCACAGAGGACAGCTTGTCCTTACCCCTGGGCAGCCTGGCACACATGAGCGACTACATGCTGCAGTGCCTGCGCAACGACAGCAGAGTTGCCCACATTTTAACCTGTGCGGACTACTGGGTTGCCACCCTGCTGGATCCACGCTACAAAGACAATGTGCCCACCTTACTTCCTGCACTGGAGCGTGATAGGAAGATGCGCGAGTACAAGCGCACGTTGGTAGACGCGCTACTGAGAGCATTCCCAAATGTCACAGGGGAACAAGTGGAAGCCCAAGGCCAAGGCAGAGGAGGAGCAAGAGGTCGCCAAGGCAGCTGTGTCACGGCCAGCTCCTCTGAGGGCAGGGTTAGCATGGCAGAGATGTGGAAAACTTTTGTCAACACGCCACAGCTAACTGCACCACCACCTGATACGCAACGTGTTAGCAGGAGGCAACATTTCACTAACATGGTGGAACAGTACGTGTGCACACCCCTCCACGTACTGACTGATGGTTCGGCCCCATTCAACTTCTGGGTCTCTAAATTGTCCACGTGGCCAGAGCTAGCCTTTTATGCCTTGGAGGTGCTGGCCTGCCCGGCAGCCAGCGTTTTGTCTGAACGTGTATTCAGCACGGCAGGGGGCGTCATTACAGACAAACGCAGCCGCCTGTCTACAGCCAATGTGGACAAGCTGACGTTCATAAAAATGAACCAGGCATGGATCCCACAGGACCTGTCCCGTAACAGACATGCAGAGAATCAGTCCCGTAACAGACATGCAGACTGATTCTCTGCTGACATGAAGCCAGATTCTCTGTTACGGGACCTCTCTCCTCTGCCTGTGTGTGTGCTGGGCCTAAATATATGCCAATGGACTGTTGCAGTGGTGGCTGACGTGAAGCCTCATTCTCTGCTATGACATGCAGACTGATTCTCTGCTGACATGAAGCCAGATTCTCTGTTACGGGACCTCTCTCCTCTGCCTGTGTGTGTGCTGGGCCTAAATATATGCCAATGGACTGTTGCAGTGGTGGCTGACGTGAAGCCTCATTCTCTGCTATGACATGCAGACTAATTCTCTGCTGACATGAAGACAGATTCTCTGTTACGGGACCTCCCTCCTCTGCCTGGGTGCTGGGCCTAAATATATGCCAATGGACTGTTGCAGTGGTGGCTGACGTGAAGCCTCATTCTCTGCTATGACATGCAGACTAATTCTCTGCTGACATGAAGACAGATTCTCTGTTACGGGACCTCTCTCCTCTGCCTGGGTGCCGGGGCCTAAATATCTGAGAATGGACTGTTCCAGTGGTGGGTGACGGGAAGCCAGATTCTCTGCTATGGAACCTCTCTCCAATTGATTTTGGTTAATTTTTATTTATTTAATTTTTATTTTAATTCATTTCCCTATCCACATTTGTTTGCAGGGGATTTACCTACATGTTGCTGCCTTTTGCAGCCCTCTAGCTCTTTCCTGGGCTGTTTTACAGCCTTTTTAGTGCCGAAAAGTTCGGGTCCCCATTGACTTCAATGGGGTTCGGGTTCGGGACGAAGTTCGGATCGGGTTCGGATCCCGAACCCGAACATTTCCGGGATGTTCGGCCGAACTTCTCGAACCCGAACATCCAGGTGTTCGCTCAACTCTAGCCACGACCCATCTTCAATGCTCTGACTGAGGGAAGGAGGTTGTTTCTCAAAATCTCACAATAAATGGCCCCATTCATCCTCTCCTTAATACAGTTCAGTCGTCCTGTCCCCTTTGCAGAAAAAGCACCCTCAAAGCATGATGTTACCACCCCCGTGCTTCACAGTAGGGATAGTGTTCTTGGGGTGCAACTCATCCTTCTTTTTTCTCCAAACACGACGAGTGAAGTTTAGACCAAAAAGTTCTACTTTGGTCTCATCTGACCACATAACTTTCTCCCATGCCTCATTTGGATCATCCAGATGGTCATTGGCAAACTTCAGACTGGCCTGGACATGTGATGACTCGAGCAGGGGAACCTTCCGTGCAATGCATGATTTGAAACCATGACGGTGTAGTGTTCTACTAACAGTGACTTTTGAAACTGTGGTCCCAGCTCTCTTCATGTCATTGACCAGCTCCTCCCTTGTAGTTCTGGACTGATTCCTCACCTTTCTTATCATCAGTGATACCCCACGAGGTGAGATCTTGTGTGGAGCCCCAGTCCGAGGGAGACTGACAGTTGTCTTTAGCCTCCTCCATTTTCTAACAATTGCTCCAACAGTTGATCTATTTTCACCAAGCTGCTTTACAATTGCCCTGTAGCCCTTTCCAGCCTTGTGGAGGTCCACAATTTTGTTGCTGGTGTCTATTGATAGCTCTTTGGTCTTGCCCAAAGTCTGACTAACTGTGGGGTGGACAGGTGTCTTTAAAGAGCTCAGAAAGGTGCTACTAAGTTAAATTAATGAGTGGAGTAGAGCTGTACTTTTTAAAGGCACAGTAACAGGTCTTTGAGAGCCAGAATTCTTGCTGTTTCTCAGGTGTTCAAATACTTATGTTCAGCAGTGCAAGACAAATAAATTCTTTAAAGATCATATAATGTGATTTCCTTTTTTTTAATTTTTTTTTATTCTGTCTCTCCGAGTGGGAATGCACCTACAATATGAATTTCAGACCCCTCCATGATTTCTAAGAGGGATAACTTGCAAAATCGCAAGGTGTTCAAATACGTCTGTTCCTCACAGTATTAATGCACTGAAATGAACTGCAAATGCCCAATTACAAACAATAGCTATACTATGAAACAAACAACTCAGTGTGACCAGTTCCTATCTCAGTCTTTTCCAGATAAACCTTCCTTTATAAAACCCTAAAATCTACCCAATTATATCTTGCTATTCTCTACTTATACTCTCCATATAGTGTCCTCAGTAGCTAGAATAATAGGTAGGAATCTGCATTTGTTTTTTGTCATACAGAGCCACAACACATCCTATCGCATCCCTAGGTTCACACAGAGTGATGTTTCTTCCTTCTGAACAGAAGGACCTGGCTTAATACAGTTCCCTGATTGGCTGATCAGGCTGTCTGTCTCTGAGCCAATCAGAGCAAGCCCTCTTGACCTCCCTCCCTCCCAGAGTCATGCAATCCTCCATCTTCTTCCTTTGTCTTTTTCAGTGCCAATTTTCACAGTAAAATGGCGCTGAGCACCAGTTTTGTACAATTTATCCAAAGCGAACCGTTAAAACTTCAGATTCGTTTAGCATACAGTTGTTCTATTTAGTGTACAATCCATATGAATTCCATGCATCCCAACCTGTACATCTAAAAGACCACATATCGGCTGACCTTCATTACTATTCTGCTTCTGAGTGTGCCCATGTACAAATCAATTCATATGTCTGCACCCCACTTATTACATACTCAATAGCCGCAATGTCTATTTCCCAAGAAAAAAGGCTCCTTATCCTGCATACAACCTCATGATACTGTAGATGTATAGCAGTATAAGGTATTGGTGGTGCAGCTGCATAGAGGAGGTATAGGAGGATGATATTTTTGAAAATACGTAAGTGGCATACATACGATATTGTGTATATCAATACAGTATAATATTTATAGGATGGGATGAGCTGCAACTAGGAACTAATGTGAGAGGCTCATCAGTGAGAAAGATATAGGAGAATAATATATACTGCACAAGAGGTGAAATACAACTTTTATAAATACCATCTATGCTTATATAAAAATATGCTATATAAATAGCAATGCATACTTTATATTAAGCCATAATTATATTACAAAATATCAGCACTTCATAAATTACTAAACCATTATGTTTAAAGTGTTTGCCCTGGCAGGAGTTCAAAAATGTTATGCAAGCCAGTACCTATGAGGGCTACTCAACTGCTATTTATTTTCCTCAGTTATTGCTGCTTATTTGCTTTTTATTTTCCTCAATGCTTACCTAATGTTTTTTTGGAGTCTGAGGTACAGTAGGCTGAGACATCCCCTTTGTCCATCATTGGTTCAGGCTGCAGCTGCTCTCTCATCCCTGCAGGTCAGATTGGATACTATGTATAACACAAGACTTTATTTAGTCATTATTCGTGATATCAAGGTGCTGGTTAGACAGCATGAATATTGTCCAAGTGTGCCTTGGACTTTCCACAATAATAGGACACTCTGAAATGTGCAGTTTGATCACACAGCACAATGCCACAGATGTTGCAACGTTTGAGGGAACGTGCAATTGGCATGCTGACTGCAGGAATGTCTACCAGAGCAGTTGCCCGTGCAATGAATGTTCATTTCTCTAACATAAGCCATCTCCAAAGGTGTTTCTGAGAATTTGGCAGTACATCCAACAGGCCTCACAACCGCAGACCATGTGTAATCACACCAGCTCAGGACCTCCACATCCAGCATGTTCACCTCCATGATCGTCTGAGACCAGCTACCCGGACAGCTGCAGCATCAATCGGTGTGCATAACCAAAGAATTTCTGCACAAACAGTCAAAAACCATCTCAGGGAAGCTCATCTATATGCTTGTCATCCGCATCGGGGTCTGGACCTGACTGCAGTTTGTCATTGTAATCGACTTGAGTGGGCAAATGCTCACATTCAATGGTCCACATTCAATACTTTTGGTCTCTTAACAAGCGGGAGGCACATATGCAAACTGTTGTAATTTCTTCACCGTTCACCTGATTTGGATGTAAATACCCTTAAATTAAAGATGACAGTCTGCAGTTAAAGAACATCTTATTTGTTTCATTTCAAATCCATTGTGGTGGTGTATAGAGCCAAAAATGTTAGAATTGTGTTGATGTCCGAATATTTATGGACCTGACTGTATATACATATATAATGACGTGGAAAATGAAATAATAATAATAATTACTCAAGTTCATATTTCTATTAACTAATATTAGAAATAATATTCGATTGTAGTGGTGACTCACTCCCTATTACCTATGGTATGGTGCTGCCAACCCAATAGAGAGGACACCCTACCTCTCAAAAGAGAAGAAAATTGAAATAGAAAATATATTGGGTGAGCACTCTAACATCAAGCACACATTTATTATATAAAATTATATCAGACACTATAAAATCAATATAAAATCAATATAAAAAAATCTATTAAATCACAATGTCCACAAAGGGGGAAACTACTGTGTGCCACTATGAGAGTCCGTAATACAAATGAAGATATATTTTACCATACAAGGGCATATACTGCTCTTTGTTTCTTTGTTTCCTTATGGAGCTTGGAAAGTTGATGTTATATCGACAAAAATAATTGCAATTGATGCAAGTAGTGTTGTTACTTTTGGGTAAGTTCTGATACAATCCGAAGGGTCGTAGTATCAATAGTGATCGTATTTAGTCAAATTGTAACAGATGGTAGTGTCGGCTGTTCAGCCGCTTACCTCCTTCCTTCAGGAGTTATTCTGGCGTCTCCGCTAGTGTTACTGAGGGGCGAGCGGTGAGGGAAGCTCCGGCATCTCGCGTCGCACTCCTCGATTTGATGTTAGAGTGCTCGTCCAATATATTTTCGTTTTAATTCTAGAAATAGAGATGAAGTAATTCAAGTTCATGTGCTATTATTCAAGGAGAAGTGTCCTTAGAGGGGTTCTCAGGGAATTAAGAAAATGAAAATATTTAAATATTACTTGATGATAAATATATTCCCAAATACCTTTCATTAGTTATAGTATAATGGCTTGTTTTGTCTAGGGAGAAATCATTAGGATAAATAAACCGTCCTATTAGTACACACAAAATCTGTCCTAATCATACAGGAAGAGAAGTTACTTTACAAAACAGAGGTAAACATCTGTCTCATCCTCCTTTCTTCTCTACTTGTCAAGGATTATGATCCTGAATACAGTTGAATCTCTAAGCAAATGGAGATGATGAGGAGACATGAGAGGCTTGTGTTGTGTGGCTAATAAGCAGCAGCATTTGTATGCAGTCTCTATTACCACAGTCTGCCCTGTCCATCCTCTCTGTACAAAATTTCACAGAGATTCGGATAAAGTTCATATCCGCTGTATTCAGGATCATCTTCCCTGACACATAGGGTAGAGAGGAGGATGAGTAACCTCTTTACCTCAGTGTTGTGAAGTAACTTGTCCTGCTGTGTGATTAGGACAGGTTTTGTGTGAACTAATAGGATGGTGGCCATTTTGTTTCCCCTGATGATTGCTCCCCAGACAAAATAAGCCATTATAAATAAGGAAATGTATTTGGGAATATATTTATTATATAGTAATATTTAAGTATTTTATTTTTCCTAATTCCTGGAGAACCCCTTTAAGGAGGTGTTACCATGATCACTAGGACTCAGACCTCTAAGGCAACAGTTAATCCTGAGAACAAAGGAATTCCTTTAGCATATTGCACAGTATTTAGGGGCACATCAAGTGGACAGGAGTAGCGATGTATCGGTAAAAACTGAAAGTGCTTAAATAATCCCTCAGTACATTCACTCTGCTGATTGGTGGGAATTACAGCATTACGGCCCAACAATCGGGAACAGATAAGGCAGCAATATGTTATTATGTCTTCTGGTGGAATATTCTATTGTAAGCACTAACATTTGGAACAATTTAATATTCAACATGGCTGTGCCATTAGGAAACACAGTAATGTTTTGAGATTACAACTATGGATGATTGTTGTGTGTAGGCAGTGAGATTTTCATAGGAATACATGGAAAAGATGACTGCTTGTTCCCCCAGTATCGACACCAGTCCGACAGGGGGCTGGTCATGTGGTACAGTGGAAGGACTGGATGGGGACCGGTAATTCAGGAGTAAAAGTTAAAAATTATTTGTTGAGTTGGTCTTTATTAAAAATGTTCAACCATTTTTGCGATACCGGGGTTAATAAAATGTAATGTCACAGCCCCTGTGATGTCACACCCATATAAAAAGCCTTAGCCTGCTCGGTCTTCACCATTTTGAAGCGACGTGACAGGCACTATGGACAGGAAAGACTTTATTGTGGAGAAATAACTATTGAGCAGTTCAGGGAAAGATTATTGATAGTGTAGGGATATAATAGAGAGGCATTATCCACACTATAGGGAGAGAGCAGGGGCCAATTGCACAGTGTAAATCCTGGGTAAATTACACCTTGCTGCACTAATTGGGGTTGCAAAAAAGTAATCTAATTCTACAATTTTTAGTTTTTTTGCATTCTTTGATACATCAGTGATTCCAGTAATCCTTGATTCTGTCATTGGGGTGAAATTGGATACAACCAGTTTTGAAATGTTTTTATTTTATCTATAAGTACACCCATTCATCTTTGAGTCTGGGGTGAAATTGTGGTCTGATACTACAAGTTTCGGGGTGTTTTTTTAATATATATACAGTACAGACCAAAAGTTTGGACACACCTTCTCATTCAAAGAGTTTTCTTTATTTTCATGACTATGAAAATTGTAGATTCTCACTGAAGGCATCAAAACTATGAATTACCACACATGGAATTATATACATAACAAAAAAGTGTGAAACAACTGAAAATATGTCATATTCTAGGTTCTTCAAAGTAGCCACCTTTTACTTTGATTACTGCTTTGCACACTCTTGGCATTCTCTTGATGAGCTTTAAGAGGTAGTCACCTGAAATGGTTTTCACTTCACAGGTGTGCCCTGTCAGGTTTAATAAGTGGGATTTCTTGCCTTATAAATGGGGTTGGGACCATCAGTTGCGTTGTGGAGAAGTCAGGTGGATACACAGCTGATAGTCCTACTGAATAGACTGTTAGAATTTGTATTATGGCAAGAAAAAAGCAGCTAAGTAAAGAAAAATGAGTGGCCATCATTACTTTAAGAAATGAAGGTCAGTCAGTCCGAAAAATTGGGAAAACTTTGAAAGTGTCCCTAAGTGCAGTCACAAAAACCATCAAGCGCTACAAAGAAACTGGCTCACATGCGGACCGCCCCAGGAAAGGAAGACCAAGAGTCACCTCTGCTGCGGAGGATAAGTTCATCCGAGTCACCAGCCTCAGAAATCGCAGGTTAACAGCAGCTCAGATTAGAGACCAGGTCAATGCCACACAGGGTTCTAGCAGCAGACACATCTGTAGAACAACTGTTAAGAGGAGACTGTGTGAATAAGGCCTTCATGGTAGACTATCTGCTAGGAAACCACTGCTAAGGACAGGCAACAAGCAGAAGAGAATTGTTTGGGCTAAAGAACACAAGGAATAGACATTAGACCAGTGGAAATCTGTGCTTTGGTCTCATGAGTCCAAATTTGAGATCTTTGGTTCCAACCACCGCGTCTTTGTGCGACGCAGAAAAGGTGAACGGATGGACTCTACATGCCTGGTTCCCACCGGGAAGCATGGAGGAGGAGGTGTGATGGTGTGGGGGTGCTTTGCTGGTGACACTGTTGGGGATTTATTCAAAATTGAAGGCATACTGAACCAGCATGGCTACCACAGCATCTTGCAGCGGCATGCTATTCCATCTGGTTTGCATTTAGTTGGACCATCATTTATTTTTCAACAGGACAATGACCCCAAACACACCTCCAGGCTGTGTAAGGGCTATTTGACCATGAAGGAGAGTGATGGGGTGCTGCGCCAGATGACCTGGCCTCCACCTTCACCGGACCTGAACCTAATCGAGATGGTTTGGGGTGAGCTGGACCGCAGAGTAAAGGCAAAAGGGCCAACAAGTGCTAAGCATCTCTGGGAACTCCTTCAAGACTGTTTGAAGACCATTTCAGGTGACTACCTCTTGAAGCTCATCAAGAGAATGCCAAGAGTGTGCAAAGCAGTAATCAAAGCAAAAGGTGGCTACTTTGAATAACCTAGAATATGACATATTTTCAGTTGTTTCACACTTTTTTGTTATGTATACAATTCCACATGTGTTAATTCATAGTTTTGATGCCTTCAGTGTGAATCTACAATTTTCATAGTCATGAAAATAAAGAAAACTCTTTGAATGAGAAGGTGTGTCCAAACTTTTGGTCTGTACTGTATATATGTACATCCATTTATCCTTGATTCTGAGGTGAAATTGCGGCATGATACTATAGACTTTAGGGTGCTCAAATTATACTATACGTAAATAAATTTGTTAATCACTTGTTGTGGAGTTGGTGAGAAATTGCGGCTTGATATTCTTGCTCTTTTACCCTTGCAGTTTCTTTTAATGTACAGTATGTCGGAAAGAGAGGTGACAGGCCCTTCGAAGGGAAGGGGCAGTGGCCAAAATGTTTCTGGAGCTAGCAGGAGTAGAAACAGAAGAAGGTGGGTGGTGGCAGCAGTCGCAGCGACAGGCCAGAAATGCCAGCGTCATCAAGCGGTCATGTTTTGACCAGCAACCCAGCTGTCCTTGAATGGTTTACTTGGTCTTCTACTTCATCGCAAGTGACATCAGACACCCCCAGCCAGGAGTCGGTGGGCTCCTCTGACACCACGCTTAGCTGGCATGGCCCGGGAACAAGCTCTGTGCCCCCATCTGTCCTGAACCTTCCTCTGTCATTTTCTGTTCCTTCAGCTCGAGAAGTATTGTATGCTGTCAGCTCGGCTCAACTTTTCGGCGAGGACGAGATTCTATAGGACAGTCAGCAGCTACTGCCCAGACAAAATCAGGAGGAGAGATCCACTGCTTCCTCAAGTAGGTGGGCAATTAGCAATGATTAGGGTCGCGTGGGAGCTGGTGTTGCAAGCGGTCAGGCACGTGGCCCAGAGACTACTGATGGATTACTGAGCAAATGCTGACCGTGTGAAGGTGGATGCTTAAAAGATAGGATCTGTTTTTTTTGGGGGTTGTTCATGACAGATGACAAGAGGGGCAAAATAAACAGTGACATCAACACAAACTTACTGCTGACACCCTTTCCACTCTGTCATGGGGGCAATACTTGTTTCAGCGTGTAACAGAACAGGTTCTGTAGAAATCGATATGGAATCAGCTGATGATGGTGTAAAAGGAGTGTGCTCTTTTACACTATAGCACAATCTTGGGCCACTGCACAGTTTTTTATACCTGATGCTAACATTTACCTGTAAGGCTGAGTTCATACTTGAGTTATTTGGACAGTTTTAGCACCACAACTGACTAAATAAGTGAAGTATGAAGTGATTCTAAGAGTGATGCCTGTCAACTGTTGGTCATACAGACGCAAAGTAACTATTTTGCTAACACAGTGGACTACCTATGCATGTTTCTGCAATGCACAGTGTTCTACACCAATATACAGGCTCTCTGCAGCTGGGAAATAGCTGCTTTTGAACACGATTTGTCACAAATAAATTCAGATCGAATCAAATCTTTTTGTAAAATTCAGCGAACCGACCGAATAAATTTTTTGAAAAGTTAGTTAATTTCTAGTAAAGGTGTGTTCACAAATGGCAGACTTGTCATCATGGGTTTTCATGTTGCAATTCTGCTGTACAGTACCAGCAAAATGGATGAGCTTTTAAGAAATATCCTTCACATGTTGGGTCAAAAAACTGCAAAAGTAAATTGACCTGCACACCGCACCGGATTAGAAATTTACAGCAATTCAATTGATGTTGTGGATATCTATCACACATGTTACCCTTTGCAATGGATCCACAGCTGACACAGCCCGTGTGGACCTACTCTATAGAGACAGGTACTTTTGATGGTAAAAAATAGCACCATCATTGGGGCCTGAAAGGGATTGTTGGCATTATGATATGTTGATGTTTGCAAACAGGTCAAGCGATTTTCTATAAATTAATTTTTATCTGTGTGGTTACATAACAAGTATAACGCCCACTGTGATTTGAGTCATTCATATACGTTTTGTCTTCATTTCACTAAAAATGTCTATCTAATAGAAAAGTATTTTTTACTTCAATAAAGAGGAAGTGACTCATGATCAATTTGCATAATGTCCAGATGTTTTTGCATAATGTAGAGTTGAAAACTAGACATGCATTGCAATATGTATATGTTAAACAGGCGATGCGAACATGTATAGGAGCCCAATTCGTATTGTTTTTGCTAAGTGCAGTTGCACTTGAAGATGAGTTCTTTATGGATATATAGTTCCTGGTCAAACTGAGTTTGTAAATGATAAGTTATGCTTGTAGCAGTGTGCAAACGACTCTTACAAATGGGTTGGTACTTATATTCAAACTGTAGATATATGTAAGAAGCATGAAGTCAAAGTAAAATATACCAAAAAGTGACATTACCCAGTATTTTTGTCAGCATATGAAGATGGTGCCATTTTGTATCAGACTGTGAGAATCAAACAGTCTCTTTTTTTTTACCAATCTAGTATAACTACTAAACTGTCTTCAGAAGTCTAATTTGGGGGTTTGCTTAAACATGTTGCAAAGCTTCTCTTTTCCCAGCCTCAGCAAGTACGGAGTGCAGAAAGTTTTTAGTTAAAAAAAAAAAAAATTTTTAGACTTTAAGGAACCTATAGTTATTTGGTGCAACTGAAGCTATTAGCCTAGAGTTAGTGGGATTTCTTACAGATTCCCTGGTTTAATAATAATAATCTTTATTTATATGGCGCCACCATGTTCAGCAGCGTTTTCAGAGGGTTCATATACAAAACAAAAGACATCACAACGTATGGGTTGATATATACCTGAAACAGTAGGAGGGAGGGCCCTGCTCGCAAGAGCTCACAATCTTTGAGGAACTGGGGGGTGACACATAAAGTAGTTGATTGTGATACCTAGTAGTCAAGTCATTATTGTACTAAAAGCAGTGGTGTAGGTCGATCTGCTTCAGGTGTGGGACTGTTAGAAGATCAAGTTCAGGCCTGAGGAGGTGTTAAGGTAGAGGGGAACAGTCATTTTAGGAAGCTTGATAAGTTTGCCTGAAAATATAGATTTTTAAGGCATGTTTGAAGGTAAGGAAGGTGGGAAATGACCTGATATTCCTGGTTTAACCTCTTAGTGACCAGCCTGTTTTGGGTCTTAATGACCAGGAGACTTTTTTTTTTTCATTGTTCCCTTCCAAGAGCCATAACTATTTTTCCATCTTTGTAGTGGTATGAGGGCTTATTTTTTGCAGGACAAGTTGTATGTTTTAATGGTATGGTGCTATTTTGGGGTACACATAACTTATTGATTAACCTTTATTAACTCTTTCTGAGAGGGAAATGGGAAAAAAATACAGCAATACTGCCACTCAGTTTATATGTTAGAAATGTTGCATCATTAATTTTTTGGCATATATAACACAATAACTTTATTCTCTGGGACAGTACGATTACAGTGATACCAAATACATTTTTTTTATGTTTCACTACTTTTGCACATTAAAACCCCCTTCTTTAAAGAAGAACATTTTATTTTTCTTTCTACAAGCTGTATGAGGGCTTGTTTTCTGTGGGACGACTTGTAGTTTTCATTAGTATCATATTTGAGTACTATTTGAGTAATGTTTTTTTATCACTTTTTCAGTTTTTTTGTGTCTATTAAAAGCAACAATTCAATATATATATATTTTTTTATGCTGTTCACCATATGGGATAAATGACATGATAATTGCATAGTGTAGGTTGTTATGGAATACCAAATATGTGGAGGATATTTTATTTTTGCAATTTTTTTTTTTGAAAAACGTTTTTTTATTTACTAGCAAGCTGCACTAGAGGGGACTACCTTAGGCCCCCAGTCTATGATTGTCCTTTGTAACTGAAGAAGGGGATGGACTCAAGAAATGCTTTTTAAGTCTGGACTTTTAATCATTTCTTCAATAAAGACCACTTTTATTGGATCAAGTGCGGGTTCCAATGGTCTTTATAGTTGACTTTACTGTTCATCTCTTTACACGTCTGAAAGCCTGGCTAGCCTCATCCAGTGAAGTGGCTAATGTGGAGCCTGCTTCCGACCCAACTTTTCCATTTGGGAAGCATTTACTTGTAGGTCACCAGGTGATCACATTTACAATAGTTAGTTGAAAGTCTTGGAGCATGACATTTCGATCGTAATGTTGTACGGATAAATTTGCTGTGCAGGTCTAGCCTGAACGAGGCCAATCAAAGTGTCTTTAATAGTTTGTGCCTTGCTGCATTTATTCCTTCTTGAACTCACAAGTAACATAGTGTCGGCTCTTCTAGCCCATAACGAGTCCTGAAAGAAGGAGAGACAGTCTACTAGAATTATGTCTTTTCTCATGCATCGCTTATGCTGAAACATTGTCAGAGTTCAGAATTTCAGCAAGAAAGTTGTTACTTTGCAAGTACACATTTTATTTGTATTCCTCTAGAGAGTTTGCTGCTCATAACTTTGTTGACTTCCCTTCATCACATCTGTGCACTGAATACAGACAACGTGACAACTTGATTTTATTTACATTTTTCATCAATGGATAAGCATTTACCTCATTTTATCGTGCATTTAAGGTTTATATCTGAAGAGGTTAAGGAGTGGTATAAGCTTTTAAAATGAAGCAATTAACACAAAAATCTTAGAAATGTCAATGAGCTCCATCATTAAAAGTACTCTTTTATCACCTATTTTATGGGAGCATTATTGCATCGAAAAGTCGTATATATTTTTTAACTGTACATATGCCTGTCCAGGGCAGGATGTTGTTCAGTTTTTCATATATCGATCAAGACTGTATCATTCAAATATGAAAAAAACTACATATATCTGCTAGGCAGAAATATAGAGTGAATGGGAATAGAGGAACTACCCTATAAAAAGGCTCTCAGAGGCTACTTTTGGGTAGTGTACATCTTAGTAAGATATTATTGACTTCTAGACATGCCTCTTTGCTGTACTAGAACACATTTTGCAAGACTTTGAGAGGAGTTGTATCATTAAACTGAGAGAAGCAGGATGGATGTTTTGATGAATTGCCCACCATTTAGACTTCTCTGTCTTAGCTGTTAAGAGGTGGAAGAAGTGGCTAGGTGAGGGCATGCACATACAGCAAATTCGCTCTGGATCGCCCAGACAGACCACCAGTAGAGAGGATTATTTGATCTGATGACAAGCATGAACAGTTACTATAGTTTCATTGTCCACAATCCACAAACAGGTGACACCTTGGTGACACCAATTTCTCTGCCCTGACCATTTACAAGAGCTAGGCAGAAGGAAATGTGGTGTCACGGTAGCTATCGTGCTCTGACATTGACAGCCAGCATCCAGTTATAGTGGTATCATGAATGAGAAATCTGGACTGCTATTGACTGAAACTGTATTATCTTTCATTATTAATCCAGGTTTGGGTTCCAACAATGGTCAAGTACAAGTATGGAGGCCTTATGGTGCTTGAGAACGTCCAGCAATAGACCCTATTGAAGAATATGATATCTACATTTAATGAGAAATCTATAACTCTAACACGGTCAAATCGGGTGGGCCACAAAGGATAATTGGGACAAGGTGGGTAAGCGGTGGGGAAGGTATCCCTGCCACTTCTACCCTGATCTAGTCCTGTGCCCAGGGACGTCTCCTGGTGGTGGGGACTCCCTGTCCTCGTGCCTAGCCTCAAACTCCTAACAAGCCCTGATGAGGTGAAGGAAGGAGGATTGCTGGTACCGAAAAGTGGCCCCCCCCCGGAAATTGACTAACACAACAACACATCAATACATACAAAAATGCAAAAAACGGTGTCCACAGTATACGACCCTCGTGACCTGTTGCCAGGAGGTACCGGGTACACCTAGTGGTTAAAAATACGTGGACAAAGCATACACACACAGACACATATATATGATGATTATATTATGTGCAAAAGATACAAAATTAACCCCGACGCGTTTCACCCACGGAGTGGGATCCTCAGGGGGTAATACGAGGTAGATATATCAAGTGTAGAAGGCCCAACTAATCGATGCGGTGGGCCCTGTCTAATGATAGTACGTAATTGCTGAATAAGCAGTCACAATAGTACGTAATGAATGAAAAAATTGAAAAAACAATCACCAGACTCAGCCAAATTAATAAGGTTAATGAATCAGCCCCCGTAGGAGAGTACATACAGTTTGTGGGAACTGGAATGATCGGCAGAGGGGCATCAAAAATGATGACCCCACGTCATGGTGGATATGGCTGCCATGAGCTCCCAGGATGGGGGTTGCTCCCTGGAAGAAGCTCTTATGGTGTAGAGCTATCCAACCACCAGAACCTACAGATAAAAAAAGGGTTAATGTGATAACCTGACGCCGGTCAGTTCCAACAACAGTTGATCAATAAAATAGGTACTCACATAAGATCAGGGCTGATAAGATGGGGGTCTGGAGCAGCAAGGGTAGAATCCAACCTCCCCCATATTTATAAGAATTAAAAGACCCGCCGTCCGTGGTAATAGGATCCTCCCCCTAGTGAAAGGTCAGCGCATAGGCCGCTAGTGTGGTGCGTTCCAAAGTGGAACACACACCCACGGCCAAAGACTAGGCCGCTCACAGGCTGAGAATGCGTTCCACAGTGGAACGCACGCCCGACTCGTCTAATCGCGGCATGCCCGGGCAGATATCCGGTGTAAGAGCCGCACTTCCTGTTGCCGTCATCGTGCGTTTCAGCATGAAACGCAAGCCATGTGTAGTACTGCCGCCTCGATTCCATTGATGAAAGCAGTGCAGGGGATATAAAGGTGAACGAAAGGTGATACTCAGAGGTCCTATAAAACACATTATGGACCCTGTATAATTGCCATAATAGGAAGGATAATATCAGTGAATGCGCTATCCAACGCGCCTAATGGCAGTATAAGATGAAATAAAATGATAGGGAAACATTATTTAAAAAATCGGAAACAGGAGCAGGCGAGGGGCGGGGAGCAGGCGAGGGGCGGGGGGGGCGGGGAGCAGGCGAGGGGCGGGGGGGGCGGGGAGCAGGCGAGGGGCGGGGGGCGGGGGGGGGGTTGTGTGATAAAGTGCGGTCAATAAACTGAAAAGAGAAATAGAATACCTAACAAAAAATACAGAAAGGGCTGGCGTCCGTACTGATAGCCGGATGCCAGATATATGGTGTGCTTATATAAAAAATTGACACCATCATGGATAATGCATTCGGGTACTTCACGTACCCAGGCTATGCATCCAGGGAACGTAAATAATTTTACGGAAGGCCCAACTGGCAAAAAAGGAAACAAAAAGGGCGAGTAGGCCGCTCAGAGCCAGAGAAGCACCCAAACAGTGTGAATGCCAGGTGGTGGAAAACTTGTGCTGTTAAATATAGTAAAATTGGAAGAGTTAGAGCCTATAAGGGAGGCGATGTAGTAGGAAAGAATCTACACGCACAGACACAGGTAATTGAACTCAGGTAGTGCTCATAAAAAGCAAGAGAAAGTTAGACGCTCGTTAAGGCCATGAGGAGATTGTGAACGGAACCTGTGTATCCATTCGCTCTCCTTTTGTAAGATTCGCCTATCCCAGGCACCACCACGTGGGGAGGGGGGTACCAGTTCAAGGACCGTAAACCTCAGTGCTAAGGGATCCCCCCCATGACACTCATTGACATGGGTGGCCAACGGTGTTGGCTCCTTTTTGACTACATCGTTGATGTGTTCCAGGATCCTTCTTCTGAACTCGCGTATAGTTTTGCCCACGTAGTCCATGGGACAGGGACACTGGCAGAGATACACCAAACCTTTAGATACGCAGTTGGTAAAGTCGCGGATCTGATATGTCTGACCTGTGACCGAGCAGGTGATGGACCTAGCAGTCGAGATGTATTTGCAGGCCTTACATCTCCCGCATTTAAAGACGCCAATAGGTTTACGGTCAAGCCAGCAGCCACCTCTCATAGCTGGTGAGAAGTGGCTACGTACAAGGCGATCTCTTAGGCTTCTACCTCGTCTATATGAAACCGAAGGATATTTGCTCACGATGTCTGACAGGTCAGAGTCCATCTGTAATATAGACCAATATTTAGTGAGGACTGCTCTAATTTCGCGATTGGCCGTATCGAAATTCGCAATGATCCTTGCTGGTTGGGGACCATCCTTAGTTCTACATCTCGGAACCAACAGGTCGGTGCGAGGTTTTGCGGCTGCCCATTGGAAGGCCTCACGAAGAACAACTCTGGGATACCCCCTTGTCAATAGTCTCTGCTGTAAATTGCCAGCCTCATTAAAGAAAGAATCATTGTTAGAACAGTTCCTCCTTACCCTGAGGTACTGACCCCTGGGTATACCTCGTTTGAGGGCAGTGGGATGGTGGCTGCTCCAATGGAGCAGGGAGTTGGTGGCGGTAGTCTTGCGATATATATTGGTGGATAGAGAGTCCCCTACCTTAGTAACCCTTACATCAAGGAAGGCTAAAGACACAGGGTCCATCTCATACGTGAATCTGAGACCGATCCGGTTCTGGTTGAGGTCCAGGACAAATTGTTTGAAACTCTGAGGATCCCCCTTCCAGACGACATACACGTCATCAATGTAGCGTGTCCAAAATTGAATGTTGTCTGCCCACCATACATCATGATCGGGAAACACATGAGTATCCTCCCACCAGCCCAGAAAGAGATTGGCATAGGATGGGGCACATGGACTGCCCATTGCCGTCCCTCTGAGCTGGTGGTAGAACCGCGCATCAAAAAGAAAAAAATTAAAAAGAAAAAAATTGTGATTGAGGGTGAACCTCAGTAATTCAAGAACAAATGCGTTATGAGGAAAGCAATGGATACCCCTAGTTCTTAAATAATGGTCAACTGCTCTGAGACCCTGCTCGTGAGGTATCGAGCTATATAAAGCCTCGACGTCAATGCTGCCCAGTACACAATTAGGATCAAGATTCAGAGTATTGATTTTATTAAGGAAGTCCATCGTGTCCCTCGTGTAGGCCGGGAGGGACACGACGAACTCCCTCAGAATCTGGTCCAAATAGATGCCACAATTCTGGGTCAAACAATTAACGCCTGAGACTATTGGGCGGCCCTTGAGAGGAGATGTCCCCTTGTGGACTTTCGGGAGTCCATAAAAAGTGGCTGTAAGTGGATTGACCGGCAGGAGAAAGTTAAATTCAGCCGCACTTATAACTTTATCCAAAAGCCCCTTATTCAAGATATTCTTGAGTTCCACTAAATACAGTTGGATAGGGTTAGTGGATAGGACCTCATAGCACCCTCTGTCCTTCAAGAGGTCCAGACACATATTTCTATACCTGTCACAATCAAGGATCACCAAATTACCCCCCTTGTCGGAAGGTTTAATGATGATGGTATCATCGGTCTCAAGTGACTTTAGTGCCTGCATCTCTGAAACAGAGAGGTTAAAGATCCTGGGTCTCGCCTTTTCCATCCGTTCAAGATCTTGAATAACCAGTTGGAGAAATATATCAATATGTTCAGAGCTCGAGGGGGGAGGCATACGCGTACTTCTAGGTCTTAGTGTAGTAAAGGGACCTGTTCCAGGGGTTTTAAAATGCTCACTGCTGAGATCAACGAGGTTTTGGAGGTCATCATAGTCGTCCTCCTCAAGCCCCAGTCTATGGCAGGTATCACTGTTGGAGTTCTTATGGAACTTGTGCCATTTGAGCCTCCTACAGAAGAGGTGGAGGTCCTTAGTCCAAGCGAAAAGACTGAAGTCCGTAGTTGGTACGAACGACAGTCCCTGCCTAAGGACCCCCACCTCCTCCGGGCGAAGGACCCGCGTAGATAAATTAATAATTTGAAGGTCGTCACGTCCTATCGATTCCGAAGATCGTAGGGAATCCCCCCCCTTTCTAAAAAAGAGGAGGAGGAGGAGGAGGAAGATGAGGAAGAGGCAGCGGCAGCAGCGAGTGGCGGCTGTTGTGTCAGGGCGTTCACAGGTCCGGTTGATACAGGAGGCACAGGGGCGGGGGGCAAATTGTATTGCCCAGATCTCCCGCGACCATTGCCCTTGCCCCGGTAACCGCCCTGCCTTGGCCATCCTCGACCCCTCTGACGTCTGGAATTGGGGCGACCACGGTTAGATGAACCGCCACGTGGTCTGAAATAAGTGTCAGTGTCAGAGGTGTCAGCCTCTGAAGATGAAGGTTCAGAGCCAGAGATCTGGCTCTGTGTTGATACGTACCTTATGGTGCTTGCTTTAATCCTGCCTTTGCTGTGGAGCAACAGATTGCCCCAACTGCTGGTGTGATGACCTGGATATCCATTGCATACCACAGTCAGTCACCCCCGGTAGTGACACCAGGATAAACTGCAGCTTGAGAGGTCTTACTTACCTTTCCCCAATCAGAACACATGCATACTTTATCTAACCGTGAAGGTCAAAAAAGTAAGCCAGCACTCCCCAATATTACCTCTCGTGTAAGGACCCGGTCCAGTCCTTAGTATAATCCAGGAAAACAATGAAAAATGCCCAGCACTGAGATGAATAAAAGTCTTCAATCTTTATTCCATAAATGTAAAAGAAAACAATTCTACACATGGACAGCTGTCACGCTACCAACGCATTTCGATCTATCAGATCTTAATCATGGTATGGGTCAAATGTAGGGATGAGCGAACTCGAACTGTATAGTTCGGGTTCGTACCGAATTTTGGGGTGTCCGTGACACGGACCCGAACCCGGACATTTTCGTAAAAGTCCGGGTTCGGGTTCGGTGTTCGTCGCTTTCTTCGCGCTTTTGTGACGCTTTCTTGGCGCTTTTTGAAAGGCTGCTAAGCAGCCAATCAACAAGCGTCATACTACTTGCCCCAAGAGGCCATCACAGCCATGCCTACTATTGGCATGGCTGTGATTGGCCAGAGCACCATGTGACCCAGCCTCTATTTAAGCTGGAGTCACATAGCGCCGCCCGTCACTCTGCTCTGATTAGCGTAGGGAGAGGTTGCGGCTGCGACAGTAGGGCGAGATTAGGCAGATTAACTCCTCCAAAGGACTTGATTAACTGATCGATCTGCAGCTGTGGATCATTGAGCTGCTGATCCTCAATTGCTCACTGTTTTTAGGCTGCCCAGACCGTTTGTCAGTCACATTTTTCTGGGGTGATCGGCGGCCATTTTGTGTCTTGTGGTGCGCCAGCACAAGCTGCGACCAAGTGCATTTAACCCTCAATGGTGTGGTTGTTTTTTGGCTAAAGCCTACATCAGGGTGAAGCTGTCACACCAAGTGCATTTAACCCTCAGTAGTGTGGTTGGTCAAGCTATCACACCAAGTGCATTTAACCAGCAATAGTCTGTTCATTTTTTGGCCATATACTAAATCAGGGGCAAGCTGCGCCCGTCACCAAGTGCATTTAACCCTCAGTAGTGTGGTTGGTCAAGCTGTGACACCAAGTGCATTTAACCAGCAATAGTCTGTTCATTTTTTGGCCATATACTACATCAGGGGCAAGCTGCGCCCATCACCAAGTGCATTTAACCAGCAATAGTGTGGTTATTTTTTGGCCATATCCCAGTCTAATTCTGTCACTAAATCCATACCGGTCACCCAGCGCCTAAATACTAGGCCTCAAATTTATATCCCGCTAAATCTCTCGTTACCGCTGTCCTGTTGTGGCTGGGAAAGTTATTTAGTGTCCGTCAAAGCACATTTTTTGTTCTGGGTTGAAATACAATTCCCAATTTAGCAATTTAAAAATTTAGTGGTTTCTGCTGTATCAGAGCTATTTGAAATCTATCCCTAAAAGGGTATATAATATTCAAGGTGCACATAGGGTCATTCAGAATAACTTCACACACCCGCTACTGTGCATTTCCAAGTCTAATTCTGTCACTAAACCCATACCTGTCACCCAGCGCCTAAATACTAGGCCTCAAATTTATATCCAGCTAAATCTGTCCTTAGTGCTGTAGCTGGGCGAGTTATTTAGTGTCCGTTCAAGCACATTTCTTGTTCTGGGTTGAAATACAATTCCCAATTTAGCAATTTCATAATTTAGTGGTTTCTGCTATATCAGAGCTATTTGAAATCTATCCCTAAAAGGGTAGATCATATTGAAGGTGCACATAGGGACATTCAGAATAACTTCACACACCCGCTACTGTGCATTTCCAAGTCTAATTCTGTCACTAAACCCATACCTGTCACCCAGCGCCTAAATACTAGGCCTCAAATTTATATCCTGCTAAATCTCTCGTTAGTGCTGTAGCTGGGCGAGTTATTTAGTGTCCGTTCAAGCACATTTCTTGTTCTGGGTTGAAATACAATTCCCAATTTATCAATTTCATAATTTAGTGGTTTCTGCTATATCAGAGCTATTTGAAATCTATCCCTAAAAGGGTATATAATATTCAAGGTGCACATTGGGTCATTCAGAATAACTTCACACACACCCGCTACTGTGTATTTCCAAGTCTAATTCTGTCACTAAACCCATACCTGTCACCCAGCGCCTAAATACTAGGCCTCAAATTTATATCCTGCTAAATCTCTCGTTAGTGCTGTAGCTGGGCGAGTTATTTAGTGTCCGTTCAAGCACATTTCTTGTTCTGGGTTGAAATACAATTCCCAATTTAGCAATTTCATAATTTAGTGGTTTCTGCTATATCAGAGCTATTTGAAATCTATCCCTAAAAGGGTATATAATATTCAAGGTGCACATTGGGTCATTCAGAATAACTTCACACACACCCGCTACTGTGTATTTCCAGGTCTAATTCTGTCACTAAACCCATACCTGTCACCCAGCGCCTAAATACTAGGCCTCAAATTTATATCCCGCTAAATCTGTCCTTAGTGCTGTAGCTGGGCGAGTTATTTAGTGTCCGTTCAAGCACATTTCTTGTTCTGGGTTGAAATACAATTCCCAATTTAGCAATTTCATAATTTAGTGGTTTCTGCTATATCAGAGCTATTTGAAATCTATCCCTAAAAGGGTATATAATATTCAAGGTGCACATTGGGTCATTCAGAATAACTTCACACACACCCGCTACTGTGTATTTCCAAGTCTAATTCTGTCACTAAACCCATACCTGTCACCCAGCGCCTAAATACTAGGCCTCAAATTTATATCCTGCTAAATCTCTCGTTAGTGCTGTAGCTGGGCGAGTTATTTAGTGTCCGTTCAAGCACATTTCTTGTTCTGGGTTGAAATACAATTCCCAATTTAGCAATTTCATAATTTAGTGGTTTCTGCTATATCAGAGCTATTTGAAATCTATCCCTAAAAGGGTATATAATATTCAAGGTGCACATTGGGTCATTCAGAATAACTTCACACACACCCGCTACTGTGTATTTCCAAGTCTAATTCTGTCACTAAACCCATACCTGTCACCCAGCGCCTAAATACTAGGCCTCAAATTTATATCCTGCTAAATCTCTCGTTAGTGCTGTAGCTGGGCGAGTTATTTAGTGTCCGTTCAAGCACATTTCTTGTTCTGGGTTGAAATACAATTCCCAATTTAGCAATTTCATAATTTAGTGGTTTCTGCTATATCAGAGCTATTTGAAATCTATCCCTAAAAGGGTATATAATATTCAAGGTGCACATTGGGTCATTCAGAATAACTTCACACACACCCGCTACTGTGTATTTCCAAGTCTAATTCTGTCACTAAACCCATACCTGTCACCCAGCGCCTAAATACTAGGCCTCAAATTTATATCCTGCTAAATCTCTCGTTAGTGCTGTAGCTGGGCGAGTTATTTAGTGTCCGTTCAAGCACATTTCTTGTTCTGGGTTGAAATACAATTCCCAATTTAGCAATTTCATAATTTAGTGGTTTCTGCTATATCAGAGCTATTTGAAATCTATCCCTAAAAGGGTATATAATATTCAAGGTGCACATTGGGTCATTCAGAATAACTTCACACACACCCGCTACTGTGTATTTCCAAGTCTAATTCTGTCACTAAACCCATACCTGTCACCCAGCGCCTAAATACTAGGCCTCAAATTTATATCCTGCTAAATCTCTCGTTAGTGCTGTAGCTGGGCGAGTTATTTAGTGTCCGTTCAAGCACATTTCTTGTTCTGGGTTGAAATACAATTCCCAATTTAGCAATTTCATAATTTAGTGGTTTCTGCTATATCAGAGCTATTTGAAATCTATCCCTAAAAGGGTATATAATATTCAAGGTGCACATTGGGTCATTCAGAATAACTTCACACACACCCGCTACTGTGTATTTCCAAGTCTAATTCTGTCACTAAACCCATACCTGTCACCCAGCGCCTAAATACTAGGCCTCAAATTTATATCCAGCTAAATCTGTCCTTAGTGCTGTAGCTGGGCGAGTTATTTAGTGTCCGTTCAAGCACATTTCTTGTTCTGGGTTGAAATACAATTCCCAATTTAGCAATTTCATAATTTAGTGGTTTCTGCTATATCAGAGCTATTTGAAATCTATCCCTAAAAGGGTATATAATATTCAAGGTGCACATTGGGTCATTCAGAATAACTTCACACACACCCGCTACTGTGTATTTCCAAGTCTAATTCTGTCACTAAACCCATACCTGTCACCCAGCGCCTAAATACTAGGCCTCAAATTTATATCCTGCTAAATCTCTCGTTAGTGCTGTAGCTGGGCGAGTTATTTAGTGTCCGTTCAAGCACATTTCTTGTTCTGGGTTGAAATACAATTCCCAATTTAGCAATTTCATAATTTAGTGGTTTCTGCTATATCAGAGCTATTTGAAATCTATCCCTAAAAGGGTATATAATATTCAAGGTGCACATTGGGTCATTCAGAATAACTTCACACACACCCGCTACTGTGTATTTCCAAGTCTAATTCTGTCACTAAACCCATACCTGTCACCCAGCGCCTAAATACTAGGCCTCAAATTTATATCCAGCTAAATCTGTCCTTAGTGCTGTAGCTGGGCGAGTTATTTAGTGTCCGTTCAAGCACATTTCTTGTTCTGGGTTGAAATACAATTCCCAATTTAGCAATTTCATAATTTAGTGGTTTCTGCTATATCAGAGCTATTTGAAATCTATCCCTAAAAGGGTATATAATATTCAAGGTGCACATTGGGTCATTCAGAATAACTTCACACACACCCGCTACTGTGTATTTCCAAGTCTAATTCTGTCACTAAACCCATACCTGTCACCCAGCGCCTAAATACTAGGCCTCAAATTTATATCCCGCTGAATTTGAATACAATACATTGGGCCAAATAATATATTTGTTGTTGTGGTGAACCATAACAATGAGAAAAACATCTAGTAAGGGACGCGGACGTGGACATGGTCGTGGTGGTGTTAGTGGACCCTCTGGTGCTGGGAGAGGACGTGGCCGTTCTGCCACATCCACACGTCCTAGTGTACCAACTACCTCAGGTCCCAGTAGCCGCCAGAATTTACAGCGATATATGGTGGGGCCCAATGCCGTTCTAAGGATGGTAAGGCCTGAGCAGGTACAGGCATTAGTCAATTGGGTGGCCGACAGTGGATCCAGCACGTTCACATTATCTCCCACCCAGTCTTCTGCAGAAAGCGCACAGATGGCGCCTGAAAACCAACCCCATCAGTCTGTCACATCACCCCCATGCATACCAGGGAAACTGTCTCAGCCTCAAGTTATGCAGCAGTCTCTTATGCTGTTTGAAGACTCCGCTGGCAGGGTTTCCCAAGGGCATCCACCTAGCCCTTCCCCAGCGGTGAAAGACATAGAATGCACTGACGCACAACCACTTATGTTTCCTGATGATGAGGACATGGGAATACCACCTCAGCATGTCTCTGATGATGACGAAACACAGGTGCCAACTGCTGCGTCTTTCTGCAGTGTGCAGACTGAACAGGAGGTCAGGGATCAAGACTGGGTGGAAGACGATGCAGGGGACGATGAGGTCCTAGACCCCACATGGAATGAAGGTCGTGCCACTGACTTTCACAGTTCGGAGGAAGAGGCAGTGGTGAGACCGAGCCAACAGCGTAGCAAAAGAGGGAGCAGTGGGCAAAAGCAGAACACCCGCCGCCAAGAGACTCCGCCTGCTACTGACCGCCGCCATCTGGGACCGAGCACCCCAAAGGCAGCTTCAAGGAGTTCCCTGGCATGGCACTTCTTCAAACAATGTGCTGACGACAAGACCCGAGTGGTTTGCACGCTGTGCCATCAGAGCCTGAAGCGAGGCATTAACGTTCTGAACCTGAGCACAACCTGCATGACCAGGCACCTGCATGCAAAGCATGAACTGCAGTGGAGTAAACACCTTAAAACCAAGGAAGTCACTCAGGCTCCCCCTGCTACCTCTTCTGCTGCTGCCGCCTCGGCCTATTCTGCTGCTGCCGCCTCGGCCTCTTCCTCCGCCTCTGGAGGAACGTTGGCACCTGCCGCCCAGCAAACAGGGGATGTACCACCAACACCACCACCACCACCTCCGTCACCAAGCGTCTCAACCATGTCACACGCCAGCGTTCAGCTCTCCATCTCACAAACATTTGATAGAAAGCGTAAATTCCCACCTAGCCACCCTCGATCCCTGGCCCTGAATGCCAGCATTTCTAAACTACTGGCCTATGAAATGCTGTCATTTAGGCTGGTGGACACAGACAGCTTCAAACAGCTCATGTCGCTTGCTGTCCCACAGTATGTTGTTCCCAGCCGGCACTACTTCTCCAAGAGAGCCGTGCCTTCCCTGCACAACCAAGTATCCCATAAAATCAAGTGTGCACTGCGCAACGCCATCTGTAGCAAGGTCCACCTAACCACAGATACGTGGACCAGTAAGCACGGCCAGGGACGCTATATCTCCCTAACTGCACACTGGGTAAATGTAGTGGCAGCTGGGCCCCAGGCGGAGAGCTGTTTGGCGCACGTCCTTCCGCCGCCAAGGATCGCAGGGCAACATTCTTTGCCTCCTGTTGCCACCTCCTCCTTCTCGGCTTCCTCCTCCTCTTCTTCCACCTGCTCATCCAGTCAGCCACACACCTTCACCACCAACTTCAGCACAGCCCGGGGTAAACGTCAGCAGGCCATTCTGAAACTCATATGTTTGGGGGACAGGCCCCACACCGCACAGGAGTTGTGGCGGGGTATTGAACAACAGACCGACGAGTGGTTGCTGCCGGTGAGCCTCAAGCCCGGCCTGGTGGTGTGTGATAATGGGCGAAATCTCGTTGCAGCTCTGGGACTAGCCAATTTGACGCACATCCCTTGCTTGGCGCATGTGCTGAATTTGGTGGTGCAGAAGTTCATTCACAACTACCCCGACATGTCAGAGCTGCTGCATAAAGTGCGGGCCGTCTGTTCGCGCTTCCGGCGTTCACATCCTGCTGCTGCTCGCCTGTCTGCGCTACAGCGTAACTTCGGCCTTCCCGCTCACCGCCTCATATGCGACGTGCCCACCAGGTGGAACTCCACCTTGCACATGCTGGACAGACTGTGCGAGCAGCAGCAGGCCATAGTGGAGTTTCAGCTGCAGCACGCACGGGTCAGTCGCACTACAGAACAGCACCACTTCACCACCAATGACTGGGCCTCCATGCGAGACCTGTGTGCCCTGTTGCGCTGTTTCGAGTACTCCACCAACATGGCCAGTGGCGATGACACCGTTATCAGCGTTACAATACCACTTCTATGTCTCCTTGAGAAAACACTTAGGGCGATGATGGAAGAGGAGGTGGCCCAGGAGGAGGAGGAGGAAGAGGGGTTATTTTTAGCACTTTCAGGCCAGTCTCTTCGAAGTGACTCAGAGGGAGGTTTTTGGCAACAGCAGAGGCCAGGTACAAATGTGGCCAGCCAGGGCCCACTACTGGAGGACGAGGAGGACGAGGATGAGGAGGAGGTGGAGGAGGATGAGGATGAAGCATGGTCACAGCGGGGTGGCACCCAACGCAGCTCGGGTCCATCACTGGTGCGTGGCTGGGGGGAAAGGCAGGACGATGACGATACGCCTCCCACAGAGGACAGCTTGTCCTTACCCCTGGGCAGCCTGGCACACATGAGCGACTACATGCTGCAGTGCCTGCGCAACGACAGCAGAGTTGCCCACATTTTAACCTGTGCGGACTACTGGGTTGCCACCCTGCTGGATCCACGCTACAAAGACAATGTGCCCACCTTACTTCCTGCACTGGAGCGTGATAGGAAGATGCGCGAGTACAAGCGCACGTTGGTAGACGCGCTACTGAGAGCATTCCCAAATGTCACAGGGGAACAAGTGGAAGCCCAAGGCCAAGGCAGAGGAGGAGCAATAGGTCGCCAAGGCAGCTGTGTCACGGCCAGCTCCTCTGAGGGCAGGGTTAGCATGGCAGAGATGTGGAAAACTTTTGTCAACACGCCACAGCTAACTGCACCACCACCTGATACGCAACGTGTTAGCAGGAGGCAACATTTCACTAACATGGTGGAACAGTACGTGTGCACACCCCTCCACGTACTGACTGATGGTTCGGCCCCATTCAACTTCTGGGTCTCTAAATTGTCCACGTGGCCAGAGCTAGCCTTTTATGCCTTGGAGGTGCTGGCCTGCCCGGCAGCCAGCGTTTTGTCTGAACGTGTATTCAGCACGGCAGGGGGCGTCATTACAGACAAACGCAGCCGCCTGTCTACAGCCAATGTGGACAAGCTGACGTTCATAAAAATGAACCAGGCATGGATCCCACAGGACCTGTCCGTCCCTTGTCCAGATTAGACATTAACTACCTCCCCATAACCATATATTATTGGACTCCAGGGCACTTCCTCATTCAATCCTATTTTTATTTTCATTTTACCATTATATTGCGAGGCTACCCAAAGTTGAATGAACCTCTCCTCTGCCTGTGTGCTAGGCCTAAATATATGCCAATGGACTGTTGCAGTGGTGGCTGACATGAAGCCTGATTCTCTGCTATGACATGCAGACTAATTCTCTGCTGACATGAAGCCAGATTGTCTGTTACGGGACCTCTCTCCTCTGCCTGGGTGCTGGGCCTAAATTTATGACAATGGACTGTTGCAGTGGTGGCTGACGTGAAGCCTGATTCTCTGCTATGACATGCAGACTGATTCTCTGCTGTCATGAAGCCAGATTGTCTGTTACGGGACCTCTCTGCTCTGCCTGTGTGCTAGGCCTAAATATATGCCAATGGACTGTTGCAGTGGTGGCTGACGTGAAGCCTCATTCTCTGCTATGACATGCAGACTGATTCTCTGCTGACATGAAGCCAGATTCTCTGTTACGGGACCTCTCTCCTCTGCCTGTGTGTGTGCTGGGCCTAAATATATGCCAATGGACTGTTGCAGTGGTGGCTGACGTGAAGCCTCATTCTCTGCTATGACATGCAGACTGATTCTCTGCTGACATGAAGCCAGATTGTCTGTTACGGGACCTCTCTCCTCTGCCTGTGTGCTAGGCCTAAATATATGCCAATGGACTGTTGCAGTGGTGGCTGACGTGAAGCCTCATTCTCTGCTATGACATGCAGACTGATTCTCTGCTGACATGAAGCCAGATTCTCTGTTACGGGACCTCCCTCCTCTGCCTGGGTGCTGGGCCTAAATATATGCCAATGGACTGTTGCAGTGGTGGCTGACGTGAAGCCTCATTCTCTGCTATGACATGCAGACTAATTCTCTGCTGACATGAAGACAGATTCTCTGTTACGGGACCTCTCTCCTCTGCCTGTGTGTGTGCTGGGCCTAAATATATGCCAATGGACTGTTGCAGTGGTGGCTGACGTGAAGCCTCATTCTCTGCTATGACATGCAGACTGATTCTCTGCTGACATGAAGCCAGATTCTCTGTTACGGGACCTCCCTCCTCTGCCTGGGTGCTGGGCCTAAATATATGCCAATGGACTGTTGCAGTGGTGGCTGACGTGAAGCCTCATTCTCTGCTATGACATGCAGACTAATTCTCTGCTGACATGAAGACAGATTCTCTGTTACGGGACCTCCCTCCTCTGCCTGGGTGCTGGGCCTAAATATATGCCAATGGACTGTTGCAGTGGTGGCTGACGTGAAGCCTCATTCTCTGCTATGACATGCAGACTAATTCTCTGCTGACATGAAGACAGATTCTCTGTTACGGGACCTCTCTCCTCTGCCTGGGTGCCGGGGCCTAAATATCTGAGAATGGACTGTTCCAGTGGTGGTTTCAAAGGAAAGGACCGGCACTTCGCTGATGTAGATCACAATGTAGATTTATTCAGTCACATATTCAAAATGGCATAGTGACGCGTTTCAGCACAGATGTGCTTTCATCAGACTGCATAAAACATCTTACACTCCAGCTATTTATACATAAATGAAACACAAAGGAACTGACATCATCAAAGAAGCTCCGCCTCCCTCATTAAATAAAATTCGCATATCAAATAATCGCAATGAAAAATTCGCATTGAAAAATTCGCAATTGAAAATTCGCAACTGAAAATTCGCAATTGAAAATTGAAAATTCGCAATTGAAAATTCGCAACTGAAAATTCGCAACTGAAAATTCGCAATTGAAAATTCGCAAAAAACATATCCACTCTATACTGGCGAAGATTTTCAGTCACATAGTCCATTCTTGCAGTGATTAATCACGCTGAAGAAAAAAAGAAATATATTTATCAGATTGCATAAGGCCGAATGCCTTATAGGAAGCAGGACACATTGTACTCACGATTGAGGCCCCTGGGCTCCATTGTCTGAAGACGATGGATCCAGTAAGCCTCCCTTTTCAATAACAATTTATTTCTGTCACCCCCTCGACGGGGTAATGATACACCTTCAATAATCTGATACCTCAACTGCGAGATGTTGTGTTTTTTATCATAAAAATGAAGGGGTATTGGGAGTAATAAATTCTGTTTACGGATAGTAGATTTGTGTTTACTTAGTCTGTCCTTCATTCTCATTGAGGTTTCCCCCACATATAGTAATCCACATGGACATTTAAGAATGTAAACCACAAATCTACTATCACAAGTGAACGTGCCCCTTATTGGAATATTTTCACCTGAGTGAGGGTGGGAGAAACATGAACCCTTTATAACGCTGGAACAATTGACACAGTTTAAACAAGGAAAAGTGCCCCGTCTAGGTGTAGATAAAGTACTCTGTCCTCTTTCTATTTTATTACTTCCCACATCCGCCCGGACTATTTTATCCCTAATATTTTCTGCCCGTTTATAGCATATCATGGGTGGCCTCTGGAACTCTCCTATCCGTGGATAGGACTTAGATAATATGTGCCAATGTTGATTAACAATAGTCCTAAGGCGCTGGGACCAGGGATGGTATTTAATCACTAAGGGGATCCTTGTTTCTTTCTTAGTTCTATCTGGTGGTGTAATCTCAGCTTTATTACGCTGTATTTTCAATAGATCAGGGGGGTAGCCTCGCTCTCTAAATTTATTGGTCATATCGTCTAATCTTGTTTGACACATATCCCTATCACTAACGATCCGTCTAACCCTCTGGTATTGCCGCCCTGCTTCTTACTAGAATTGTTCCAGTGGTGGGTGACGGGAAGCCAGATTCTCTGCTATGGAACCTCTCTCCAATTGATTTTGGTTAATTTTTATTTATTTAATTTTTATTTTAATTCATTTCCCTATCCACATTTGTTTGCAGGGGATTTACCTACATGTTGCTGCCTTTTGCAGCCCTCTAGCTCTTTCCTGGGCTGTTTTACAGCCTTTTTAGTGCCGAAAAGTTCGGGTCCCCATTGACTTCAATGGGGTTCGGGTTCGGGACGAAGTTCGGATCGGGTTCGGATCCCGAACCCGAACATTTCCGGGATGTTCGGCCGAACTTCTCGAACCCGAACATCCAGGTGTTCGCTCAACTCTAGTCAAATGCAAGTATAGTACTTTTATATACCTGGAATGAAAATGGTTCCACCAACCAGTTTGGAATTGCCATTACCACACAGGTGGTTGTGATATCAGCCATTCCTTGCATTTAACCCCTGCTGTTCATAATTACACATAAAAACAATATCATATAAAATAAAATAAATGTGCAACAGAACATCTGACACCCAGTTAAACTTTGATGAAGCAAATCCAAACATCCACAACTCAGTATAATAAAGAAATTGCCCTTCATAAACGGGAATATTGCATGAGCATATATAAACATGCATAGCTTTGGGAAATGACATTATTTCTCTGACTCGGGCAGAGTCCACTGAGGCATATAAGCATATCAGGGCCACTGTATTGAATTCCATGACATTGTACAGCAATTCATTTATACCCCATACATTTTTCACAAGATACATTTCAAAATTAAATTGTGTGTCATGTACAACGGCGAATAAACTTTTATTTTATTTTTGTAGGCCAATCGGGTTAGTTGTGATATATTATTTCACGCTTCATATTTAGACCGTTAGGGACTATTGTGTTGCATTGAAATATCCAATATGCCTCCCTATTATGCAGTAGATCTTTGACATTGCCCCCTCTAAACATTTTTTTTATTTTTTCCATACCAATCATTTGCAGCCCTATTAGTGAACCTTTATGTGCCTGTAAAAAATGTTTGGATACACTTGATATGTTCCTATTTGTTTTTGGATTAGTGATGTTATTAAGATGTTCTAAAATACAGGTTTTTGGTTTTTGTGATGTGCAACCTATATATGTTTTATTACATAGAGAATACAGGATCATGTAAATGACAAATGTAGTATTGCGAATGATATAATTCCTAATTGTGAAAGATGCAGCGTCATCTGCATTTGAAAACTGTTTACTTAATACTACATGTCCGCATGTATGGCAAGGATGTGAACATAAGGGAGAGAGAGAGAAAGTGTGAGGGTCAGACCGATCTGTTGGAAAGGGGTTCCACTAGATCTGAAAGACTTGAGGCGCCTCGGGTTTATAGGAGCGGAAATGGAGAGAAGGTTGGGTGTTGGATACTAGAGGCTGCTCCGGGTATAGTCAGGTCGACAAGATGTCTGCCTGTAGAGAATACAGTAGTGAGCCAAGTAAGGGGACTGGTGGGTAGAGATACCCTTCAGATCTCGCCTATTTGGAATATACCCTTTTGAGCGCCAATAGTGGTTGATTGTTACTGATTAGTATTTGGGTTTTGTGTTGGTATGAGGAGCAAGTTTTTTTGGATGTGGGGGTGTGTATATATGTCTCGAGCTGTGAGATAAAAGCACATATATGTTTATGTATATATAAATGCGTATAAAAATCTGCAAAAAAGGTCAAAAGATTGTATCTACATAAAAAGTCTAAAACATTTTCACATGGGTAGGATTACTGCAAACTGTCTCAGGTGCCTAAAAGACTGTGCTCTGCAGCATCGTGCGCTGTATAGTATGGTACAGTACGTAAATCACTGGGTTAAAAATTTGGGTCCAAGGGTACCATTATACATATATTTAAAATAACATATATATAATAAAAAATAAAATTAAAAATAATATTTTTCAAAATATTTTTTAAAAAATAATAATGTAGTAACGTGGGTTCAGTTACTCACTTCACGAGGGGGGCGGTTTACCAGGATAAGCATAAAACACCTGTAAACCAAGTACCCCCCCAGCCTGGATCGCTTCTAGAGTTTTAACGGATGAAGGCAGCAAATCACACGGGTGCTTCTCTTCAAAGGTCTTTATTTGCATAAGTAAGTAAATCCGGCTCAACGCGTTTCGGGACAGGCACGTCCCTTCATCAGATGCTCCTGATGAAGGGACGTGCCTGTCCCGAAACGCGTTGAGCCGGATTTACTTACTTATGCAAATAAAGACCTTTGAAGAGAAGCACCCGTGTGATTTGCTGCCTTCATCCGTTAATACTCTAGAAGCGATCCAGGCTGGGGGGGTACTTGGTTTACAGGTGTTTTATGCTTATCCTGGTAAACCGCCCCCCTCGTGAAGTGAGTAACTGAACCCACGTTACTACATTATTATTTTTTAAAAAATATTTTGAAAAATATTATTTTTAATTTTATTTTTTATTATATATATGTTATTTTAAATATATGTATAATGGTACCCTTGGACCCAAATTTTTAACCCAGTGATTTACGTACTGTACCATACTATACAGCGCACGATGCTGCAGAGCACAGTCTTTTAGGCACCTGAGACAGTTTGCAGTAATCCTACCCATGTGAAAATGTTTTAGACTTTTTATGTAGATACAATCTTTTGACCTTTTTTGCAGATTTTTATACGCATTTATATATACATAAACATATATGTGCTTTTATCTCACAGCTCGAGACATATATACACACCCCCACATCCAAAAAAACTTGCTCCTCATACCAACACAAAACCCAAATACTAATCAGTAACAATCAACCACTATTGGCGCTCAAAAGGGTATATTCCAAATAGGCGAGATCTGAAGGGTATCTCTACCCACCAGTCCCCTTACTTGGCTCACTACTGTAAGGATGTGAACCACAGCTATAAAAGCCGGTACTTTGCAGCCAAGTAGCCTTGTGTGTTTTTATGGACTGGAATAAACTGAGCGATAAGATTTATCCTATCGATGGGGGTGTCCTATAAATACGATCACATCCCTGTTGCATCAGTCTCTTTACCGTAGCATCATCTTCCAAGATGGGCAAGTATTTATGAACAATATCTTGTTTTTATGTGTAAAATCTTGTTTTTATGTGTAATTGTGAACAGCATGGTTTAAATGCAAGGAATGGCTGATATCACAACCACCTGTTTGGTAATGGCAATTCCAACCTGGTTGGTGGAGCCATTTTCATTCCAGGTATATAAGAGTACTATACTTGCATTTGACACATACCATGATTAAGATCTGATAGATCAAGATGCGTTGGTAGCATTACCGCTGTCCATGTGAAGAATTGTACTCTTTTTAATTTATGGAATAAAGATTGAAGACTTTTATTCATCTCAGTGCTGGACATTTTTTGTTGTTTTTCATTCTTTATCTAACCAAGTGCATATGTATATGACTGGGTTGGGAGGGGAAGCCAAAGCTATAGCTAAAACATTGTATCTGGCTTCCTGTATGGGCCTTGTTAAGACCACATGAACATCCAAAACATTCTTGAGTTCTTGATTGTCTAGTCTTGTGCCTCCTGAGGACTGTCTATTCTTTCATTCTTGCAGTTCTACAGAAGGCATTAGCCCAGTTATTTTCAGTGCTCTATTCAGTGGCAGTGTTTGACTTAAAATGTATCACACTCTTCTATCTACTGTATGAACAATGTCTGCTAGTATAACTCAAATGCATTAATTTTAATGAGATTCAAAGCTTCTTAAAAACTTTGCTTAATATGCTTGTCATATATTGTCTTTTAAAGCAGTTTTCCCTCAAATTACTTGACTGAATATAAATGCTAATGAGTAAACAAGCAAGGCCATATCTCCAATCCAGAGCTTCTCTTTTCTTGAAGAAGATACCAGCAGTCTATTTCCCATCAATGTTCTATGCCATGCTATATAAAACCCATTTAATACTGTATTTATCACTAAAATGTAGGATATGACAGATAGTGATTCGAGATAGAAATTCGTGATTAGAATATTCGCGATCAACACTATAATTGAATCCCACTTTTTCACTTTTTCAAAATAATTTGTAATTAGCATGTAAGTATAGAGTTGTTTGTGATGTGATCTGCTATGTTAATTGTCAAGAAATTAAATAGTATTTAAAAATTCTTGTTCAGTTTTATTTTCTTATTTTCTATATATAGTATGATTTACTACAATATTTACTACATATTTGAAATGTCTGATTATGCAATAATAGATAACCTGCCATTGGATAGGATTAGAGATGAGCGAATCGAATCATACAATGTGGAATTCGATTTGAATTTAAGTAAAAATTTGAATTGCAACGAATGCAAATTTCCTCGCGCTTCATGGTAATGAATTACAATTTTTTTTAAAAATAGCAGCTACAATCATGGCTACACATGTGAGGACATGGGGCAAGGAACTCTGGGAAGGTGGGCTGACCCATAATGCCATGCATGCAGCCAGTCAGCAGCCAGCCCTGTCACAGCCCTATAAAAACAGTGGCCATATTACAGTCAGACATTTTCCAGCATTCTGAGTGCAGGGACAGACGTGAGAAGGCACTAGGGACAGCAATAGGAAAAGCCTCATTGTGCAGGGAAAGTATAGGAAGGAATCATTTCACAGCATCTTAGTGCAGAAGGAGACATCAGAAGGCGCTAGTGACAGTGCCTGAAAGCATTTACTAGCCTATTTCAGTACAGAAAGAAAAAAGATATACACACTTCACTGGTGCATTTATTTCTGCTAACAGCGTTTACTGGCCTATTTCAGTACAAAAAGAAAAATATATTCTCATATCACTTCTGCAGTTATATATGTTGAAAGCATTTACTGTCCTTTTTCAGTACAGAAAGAAAAATATATATGCACTTCACTGGTGCATTTATTTCTGCTAACAGCGTTCACTGGCCTATTTCAGTACAAAAAGAAAAATATATTCTCATATCACTTCTGCAGTTATATATGTTGAAAGCGTTTACTGGCCTATTTCAGTACAGAAATAAAAAAATATACGCACTTCACTGGTGCATTTATTTCTAACAGCGTTTACTGGTCTATTTCAATACAAAAAGAAAAATATATTCTCAGTTCATTTCTGGAGTTATATATATGTTGAAAGCGTTTACTGGCCGATTTCAGTACAGAAAAAAATATATACGCACTTCAATGGTGCATTTATTTCTGCTAAAAGTTTTTACTGGCCTATTTCAGTAAAAAAAGAAAAATGTATTCTCAGTTCACTTGAGCTCCCGGTGTCATCTAGTGGTCGTGTCTTGACCAGCAACCTAGCAGTTCTTGATTGGTTAACTTGGTCATCCACTTCATCCCAAGTGACATCAGACACCACCAGCCAACGGTCGGTAGGTTCATCAGACACAACCCTTAGTTGGCATGGCCCAGGAGCAGGCCCTGTGCCCTCACCTTGTTATCAACCTGCCTCTGTCCTTTTCTGTTCCCTCACTGCGAGAAGTATTATATGCTGTAGGCTCAGCTCCACTTTTCAGCAAGGAAGAGCTACTAGAGGACAGTCAGCAGCTACTTCCCAGCCAAGATCTGGAAGAGACATCTGCAATGATGAGGAGAGTGGTGTGGGAGGTAGTGTTGCGAGTGGTCAGGCTGCTGACCGTTGAGGAGGACATCAGTGACGTGCAGACAATACTCGATGATGATGAAGCCGATTTCACTTGGAAGCCGAGTGCAGAAGGGGCTTCATCATCATCAGGAGAAGAGGGTGGCAGCTTCCCTGTGAGGCAGCGGCTGAGCCAGCAAGGTAGTAGCATGGCTGGGAGTCAGCAGAGTTGCAGCAGTTGCAGGTCGAGAGCCAAACGTGCCCGAGGTAGAGAACCTGCTTCGCAGCAGCCTACCTGCCAGGGAAGTAGTGGTGCAGGGGTTCACATAGGCAGCGGTGGTAGCAGTCAGTCAGTGTGGACTGCTGGCGGGAAAACCACCTACTCGTGGTGTGGCAGTTTTTTGTTAAGTTGCCTGAGGAGGTTAACATGTCCATATGTAGAATATGTGAGCACTATGTCACCTTGCCACTCTGTGGTGTCCTCATACTGCTGCTGCTACTGCCATCACCACATTATGTCACCTTGCCACTCTGTGGTATCTTCCTGCTGCTGCTGCCCTCTCCACACTATGTCACCTTGCCACTGTGTGGTCTCCTGATGCTGCTGCTGCTACTGCCGTCTCCACACTATGTCACCTTGCCACTGTGTGGTATCCTGCTGCTGCTATTTCTACACTATGTCACCTTGCACTCTGTGGTATCTAGAGAAGGCTTTGCGTGTTCGCGATTTGCCAAACATGCGAACATATGGAGAAATTTGCGCCCGCCATATTCTTTTATATTGTGAAGAACTTTGACCCATGACACATCCATCAGGTGGTACAGGACAGCCAATTGAGACATTTCAGCACATGGACATACCCTCTACCTTATAAATGAACCTGATCTGGTCGCCATTTTACATTCAGTGTTTTGCCAGTGTAGGGAGAGGTTGCTGTGTGGAGCAGGGACAGGCTGTTAGGGACACCAAACGCTAGCTAATATTGCCACAAAAGTCCTTTTAAGAACTGGTATAGGTGTGCTATCATTATGTGTGATACGCAGATATACTTATAATATACTTTAATAATTAGTCAAAAACACATAGATATATATATAGTTATCACCTGGAAGTCAGGGGCCTAGGGGCTAGGGGCTTACTAGGGCCATTTTTATATAGGGTAAGGTTCCGGACGGGGTCGCTCTTATCAGGCCGGGTGGTCTGTGGTTAGGCTATCGGGGTCAGAATATCACCCCCCTGTAGGGCAATATCAGTGACAGTTCTTTGTTCACCCTGTCCTTCAATACCACATCATCATCATCTAGCCCAGGGATGGATGTTTTTTGCTTTCCCTCCTGGATTCATCGATGTGCACTGGAATTCCCCGGATTGTGGTAGGGCATATGGTTTCTGATTTGGTGCCGCCGAGCACCTGATTGAGTGCAGCCGAGCACTTGTTATTGCCTACCACATCTATACTTTTTGCTTAACTTTAATAATTTAATTTATTTTAATTTTGAAGAATATCTTTTCCATTCACACGTCCGCAAAATGGGTCCGCATCCGTTCCGCAATTTTGCGGAACGGGTGCTAACCCATTTATTTTCAATGGGGCCGGAATGTGCTGTCCGCATTTCCGGATCCACATCCGCATTTCCGGATCCACACTTCCGCGTCCGTGCTTCCGTTTCCGCAAAAAAAGAACTTGTCCTATTCTTGTCCGAAATTGCAGACAAGATTAGGCATTTTCTCTTATAGTGCCGGCGATGTGTGGTCCACAAATTGCAGAATGCACATTACCGGTGTCCGTGTTTTGCGTATCCGCAAAACACTTAGGGACGTGTGAATGGACTCTCATAGTAAAATGATTAAAGGTTACGTTTAATCTTCATGTATATTCTAATGGATTGCCTGACTTGTACAATGTTATAATATACTTTCTATGTTAGAAAGTATATTAAAGTGCATTTGTATTGTGCGGCAGTTGTGTGCGGTTTTTCTGCGATACTGCAGGTATATAGAGAGACAAGCGTTTTTGGAACAAATAATTTCTACTGGTGTGATATACCAGTCGTCCCCTAAAAAACTGATTGAAGCGGGGTGTTATATATCAATATACTTTCTTTATAGTGCATTTGGGTACTGTAAAGTGCATTTGCGCATGCGCGTAGGTGAAAATTATATTGCCGATATTTAGCATTGAAATGGAGATCGCAAATTCGAATAATACATCTGGTATGTCACTGTCCATGTTGTGGGACTATTTGTGCACTTCTAGTAATTATTTCTTGGCTGCAAATATGAACTGAAGGTTTTTCAGGTTCGCCTGCCATTAAAATGAATGGGACCCGCAGCGAACTTGCGGTTCGCGAACATTCGATCGCGTTCGCATGATCGCGTATGCGAACCGTCCCGGAAGATGTTCGTCCATCACTAGTGGTATCCTCCTGATGCTGCTGCTGCTGCCACCTCCAGGGCCACTCTGTGGTCTCCTTATGCTGCTTCCCATTTTATCAATATGTCATAGGTCCACTTTGTGGACTTCTTATGTTGTTCCCACCCTCCCCACTTCATGACTGGGGCACTATTTTGCCTTTCGGCCTGGCTGACATCATCATTTATTTGACCTTTCTTATGATCTGTCAGAAGGTAGGAAAAATGAGATGCACAACAGATACTGTCTGTGTAGCAGCAGTAAGGCCTATATGGTTCCATCAGAACTGGCTTATGTTTTGGTAGCCAAAAGCAGGAGTGGGTACAAAACAGAGAAGACATGAAAATATTCATGTCTGTTTTTTGGGGAATTAGCAATATTGGATTATTGAGCAAATGCTGATCAAGTGAAGGCATATGCTCCACAGACAGGATCAGTTTTCTGTGGGTTATTGTTCTGACGGATCAGAGTAAAGGGCAAATTAATCAGTGACGCCAAACACAAACTTACTGCTATCACCCTCTCCACTCTGTCTGGGGGGCTCTACATGTATAAGCGTTTAATAGAACAGATTCTGATAACATCTATGTGGAATCAGCTGGCGACAGGTGTAAAAGGAGTGCGCTTCTTCTTGGCACTAACATCAACCTGTAAGGCTGGGTTCATTCTTGAGTTATTTGGTCAGTTTTAGCCCCGTGACTGTCCTAATAAGTAAAATGTGCAGTGATTCTAAGAGCAAAACCTGTCATCTGCATGTCATATGGACTCAGTATTATTTCACTACCAAAGCAGACACCCTATGCGGGTTACTACAAGGCACAGTGTTCTACACCACTATAAAGGCTCTCAGCAGCCAAGAAATAGCATTTTTTTTACGTAATTCACCACGAATATATTCGGATCAAACCAAATTTTTCCCGAAAAATTCGCTCATCTCTAGTTAGGATTATTGGTAATGATAAGGAGTTGAAGTCATGCTTAAAGCATACCTGGATTAAATGTTTTTTTCATCCATATTATTCCCTTTTTCACCTCCAATGCTAGATGCATTTCACTCAGAAGTAGCGGGTTTTCTATGGAAGGCTGGCAGCACTATACTGATGTGATATCCTTTCTGTTACTTCTAGAGTTGAGCAAACACCTGGATGTTCGGGTTCGAGAAGTTCGGCCGAACTTCCCGAAAATGTTCGGGTTCGGGATCCGAACCCGATCCGAACTTCGTCCCAAACCCGAACCCCATTGAAGTCAATGGGGACCCGAACTTTTCGGCACTAAAAAGGCTGTAAAACAGCCCAGGAAAGGGCTAGAGGGCTGCAAAAGGCAGCAACATGTAGGTAAATCCCCTGCAAACAAATGTGGATAGGGAAATGAATAAAAATAAAAATTAAATAAATAAAAATTAACCAAAATCAATTGGAGAGAGGTCCCATAGCAGAGAATCTGGCTTCCCGTCACCCACCACTGGAACAGTCCATTCTCAGATATTTAGGCCCCGGAACCCAGGCAGAGGAGAGAGGTCCCGTAACAGAGAATCTGGCTTCATGTCAGCAGAGAATTAGTCTGCATGTCATAGCAGAGAATGAGGCTTCACGTCAGCCACCACTGTAAGAGTCCATTTTCATAAGTTTAGGCCCAGCACCCAGGCAGAGGAGAGAGGTCCCGTAACAGAGGATCTGGCTTCATGTCAGCAGAGAATCAGTCTTCATGTCATAGCAGAGAATCAGGCTTCACGTCAGCCACCACTGTAAGAGTCCATTTTCATAAGTTTAGGCCCAGCACCCAGGCAGAGGAGAGAGGTCCCGTAACAGAGGATCTGGCTTCATGTCAGCAGAGAATTAGTCTGCATGTCATAGCAGAGAATGAGGCTTCACGTCAGCCACCACTGCAACAGTCCATTGGCATATATTTAGGCCCAGCACCCAGGCAGAGGAGAGAGGTCCCGTAACAGACAATCTGGCTTCATGTCAGCAGAGAATCAGTCTGCATGTCATAGCAGAGAATGAGGCTTCACGTCAGCCACCACTGCAACAGTCCATTGGCATATATTTAGGCCCAGCACCCAGGCAGAGGAGAGAGGTCCCGTAACAGACAATCTGGCTTCATGTCAGCAGAGAATTAGTCTGCATGTCATAGCAGAGAATGAGGCTTCACCTCAGCCACCACTGCAACAGTCCATTGGCATATATTTAGGCCCAGCACCCAGGCAGAGGAGAGAGGTCCCGTAACAGACAATCTGGCTTCATGTCAGCAGAGAATCAGTCTTCATATCATAGCAGAGAATCAGGCTTCACGTCAGCCACCAATGCAACAGTCCATTGTCAGATATTTAGGCCCAGCACCCAGGCAGAGGAGAGAGGTCCCGTAACAGAGGATCTGGCTTCATGTCAGCAGAGAATCAGTCTGCATGTCATAGCAGAGAATCAGGCTTCACGTCACCCAACATTGGAACAGTCCATTGGCATATATTTAGGCCCCGGCACCCAGACAGAGGAGAGGTTCATTCAACTTTGGGTAGCCTCGCAATATAATGGTAAAATGAAAATAAAAATAGGATTGAATGAGGAAGTGCCCTGGAGTCCAATAATATATGGTTAAGGGGAGGTAGTTAATGTCTAATCTGGACAAGGGACGGACAGATCCTGTGGGATCCATGCCTGGTTCATTTTTATGAACGTCAGCTTGTCCACATTGGCTGTAGACAGGCGGCTGCGTTTGTCTGTAATGACGCCACCTGCCGTGCTGAATACACGTTCAGACAAAACGCTGGCCGCCGGGCAGGCCAGCACCTCCAAGGCATAAAAGGCTAGCTCTGGCCACGTGGACAATTTAGAGACCCAGAAGTTGAATGGGGCCGAACCATCAGTCAGTACGTGGAGGGGTGTGCACATGTACTGTTCCACCATGTTAGTGAAATGTTGCCTCCTGCTAACACGTTGCGTATCAGGTGGTGGTGCAGTTAGCTGTGGCGTGTTGACAAAAGTTTTCCACATCTCTGCCATGCTAACCCTGCCCTCAGAGGAGCTGGCATTGACACAGTTGCCTTGGCGACCTCTTGCTCCTCCTCTGCCTTGGCCTTGGGCTTCCACTTGTTCCCCTGTGACATTTGGGAATGCTCTCAGTAGCGCGTCTACCAACGTGCGCTTGTACTCGCGCATCTTCCTATCACGCTCCAGTGCAGGAAGTAAGGTGGGCACATTGTCTTTGTAGCGTGGATCCAGCAGGGTGGCAACCCAGTAGTCCGCACAGGTTAAAATGTGGGCAACTCTGCTGTCGTTGCGCAGGCACTGCAGCATGTAGTCGCTCATGTGTGCCAGGCTGCCCAGGGGTAAGGACAAGCTGTCCTCTGTGGGAGGCGTATCGTCATCGTCCTGCCTTTCCCCCCAGCCACGCACCAGTGATGGACCCGAGCTGCGTTGGGTGCCACCCCGCTGTGACCATGCTTCATCCTCATCCTCCTCCACCTCCTCCTCATCCTCGTCCTCCTCGTCCTCCAGTAGTGGGCCCTGGCTGGCCACATTTGTACCTGGCCTCTGCTGTTGCCAAAAACCTCCCTCTGAGTCACTTCGAAGAGACTGGCCTGAAAGTGCTAAAAATGACCCCTCTTCCTCCTCCTCCTCCTCCTCCTCCTAGGCCACCTCCTCTTCCATCATCGCCCTAAGTGTTTTCTCAAGGAGACATAGAAGTGGTATTGTAACGCTGATAACGGCGTCATCGCCACTTGCCATGTTGGTGGAGTACTCGAAACAGCGCAACAGGGCACACAGGTCTCGCATGGAGGCCCAGTCATTGGTGGTGAAGTAATGCTGTTCTGTAGTGCGACTGACCCGTGCGTGCTGCAGCTGAAACTCCACTATGGCCTGCTGCTGCTCGCACAGTCTGTCCAGCATGTGCAAGGTGGAGTTCCACCTGGTGGGCACGTCGCATATGAGGCGGTGAGCGGGAAGGCCGAAGTTACGCTGTAGCGCAGACAGGCGAGCAGCAGCAGGATGTGAACGCCGGAAGCGCGAACAGACGGCCCGCACTTTATGCAGCAGCTCTGACATGTCGGGGTAGTTGTGTATGAACTTCTGCACCACCAAATTCAGCACGTGCGCCAAGCAAGGGATGTGCGTCAAATTGGCTAGTCCCAGAGCTGCAACGAGATTTCGCCCATTATCGCACACCACCAGGCCGGGCTTGAGGCTCACCGGCAGCAACCACTCGTCGGTCTGTTGTTCTATACCCCGCCACAACTCCTGTGCGGTGTGGGGCCTGTCCCCCAAACATATGAGTTTCAGAATGGCCTGCTGACGTTTACCCCGGGCTGTGCTGAAGTTGGTGGTGAAGGTGTGAGGCTGACTGGATGAGCAGGTGGAAGAAGAGGAGGAGGAAGCCGAGAAGGAGGAGGTGGCAACAGGAGGCAAAGAATGTTGCCCTGCGATCCTTGGCGGCGGAAGGACGTGCGCCAAACAGCTCTCCGCCTGGGGCCCAGCTGCCACTACATTTACCCAGTGTGCAGTTAGGGAGATATAGCGTCCCTGGCCGTGCTTACTGGTCCACGTATCTGTGGTTAGGTGGACCTTGCTACAGATGGCGTTGCGCAGTGCACACTTGATTTTATCGGATACTTGGTTGTGCAGGGAAGGCACGGCTCTCTTGGAGAAGTAGTGGCGGCTGGGAACAACATACTGTGGGACAGCAAGCGACATGAGCTGTTTGAAGCTGTCTGTGTCCACCAGCCTAAATGACAGCATTTCATAGGCCAGTAGTTTAGAAATGCTGGCATTCAGGGCCAGGGATCGAGGGTGGCTAGGTGGGAATTTACGCTTTCTCTCAAATGTTTGTGAGATGGAGAGCTGAACGCTGGCGTGTGACATGGTTGAGACGCTTGGTGACGGAGGTGGTGGTGGTGGTGTTGGTGGTACATCCCCTGTTTGCTGGGCGGCAGGTGCCAACGTTCCTCCAGAGGCGGAGGAAGAGGCCGAGGCGGCAGCAGCAGAAGAGGCCGAGGCGGCAGCAGCAGAAGAGGTAGCAGGGGGAGCCTGAGTGACTTCCTTGGTTTTAAGGTGTTTACTCCACTGCAGTTCATGCTTTGCATGCAGGTGCCTGGTCATGCAGGTTGTGCTCAGGTTCAGAACGTTAATGCCTCGCTTCAGGCTCTGATGGCACAGCGTGCAAACCACTCGGGTCTTGTCGTCAGCACATTGTTTGAAGAAGTGCCATGCCAGGGAACTCCTTGAAGCTGCCTTTGGGGTGCTCGGTCCCAGATGGCGGCGGTCAGTAGCAGGCGGAGTCTCTTGGCGGCGGGTGTTCTGCTTTTGCCCACTGCTCCCTCTTTTGCTACGCTGTTGGCTCGGTCTCACCACTGCCTCTTCCTCCGAACTGTGAAAGTCAGTGGCACGACCTTCATTCCATGTGGGGTCTAGGACCTCATCGTCCCCTGCATCGTCTTCCACCCAGTCTTGATCCCTGACCTCCTGTTCAGTCTGCACACTGCAGAAAGACGCAGCAGTTGGCACCTGTGTTTCGTCATCATCAGAGACATGCTGAGGTGGTATTCCCATGTCCTCATCATCAGGAAACATAAGTGGTTGTGCGTCAGTGCATTCTATGTCTTTCACCGCTGGGGAAGGGCTAGGTGGATGCCCTTGGGAAACCCTGCCAGCGGAGTCTTCAAACAGCATAAGAGACTGCTGCATAACTTGAGGCTGAGACAGTTTCCCTGGTATGCATGGGGGTGATGTGACAGACTGATGGGGTTGGTTTTCAGGCGCCATCTGTGCACTTTCTGCAGAAGACTGGGTGGGAGATAATGTGAACGTGCTGGATCCACTGTCGGCCACCCAATTGACTAATGCCTGTACCTGCTCAGGCCTTACCATCCTTAGAACGGCATTGGGCCCCACCATATATCGCTGTAAATTCTGGCGGCTACTGGGACCTGAGGTAGTTGGTACACTAGGACGTGTGGATGTGGCAGAACGGCCACGTCCTCTCCCAGCACCAGAGGGTCCACTAACACCACCACGACCATGTCCACGTCCGCGTCCCTTACTAGATGTTTTCCTCATTGTTATGGTTCACCACAACAACAAAAATATTATTTGGCCCAATGTATTGTATTCAAATTCAGCTGAATATAAATTTGAGGCCTAGTATTTAGGCGCTGGGTGACCGGTATGGATTTACTGACAGAATTAGACTTAGAAATGCACAGTAGCGTGTGTGTGAAGTTATTCTGAATGACCCTATGTGCACCTTGAATATTATATACCCTTTTAGGGATAGATTTCAAATAGCTCTGATATAGCAGGAACCACTAAATTATGAAATTGCTAAATTGGGAATTGTATTTCAACCCAGAACAAAAAATGTGCTTTGACGGACACTAAATAACTTTCCCAGCCACAACAGGACAGCGGTAACGAGAGATTTAGCGGGATATAAATTTGAGGCCTAGTATTTAGGCGCTGGGTGACCGGTATGGATTTACTAACAGAATTAGACTTGGAAATGCACAGTAGCGTGTGTGTGAAGTTATTCTGAATGACCCTATGTGCACCTTGAATATTATATACCCTTTTAGGGATAGATTTCAAATAGCTCTGATATAGCAGAAACCACTAAATTATGAAATTGCTAAATTGGGAATTGTATTTCAACCCTGAAAAAAAAATGTGCTTTGACGGACACTAAATAACTTGCCCAGCCACAACAGTACAGCGGTAACGACAGATTTAGCGGGATATAAATTTGAGGCCTAGTATTTAGGCGCTGGGTGACCGGTATGGATTTAGTGACAGAATTAGACTGGGATATGGCCAAAAAATAACCACACTATTGCTGGTTAAATGCACTTGGTGACGGGCGCAGCTTGCCCCTGATGTAGTATATGGCCAAAAAATGAACAGACTATTGCTGGTTAAATGCACTTGGTGTCACAGCTTGACGAACCACACTACTGAGGGTTAAATGCACTTGGTGACGGGCGCAGCTTGCCCCTGATGTAGTATATGGCCAAAAAATGAACAGACTATTGCTGGTTAAATGCACTTGGTGACGGGCGCAGCTTGCCCCTGATTTAGTATATGGCCAAAAAATGAACAGACTATTGCTGGTTAAATGCACTTGGTGTGATAGCTTGACCAACCACACTACTGAGGGTTTAAATGCACTTGGTGACGGGCGCAGCTTGCCCCTGATGTAGTATATGGCCAAAAAATGAACAGACTATTGCTGGTTAAATGCACTTGGTGTCACAGCTTGACCAACCACACTACTGAGGGTTAAATGCACTTGGTGACGGGCGCAGCTTGCCCCTGATGTAGTATATGGCCAAAAAATGAACAGACTATTGCTGGTTAAATGCACTTGGTGTGATAGCTTGACCAACCACACTACTGAGGGTTAAATGCACTTGGTGACGGGCGCAGCTTGCCCCTGATGTAGTATATGGCCAAAAAATGAACAGACTATTGCTGGTTAAATGCACTTGGTGTCACAGCTTGACCAACCACACTACTGAGGGTTAAATGCACTTGGTGACGGGCGCAGCTTGCCCCTGATGTAGTATATGGCCAAAAAGTGAACAGACTATTGCTGGTTAAATGCACTTGGTGACGGGCGCAGCTTGCCCCTGATTTAGTATATGGCCAAAAAATGAACAGACTATTGCTGGTTAAATGCACTTGGTGTGATAGCTTGACCAACCACACTACTGAGGGTTAAATGCACTTGGTGACGTGCGCAGCTTGCCCCTGATGTAGTATATGGCCAAAAAATAAACAGACTATTGCTGGTTAAATGCACTTGGTGTGACAGCTTCACCCTGATGTAGGCTTTAGCCAAAAAACAACCACACCATTGAGGGTTAAATGCACTTGGTGACAGGCGCAGCTTGCCCCTGATGTAGTATATGGCCAAAAAATAAACAGACTATTGCTGGTTAAATGCACTTGGTGTGACAGCTTCACCCTGATGTAGGCTTTAGCCAAAAAACAACCACACCATTGAGGGTTAAATGCACTTGGTCGCAGCTTGTGCTGGCGCACCACAAGACACAAAATGGCCGCCGATCACCCCAGAAAAATGTGACTGACAAACGGTCTGGGCAGCCTAAAAACAGTGAGCAATTGAGTATCAGCAGCTCAATGACCCACAGCTGCAGATCGATCAATAATCAAGTCCTTTGGAGGAGTTAATCTGCCTAATCTCGCCCTACTGTCACAGCCGCAACCTCTCCCTACGCTAATCAGAGCAGAGTGACGGGCGGCGCTATGTGACTCCAGCTTAAATAGAGGCTGGGTCACATGGTGCTCTGGCCAATCACAGCCATGCCAATAGTAGGCATGGCTGTGATGGCCTCTTGGGGCAAGTAGTATGACGCTTGTTGATTGGCTGCTTTGCAGCCTTTCAAAAAGCGCCAAGAAAGCGTCACAAAAGCGCCAAGAAAGCGACGAACACCGAACCCGAACCCGGACTTTTACGAAAAATGTCCGGGTTCGGGTCCGTGTCACGGACACCCCAAAATTCGGTACGAACCCGAACTATACAGTTCGAGTTCGCTCATCCCTAGTTACTTCCCATTATGTTTATTTTAGTTCCAGTTCTTACAGAAAAGATAAGGAAATATACTTCACACTTACAGACAAATAGGAGGCTCCTATGATGTTCAGAAGCAATGTAGAAGCAGTTCTTTTATCTGGCCCAGGATCTCAGCTAGCTCTAACATGACCCCATTTAATCTCAGCTATCTTCTGCTTCTCTGTTACAGTGGACTGCAACCTATGTGGAAGTGAGACCCCTAGTGGCCATGACTTTAAAGCTTTTTTTAGGTGGATCCAGGCATATTTTTAAATTAAGTGATTTCGAAATTTGCTAGTTTTGCCATTCTTTATTAAATAAAATGGTGTGAGAGTACAGTATAGTGACTCTTTAAAGAAACACTAGAAAATATTTTGACAATTTGACAGTTCTCAAATTTCTTGGGATAAAAAAGAGAGTTCTAGATTTTCCTGCTACCTTTATTTCTCTTGCTTATATTGCACTGACATATTCCGCAGGGACACACATTGTCATCACTCGCTGTTCCCAGTGGAACTTACAATCTAAATCCTCTATCAGGATGACTGTGGCGTGTGGGAGGAAACCGTAGTACCTCTAGAAAACCAAACAAATACGAGGACAACATACAAACTCCATGCAGATGTGTGCTAGCATCTAAGCCATCATACAACCTATACTTTGATACTAAAAAACTATCCTTCATCTTCCCGTTAAAGGGGTTATCCAAGATCTATAATTCACCCCCATATGCCCGGGAAACTCACAGAGATTGTATTTACCTCGCTTCCCGGCACCCACGTCTCTTTCATACCAGCACAGCTGCCGCTGCATCTCCCCGTCACATGGATGAAAATATCCGGCATTGGGGGGTGGCTGCCAATAGAAGGCTGCGATGGGAATGAGCCTCCCTGGCTTCGAGGGGGATGCTAGGGATGCTCGTTCTCATTACTGCCTGCTATTGTCTGCTCCCCTCGACGCCAGTTGTTTTCATCCGCGTGATGAAGCAGTGCACCCTCTCCCACTATTAAAATAATTCATGGGCAGTGCACCCTAACCCCCCCTCACCAGTATTACAATCATTGGTGGCCAGTGCGGATCCCCCCCTTCCGTATTAAACACCATTGCTGGCTGTGCGCTGACAATCGCCCCTCCCTCCCCAGTATTAATCATTGCTGGCAGTGCGCCTTCAATCCCCCCTCCCTCCCCAGTATTAATCATTGCTGGCAGTGCGCCCTCAATCCCCCCTCCCTCCCCAGTATTAATCATTGCTGGCAGTGCGCCCTCAATCCCCCCCTCAACAGTATTAATCATTGCTGGCAGTGCGCCTTCAATCCCCCCTCCCTCCCCAGTATTATCATTGCTGGCAGATTTTTCGAAATAAAACGAATATCTCGAATATGAATATTTGCGAATATATGACGAATATTCTACCATATATTCGTGAAATATTGCGAATTCGAATATTGCCTCGCCGCTCATCACTACGTGACAAAATACTGATTGAGAGGTGCCATATACCTGTTTCCGCCAAATACTGATTAAGGGGTGCTATATACCTGTTTCTGCCAAATACTGATTGAGGGGTGCCATATACCTTTTTCCACCAAATACTGATTGAGGGGTGCCATATACCTTCTTCCACTAAATACTGATTGAGGGGTGCTATTGCTATATGCCTTCTTCCACCAAATACTGTTTGAGGGGTGCAATACACCTGCTTCCACAAAATACTGATCGAGGGGTGCCATATACCTGTTTCCGCCAAATACTGATTGAGGGGTGCTATTTACCAGTTTCCACCAAATACTGCTTGAGGGGTGCTATATACCTTCTTCCACAAAATACTGATTGAGGGGTGCCATTGCTATATACCTCCTTCCACCAAATACTGATTGAGGGCTGCGATACACCTGCTTCCACAAAATACTGATTGAGGGGTGCCATATACCTGTTTCTTCCAAATACTGATTGAAGGGTACTATATACCTGCTTCTGCCAAATACTGATTGAGGGGTGCCATATATCTTCTTCCACTAAATACTGATTGAGGGGTGCTATTGCTTTATACTTTCTTCCACCAAATACTAATTGAGGCGTGCAATACACCTTTTTTTACCAAATACTGGTTGAGGGGTGCCATATACCATCTTTCACTAAATACTGTGGGGATTCGCTCTGGAAGGCAGGTTAGCGGATGCAGTATAGAGGCAATCAGAAAGTCTTTAACTTAAATAGTTCAGTGTTTATTCACACAGAAGGCAAAACAAAATAACAGTTTGCAGTCTTGGTGTTCGTTCACACCATGTAAAGTCCACAGAGCACAAACATTCACCTTGATAGCAGTTTTTCATCAGCGGTCCCCAGCAGGATTTAGGGGCCTGTTTTCCAGCATGCAGTTCTCAGTCCTTTTGCATGGCACACATCTTTAGTTCCCAAACCACAGAGACTCCACAGCTTCACTGTGAGATGGAGGATAATCCACCACACCTGACAGTGCTGACTGCTTTTTATAAGCCTCCTAAGTCCCGCCCTGGAATGTGGGGAGTAGCCACCCACCCAGCACTTTGGCTACTCTCAGTAAGAGCTGTCCCGGATCAGCTTTACAGCCATACTAACCAGCTAAAGTGTCAGACTGCAATCTGCAATACTGACACTTCAGGGGGAAAAAAAAATGGCAGGAACCTCAGTGACACGTACCGGCCATCAATGATGGCCCCTTGTTCGTTCCTACATACCTTCCCCCTTAGTTCAACCCTGAGGGGGTGGACACACATTAAACAGTGTACCTGGGACAGGGCATCCGCGTTTCCTAGTAACCAGCCTGCCCTGTGTTTTACCAAAACCTTGAAATTTTGCAAAGACAGAAACCACAGGGTGGCCAGGGCTTTTCTGTCCTTGGCCTGGCTCATCCATTTGAGAGGGGAGTGGTCGGTCACCAGACGAAACTTTGTCCCCAGCAAATAATTGCGGAGAGACTCGAGTCCCCACTTAATAGCCAGACACTCTCTCTCCACTATACTATACCTGGTCTCAGCTGGGGTAAGCTTCCGGCTGAGGAAGACATCGAGATGCTCCTCCTCATTGACTTCCTGAGACAGTACAGCACCGAGACCTACTTCGGAGGCATCGGTCTGTACTATAAACTCCCTTTTGAAGTTGGGCGTCACCAAAACCGGGGACCCACACAGGACCAACTTCAAATCGGAGAAAGCCTTTTCCGCCTGCAGGGGACCGTTACTGACTTGTGTCAATTCAAAAGCCCTGTTAATGGTGCGGCCATTGTAGCAAAGTGGGGGACAAACCTCATATAGTATCCCACCATTCCCAGGAACGACTTTATTTGCCGAGTAGTGACAGGTCGGGGCCAATTCCGAATTGCCTCAATTTTGTTTACCTGAGGTTTAATAACTCTGCGCCCAATTACAAACCCCAGGTACTTGGTCTCTTCTAACCCTATCGTGCACTTTTTTGGGTTATCAGTCAAGCCAACCTTCCTAAGGGAATCCACTACAGCCTGTACTTTAGGTAGGTGACTTTCCGAGTCGGTGCTGTGGATTATAATATCGTCCAGGTACGACGAAGCATAGCGACTATGTGGACGGAGTACAATGTCCATTATACTTTGAAACGTAGCGGGAGCACCATGTAGATCAAAGGGTAATACCTTGTACTGATACAGCCCCTCTAATAATAAATAAAAAACATTCTTTCCTTGGCAGCCTCCGTCAAGGGTACCTGCCAGTACCATTTGGTGAGGTCCAACACAGAAAAATACCGGGCTTGGCCTAACTTCTCAATAAGCTCATCCACTCGGGCATGGCATATGCGTCAAGCTTGGAAACCTCATTAAGTTTGCGGAAGTCGTTACAGAATCGTGATGTCAGGTCCAACTTGGGTATTAAGACTATCGGACTGGCCCATTCACTTTTTGACGCCTCGAAAACACCTAGCTGTAACATCAGCTGCACTTCTTCAGAGATGGCTTGTCGCCACGACTCAGGTACCCGGTATGGTTTTAACCGGATTCTGGATTGAGGCTCATTGTCATGTCAGATGATAAAAGTGCATCCAGGGAGGTCCGAAAACACATCCGGGTTTCTGCTGACAAACTCCCTGGCCTCCTGAGTCTGTTTAGAGCAATGGTTGTCAGCAATCTTTACTGTATCAACTGCTTCCCTTGTATCACACCGCAGGACTGGAAAACCCAGCCGGGGGATGTTGTCCGTACTGGTCTCCCTATCTTTCTACGGTTTCAACAAGTTCACATAGTACACCTGCTCCGGCTTTCCCCGCCAAGGCTGGTGTACTTTGTGGGTTGTACTTTGTGGGTTACCTTCCAAACCTTTTTTAAGCACTTTGTAGGGATCCTGCCACCTATCCAGGACCGTTGGCACCCGAACCAAAACCCGATCTCCTGGGTTAAAATCCCGAACTGAGCCTGGCGATTATAGACCATACTCTGGGCTTGCTGGGCTGCCTCCCTAACCAGCGGCAACACTGTCTCCATCCGCTCTTGCATTTGAGTGACATACTCAATCACACTTTTATGCGGTGTGGATTGTTGTTCCCACACCTCTTTGGCAATGTCCAACAACCCATGCAGATTTTTGGCCATACAGCAGTTCAAAGGGCGAGAACCCCCTAGAGGCCTGGGGCGCCTCTTGCATTGCGAACATGAGAAAGGGCAGTAGCAGATCCCAATCCCTTCCATTTTAGATACCACCAGCTTTAACATGTTTTTCAAAGTTTGATTAAACCTTTCTACCATTTCGTTTGCGGGTGATAGACGGATGTCTGCAACTGTTTGATCTGTAGTAGTTTACTGAGTTCCCTCATGACTTTTGCATAAAAGGGGTCCCCTGGTCTGTCAGAATTTCTTTAGGTAGGCCTACTCGGGAAAACATCTCCACTAACTCTTTGGCTATGGGTTTGGCCAAGTCATGTTGCAGCGGCACCGCCTCTGGGTATCGAGTGGCATAGTCCAGGACTACCAAGATGTGTTGGTGCCCTCTAGCGGACTTCGGTACTGGGCCTATGAGATCCATAGCAATCTGCTCAAATGGAACCTCAATAATCAGGAGAGGGACCATGGGACTGCGCAAAATTGGTTGGCGTCTGGTTACCTATCAGGTTGGGCAATGCTCTTCCACCTATCTTAACACACTGGGCCAGTAGAACCGCTGTAGAATCCAGTCCTGCGTTTTCTGCTGGCCCGGGTGTCCCCCAAGAACATGTTGGTGGGCTAACTCCAACATGAGCTTGCGATATGCCTTGGGCACCACCAATTGTTCAATATGCTCACCCCCTAATTGATTTACTTAAAACAGCATCTCCTGTTGAACCACAAAACGGGGGAACATAGACTCAGCCCCCAGTTGTTGCAGCTCACCCTCAACTACTACCACTTTTTCCCAGGCTCGAGATAGAGTCGGGTCCTTGTGCTGTGCTGTACCAAAGATATCTCTGGAGACGTTGAGGTCTGCCAACACCAGACCCGGCGGCAAGTCCTACACGTCTCCCACCATCACACTTAGCGGGGGTGTCTCCCCTTCTTCCACTAAAGTGGCGGTCATCCCTACTTCTGGCCCTTCGGTCTCAGATTCCCAGAGTTCTGGTCTCCCCCTGAGCCAAGCCACTCTGCTAGGGTTATCCCTGTCACATGTGTATTGGTGACTCTCGCCTCAGGCCACAGTGCCGGGAAACCGAGGAAGTCTCTTCCAATTATTAGTTCATAATGTAACTTTGTGGCGAAGGCCACCTCATAAGTCCACCTGCCGGCCACTGTGAATAGAGTTACCAGGGCGGTGGGATAGTCCTTTAAGTCTCCATGGATGCACACAATGGCAACTTTTCGGCCAGTATAGTTGGCGGGCTGCACCAAGGCAGCTCTTACCAGGGACACCGGGCTCCCTGAGTCCAGCAGTGCCACCGCCAGGGTATTTCCCACTTGTACCTGGCACAGGTGACTATTGTCTATTGTCTCTGGGGTACCGGTGGCACACAGCCTCCTGGCATACATTGAGGGGCGGTAGCCAAAGTTAGTGTCAATGGGTTCCCCCCGATGGGGACAGTCAGCCCTTATGTGACCAGGCTCTTGACACCACCAACAGACCAATGGAGCTGGGTCTATAGGGAGTATATCCCGAGCGGGTTTTGCTGGCACTAGCCACCTGGTTGAGGGTGGAGAGTTCCGGGGTTTATCTGGCCCCCTCCCAAAAGAACCCCCCTGTAGATTTTTGGTGGCCTCCACCAGGTTGACCATCTCTAGGGCATTACCAGGAGACACCTGGCCGATCCAGGGCTGGAGAGGGTACCGCAAAGCCCTCCAGAACACATCCGCCAACAGACTGTCCAGCATAGCAATGGGACTCAGTACATCAGGCTGCAGCTATTTTTGCAACCGGTGTAGCAGATCATAATACTGCGGTCTGGCGGGTTCAGCTGGGTTAAATTCCAGCTGATGCACCCGCTGGGCCCGGACCAACACATTTACCCCCAGTCTTGCCAGAATATCCCCTTTTACGGTCGGTTAGTCGGCCGCTTGCACATCTGGTAAGTCAAAAAACACCTGCTGGGGTCCGGAGGCCAGGAATGGAGCGACAACCTCAGCCCATTGGTCTCGGGGTAGCTTCTCCCTCACGGCCACCTTTTCGAACACCGCCAGATAGGTTTCGATGTCGTCTGCAGGGGTCATCTTTGGGATCTCCGCACGGATAGCTTGCCGGGCATCGTGGACGTTCTGAGACACTCCTGCCGCTTGTAACACCATCACATGCTGTAAAAGCAGCTGGTTGGTTTCCTCCTGCTGCTTGTTAGCCTCACATTGCTGCAAGTTAGCCTCCATGAGGGCTTTCATCACCACCTGTCAGGGGACACGGGTCGTAACCTTACGGGGTTAATATAGGACATACAATCGTGCCCGGGAAAAAAACTAACACTTTTCGGCCATCAGGCCAGCCTCACTGCGTTTGCATGCATTCTCCACCAATTGTGTGGATTCGCTCTGGTAGGAAGGTTAGCGCATGCACTATAGAGGCAATCACAAAGTCTTTAACTTAAATAGTTCAGTGTTTATTCACACAGAAGCCAAAACAAAATAACAGTTTGCAGTCCTGGTGTTCGTTCATACCATGGAAAGTCCACAGAACACAAACATTCACCTTGTTAGCAGTTTTTCATCAGCGGTACCCACGCAGGATTTAGGGGCCTATTTTCCTGTATGCGGCTCTCAGCCCTTTTGCATGGCACACATCTTCAGATCCCAAACGACAGAGACTCCATAGCTTCACTGTGAGATGGAGGATAATCCACCACACCTGACAGTGCTGACTGCTTTTTAGAAGCCTCCTAAGACCCGGCCTTGAACGTAGGGAGTAGCCACCCACCCAGCACGTTGGCTTACTTATTAAGGGGTGCCATATACCTTCTTCTTTCAAATACTGATTGAGGGGTGCTATTGCTATATACCTTCTTCCCCCAAATACTGATTTATGGGTGCAATACACCTACTTCCACCAAATACTGATTGAGGGGTGCCATATACCTTCTTCCACTAAATACTGATTGAGGGCTGCTATTGCTATATACCTTCTTCCACCAAATATCGATTGAGGGGTGCAATATACCTTTTTCCGCCAAATACTGATTGACGGGTGCCATATACCTTCTTCCACTAAATACTGATTAAGGGGTGCTATTGCTATATACCTTCATGCACCAAATACCGATTAAGGGGTGCAATATACCTTTTTCAACCAAATACTGATTAAGGGGCACCATATGCCTTCTTTCACTAAATACTGATTGAGGGGTGCTATTGCTATAAGCCTTCTTCCACCAAATACCAATTGAGGGGTGCAATACACCTTTTTCCGCCAAATACTGATTAAGGGGTGCCATATACCTTCTTCCACTAAATACTGATTGAGGGGGTGCTATTGCTATATAATTTCTTCCACAACATACTGATTGAGAGGTGCCATATACCTGTTTCCGCCAAATAATGATTGAAGGGTGCTATGTATCTGTTTCCGCCAAATACTGATTGAGGGGTGCCATATACCTGTTTCCCCTAAATACTAATTGAGAGCTTCAAATGGCGCACCAGAGTTGGTTGAGTGGCTCACTCAGACTTCCGCTTCTGCACCCTCCTCATCCTCTATATCTGCACCCTCCTCACTCTCTGCTGTGTGCACCCCCAAAGACACCATCACCAACAAAGCCCATCCCCTCGAGTCAGAGGAATTATTTTCCCATCCAATTCCAGACCTTACCTATGTGCAGCCATTCTTGGCATCGGCTGAGGAAGAGGAGGTAGCAACGGCCCCCACCCAGCTAGATCGGCACAAGAAGGGTGGTCCCCACTGTTGCTGCCTACTCCGAGATCTCTAATGTCAGTGGTTCTGAAGGTGACGATGATGACGTGTCGATGGACGTCATGTGGGTGACCACAAGAGAGGAAGAGGAGGGGAGTACTAAAGGGAGAGACGGATCAGCACATAGGGAGGAGAAGGAGTAGAAGCAGGCAGAACTCACAGTGCACAGGAGTCAAAAAGCAGACTGCAAATGTATCTGGAGCGAGCCATCCACCATGCACAGTCACATCTTGCGCTCCCAGGACGCTGACACATGGCTCTGCAGTGTGGGCTTTTGTTAACGTGTCCACTGCTGACAATAGTGTTGCCATCTGCAGCCTGTGCTGTCAACACATAAGTCACGGTAAGCCCAACACTCACGACCGCCTTAAGAGGGCAACTGGCCTCCCATCACTGAGCCTAGTGGGAGCAATACTGTCAGAACCCACCAAGCCACAATCCCGATGCCCCATTTCCTGTCTCTACTCCTTCTCCACTCTCCTCCCATTTGTCCTCCCACTCCATCTTTCACCATGCCATCGTCGTGTTCATCTGGCAGAAGGCAGGCTTCCGTGGCCCAAATGTTTGAGAGTAAAAAAATTATGACACCAGATAATCCTTTTGCCCAATGTCTGACCGCTGGCTTGTCGGAACTACTATCTCGCCAACTAATGCCATATAGATTGGTGTACTCGGAGGCCTTTAGAAAATTTGTAGCCATTGGCACACCGCATTGGAAGGTCCCCGGAAGGAAATATTTCTCCAAGAAGGGCATCCCTGAACAATATGGCCACGTTTAGCAGCAAGTTAATATATCTCTGGCACACAGTGTTGGTGCCAAGATACATCTGACCACTGTAGGAAGGCGCAAGGGTTCGTCATTGACGGAAGATATGTGTCACCGAGATTCCTGGCCTCGGTGAGGTAAGAGCCAGTAATTTAATGTGTCAGCAGAAGCTAGTACTGGCTGACATGGTTTTGCTATTTAGAATGGCTGCAAAGCCGAACCGGGCCGGCTCTTACTGAGAGCAGCTAAAGTGCAGGGTGAGTGGCTTCTCCCCACGTTCCAGGCCGGGTCTTGGTTTGGGCTATAAAATACAGGCAGCACTGTCAGGTGGCAGGAATTTACTACTCTCTGACAGAGAAGCTCTGTCAGTCTCTTTCAAAAATTATAAAAGAACTAAAGTAAAATAAACCAAAAATAAAAAGTTCACCACTGCGTTTCTTTATGTCAAATCGGCTTCACTGACATTCGTGCGATGTAGGTAAAATCACAATGAATCAGTTTTTATACAAAATGTTGTCGCGCTGCCAGGTATACGTCCCAGTTTACAAGCTCAAGAGAAGCGGCAATCTTCTTTGACACAGCCAGCACATCTTAGTCCCGTCGGATAGTAGCCTTTTCTCAAAGCAACCTTCCTATGGAATAAAAGTTTTGGGTACATAGTGAAGGGCCACAAAGTTGAGTAAATGGAACTCTTTTATTATACTCACAATAAAATCGTGAATAACACGCCTTATAAAATCATAAAATCATGTCCATCAGGTCCATCAAATCCAATGCCCAACCTAGGTTTCACCAATAAGGCTTCCTTAGAGGCGATCATGCCACCCTTCTCTGCACACTGCATTATATAGGGTTAATCTTCATCCCCTCCCCTTCCTTTGCAGGCAACACCCATCCTATAAATTGTATTCTTTAAAACATTTGGTCCATATATCATTACACATGTTACATATTCTGCTTTAGGACCATAGATAATCATAAAACTCTTGAGCTTGTGAACTGGGAAGTATACCTGTCAGACTCTGTGTTGGGACCTAGGAGTTTGGGCGTGGGTAAAGGCCTGCTATCTTGTTGGCATGAGAGCAGGTGGTTTCTGCTATGTCCAAGGACTTCTGCATTGCTACATGGTGTGAACAAACACCAGACTCAAGGGGACTGTTTACCTTGGAACTGACTTTTTGATTCGCTTATCCTTATGTGTGAATAAACACTTAACTGTTTAAGTTAAAGACGTTGTTGTTGCCTCTAAACTGTGTCCGCTAGCCTGTCTACCAGAGCAAATCCCCACACCACAGACACATGATAATGAGTAAGAGCCTTATGGTTCGAAACATGTCGATCTGACAGGAGGTATCGGGAGGTTTTGTTCACTGCACCTTTATTGTTGCGAGTGCTATGGAATAAAGACGAAGCAAATTTTTTTACTCACTACATGCAAGTTTTTCTTTGAAGGTTCACTACATAGAGCTGACCTTGGATCGTCCGTTGCATGGTGGAGATTTGGTGAGCTGGACTTTTTCTTTTTATGGACAGACACATGGTCTAGTAAACACGGGCATGGAAGGTACATAACTTTTACTGCCCACTGGGTGAACTGTCTGACAACCATCAAGCATATAACCCGTGGCACTTGTGTGGATTTGGTGTTACCGCTACGGATTGCATGCAGGTCAGCCTCTTCTTCTCCTCCTCCTACTCCATCCTCCGTCTCCTAATCGGCTGACTCCTCCTTTTCCACTGCTACTGCCTCTTCCACTAAACCCCCCCCCCCCCTGTTCCCCAGAACCTATTCAAAGTGCCAGGTGAGATGTTGCCATGCTGTGCTGCGGCTGTTGTGCCTGAAAGCCAAGAGCCACACCGGTCCTGGACTGCTTTCAGCTGTGCTGTCACAGGCCGATCAGTGGCTAACCACACTCAATTTTACAGTTGGTAAAGTGGTGTGCGACAACGGTGCCAATCTGCTGAGCGCACTGAACAGGGCAAAATGACACACGTGCCCTACATATCCTGAACTTAGTCATGCAGCGATTCCTTGCCAAATACCCCAGGGTCGTCCAGGATGTCTTGCGGCAGGCCAGGAAAATCTCTGGCCATTTTAGAAGATCTTACACGGCCATGGTTCGCCTTACTGATGTTCAGCGGTGACACCATTTGCCCGTCAGACGTTTGATTTGTAACTGTCCAACGCGCTGGAACTACACCTTGTATATGCATTTCCAGGCCTTGCTGCGAAAGATGCTGCATTCGGCTGTTGCAGGCAATGGCAGAGGAATTTCCACCCACAGCGAAACAGGTGCGGGAACCAATCCTATCACGCCTGCAAAAAGAGGGCGGTTTGAAATTGTGCTGGTCACTTTGGATATGAGATCATTCTTGCAACCAACCCATCAACAGCCGCACATCCAGTCTAAGGTAATGCCTAGACAGACAGGTGTCCGACTACATTGGGTTAACGGCCGATGTGAAGGCTCTGAAAAGCGAGGAACCCCTTGACTACTGGGTGTGCAGGCTTGACCTATGGCCAGAGCTGTCACAATTTGCCATGGAACTCTTGGCTTGTCCCTTGTCGAGTGTCCTTTCTGAAAGGACTTTCAGCGCAGCAGGGGGGATCGTGACCGATAAGCACACTCGCCTAGCTCACAACAGTGTGGACTACCTCAGATTTAAAAAAATTGAATGAGGCATGGATCTCGGAGGAATTCTTATGTTTATAGAGCAACATAAAAGGTCTTTTATGTCAGGTGAATGCCTAAATTTTGTGGCCTGTACTAGCTGCTAGTTGCATTTTCATCCTGTGACTGCCTAATGTACCTCCAGCCACAGAATCCTACAAAGTTGGTTGCCGTCAGGTGAATGCCTATTGGCTAATTTTTGGGGCCCGTACTGGCTGACTGTTACATTTTTATCCTCTGACCATCTAATGTCCCTCCAGCCACAGAATCCAAAGTTCTTTGCTGTCAGGTGAATGCCTATTGGCTAATTTTTGGGGCCTGTACTGGCCGACAGTTACATTTATATCCTCTGACCGCCTACCATTTACCTGCTGTTATGTTTCGGCCTTATACTACAGCGTTACCATTTACCTGCTGCTGTCAGAGGTGTTTAAGTATATTTTAGGTGTTGCCCTGGTCTGGTAGTGGACCATTTCTGGGAACACATTCCTGCTAAGAAGCTGTTGCTGTCTGTTCCTGCTGAGTTTTGTGGAGTTATGTGTAGGCCTTATACTCAACCGTTACCTTTACCTGCTGATGCTGCTGTCTGTCCTGATCCTGATGAGTTTGCCCTGGGCTAAAGGTGCCTTACTGTAACCTTATTATTTAAAATTACACCAAAACATAACATTATTTAAAAAACAAAAGCACACGTTATAAACGAAAAAAACTATTTATGAACAATTTTACAAAAATCCAGCAGGTCTAGCACCTCCTCCATACCAGTGCGGTGCTGGTCTTCCAACTTTTGCACCTTCTTCACAAATGTCATGTGCTGCGCCTGCATCTTGCGCTGCAGCTCCTTAATTTTCAGCTGCTGCTGCTAAATTTCAGCTGCTGCTGCTCCCGGAGATCCTTGATTTCTTTTTGGTGCTCCTGCTGCAGCTTTTTTTCTCTTTACATTTATTTTCTTATTTACTGTTATGATAAACTAATGTCCCCTCATTATTGGCCCTTTTAATGTTTATGTACCGTACATGTTATGGATACATAATCATATTGCTGTGTGCACATATTTACCCTCCTCGCAGGGGGATGGTGACCTCCTCCTCCTGATCCTGAGCTGCAGCGGTGCTGGAGGGTCCCGCAGTTTCCGCCTCCATCTCCACCACTTGGCCAACCTCTGGTGGGCGTGGTGCATACGCATGATGGGAGGGTCTGGCCTCCTCTTCCCTCCTCCTCCACGGAGACCTCACGCACCTCCAAATCCTCAGTGGAAGGCCTGCGGCGGACAGAGGGAATGGGAACATCTGTAATCACACAATGTTCAGAATTTAGACAAACAACTCAGAAATCATAACAACTTTAAATATCCTGAAATTGCAATAGGGAGGGATCTGTATGGGATAAGGATTATCCCAATGGGGGCTTAGACTGGTTTGGGCGGTACATTACCTACCAAAACAAGTGGTAAAGATGGCTAAAAATGGCCTGTTACTAGGTAGGATGAGGTACCAGGGGATTGGTTATGAAGGTGTCCTATAGTGTACTGTTGCTGGGTTATTGAAGTTTAGGGGACCCCAGCAACAATTAGGACATTGGATAAGGGGTTATTGGATGGTGTTATGGTGGGTATATAATTGCAGTGGCTGCCAGCGTTATGCTATTTGCAAAGCTGCATTTTTAAGATCTGCTGCCCGCCCACCCTCCTTGTTGATTTTTTTGTCACTTTATTAGAAGGAGGGGTAAAGTCGCTTTACTACAGTACAGCGCACTACAGTAGATGTATTTATGGTATTTTTTTCAAAGCTTATGGCTGGTCTATTCAGTTGTTAATATGTATTATGGAATTTATTCATTTGTTTAACTATTCTTTAAAGGATAACTGTCACACTTGGACCCTAATTTCAATTTTCATATATGTAGTTACTAATAACATGATATTCCAGAATCAGTTACTATTAGACTGACTTACCCCATATTTAATAAGATTCAGCCATTAGCAACCAGTCTGCATAAAACTGCAATTTCACTATTCAGTTAAGATGGCCGCCACTGCCCTCACCCTGAGGCTAATCCTGCCTGCCCTCACTAGCCAGTAACAATAGCCCCCCAAAGGGGTCAGTAACCAGAGCCCTCCCCCCTAAAGGGTTAATCTCCTGCAGCACAAAGGGGTCCTCTTACCACATGTTGCTTTCATTTATACACTGAGCAGATGGCAGATCTCCTTTCCCTGGTCTGCGCTGCTTCGGCTCTGCATTGTCCCAGTCTGCTGAGTGAGGGAGCGTCTACCAAGCGCAGGGACAGGGAGAAGTGCACACAGCCCAGGCACTGTTATCAGCTGCTGGGGAGGACCTGGCTTTAATCATTTACTTACAGTCCCTGGCTGTCAGTAATCTGACCTTGCACACAGCCTGCTTCTGCTTCCTCCGTCCTTCAACAGATAGACGGACCATGCCTAGCAACCCTATTTTAAGCACAGGTAAAAGTAGGCAGTACAGGGAACAAAACTGTGGAATTAAGGGGTAATTGAATACACAGTGAAAAGTTGAAATAGGGCCACCAAGGAAATATTAATCACCACAATCCAATACTCCAAAAAAATATAAAAAATACGACAGTTATACTTTAATAACGTTGGCCGTGCCCTAATTTATCCATTTATATTATTTGTGCATGTTTCTTATTTAATTATTGGTTTATGAGGTTGAATTACTGTGTGTGTTTGTATATATATACAGTACAGACCAAAAGTTTGGACACACCTTCTCATTCAAAGAGTTTTCTTTATTTTCATGACTATGAAAATTGTAGATCCACACTGAAGGCATCAAAACTATGAATTAAACACATGTGGACTTATATACATAACAAAAAAGTGTGAAACAACTGAAAATATGTCATATTCTAGGCTCTTCAAAGTAGCCACCTTTTGCTTTGATTACTGCTTTGCACACTCTTGGCATTCTCTTAATGAGCTTCAAGAGGTACTCACCTGAAATGGTTTTCACTTCACAGGTGTGCCCTGTCAGGTTTAATTAGTGAGATTTTGTGCCTTATAAATGGGGTTGGGACCATCAGTTACGTTATGGAGAAGTCAGGTGGATACACAGCTGATAGTCCTACTGAATAGACTGTTAGAATTTGTATTATGGCAAAAAAAAAAAGAAAAACGAGTGGCCATCATTACTTTAAGAAATGAAGGTTAGTCAGTCCGAAAAATTGGGAAAACTTTGAAAGTGTCCCCAAGTGCAGTCACAAAAACCATCAAGCGCTACAAAGAAACTGGCTCACATGCGGACCGCCCCAGGAAAGGAAGACCAAGAGTCACCTCTGCTGCGGAGGATAAGTTCATCCGAGTCACCAGCCTCAGAAATCGCAGGTTAACAGCAGCTCAGATTAGAGACCAGGTCAATGCCACACAGAGTTCTAGCAGCAGACACATCTCTAGAACAACTGTTAAGAGGAGACTGTGTGAATACTGGTTCAGTATGCCTTCAAATTTGAATAAATCCCCAACAGTGTCACCAGCAAAGCACCCCCACACCATCACACCTCCTCCTCCATGCTTCAATGTGGGAACCAGGCATGTAGAGTCCATCCGTTCACCTTTTCTGCGTCGCACAAAGACACAGTGGTTGGAATCAAAGATCTCAAATTTGGACTCATCAGACCAAAGCACAGATTTCCACTGGTCTAATGTCCATTCCTTGTGTTCTTCAGCCCAAACAAGTCTCTTCTGCTTGTTGCCTGTCCTTAGCAGTGGTTTCCTAGCAGATATTCTACCATGAAGACCTGATTCACACAGTCTCCTCTTAACACTTGTTCTAGAGATGTGTCTGCTGCTAGAACTCTGTGTGGCATTGACCTGATCTCTAATCTGAGCTGCTGTTAACCTGCAATTTCTGAGGCTGGTGACTTGGATGAACTTATCCTCCGCAGCAAAGGTGACTCTTGGTCTTCCTTTCCTGGGGCGGTCCGCATGTGAGCCAGTTTCTTTGTAGCGCTTGATGGTTTTTGTGACTGCACTTGGGGACACTTTCAAAGTTTTCCCAATTTTTCGGACTGACTAACCTTCATTTCTTAAAGTAATGATGGGCACTCGTTTTTCTTTACTTAGCTGCTTTTTTCTTGCCATATTACAAATTCTAACAGTCTATTCAGTAGGACTATCAGCTGTGTATCCACCTGACTTCTCCACAACGCAACTGATGGTCCCAACCCCATTTATAAGGCAAGAAATCCCACTTATTAAACCTGACAGGGCACACCTATGAAGTGAAAACCATTTCAGGTGACTACCTCTTGAAGCTCATCAAGAGAATGCCAAGAGTGTGCAGAGCAGTAATCAAAGCAAAATATGGTTACTTTGAAGAGCCTAGAATATGACATATTTTCTGTTGTTTCACACTTTTTTGTTATGTATATAATTCCATATGTGTTAATTCATAGTTTTGATGCCTTCAGTGTGAATCTACAATTTTCATAGTCATGAAAATAAAGAATATTCTTTGAATGAGAAGGTGTGTCCAAACTTTTGGTCTGTACTGTATATATATATAATCCCATGCAAATTAAGTGGGGGATGTACAAAATCAGATGGTTACATCATACATCTCTACCTCGCGGTGTGTATATATATATATATATATATATATATATATATATATATAGAAATATATATATTTACTCATGGCGAGGTAGAGATGTATGATGTAAATGGCTAATGTGCTACGTGTCACTCCAGGTACTAAGTAATCATTTGTAAGAAGATGAAATACTTATTTGCATAACTGTATACATACAGTACAGAGTGTTTGTGAGAGATGCAAAAGTAATATACGCATTGTACCTGGGCATCTTAGGTCTCGGATCTCTTTGATCCACTCTTGATACCTCCGCTTTAAATTGGACCATTTTATTATAATGGCCATTCTGTGGTGCTTAACTTTGAACTTCCGCAACAGCTCGTCACCTAGTTCACGGACTATCCTGTTTTTCAGCATAGGCACAGGTCATATGCTATCCCCTCCCCAACATGCGCTGCAAGATAAAGATGAAAGCATATAATCCCAATTTTTTAAAATACTAGTATTGAAAATAATGTCCTCAACAAAACAGCAAAAAGTATTGAAGCCTTTGAAGGAGAAATATTAGATTTGCTGTTACAGTTAGAAGATCAGATTGTGTTGCGATTGTATGTGTGGGGGTCTGAGTGAGCAATCGGATATTGTCCAGCTGAGCAGAGATTTACCTGTTTAGTGAAGGGACGGTACGGTATGGAGTGTAAAGATGGTTCGCCTCCCCGTGGTGCACCCTGGGTAACTCTAAATGAACCAGCAAATACTGGCGGTATGACAAATAAAGCTTCTTCTGAGTCCTGACCAACAGGACACAATCTATCATCTATAGACTGTGTGTGAAGGTGTGTGTGGTATATAGTGTGCAATGTGGCTGTGCAATGTGCATGTGAGAGATATTTCTCTGCTGTCCATACATACATGCTACAGACATAGTGCTGTGCTGTGATGTTACAACAATAATTAGTCCACCAATCACTAATATCTACTGAGACTTTATAAAATGTGAAGTTGTGAAGTTGTGTTAGGGATTTTCACAATGGCGCATTTTTTTAAACACTCCATCTGCATATAAAGCGCTTGTTCTGACATGCATGTAAAATGGAATCAAATACACTGCTTTAATGTCAAATTACTTACAGTGATCAGGAGTTCTTCCTCAACGTTCCGAAAATAGCTTTTCTGATCACATCCAAATTCGAGTCGGTGGAAACCAGTTGCTGTAGTAGGCCATGCCTATTTTGCACATGCACATACAGAGAAATTACATTGCTGATATTTCGCAATGAAAAAAATTATGAATGGGAGATCGCTAATTCGCATTATACATCTGTTATGTCCCTGTCCATAGTCCCTATTTGTGCACTTCTAGTAAGTATTTTGTTGCTGCAAATATGACCTGAAGGTTTTTCAGGTTCGCTTGCCATTGAAGTGAATAGGGTCCGCAGCGAACTTGCAGTTCGTGAACATTTGATCGTGTTTGCGAATCGTCTCGGCCGATGTTCGTCCATCACTACTGACAACTCAGGTGGAGACGATGTCTGTCAGCCTTTAAAACTCTCTCCATCTTTCAACCAAAGCCTTTTCTGAGATCATAAGAGGGGCTTAGAATTTGTTTTATAAACCACTGCTTTCTTTCTTATGACAGTTGAAACTAAGCTACATGAACACTTGCACATTTTGTCCACACCTCTGTCTGATGCACAAAATATTGAGAAAGACAAGGTGTAAAAGCCCTGTTTCAGTGCTAGTTTGTACAAGCCCCATGCAGAATAAAAATTATTTAAGCACTGTAGACAGTATGTATCTTTTTTTCCAAATAATAATCTTATACAAAATTAGAATACTATTCATAGGGTTAGGAACCATGAGCACCAATACATTAGGAAGGATGGTCCATAGGTGTCCATTTAACCATTTTGTCTATTAAAATATAAAATTGTAAAGGAAAATTAAGGGTGCCTTCACAGCAGAAAATTTCCGCAACTGAAAATCAGTTCATTTCATCTGAATGGAACTTGCAGAAATGTTTGTGTTTCCCGCCAAAACAACCCCATTTTCAGAATACCTATCTACAAAATGTTACAAATTTACTTTATAAAAGATTGAGGCCTTGGCCTCAGGTGCGATTGTGCATAAGTTTTGGCCAGAAAAGAACAGGTTTCTCTGACACTGTAATTTTAACATTAACCACTTCCTCTTATTTTTAACCTTTTGGAATATTCAATTCTTTGTGCTTTATTATCATGTTTCTTGTGATTTCTATGGTGTATTGAATTCTGTGCTAACCCAGAAGCTGGTAATGTCCACAATCTTTATAAGCCTGCTTCAATCTGCAGCTGTATTATTATTCTCATATATCAGATAATATCAAAAGGGATGACTTCTTATTTGTTCCAAATGCGCCTGGAGTTAATGGCACAGTTAAGTAATTTTCTAGCAGCCTATAATTTTACAAATGATAAAAGATTTTCTTTGACAGCTCTGCAATGCCTTCATTATGCTGTCAATGTAGCTTGTATATGAGTGCATGCAAGTCTGTCTCTTGAAGACAGAGAATAAGGAATGTTATTGATAAAAGAAAAAGATAAGGGCAATGAGAAGATACTTAAGAAAACAATGGTGTTAACATCTGAAATTAATAAGTTACACATCTTTTCTTTGTCTCTCTCTAGAAATCTATAAGCTGACTTTTTTTTTTCATTTGGAAGGTCTGGCTTTGAAGTTGAAATTATTACATCTCATTATGTTAACCTTTAATCTCAAAGTTAAAACCATGGAGACAGGAGCAAAGAATTGACCATTATGATTCTAGTTGCACTGAAATGTAACTGCTACAACATTTTTTTTGGTATCTTTGGAGCATTATTCGTAATTACTAATGATCAAAGGAGTTTTGCAATAACAACACTTATTGACGTATGCAGTTCACACTCCATGCTCAGACTTTGCCATAGTCTCTTGGCACTTCACTTTTAGTTTGTTCTACCTATTAATTCAGTTATTTTGTCACTTTTTTTTCATTAGCATCGGTACACCCAAATCGCCCATACTATAAAAACATAAAGATGTTTCTACTGTCTGCTGCCATAACAGAGAAAAAAAAATGAAATGGACAATTTGTCATTTTTTTCATCGCTTTACCTCCCAAAAAGAAATTGAATAAAAAGTGATCAAAATGTCACACATACTCCAAAATAATATCATCTGGAATATAAAGTTCAGTTCTGAGCACCAGTCCATACTAAGGACGTTCTGCAGCTGGAAAAAATGCAAAGAAGAGCAACTAAACTGATATGGTCTTAGTTATGAAGTCAGATTAAAAGAATTAAATGTATTGTCTTGAGAAGAGACGTCTAAGGGGGGACATAATATAGAAATGTATACAAATATATAAATCTATACAAATATATAAATGGCTAAAGCAAACAATAAGTTGTTCCATGTAAAATGCCCTCAAAAGATAAGGGAGCACTGCCTCTGTCTGGAGAAGAAAAAGTTAAATCTCCAAATGCATCAAGGCTTCTGTAGTCACGGCAGGAACAGTGGAAAGTTTTAAAAAAAGGTTTAGATGAATTCTCTTTCCTAGAAATTCCCATCCTCCCTCATCCCTTGATGGATGTGTGTCTTTTTTCAACTGTATGATGTACCAATGCAAATATGCAATAAATACTACAGAACTCCCTGTAAATAAACACTCTCTACACAGCTACTAGAGATGAGCAAATTTCTAAAAAATTTGATTCGGCTGGTTCGCAGAATTTTTAGAAACGATTTGCTTAGATCTGATTTTATTTGCAGAGAATTGTGTTAAAAAATGGCTATTTCCGGGCTGCAGATTGTCTTTATAGGGGTGTAGACTGTGCCTTGCAGTAACATGCATAGGGAGTCTGCTGGGGTAGTGAAATAATACTGTGAGTCAGTATGACATGCAGATGGGGGGGCGGAGCCTGACCGCGCTGGATGGTGGAAGCTTGTGAGTAGTGCTCTCGCCACCAAGCTTTTTTCAAAGCCCTATATCAAGCACACTAACCATACTGGGATGGTTAAAATACAACCAAAACACTCCTTGGCACACGCTGGGTCTCCTCCAGACGACTCTCCTCTCCAGAAAGACATGGAGATGTTCGTCAGCCGACAGCCACTTCAGCAGGCCGGATGTGCTCCCAAGATGGTGCCCGGCTGAAAGACTCAGAGCACCTTCTCCCTGAAAACCAAGAGTCGGACACCGACGCAGCAGAGGAGATCTCCCCTTTGAGTCAAGAGGTGAGCGACCCCACCACTCTTACCAGATGTTATCTGGAAGAAGCTCTTCAGAGGGCTAGCGGTCATTAAAACGAAGGTCCGCAATATTGGGGAGAGAGTGGAGTCTCTGGAACAAAACTAAGACGCACTGCTCGCATTTAATTTGGCAGTTAGAGTCACCCTGGACACTCACCGCATGGCGATTAACAGTTCTCTATTACTCCTGGAGGACAGAAAGTAGAAAAAACCTAAGGATCAGAAACCTTCCTGAAACTACAGATAGAGAGGACTTGTTTATCGTCATGAAGGAGCTGTTTGTGCTATTGCTGGGCCCGGGTTGGGCTGAATAAGTGGTAATAGAAAGAGTCCAAAGAGCATTGCGCCCTAAACCTCTCCCTTCTGATAACCCTAGGGACATAATATGCGGATTGCTAAGTTTTCGGGACACTGAAGCTATTCTACAAAGATCCAGATCTATGGGTATTATCCAGCTTCTGGGCTCCAAGATACAAATTTACCAAGATCTTGCATCATCTACCCTCCAGAAAAGGAGAATGTTGAAACCTCTCACAGATCTTCTGCGGTCTTCTAAGATCATGTACCGTTGGCTGTTCCCTTTCAGCTTCCTTATCACACATGGGAATAGACGTTACACTATTCGTTCTTCAGAAGACTTGAGGCAGATATGGGAACCTTTACACCTGGAGCCTATGGTTCTATCTTCTTGGATGCTGGTTCCCCTAGAAGAAGACTTACCCCCTCTACAAGTGCCTCATAAGTGGTCCACGGTGAAGAGGCAGAAGAACAGAAGACACAACGGTTCTTCCCAGATGGACTCTAATGATTGAATGGGGTCATAGCCCCTATATGTAGGCATCCTCTCACTCTTTTCCTTTCATAGAGGTCGCTTTATTCATAATCTGTCATTTTAGACCTCCTTAGGAATTCCCCCCCAACCCCCCAGTCCTTATCCTTCCCTCAACTACTCCCCTTCACTTTTCTGGATCTTCTGCATGTGCTGGGGGCCTAGGTCCCCGTTTTGTTATATTGATATGGTTGTTATGTCCTTCCTGGGTTAGTCCATTTACTCTACCTCCTACTAATGGAGGCTTGGGCAGACCAGGCTAACACATGTTAGTGCTCTCCCCTATTAACGCATTTCTGTACACAGTCAGAGTGCATACTTACGGAGCTTTCTGTTTTTATATGCTACCTTTTAGTTAATGTTTGGTTCCTAAAGTTGGATCATAGAACATGTGACACACAGCCTTTTGCATCCTTCATACATTTATGATAGCTGCTCTAAAATTGAATGTGACTACCTTCAACGTGAATGGGGGTAATAATCCTATTAAGAGAAGTCGTATTTTTCAGATTTTAAAATCAGGCAAAACGCAGATAGCAATGCTACAAGAAACTAATTTAAAAAAAGGTCAGATCCCTAATCTTGCTCGCTATTCTTTTCAGACATGGTTTCATTCCTGCTATGACTCTGCTTCTAGGGGCGTTAGTATTGGAGTGCATGAAAGTGTTCCCTTCTGTGTGCTGGTGGAGATTGCGGACCCCAAGAGGAGGTATCTGCTTCTAAAGGGTAAGCTGGGTGGTGTGGGGGTCACCTTATGTAACCTTTACGCCCCAGTAATACTTCTAAATGGCTGAACAAGATCCTGCATAAAATATCCATATTTTCTTCTGGCCTAGTGATTATAGGTGGGGATTTTAACCTAACCTCAACCCTATCTTGGATGCATCCACTCGGAGGTCTGTGGTCTCCTATAGGGCATTGCAGGGAATACTTTGTCGAATTTGAGATTTAGGTGTATGTGATATTTGGAGATCTCCACATGCTGACAGGAGAGATTATTCCTATTATTCGCATCTGCATAAATCCTACCAGCGACTTGATTATTTGATTATTTCAGATAGGCTGTTGCCCCAGGTTCACAAGACGGAAATACACGGTATCACTATTTCAGACCACACCCCTGTGTCCCTCGCCTTAACTGTCCTGGGGGTCTCTGGAAGGGAATGGATTTGGATACTTAATCCTACGCTTTTAGACACTCAGGCTGAGTCTTACACCTTAACTAACAAATTGACAAATTACTTTTCACTCAATGCTGTGTTGGAAACCTCCCCAGCTTCAATCTGGGAAGCTCATAAAGCAGTTATGCGTTGCAAATTTATAGCCTTGGGATCCCACTTAAAGAAAATACGTGACACACGCCTAAACTCCTTATTGTCCCAAATAGCATTATTGGAGGAGGCCCACAAAAGATCCATGGCAGTCAAGGATTTGGATGCCCTGTTAGCGCTTAGGGGAGAACTGAAAGAATTATTGAATATAAAAGCTGCCAAGGCTTATGTTAAAGTCAGGCACAAACAATATGCTCATGGGTACAGGGGGAACAGATTGATGTCGGCTCTCGTCAAAAACGTAATGAACAGTCTATATAGCCAAAATGCATAGTGATAAAGGGGAATTAGTATCAGATGCTCAAGGCATAGCCAAGATTTTTAACTCATACTATACTGCTTTATATAATATCCGAACAGATGAATCCCCCGATATCATTCAGAACAGGATTGATCTTACTAATAAGTTCTTGGTATCTCTCAACTTACTAGTACTATCACAAGCAGACAGTGAATCCATGACCTCTCCTATCACCCTCCCAGAAGTTCAAAAAATACTAAATTCAACCCCTTCAGGGAAAAGCCCAGGCCCTGATGGCCTGCCGATCACGTATTATAAAAAGTTTTTCCCTGTATTGGGCCCACATCTGGTGACGTATTTCAACTCTTTGCTAGAAGGTTCTCCACCTGCCAAACAAGCGTTAGAGGCTCACATCGTGGTCCTACCTAAACCAAATAAATACCCTGAACTTCCCTCTAGTTTCAGACCTACTGTATATCCCTCTTAAATACAAACACTAAGCTATGGGCCAAGTTATTGGCACATAGAATCGCCTCATTTTTACAAGACCTTGTTTCTCCTGAGCAGACAGGCTTTGTTGGGGGGCGGGAGTGCAGGGACAGCACCTTAAGAGTCCAGATGTTAATACAGCATGCTTTGCAAAATAGGGGCAGCCTGACTCTGTTGAGCACAAATGCTGAGAAGGCTTTCGACAGAGTGGACTAGAGATTTATGGAAGCTACCCTACACAGACTCGTATTTTACCCTAAGTTTGTTAAAGCGGTGCTGTCCCTGTACTCTGCCCCTCATGCAAGAGTGCGGGTTGATGGCATACTTTCCCCCCATTTTAACATTTCTAATGGTACTCGCCAGGGCTGCCCATTGTCCCCTACCATTATTATACTCTTTCTAGAGACTCTTATCCAAGCCACCAGGCAAAATTATATCAAAGGGGTAAAAATTGATCCCATGCAACATTCGGTGGCGGCCTTTGCCGACGATATGTTGCTGATTCTGTCTGATCCTGTCACCGCCTTCCCAGAGATCTTAAAACTATTGCTTGATTTTGGCCACTTGTCCAATTTGAAAATAAATCTCCCCAAGTGCTCAGCTATGGGAATTAATTTACCAACTAACATCATTTCCTCACTGTCTACCACCTTTCCCGTCAAATGGGCATCATCACATATGAAATATCTAGGAGTTAATATATCTAGAGATCCCAGCAAATTATTTCATTTAAATTACTTTGCCCTTTTATCTGACATGCATGTCCAGTTAATGGATTTAAAGATTCCCTACCTTTCTTGGATAGGTAGGAAAAACCTATTAAAGACTTATATTCTCCCTAGATTACTTTGCCTTCTTCAGACCCTGCCAATCTCCCTACCCAAACCATATCTGTTGCAAGTGTGTAGACTCTTTTCTTCCTTTATTTTGAAAAAGACAAGACCTCGTGTATCTTACAATCTATTATTCCAGGCAATTTCTAGGGGGGGTTTTGGTATGCCGGATGTACAGAATTATTATCTAGCCAACTTACTGAGGTTACCCTTATTCTCGTAAATTGGGTTGTCATAAAGCTAACAACACATGGGACCCATCCGAATTGGCTAGACGACGGGTGTGGCGAAACCAACCTCGCCACGGTGTTTTGGAGGGTGCTGTTTACCAGCCTCCTGCCCTGGGATTATGGTCCCTTAAGTTATTGGGTCTTAAGGCACTTGGGACGGAGCCCTCTGTCCCCGGATTGCATCCTTTGCCTTAATTGCTTGGATGAAGCACATGGTGAGAACAATAGATAGCGGCCATTTTAGCTCACAGACACTGTTCTGATTTTTCAACACGGTGCTATCTTGCCTGTATTTGGTGCACAGAGACATCATTCAGTAGTTTGAAACTACCAAACAGGGGACACATTTATTAGTGACTATTTTTGGTATAACTTGTATATTTTCAGTGTAACTGTATCTTCCAAACTACTGAACGGATGTGGGTGAATTTTGGACATGTGGTTCACCCAGATCCCCCGGTTCCGAGGATATATTGGTTATGGGGTTATTGCATGTTTTGGGGTTCCTGTGATATGTTTTATAAAACTGTATTTCTCTGCCTTTGATAATTATATTCGCCCTTGTGTTCAATAATCATCATCGGCAGAGGGGAGGATTTTGTATGGGTGTGTTTCTATTGTCCCATTGTCCCATTGTGTGTTTAAATGGTGATGTCTGTCCTGTTGTCTCCACATGTGTATTGGCGATCTCCCCTTTGTCCTGAGAGATAATTGGATTGCCCTCGGTTGTCTCCCAGGCAGAGAGGAGGAAACCATGATGCATTGTGGGGATGTGTTGTATCTGTTCTGTATTTGCAAAACTGTAATAAAAACCAGGCTGGGTGTGCCAGCAGATCAGAAAGCACTGCTGACCCTCAAGACGGAGCCTTGTCTCGTTATTGGGGGGATTCCCTGTATGCTGTTGGAGACTGATTGCCAGGAGTGTAAGCTGACTGTACGCTTTTCCTGTTCGTCTGCTGACAGCTATTTGCGAGGTTCCAGTTTAGAGTGCTATTTTGTATCCAGTTCGGGAGGTTGGTGTTCTGCAGTAGCTGTGTCTGTCTCTCAGAAAGGGGCATATCGCCTAAACGGATTTTAACCCCTTGTCTGCTGAAACGGTCCGTTACAACGGGTAACCCCGCCCTCTGTTGACACTGTTGGCAATAAACTGAACTCTACATACCTGGGAATCTGTAGTGCCTGGAACAGGGTATCCCCCCTCTTGGAGCTCCCCCGAGGTCCTTCTCTATTCATGCCCATCCGCTTGGTTCCTTATTATCTAAATGTTGGTTATAGAGATGTTCTTAACTTGTGGCCCAGCTTTGGCAACGCGGCTGTGGGTGATGTATTGAAGGGTAATATAATTCCGAAGCTGCATAATTTAGGGGAATCCTGTAATATGAGCAAGTGGTCACACTTGCACTACCTTCACTTCAGCACCATATGTAAGGATTACCTGGTCAAAGCTCAAAAAGACTATAATCCCCCAGCCCCAGACGTAAACTACTCTCCTTTTTTATAATAAGTTACTTGAAACTAGGATGGTGGAGAAGCCTTCCTATATCAGACAATGGGAGGCTGATTTGGAAGTAAGCTTCACCGAATCAGAGGTAGATAGGATCCTTAGCCATTCACACGGCTTTTCCGATTGCATAACAACACAGGAAAATGCTTTTAAACTAGATACTAAGTGGTACCATACCCCAAATCTGTTGAATAAAATGTTTCCTTTGGTGTCGGAGGCCTGTTGGAGGTGCTATGCATCTAAGGGCACAGCTCTGCAAGTTTAGTGGTCGTGCCCTGGGATTCGCCCGTTCTGGAATGATGTGACTAATGAGATTAAGGGATTATGTCCAGTAGGCACGACTCTTACGCCCAAAGCTGTTCTCTTAAACTTACCAGAACTGCATTGTCCCCTCAGCAAGCACTCCTTACTCTCACATCTAATAGCTGCGGCTAAATTGATTATTCCTCTTAAATAGCTTTCTGATCAGGCCCCTACCATACAGATGTGGAGAGATAAGGTTCAGGAAATTTGCAGATTTGAAGAGTTGTCCAGCTGGAAATCCTTGTCTCACGATAAATACTTAATTACCTGGGCATCATGGCTTCAGAAGTCCCAGAGGCCATCCCTAGATCATTAACTCTGGTCTTTGATTGTCCTATATGTTTTTACCGACTGCCCAGCCCTCTATCCTCTTCGTAGCTCAGTTCTAATTTCTGTATAACTCAATTATTCACTCACTAATTTCTGTATAACTCAATTATTATACTATTAATTATCAAGCTCATCTCGCTGTCATTGGTCATTGCTTGTAGTAATTGTTTGGCTATGTGTAAAGCTGTAATCTGCTCTTATATAAGTATGTCTAATGCTCTTATGATCCAGGGGCATGTTGCCATATTTTTGATTAATGTTTATCTCTCATACCTCAATAAACAGAAATTTGAAAGACATGCGGATGACAGGCGTCGCTCTTAGAATCACTGCACACTTCAATTATTTGGGCAGTCACGGGGCCAAAACCGACAAAATAACTCAAGTATGAACTCAGTCTTAGAGGTCAATGTTAGTGTCAAGAACAAGCGCACTCCTATTACACCCTCGTCAGCTGATTCCACATAGATGTCTACAGAACCTGTTCTATTAAACACTTATACAAGTAGAGCCCCCCGACAGAGTGGAGAGGGTGTCAGCAGTAACTTTGTGTTGACGTCACTGATTATTTTTCCCTTCCTCTGATCCATCAGAAGAATAGCCCACAAAAAACGGATCCTGTCTGTGGAGCATCCGCCTTCACTCGGTCAGCATTTGCTAAGTAATCACTATTGGCACAATCATAAAGTGGGGAGCGTGGTAACAGCATGAGAAGTCCACAGAGTGGTCCTGTGACATAGTGGTGAGGTGTAAGAAGCATGAGGGGACCACAGAGTGGCACATTGACAGTCTGGAAGTGGTGGATGCAGCAGCAGCATCAGGAAAAGGCCACAGAGTGGCACAATGAAAGAGTCTGGAGGTGGCAGATGAAGCAGCAGCATTAGGAGAAGGCCACTGAGTGGCACAATGACAGAGTCTGAAGGTGGCGACAGCATCAGGAGGTTGTCATTGTTTTCATGTACATTTTGTATATTTGTTATTTAAAAATATATATATTTTCCTCATACTTTCAGATGTCACACGACCTCACATGACGTCATTCGGTCCATACAGCAAAAGAAGTTTTTCAGTCACCCATTATTTTTACCCAAAAAAAAACTAATTTGAAAGAAAAATTTCACCACAACCTCATTCGGTTCATACAGCAAAACAAGTTTTGCAGTCACCCATCAATTTCACCTAAAAAACAACTTTATAATAAAAAATTTCACCAATGAAAGGATAACAGAATTTGGTTCATACAGAAGAAATTGTATATTCACCCATCAAATCTTCCAAAAAGGGACGTCTCCCAATAAAATTTCACCTACGATAGGATAATGGAATTCGGTTCATACAGAAGAAAGTGTACATTCACCCATCAAATTATACCAAAAAAAGGGCGCATTCCAATCAAATTTCACCTACGAAGGGATAACGGAATTTGATTCATACAGAAGAAAGTGTACATTCCCCAATCAAATTTTCCCAAAAAAGTCAGTGTCCCAATTAGTGATGAGCAGCAGGGGCAATATTTGAATTTACAATATTTTGCGAATATTTGGGTGAATATTTGTCATAAATTTGCTAATTCCAGAATTCGCAATTATTTTTTTGATTGCAAAAATCAACAATGTGGGTGCGCGCGCAATACAGACGTGGGTCACTTTTGCTACATTTTTCAAGCTGCTAGAAGTTTCCAGAGACTGGAGAAAATGGTTGGAATGGCAGAACATTACAATTGCTTTATATGCAGATAGAGTTCTCCAATATATTTGCGATTGTGAAAATAGGCAATTAATGACGTGCATATTTTGGCACAATACGTGCAGCTTCACATTTTAGCAGTTCTGACGACATATTACTGATTGGTGCACTAAGTATTGTTGTGAACTTGTGACATCACAGCACTTTGTCTGTAGCATGTATGTATGGACAGTTGAACCTATCACACTACCTAATAACACCCTGCACTGGAACCTATCAGCTACACTATATCATGATCTAACCTACACTGACTATCTCCCACTAACTATCTGTATTATATTATATGCAGTATAAGCTAACTAATTATCTAATGTAATGACACAGCAAAAACACAGAGTACAGCAATGACACTACTATATCTCTCAGAACTCCATAAAACTACAGAAAATGGCTGCTGGGGAGGTTCTTATATAGTACGGGGGAGGTGAGTTTTCTATTGGTTGCTAGGGATGTTGCTAAGCTCAGACAAAGACATTGCAGCCTTCTCATTGGCCCACAATCAAGAAGTAGGGAGAGATCATGGGTTCAGATGAAAAAAAAAAAAACTTGAATATTCACAAATACATATACACTACGTGCAGAATTATTAGGCAAATGAGTATTTTGACCACATCATCCTCTTTATGCATGTTGTCTTACTCCAAGCTGTATAGGCTCGAAAGCCTACTACCAATTAAGCATATTAGGTGATGTGCATCTCTGTAATGAGAAGGGGTGTGGTCTAATGACATCAACACCCTATATCAGGTGTGCATAATTATTAGGCAACTTCCTTTCCTTTGGCAAAATGTGTCAAAAGAAGGACTTGACAGGCTCAGAAAAGTCAAAAATAGTGAGATATCTTGCAGAGGGATGCAGCACTCTTAAAATTGCAAAGCTTCTGAAGCGTGATCATCGAACAATCAAGCGTTTCATTCAAAATAGTCAACAGGGTCGCAAGAAGCGTGTGGAAAAACCAAGGCGCAAAATAACTGCCCATGAACTGAGAAAAGTCAAGCGTGCAGCTGCCAAGATGCCACTTGCCACCAGTTTGGCCATATTTCAGAGCTGCAACATCACTGGAGTGCCCAAAAGCACAAGGTGTGCAATACTCAGAGACATGGCCAAGGTAAGAAAGGCTGAAAGACGACCACCACTGAACAAGACACACAAGCTGAAACGTCAAGACTGGGCCAAGAAATATCTCAAGACTGATTTTTCTAAGGTTTTATGGACTGATGAAATGAGAGTGAGTCTTGATGGGCCAGATGGCTGGATTGGTAAAGGGCAGATAGCTCCAGTCCGACTCAGACGCCAGCAAGGTGGAGGTGGAGTACTGGTTTGGGCTGGTATCATCAAAGATGAGCTTGTGGGGCCTTTTTGGGTTGAGGATGGAGTCAAGCTCAACTCCCAGTCCTACTGCCAGTTTCTGGAAGACACCTTCTTCAAGCAGTGGTACAGGAAGAAGTCTGCAAGGTAAGAAAAACATGATTTTCATGCAGGACAATGCTCCATCACACGCGTCCAAGTACTCCACAGCGTGGCTGGCAAGAAAGGGTATAAAAGAAGAAAATCTAATGACATGGCCTCCTTGTTCACCTGATCTGAACCCCATTGAGAACCTGTGGTCCATCATCAAATGTGAGATTTACAAGGAGGTAAACAGTACACCTCTCTGAACAGTGTCTGGGAGGCTGTGGTTGCTGCTGCACGCAATGTTGATGGTGAACAGATCAAAACACTGACAGAATCCATGGATGGCAGGCTTTTGAGTGTCCTTGCAAAGAAAGGTGGCTATATTGGTCACTGATTTGTTTTTGTTTTGTTTTTGAATGTCAGAAATGTATATTTGTGAATGTTGAGATGTTATATTGGTTTCACTGGTAAAAATAAAAAATTGAAATGGGTATATATTTGTTTTTTGTTAAGTTGCCTAATAATTATGTACAGTAATAGTCACCTGCACACACAGATATCCCCCTAAAATAGCTAAAACTAAAAACAAACTAAAAACTACTTCCAAAAATATTCAGCTTTGATATTAATGAGTTTTTTGGGTTCATTGAGAACATGGTTGTTGTTCAATAATAAAATTAATCCTCAAAAATACAACTTGTCTAATAATTCTGCACTCCCTGTACGTAGTACTATATTCTAAATCTTTGCGAATTCTCTAAGTGGCGACATTTGCAATTAAAATTAGCAATTCGAATATTCGCGCCCAACACTAGTCCCAATAAAATTTCACCTACGAAAGGATAACGGAATTCGATTCATACAGAATAAAGTGTACCTTCACCCATCAAATTTCCCCACTTTTTTTTTACTGAAGTACACCCTTATACACTTTCAACACAAATAACTTAATCGTCATGATTTTCCTGTATAAATCGTTGGTTGTTACAATAAAAAATTTCAGTTAAATATATCATATAGGAGACACACACAGGGATATTTGAGAAGTGGAATTAAGTTTATTGGATTTACAGAAAATGTGCTATAATTGTTTAAACAAAATTAGGAAGGTGCATAAATTTGGGCACTGTTGTAATTTTATTGATTCCAAAACCTTTAAAACTAATTACTGGAACTCAAATTGGCTTGGTAAGCTCAGTGACCCCTGACCTACATACACAGGTGAATCCAATTATGAGAAAGAGTATTTAAGGGGGTCAATTGTAAGTTTCCCTCCTCTTTTAATTTTCTCTGAAGCGTAGCAACATGGGGGTCTCAAAACAACTCTCAAATGACCTGAAGACAAAGATTGTTCACCATCATGGTTTAGGGGAAGGATACAGAAAGCTGTCTCAGAGATTTCAGCTGTCTGTTCCCACAGTTAGGAACATATTGAGGAAATGGAAGACCACAGGCTCAGTTCAAGTTAAGGCTCGAAGTGGCAGACCAAGAAAAATCTCGGATAGACAGAAGCGACGAATGGTGAGAACAGTCAGAGTCAACCCACAGACCAGCACCAAAGACCTACAACATCATCTTGCTGCAGATGGAGTAACTGTGCATCATTCAACCATTCGGCGCACTTTACACAAGGAGATGCTGTATGTGAGAGTGATGCAGAGGAAGCCTTTTCTCCGCCCACAGCACAAAAAGTGCCACTTGAGGTGGGCTAAAGCACATTTGGACAAGCCAGCTTCATTTTTGAATAAGGTGCTGTGTGCTGATGAACGTAAAATGTAGTTATTTGGCCAAGGGGCGCTATTCATGGAGGAAAAATAACACACCATTCCAAGAAAAACACCTGCTACCTACAGTAAAATATGGTGGTGGTTCCATCATGCTGTGGGGCTGTGTGGCCAGTGCAGGGACTGGGAATCTTGTCAAAGTTGAGGGACGCATGGATTCCACTCAGTATCAGCAGATTCTGGAGACCAATGTCCAGGAATGAGTGACAAAGCTGAAGCTGCGCCGGGGCTGGATCTTTCAACAAGACAACAACCCTAAACACTGCTCAAAATCCACTAAGGCATTAATGCAGAGGAACAAGTACAACATTCTGGAATGGCCATCTCAGTCCCCAGACCTGAATATAATTGAAAATCTGTGGTGTGACTTAAAGAGAGCTGTCCATTCTCGGAAGCCATCAAACCTGAATGAACTAAAGATGTTTTGTAAAGAGGAATGGTCCAAAATACCTTCAACCAGAATCCAGACTCTCATTGGAACCTACAGGAAGCATTTAGAGGATGTAATTTCTGCAAAAGGAGGATCTACTAAATATTGATTTTATTTCTTTTTTGTGGTGCCCAAATTTATGCACCTGCCTAATTTTGTTTAAACAATTATAGCACACTTTCTGTAAATCCAATAAGCTTCCTTTCACTTCTCAAATATCACTGTGTGTGTCTCCTATATGATATATTTAACTGACATTTTTTATCATAACAACCAACAATTTATACAGGAAAATCATGACTATTAACGAGGTTTCCCAAACTTTTGCATCCCACTGTAACTGCAGATAATGCACTGAGAATATATTTTTCTTCTTGTACTGAAATACGTCCCTATACTAGTGTTGATTGAGCACCGTAGTGCTAGGGTGCTCGGGCTGAACACATCGGGATGTTAGGGTGCTCAACCGAACACCCGAGTATAATGGAAGTCAATGGGAGAACCCAAGCATTAAACTGGCCACCCCCTGCTCTGAAGTGGGGAGGGTGCCTGGTTCTTAGGAAAAGGTCAGGGATTGATGGAAACACCAAAATGGTTCGGGAACAGCATGGGGATGATGTCTGGATGCATCTTGGACTCCCAGGTCACAGCTGGGGTATATGTTGTCCGAGTAGTATGCCACTTTTACAGACTGACAATAATACGCACAAAACCGAAGATGAAATCCATTTTAGAGGAAAAATTGTTAGGAAACATTCTTTCCTGTATATTTACTTGTATATAAAGTGCAAGTTTAGCCAAAACTGTGCAGAAAAGGCCACAGATGTATGGTATTGCCCAAAATGGGTGTTTTTTTTAACCCAGAATATTATTGTAGCCTTTCAAGCTTGTATTTCACACTGACAGGTGTAGCAAAGGCTGCAAATTTTATATTTTGCCCAAAATGGGTGTTATTTTTTGCTACCCTTGCATAAAATCACCGCCGACACCCACCTAACAGATGGATAAAAGTTCTTTTTCACTGGGCTCAGGGCAGGTTAAAAATATTGTGCACTGTACACACAAAACAAAATCACTGTAGATCGCTAAGTTAAACAAGCACTTCTGATAAAAGATTATTTCCTATTCTCTCCATCACAGCAGCAGCATCCTATCCCTACACTAATCAGAGCAGAGTGACGTGAATCGCTATGTGACTCCAGCTTATATAGGGGCTGGGTCACATGCTGCAATAGCCAATCACAGCCATGCCATTAGTAGGCATGGCTGTGATGGCTTCTAAGGGTACACAAATTGAACGCTTGTTGAATGGCTGCTCTGCAGCTGAATAAAGGTAAATGACACTGCCAGCCTGTTAAAGGGAATTACAGCATGATACCACAATACATTTGATATGACATTTAGCAAGAGTTTAAAGTGCCCACATATAGCACATAGTGGGACACTGCATCAAGCTGAATCAGGCGTGGATCAGCCAGGATTTCCACACACCAATGCCTGATGCATCAGACTAGATCATCCATGGTGCCACACCAACAATTTGACAGTTTTTTTCTGGCTACCTGCCTCAGCTACTATTCTGATGCTGTTACCTGCCTAATGCCACACATCTGATGCCAAGTGCTCCTTCTTTCACCCACCATCTTCAGCGGATACTGGTATTGCCACCCATCTCCACAGTATGTCACCTTGCCACTATGTGGCCTCCTGATGCTGCTGCCACCTCCAGACTCTGTCATTGTGCCACTTTGTGGTATCCTCATGCTGCTGCCACCTCCATACCCTGTCATTGGACAACTCTATGGTCTCTTCATGCTGCTTTCATCTCACCACTATGTCATAGGTTCACTTTGTGGACTTCTCATGCTGTTCCCACCCTCCCCACTTCATGACTGGTTCACTATTTTGGCTTTCGGCTTGGCTGACATAATCATTTATTTGACACCTCTGATCTGTCAGAAGGAAGGAAAAACGAGACGCACGATGGATCTCGTCTGTGTAGCAGCTTTAAGGCCTGTATGGGCCCATCATAATTGGCTTATGATTTTATAGCCAAAAGCAGGAGTACGTAGAAAACACAGAAGACATGCAAATATTCCATTCCATTCGTGTCATCTCTATTTTAGATCTACTAAGTGTTTTTTTGCCTTTAGCAATACTCATGGATTATTGAGCAAATGCTGACCGAGGGAAGGTGTATGCTCCACAGACAAGATCCGTTTTTTCTGAGTTTATTGCTCTGACAGATCAGAGAATGGGGAAAATGATTCAGTGACGTCAACACAAACTTACTGCTGACACCCTCTCCACTCTGTCGGGGGACTCTACTTGTATAAGTTGATACTTGAGTTATTTGGTCAGTTTTGGCCCCATGACCACACAAATAAGTGAAGTATGCTGTGATTCTGAGAGCGACGCCTGCCATCTGCATGTCATACGGACTCACAGTATTATTTCACTACCAAAGCAGACTCCCTATGAGTGTTTCTACAAGGCACAGTGTTCTACAACACTATAAAGACTCTCAGCAGACAGGAAATAGGCTTTTTTTTTTCATAATTTGCCACAAACTTATTTGGATCGAACTACATTTTTCCAGAAAAATTCTGAGAACTGGCAAATTTAATTTTTGAAAAATTAGCTCATCTCTAATTAAAACACAATAAAAACTATAAAAATGTGGAATCACTATTATCATACTGATCAAGAGAATTAATTACATGAAATAAAATCAATTATTTTCACTATCTAAGGAGTGCTGTCTAAATATTTATGAAAATTACAGTTCTGGAGGTGGAGCCTTAGAACACAACCTGGACGTGCACCCACCCTTGCCATTCCATGAATAGAGTGCTGTGGCTTATTTATCTGCAAATACAAGAGCATTACGTTAATCTGTCAGTTTTACCATGTAGTGAAAGCTGTAAAAATGTAAAAACTATAAACGATAGGAGTAGAAACGAGAATTAAAAAATGATTTTTTTTTTGGTCAGGAAAGGGTTAAGGGGTGGAATGAGCATTTTTACATCACAGGTACTTTACAGAAATTAATGTGCAAGGACCGTGCAAAGTGAAAATTTGAATTTTTTTCCCACAGATATAGCATTTAAGTGCCCAATATGCTGTACTCAGCTTGTGCATTCTGAGACTCACACCATTCTTCCCATTCTTCCTAAAATAGGTTCGACTGGGTTCGACTGGGATATGGAAATGCCATAAATGTGAGAGTAAGCTGCTGTATGGGCACATGGCAGTGCTAAGATGGGAAAGGAACACCATTTAGTTTTTGGAGCACAGGTTTTGCTGGAATGGTTTTCAAGTACATTTTCAGAAACTTCAAGGTATCCATACAGTGGAAACCCCTAATAAATAGCTCTATTTTGGAAACTAGGCCCCACAAGAAATTTATTAAGGAGTGGAGTCAGGGCCGGTGCTACCATAAGGCAGACCAAGCGGCCGCCTTAGGGCGCACCCTGGGGAGGGCAGAAAAATGTGACATGGAGGGGGAGAAATGTGACATGGGGGTCTGATGGCTGACATTGGGGGCTGATGGCTGGGGGATGATGTCTGACATGGGGTTCTGATCTGAGGTCTGATTAACATTGAGGGTCTGATTGCTGGTCTGACCTGAGGTGTAATGGAACATATTTTTTTCTTCTTATCCTCCTCTAAAACCTAGGTGTGTCTTAGAGGGCGAAAAATATGGTCCTTAAACCAGCCATTGTCTGAAGCAGAGAGAAGATACCAGGACTACAGAGAAATGAGAAGCGTGGGGGGGGCACCAAAATGTAGCTTCGCTTGTGACCTTGCACCGGCCCTGGGTGGAGTGAGCATTTTGACAATACAGGTACAGTCCCTTAAAAACGTATTCATACCACTTGAACTTTTCCAAATTTTTTCACATTACACCCAAAAACATAAATGTATTTTACTGGGATTTTAAGTCGTACATCAACATAGGGTAGCAAGTTTGTGTGAAGTAAAAAGAAAATGGTACATGGTTTTCAAAAATTTTAATAAATAAAAATCTGAAAAGTGCAGTGTATTCAGCCCCCTGGACTGTAAATAATATCCCCCTAGCTAAAAACTCTAAATAGTACCCCAAAATAAAATCCATCTGTGTGGAATTTATTCTCAGCTGTTGAGTGAATGCCTCAGAGGTTTGTTAGAGAACATTGGTGATCACACAGCATCATGAAAACCAAGAAACACACCTGACATGTCAGGGATAAAGTTGTGGACAAGTGTAAAGCACTGTTAGGTTATAAAAAAAAATATCCCCAGCTCTGAGCATCTCACGGAGCACTGTTCAAGTCCATCCACCTAAACTGGCAGCCCAGGAAAGGAGAGCACTAATTAGAGAAGCAGCCAAGAGGACCATGGTCACACTGAAGGAGCTGCAGAGATCCACAGCTTGGGTGGGAGTATCTGTCCACAGGACAACTATTAGTCTTGTGCTCCACAAATCTGGCCTTTGTGGAAGAGTGGCAAGAAGAAAGCCTTTTTTGAAAGCAAGCCATAAGAAGTCCTGTTTGCAATTTCTCACAGCCACGTAAGGGACACTACAAACATGTGGAAGAAGGTGGTTTGGGCAGATGAGACCAAAGTTGAACTTTTTGGCCTAAATGCTAAATGCTATGTGTGGTGGAACACTAACACTGCACATCACAATGAACACACCATCCCCACTGTGAAACATGGTGGAGCCATCATCATGCTGTGGGGTGCTTTTTTTCAGTAAGGATAGGGAAGATGGTCTTAGTTGATAGGAAGATGGATGGGGCTGAATACAGGGAAATCCTGGAGGAAAACCTGTTTGAGACTGCAAAAGACTTGAGTCTGAAGTGGAGGTTCACCTTCCAGCAGAACAACCCTAAACACACATTCGGAGCCACAATTGAATGGTTTCGATCAAAGCATATTCGTGTGTTACGATGGCCCAGTCAAAGTCAAGACCTAAATTCCATTGAGAATCTGTGGCAAGACTTGAAAATTGCTGTTCACAGACACTCCCTCCAATATGACTGAACTTGAGCTACTTTGCAAAGAAGAATGGGCAAAAATTTCAGCCTCTGAATGTGCAAAGCTGGAAAAGACATACCCCAAAAGACTTGCAGCTGTCATTGCAGCGAAAGGTGATCCTACTTATACATTGGGGTCTATGAGAGAAGCAATATGATTATTGCTTATTCAAATTCCCTATGGGAACTATAAAAACATGTAAAAAATAGTTTTACAAATATTTAAAACAAAAATATAATAATTCAAATCCCTCCTTTTCCCCCGAAGTCCTCATTTGCATAAAGAATAAAAGTCTCTGGAATGCTGCAACCAATTTCACAAAGACAGGCATCATTTTATCAGCAGGATCAACCCTACCAGACAGTATGCGTGGTTTAGTTGCTTGGATCCTGCTGACAGGATAAGAAGATCTGGTGAAGTGCTGTAGCTTTTCATTTTGTACTACATCCTCATAGATAGCATGATTCGAACATGTGACGTCTTAGAAACTCAGTATTCACAGAACATTACAGAGCACAACTGAGAAGTCATCAGCTGAACTTGACAGATCCTGACCTATCTGCAATCTCTGTCAGCAAGCTTTGTGAGTTCTCTTTTCTTACAAGCAGCCCAAACACTCTTCTGAGCAGGTAGTTATTAAGAGGCTAGAGTATCAACTGATATGCCAGTTCAGAGACAGCACAGTCACAAGTTTCCCTTACTTTTTATTTGTTTTAAACTGACTGAAAATGTGTATAGATTACCACATAAAGAAAATTGAACTGAATAAGAAAAATTAGCTAATGAATATTTTTGGGCTATATGACATTTCAAGGTTTGCCTAAAAAATGAGAGTTTGATTCATAACAAACATAATGCTCTATTACATAACGGTAATATATTCTTTCCATACTAGTTTTTTTATTTTATTTAAATATTAGTAAAATTAGGTGACATGATGAAATGCAGGGCAATGATGTGAGTGCTAGGTTGTATGCGAAGATATCACATCTGGAAATATGTTTTCTTGCTTCCTGTCTCTATATGTTTCCCAGCTGTTGTGTCAGATTCACACTACTCTAAATGTATCATCTACAGTCATTGACTGCAAAAGCACATTGTGTACCCCAACTGAAAGCAAACAGGCTGAGTACTGGAAGACAGCCAAACTGAGTCAGGGCGCTTGGTTGGATTTTGTTGATTTTGAATAAGTAGGAATTCTAAATCCTCTAGCTTTGAGATTATTTTTTAATTCATTTAAAATTCAATTTGGATGACAGAAAGACATAATGTTCTTCTTAAAAAGAGAGAACCTTTTTTCCCAAACGGACAATAAAATACTGAATGCCTTGCACCAGCAAATAGCTCTTTCTGGCTGATTACCCTTTTTCAGAGCTAAGAAAATTAGCGTAGGTAAGTGAGAGGCCTTTGTGAGTGGTCTGGGTGTATTGTTTCTCATTATGAAGAGGGACTGGTATGCATGAGGAGTATTGTCAGGAAATGCTCTTCTGGGTTTCTGGGAAAAAAAATATATGCAAATCCCCACATATTGAATCTGAGAGTGTTAGCTTTATTTTCTTTTTGGAAGGAAAGCTAATTTTCTTACCTTAGCTTACCTTCCAAGTCAGATGCAATATGTGCTAATTTGCATATTTTTCCAAGAAACCCAGAGAAGCACTTCCTGGCCTACAACACTACTCATGCATACTAGTAGTTCTCCATAATGAGAAAGTGTACCCACCAGGCCCCCAAAAAAGACCATTTAGTTAGGCAACATTTGTTAGCTCTGATAAGTAATCACCGAGAAAGAGTTGATTGCTGGGGTGAGAGAAGGAAGACTGATTTGCACATCACTTCCTTTTAGAAGGAGAACTGACTTGCATGTTAAGCCAATTTTCTCTGCTCTGTTAAAGGTTTTCTTGTGGCCTTCCCTATGCAGTAAAATTGACCTGTTACTTTCATTTTCCAGTACAAATACAATGAAACCACACTTACAATATTTTTCGCCCCATAAGACACACTTTCCTCCCCAAAAGTGGGGGAAATATCCCTGCGTCTTATGGGGTGAATACTAATGAGCACTTCCATTATGGATGGCGCTCATTAGTACCCTAGGACCAGGACGTGGTGAAGGCTCTGTACTCATCGCTTCCTGGTCCTTGGCTGTCGGCTGTGCAGTGGCTGCGCTCTGCGGGATGGTGCAGCCACTGTGCGCGCTGGTTCACAGCACAACCGCATGAGAAGAAGGATGAAGAATCCGATCTTATGCTGGGGGTGGCAGGCTGCATAAATGAAGCTGGAGCTGGGGGCTGCATAAATGAAGCTGGGGCTGGGGGCTGCATAAATGAACCTGGGGGCTGCAGGCTGCATAAATGAAGCTGGGGGCTGCAGGCTGCATAAATGAAGCTGGGGGCTGCAGGCTGTCAGCTGAGGTCTGATTAACATTGGTGGTCTGATTGGTGGTCTGATCTGAGGTCTGATGAAAAATATTTTTTTCCTATTGTTCTCCTCTAAAACCCAGGTGCATCTTATGGGCCAGTACGTCTTATAGAGTGAAAAATACAGCATATAGTTTTAAATGCGCTTTAATACTGAAAATAAAAATAAAAAACTTAAAAAAATATACATTTCATTGTCATATTCTGAGCCCCCATATTTGTGTGTGGAGCTGTATGGGAGCTGATTTTTTGCAGGGTCATCTGTACTTTTCCGTAATTTCATTTTAAAATGTGCGTGACTTATTGATTTGGGGGGGGTGAAGTGACAAAAAATGGCGAATTGGCCATTACTATTTTCTTTGCATTATGCCATTCGTCATGTGGGATAAATATTGTTATATTTTAATAGTATGGGCATTTTTGCACTCTGCGATGCCCATGATGTGCATTTATTGGTTATATATTTTGATTTTGGGAAAAGAGGATCATTTGAACGTTTATATTTTTTAAATTTTTTATATTTTTAATTTATTTATTTTTTCATCCTGGGTGACCGTGAATGGCAATCATTACATTGCCCATTGTGTTCTGTGATCGCTAAATAGCCAACATAGAACATTTAATTTACAATATACCAATACAGTGCTATCCTAGTAATACTGTAGCTGCCAAAGCTTGCTTGAGGCTTCGGATTATTACTATACCATAACAAGTTTCCCGATCTCAGCAGGGGAACACTGTTAGGGGCATGGGAGAATGCTGCTCTCGATTCCGGACTGCTCAGATGCTGTGGTCACATTTGTCCAAAGCATCTAAGGGGTTAACTGTATGCAATCAGCCGTAGGGCTGATCGCATACATCCGCCTCAGGTGTCTGCTTTTTGAAACTGCAGAAGCCCGGCAGCTATGGCGCCTGCTGCATGTGCAACGTCCACCGTACATATAAGGCTGAGTTTGTCAAGGGGTTAAAAGAAGTAAACACATGAAATATGTGACCCTATGAGTAATCAATCTATATATGTTTCACTTTTTCAATTGAATTACTGAAAAAATAATAACTTTTCGATGATATTCTAATTTATTGAGATGCACCTATATTTCCTTTAAACTCTAATTTACTTTATTTTAGTTGAGCAGGGATGAGTGAATTGATTAAATTCATATAACATTTTTCAAAAATTTGTGCCAAACCAGTTTGGGCAAATTTTAAAAAATGGCTTAAGTAATTTTTTAGTCCAAAAGACAAGCAATATGAAAAAGGAGGATCACAGGCTCCCAGCCGCTGCCATAAAGCGAACATTTTCTGGACCTTTTTATTTATAAATCCAACAGCATGTTTTTTTTTTTAAGGCAGCTGTTACCACCATCAGCCATATCATATAGTTATTACATGTACATATGTCACTGTCAGTTTAATATTGCTAATGCTGGCTTGCAATTAAAGGGGTTCTCCGGGAATGAAAAAAAATGAAAATACCTAAATATTACTTTATTATAAATATATTCCTAAATACCTTTCATTAGTTATAATGGCTCATTTTGTCTACGGAACAATCATTGGGAGAAATAAAATTGCCACCATCCCATTAGTACAAAACTTGTCCTAATCACACAGGAGGACAAGTCACTTCAGAACTATGAGCCAAAGAGCAGCTCTTTGGCTCATAGTTCTGAAGTGACTTGTCCTCCTGTGTGATTAGGACAAGTTTTGTACTAATGGGATGGTGGCAATTTTATTTCTCCCAATGATTGTTCCGTCCTCCTATCCTCTTTTTTAGGGAATATAATCCTGAATACAGATGTTAAAATCTTCAGCTGAATTTCTGTGAGAATGGAGTTCATGAGGAGACATGAAGTACAGAGAAGATGGACAGGACAGACTGTGGTAATGGAGACTCCATACAAGTGCTGCTGCTCATTAGTCACATCCCCACCTCCTCTCTGTACTTCATGTCTCCTCATGATCTCCGATCCTATAGAGATTCAGCTGACGATCATATTAAACTGTATTCAGGATCATAATCCCTGAGAAGATGAGTAGAGAGGAGGATGAGGCAGGTCAGTGCTGTGAATAACTTGTCCTCCTGTGTGATTAGGACAGGCTTTGTGTATACTACTAGGATGGCGGTCATTTTATTTCTCCTAATGATTTCTCCCTAGACAAAACGAGCCATTATATCTAATGAACGCTAATTGGGAATATATTTATATGAAAGTAATATTAAGGTATTTTTATTCTCCTAATTCCTGGAGAACCCCTTTAAAGAGCTTGAAATGAGTTGCATAAAGTCATAGGAGATCCCAGAATGTAATCTACAATTTATAAGGGCAATTGGAGCACTTTCAATTCCGGTCAAATTCATTCAGACCTGAATCAAATCCGAATCAAATTTGAGGAAATTCGCTCATCACTATTTAGTCTACTCAAAAGAATAAAGCATTTTAAAGTGGACTTAAACCTTTGCTGAATCCACAAAGTTGCAGCAGTTTTCCAGAACGCTCTGGAACTCTGAGTTTCACTGACTCGTCTCAACATTTCCAGCACTCAAAGTACCAATCCCATACCATTTCTATAGATCCATACTCCACATGCTGGGAAAGGTGAGCAGAGTTGATGAAACCCAAAGGTGCAGAACGCTCTGAGAAGCATTGCTTCATCTTTATAGTTTTATGGACAGGTGTGGCACTGTTTCTGCGGAAAAAAATGCATACTTTTTTATAAGCATAGACAACCTCTTTAATAGTATTTAACCACTTTTACTGTTGTTAATTGACCCACTACTTAACCCAATATAATTACTTTGAATATCAATTACATCAGTCCACTTACATGCCCATGCTCCCCTCTCTGTTTTTTGATCTCTTGCACATTCTAAGAAAGTATTTATTCCTTCCTACATGATGTTTTCTGTTTGTCTCACCTTTATTATGGAGCAGGGACAAGTGTGAGATGCAGGACCTACTCCGTTCAGAGCTGATGTCAGAGGTATAGGAAGAAATAGAATAAAGTTCATTCTTCAGCAGGAAAAAGGAAAACAAAGGGAAAAAGGGAAAAATAAACAATTATTAGCTTTACATAGAGTATTAATATAGAGTGAATAATAAATCTAAATTAAATTAAAATTTAAAGTGTCCAAACTTCATAGAATTTCATTTTGGAATTGAAATCATAAAAAAAATTCAGTCACTGTCTTGAACAGCAGAAAGGCTCGGGGCATCCATGGATAAAGGTGAAATGTTACATTTTCATTATCTGTTGGATATATAGAGAAATGAGTCGTTAAACCCAAGTAATTTCGCTTCAGTGCTGATTCCATTGTCTTTTCATTATTTTCTGTCTTCCGCCGAATAATTTTGTTTTCACATAAAGAGTGGCTAAGTTGTAAAGAAACCCTTGGAATTCTTCTTATGGCTCTGTAAGGGCACTATTACAGATTATTACCTATTATTTTTGCTCTCAGTGTGTTCATCTGAGAACCAGGGACACTGCACAATTAATTTTCAGAGCATCTTATATAAATAGTTCATAAAACATCGACAGAGTCCGTGTTGGGTCCTGTGTTTTTCACAGACTCAGACTATAATGGGTGTGATGGACCTGTAACATGGACAAACATAGAGCATGCTTCTGTGCTAAAACCACAGACCAATGGACTGTGCTAACACATGGATGTATAATTACACAGATTAACATAAGGGCTCATGCACATGACCGTATGTATTTTGCGGTCTGCAAAACACAGATCCGCAAAAAATATGGATGATGTCTGTGTGCATTCCATATCTTGCGGAAAGGAGCAGCTGGCCCCTAATATAACAGTCCTATCCTTGTCCGTTATGCAGACATAGGACATGTTATTTTTTTTTGCACAACGGACATACGGAAACAGAATGCACACAGAGTAAGTTCCGTATTTTTTGTGGACCCATTAAAATAAATAGTTCCGGATACGGTCCGCAAAAAAAATTGAATGCACAAGGAAAGAAAATACGTTTGTGTGCATGAGCCCTTAATGGGCTATCAGTGGAGAACACGGAGCGCACACATCTGTGATTCCCCGACATGCGAATAAGGCCTCAACCTGTTCTATTTATTATTGGCAGCACATTCCTGATTACACAGAGAGATGTTCTGCTAATAATCAGACACCTCATTTACTCGTTCATCAGCTGATCTGCTGATCGATTATAAGGGCCAATTATCGGGACTTGGCCCAAAAATTTTGTGTTCTAATCGGGCCTTAACACATCTTCTTAGTACAGTACTGTGGAATACACAGTGCTCCTTTTTCAGCAATCAGTCACTACATAGAAATTTGAGAAAGTTGTAGACAGTGATGTTATCACAAGTGTAGGGTAGGCAATCACTATGCCTGTTACATGATTACAATTATAGCAAATGTGTATAATCAATGGATCCATTTATATCAGAATTCTGCTTGATGTTGCTATTGTCAAGCACTTTATTGTCAAGCGCTTTAGTAAAATAAGTGTAGAATTCACAATAGTAATTGTTATGTAGCTGGCCTTCTCTATTGCTGTTCTACATTTGACATATGAAAAGAAATGTTGATTTCAACTCAGCAAACAGTGCTTTGCCATGTATTTGGAGATTTAAATGAGCACCCCAGATACAAAAAACATGGGGTACCGGACCTTCAAATAAGTTGTTTAGCTGGAATAGTTGTCTCACTTAGATATCTGGTATCAATAATACAAACATCACACTAGACTGAGGGATTCTCACATTATTCATAGCCTGAATGCACATGAACCCTGTCTTAAGTGTTCAGGAAAAAGTAACAACTAAACCTGGATGACATTTGAGTGAAGATTGTCTTGCAGCTATGGAGATTGTGTTAACAGTGTAAATAATTAGGTCAAGAAACATTCATGCTGCAAACCATACACACAGATAAACAGTGCTTTAATGCTTTAAGTAGACATCTAAAATGGCATGCATCGATCAAGGAGAACAGTTATAATAAGAGTCGATTTGCTGCTACATTGTTTCTACAAAAAATTTAATGGTATTTTATTCACATAAATGATGCACATATGCATGTATGACAGTATAGGCAACAATTTGTCCTATTCTGTACCACTTATTTTAGCATTAAACACGCAGCATTCTTAAAATAGACAGAATAAGCTTATAAAGTTATCAGGTAAAGGTCCCAGCAAGTATGAAAACACCTAGCTTTCACCTAGTATACCGACCTTTCACTAGTTTAAAAACTAAAAACTAACTACAAACCGGATTCCCAAAAAGTTGGGACACTATACAAATCGTGAATAAAAACGGAATGCAATTATGTGGAGGTGCCAACTTCTAATATTTTATTCAGGAAAGAACATAAATCACGAAACAAAAGTTTAAACTGAGAAAATGTACCATTTTAAGGGAAAAATATGTTGAATCAGAATTTCATGGTGTCAAGCAAATCCCCAAAAAGTTGGGACAAGGCCATTTTCACCACTGTGTGGCATCTCCCCTTCTTCTTACAACACTCAACAGACGTCTGGGGACCGAGGAGACCAGTTTCTCAAGTTTAGAAATAGGAATGCTCTCCCATTCTTGTCTAATACAGGCCTCTAACTGTTCAATCGTCTTGGGCCTTCTTTGTTGCACCTTCCTCATTATGATGCGCCAAATGTTCTCTATAGGTGAAAGATCTGGACTGCAGACTGGCCATTTCAGTACCCGGATCCTTCTCCTATGCAGCCATGATGTTGTGATTGATGCAGAATGTGGTCTGGCATTATCTTGTTGAAAAATGCAGGGTCTCCCCTGAAAGAGATGACGTCTGGATGGCAGCATATGTTGTTCTAGAACCTGAATATATTTTTCTGCATTGATGGTGCCTTTCCAGACATGCAAGCTGCCCATGCCACACGCACTCATGCAACCCCATACCATCAGAGATGCAGGCTTCTGAACTGAGCATTGATAACAACTTGGGTTGTCCTTGTCCTCTTTGGTCCGGATGACATGGCGTCCCAGATTTCCAAAAAGAACTTTGAATCGTGACTCGTCTGACCACAGAACAGTCTTCCATGTTGCCACACTCCATTTTAAATGATCCCTGGCCCAGTGAAAACGCCTGAGCTTGTGGATCTTGCTTAGAAATGGCTTCTTCTTTGCACTGTAGAGTTTCAGCTGGCAACGGCGGATGGCACGGTGGATTGTGTTCACTGACAATGGTTTCTGGAAGTATTCCTGAGCCCATTCTGTGATTTCCTTTACAGTAGCATTCCTGTTTGTGGTGCAGTGTCTTTTAAGGGCCCGGAGATCACGGGCATCCAGTATGGTTTTACGGCCTTGACCCTTACGCACAGAGATTGTTCCAGATTCTCTGAATCTTCGGATGATGTTATGCACAGTTGATGATGATAGATGCAAAGTCTTTGCAATTTTTCGCTGGGTAACACCTTTCTGATATTGCTCCACTATCTTTCTGCGCAACATTGTGGGAATTGGTGATCCTCTACCCATCTTGGCTTCTGAGAGACACTGCCACTCTGAGAAGCTCTTTTTATACCCAATCATGTTGCCAATTAACCTAATTAGTGTTAATTGGTCTTCCAGCTCTTCATTATGCTCAAATTTACTTTTTCCAGCCTCTTATTGCTACTTGTCCCAACTTTTTGGGGATTTGCTGACACCGTGAAAATTTGAATCAACTTATTTTTCCTTTAAAATGATACATTTACTCGGATTAAACGTTTGATCTGTCATCTACGTTCTATTACAAATAAAATATTGACATTTGCCATCTCCACATCATTGCATTCAGTTTTTATTCACAATTTGTTTAGTGTCCCAACTTTTTTGGAATCCGGTTTGTATATCTGTGGGCAGAGCGGCGCCCAGGGGTCCCCCTGCGCTTACTAGTATGTCCGCTCCGTTCGCCCGGTATAGGCTCCAGTGTCTGCAGCTCCTTCTTTTGTACTGGGCAGATTTTTTATATTAGGGTTGTCCCTTGCTGCAGCGCTGGCCAATCGCAGCGCACAGCTCATAGCCTGGGAGTCCACTGAAAGTAGGCTGCAATTAAATATCTTTTAATATGGTGAATCCTCCTTACTTGCAGCCAACTTTGAGTGTGCGGTGGCATTTCATTAACATTTGGACTATGGATTATATCCATTCCACTTTGCACCTCACCACTTCTGGACATTGAGTGCAACCCAACAATACTATTCTACTCTTTTCCCATGAAAGTCTGTCTCTCTCCACTGTCAAGCATGTCAGAAGAAAACTGCAGAAACCCTAAATGGACCAAATTCCACCAATTTGTACCACTTTTAAGACAGATTTTTGGTACAGACACATTAGTAAATCTGGACCTGTGTGTTCTGATATCGTTTTACCCAAACAAACATCAACTTTTTCAGAAATTTGCTCCATGATAATCAGAATCTCTCTTCTGTAAACTTTAAAGGCTATGTATACCTTCAGGGGCATTTTTTTTTAATTATTGTATTTTACTCATTTTGGGCTAAAAAAAAAAAATTCTATTGGTTTTTATTAAAAATATTTAGCTATTCTGTCACAAAGGGTTAACTGTTTGTCTAGCTGTGTGAATGATACTTTCACTTTCATTTTGTACCGGTCATCTAATAAACCTTATTTCTAAATGACTAATAGTTAAAAACTGTTATTTAAGCCACATTCTTATCAGTAAGATAAGCTATATTTCTATTATAATTGAGCTATAATGAGTGTTTAGGAAGTCAGATATCAGAGATAATGAGCCATCTGAGTTGCCTGATGGAAGAGAGCGGAGATTCAGAGCCTGCTACTAGAGAAACTCAAGGTTGCACAAGGGTTCAACGCAAAATGAGCACGATGCCATAATAAAAAACGGACCCCTAAAGTGTACATAGGGTTTTCTAACAGGACAGCATCCCTCCACTGAATCAGAATTTCTCAATAAGGTACATTAGGGTTTTTAAACCAAATCACCTTTTTTATGATTTTTCAAGAAAACCCCTTATTAAGTCATGAGTCTTAGAGCCATTTTACATGGGCTGATGAGCAGTAGAACAAACATTTGTAAGAATGCTCCTTCTGATTGTTGCGCTGTATAAACACACCCTGTTATCAAATGATTACATCTTTTATGTAGACATGATGGATTGATCTCAATGAATAAAACTATTTCAATGTCCTTACACATAAAGTGTCTACTGTCCCCACCATGCCCCCACTCGTTACGAGCATGTCATCTACCCGTGTAATGGACGTTTACTCTGTATAACTTAGAGTAAGGTGATATCCCAAGTATCTAGTATATGTAATTGTGAAAACTGGCATCTGCAGGTTTCAAATGTTTGAGTAGCAGCTCTGTTACTTTGGCAGTGTTAGCTCTCATTGAGGTAACATAAATATAGGCATTTACATAAATCATAGTAGTTCATCTGTAAATTCATATTCCTAAAGATGACGTCCAATTTCCTGGCTGCAGAGAGCCTTTATAGTGGTGTAGAACACTTTGCCTTGCAGGAACACGCATAGGGAGTCTGCTTTGGTAGTGAAATAATACTGTGAGTCCATTTGGCATACAGATGACAGGCGTCGCTCTTAGAATCACTGCACACTTCACTTATTTGTGCAGTCACAGGGCCAAAACTGACCAAATAACTCAAGTATGAACTCAACCTTACAGGTCGATGTTAGCACCAAAAAGAAACGCACTTCTTTTACACCCTCATCAGCTGATTCCACATAGATGTGTGCAGAACCTGTTCTATTAAACGCTTATACAAGTAGAGGCCACCGACAGAGTGGAGAGGGTGTCAACAGTAAGTTTGTGTTAACGTCACTGATTATTTTTCCCTACCTCTGATCCATCAGAACAATAACCCACAAAAAACATTTCCTGTCTGTGGAGCATCCGCCTTCACTCAGTCAGCATTTGGTCAGTAATCCATCAGTATTGCTAATGTTAAAAAAAAAACAGGAGTGGATCCAAAACAGAGATGACCGAAACATTTATGCCTCTGACACTCCGCTGTGCAGGGCCTTGCACTTCTTTGTCTAACATACTGTTAGATCAAATAAATAAATTAAAAGGAAATTAAAACACCCCAAAAAACTCAGTAATTTTCTCATTTCAGCACACAATGGCTAATAAGCCCTTTTTTACCACTAATACACTCCAAAAAGGGCTTTAAAACATATAACTGCACAGCTGAACGGCAAATAGGCCCTTATTTTTTTCCACTTTTTTCTACTTTTTCTTTTTCTACACGCCACTAAAAGCTTTATAAAAAGATAACTGCACCGCTGACCGGCAAATATATTTTTATTTTCCCACTAATACACACCACAAAAAGGCTTTAGAACAGATAACTGCATCGCTGAACGGCAAATATATTTTTCTTTTTTCACTAATACATGCCACAAAAGGCTTTAGAACAGATAACTGCACCGCTGAACAGCAAATATATATATTTTTTCCACGCCTCAAAAGGCTTTAAGACATATAACTGCACCGCTGACCGGCAAATATATTTTTTCTTTTTCCACTAATACATGCCACAAAAGGCTTTAGAACATATAACTGCACCGCTGAACGGCAAATATATTTTACTTTTGCCACTAATACACAACAAAAAGGACTGTAATTTTAGCACTTCACCACACAACGTCTAATAAGTAGAGTTGAGCGGACACCTGGATGTTCGGGTTCGACGGGTTCGGCCGAACTTCACAAAAAAGTTTGAGTTCGGGACCCGAACTTGACCCCGAACCCCATGGGGACATGAACTTTGGAGCACTAAAATGCCTCTAAAAAATGGCTAAAGGCTGCAAAAGGCATCAACATGTATTTTGGATTTGGAAACTTTAGACAGGAGAGGCCCTGCTGCCGTTTTGTTGACTCTAGATAACTTCTGCCTGATTGCACGTCCCTGTGACGTCCACAATCCAATTGGATATCTTCTCTATCAACTTTCGATGTTCCTTTATGCGCCTACCATGTTGATCACGTGTAACTGGGAATCAGGGTTCCATGCCGGAGAGGGAGCCTGAGAAAGGGATACCACATCCAAGGGAGGTCAATGGATGAAATGTGATTGAGCGGAAATGTGGGACAAGTTGTTAAAGCGGAAGGATCGAATGAAAGGAGGGGGCTCGCGTCAATTAAAGACAATTTTTTTAAATGTTTTCATCGGCAAAAATGGGTAATGACACCCACCAATGGAACAGATGATTTTTTAAAATTCCAGTCCCTGTCAACTATGCAGACCAGAATTTATTCACAGCAAAACTGGGTGCATGTCACCCAGCAATTGAACAGACGATTTTACAAAAATCAGTTCCCTGTCACTTGTGCAGAGCAGGGGTTTGTATACGGCAAAAATGGTAAAATGTCACCTGAGAATGTAACAGATGATTTTTTTGAAATTTAGGTCCCTGTCACCTATCCAGAGAAGGGATTTATTCACGGCAAAAATGGTAAAATGTCACCCAAGAATGTAACAGAAGCTTTTGCACCCTGCTTCCTCTTTTGCTGTGCTGGTGCCTCTGTGCAACCACCGCCTCTTCCTCCAAACTGCACACTTCACTCGCATGACCTTGATTCAATGTGGGGTCTAGTACCTCATCATCCTTCACATAATCTTCCACCCACTCTTTACCACTGCCCTCCTTGTCGGTCTGCAGACTGCAGAAATCTCCAGCAGTTGGCACCTGTGTTTTTTCTCATCCTGAAACATAAGTGGTTGGGCATTGGTGCACTCAATATCTTCCACTTCTGGGGCAGGGCTATGTGGATTGCCCTGGGAAACCTTGCTAGCAGAGTCATCAAAAAAGCAGAAGAGACTGCTGAATGACTTGGGGCTCAGACTGCTTGCCTGATTTGCAAGGGGGTGAGGTGAAAGACTAATGGCCATGGGCTGCAGGTGCCAACTCTGATCTTTCAGCAGGAGACTAGGTGGGAGACAATGTGAAGGAACTGGAGGCACTATCAGCCACCCAATCTACTATCGCCTGTACTTGTTCTGACCTCACCCTTCGTAGAGCCGCATTAGGCCTGACCAAATAACGCTGAAGGTTCTGTCGCCTACTCGCACCTAGGGAAGGTGTTTCACTTGTGCGTGTAGCTGGCACAGATCGACCACGTCCGTTCCCTGCAACAGGAGCTCCACCTACACCAGCAGCACCACGACCGGAACCATGTCCTTTATTTTGACGCTCTCCTAATTTTTTGCGTTCATCAACCAAACTAACAGATGGTTTATGTCAGACGACAATGTAACCGCCAATAGTCAACAATTAAGTTCACTGACAGTGACAGTAAGGCAGTGCCGTGTCATAAAGAGGAAAAATTTCTTGAGGTCACACAAAAGTGTGACAGGCAAATTTTATACAATAACTTCACGGTCACAAAAAAAGTTAATTTGTCAACCAACAATGTAACTGCAGTATTGACTGGTTGTATTGGACTGTCACAAATGTAGCAAAGGCCCCAAATGTAGTATCTAGGACAAAATGGGTGTTTTTTTTTAAACCAGAATATGACTGCAGTATTTAAAACTTGTATTGGACTGTCACAAATGCAGTAAAGGCCCTAAATGTATTATCTTGCGCAAAATGGGTGTTTTTTTAAAACCAGAATATAAGAGCAGTATCTAACGCTTGTATTGGACTGTCACAAATGCATAAAAGGCCCCAAATGTACGGTCTTGCACAAAATGGGTGTTTTTTTTTAAAACCAGAATATAACAGCAGTATTTAACGCTTGTATTGGACTGTTATAAATGCAGTAAAGGCCCCAAATGTAGTATCTTACACAAAATGGGTGTTTTAAAAAAAAAAACTGAATAAAACAGTGGTATTTAATGTTTGTATTGGACATCAGAAATGCAGTGCAGGGCGCAAATATGTTGCCCACTGAACTAAAAGAACAGGGTTAAATTATTGTCCCTGGCACATATGCAGTGCTGGTGCACTGAACTTGCACAAAATGGCCGCCGACGCCCACCTAACTAACAGATGGATAAAACTTATTTTTCTGTGTCACTGGGCTCAGGGTAGGGTAAAAAAATGTTGCACTGCACCCACAAAGTTAACAACAAGTTCTGATAATAGATAGATTCTTTACTATTCTCTCCCTCACAACAGCAGCATCCTATCCCTACACTAGTGACAGCAGAGTGACGTGCAGCACTACTTGACTCCAGTTTATATAGAGGCTGGGTCACATGCTGCACTGGCCAATCACACCCATGCCATTAGTAGGCACGGCTCTGACGGCTTCTAAGGGCACACGAGTTAAACGCTTGTTGATTGGCTGCCCTGTAGCCTTTCAAAAAGCACCATTAAATCGCCGAACACCCGAAATGTTACTTAAAAGTTCAGGTTCGGGTCCGGGTTCCAAAAATTCAAAATTTTAGTACGAAACCGAACTTTACAGTTCGGGTTCGCTCAACCCCACTAATAAGCTTTTTTTCCCACTAATACAAGCCAAAAAATGCTTTGGAACATATAACTGCACCACACAAGGGCAAATAAGACTTAGAAATATTTCCTTGTAATAAACCCTGTTCATGCCTGCTTCAAACAGCATTGCACCCTAATAAGAACGGTTAGCTGGAATTCCAGAGGTGTATAATGGCAATTTGGATCCCCAGTCAGTGCAGCAATGTGTAATCGGATTGTTCCTATTACCCAGGCTGTCACCTCCCCGACTGAATCATGTTCAACAGAAATGCTGTGGAATGATTCCTCCCTATCCTTTCCCTACACCTTGAATAATCTTTCCCTGCACTTGTAAATAGTTTTTTTTAGCACAATGACGTTTTTTCTACCACTGTCCCTAGCGTTTGCTGATGTCTCTCCCTGCATTAAGTACACTGGTGAATGGCAAAATCTAAGATGGCTGAGGCTATTTATAGGGCTGTGACATCACAGGGCTGGCTGGCTGCTGATTGGCTGCATGCATGGCATTATGGGTGATCCCGCCTTCCCAGTTTTCCTTTCTCCATGTCCTCACACGTGCAGCAGCCATTTTAGGAAATAATGTGATTCCATGATACCACGAAGCGCGAGGAAATTCGGCTTTGGTGCAAATCAAATTTTTCCTGAAATTCTGATCAAATTCTACCTTGTTAGCTTTGATTCGCTCATCTCTTTTTCTCACCGTTTTTTATCAGTATTCTCTCATCAATTCTCATGAGCATTTTAAGTCATACAAGTGCTACTGTAACTTGACACAAAATACACTTTCCTATCCTCATTGAGACCCTAACCCTCCAGCTACAGTTTTATTAGAAAATATATTTCCAGCTTTGGTATCTAACATACATCTTCTATGAGTTAGAGTACACCAGGGATTACAGCAAGGCCCAATTCCGCTCTCTAAGTTTATTGTGACTGAAAATACAGTCTATATGGTTACTTATTAGTGGCAATTGAGTTCTCATCCCCCCACTTGTTCCTTTCGATTGCTAACATTTCCACACCTGAGACTGTTATGATCAATTGCATCCCTAGTATTGGTATCATGTGGCAATATATAAACTTTTATTAAATAAAATTGACTTTTATTAGGTACAGATGATTGTGTAATGATGCTTTAGTGTCTACGTATGAAGAATCTGTTTTGAGCCATTTTCTGGGATCCCACCCACGGTAATACAGTCCTTTTTGTCTTTCTTTAATTCATTATAATAACAATTCCAATAGTATTGGTGTCTTCACCTATGGAAAATTTTGTTGCAGAAATTTTCTGCAACTATTTGTCAGCTCCATTCATGTAAATAGGGTTGTTTTGGGAGGGGAGAAAAACAATTTCTGCCTCTCTGATTCTCATTTCAAGAAAATTTGTTGAAGGAACCCTAAGGCCTCTTTCAGACTGGCGTTGCGGGAAAATGTGCGGGTGCGTTACGGGAACACCCGCGATTTTTCCGTGCGAGTGCAAAACATTGTAATGCGTTTTGCACTCGCGTGAAAAAAAAAGCGCATGTTTGGTACCCAAACCCGAACTTTTTTACAGAAGTTCGGGCTTGGGATCAGTGTTCTGTAGATTGTATTATTTTCCCTTATAACATGGTTATAAGGGAAAAAAAATAGCATTCTGTATACAGAATGCATAGTAAAATAGCGCTGGAGGGGTTAAAAATAAAAAATACAAAATTTAACTCACCTTAGTCCACTTGATCGCGCAGCCCGGCACAGGAACAGGACCTGTGGTGACGTCACTCCGGTCATCACATGATCCATCACATAATCCATCACCATGGTAAAAGATCATGTGATGGAACATGTGATAACCGGAGTGATGTCACCACAGGTCCTGTTCCTGAAATGAATGCTCACCACAGGTCCTGTTCAGCAAAGGAGACAGAAGAGATGCCAGGCAGCGTGATCAAGTGGACTAAGGTGAGTTAAATTTTTATTTTATTTTTTTAACCCCTCCAGCGCTATTTTACTATGCATTCTACAGGGTGGGCCATTTATATTTATACACCTTAATAAAATGGGAATGATTGGTGATATTAACTTTCTGTTTGTGGCACATTAGTATATGTGAGGGAGGAAACTTTTCAAGATGGGTGGTGACCATGGCGGCCATTTTGAAGTCAGCCATTTTGAATCCAACTTTAGTTTTTTTAATAGGAAGAGGGTCATGTGACACATCAAACTTATTGGGAATTTCACAAGAAAAACAATGGTGTGCTTGGGTTTTAACATAACTTTATTCTTTCATGAGTTATTTACAAGTTTATGACCACTTAAAAAATGTGTTCAATGTGCTGCCCATTGTGTTGGATTGTCAATGCAACCCTCTATTCCCACTCTTCACACAGTGATAGCAACACTGCAGGAGAAATGCTAGCACAGGCTAGCTGAACTCCTACCCCTGAACAGTTTTTGGCATTTTTAGAAAATCTGACATGGGTCACTTTATGTGGTAATAACTTTGGAACATTTTTATTTATCCAAGCCATTCTGAGATTGTTTTCTTGTGACACATTGTACTTCATGACAGTCATAAATTCGAGTCAATATATTTCACCTTTATTTATAAAATAATCCCAAATTTACCCAAAATTTTGAAAAGTTTGCAATTTTAATTTTTTTATTTCTCTGCTTTTAAAACAGAAAGTGATACCTCATAAAATATGTATTACTTAACATTCCCCATATGTCTACAATATGTTGGCATCATTTTGTAAAGTCATTTTATTTTTTTAGGATGTTAGAAGGCTTAGAATTCTGGAATCATTTCTTAATATTTGGACCAGTTCAGGTGTGAAGTCACTTTGTGGGGCTTACATAGTGGAAATCACCCATAAATGACCCCATTGTAAAAACTACACCCCTCAAGTTACTCAATTTTTTTTTATATTTATTACCCTGATTCTGTGGTTTACATAAACACCCCACATGTGGTAAACTGATGTAAGAGCACAGGGCAGGGTGCAGAAGAAAAGGAGTGCCATATGGTTTTTGGAAGGCAGATTTTGCTGAACTGGTTTTTAGATGCCATGTTCCATTTAAAGCCCCCCTGATGCACCCTTACAGTAGAAACTCCCAAAAAGTGACCCCATTTTGGAAACTACGAGATAAGGTGCCAGATTTATTGGTACTATTTTGGGGTACATATGACTTTTAATTGATCTATATTACGCTATTTGTCAGGCAAGGCAACCCAAAAATTATTGCTTTGGCGTGGTGTTTATTTTTTACAGCATTCATCTGACAGGGTAGATCATGTGCAGGTTGTTATGGACGCAATGATATAAAATATGTCTACTTTGTTTGTTTCAGTTTTACATAATAAGGCATTTATTAAAAATATTTAGTTTTTGTATATTTTCTGAACACCATATTTTCTGCCGATCGTCTTGTGCAGAGGCTCGTTTTTTGCAGAAAGACTTGACATTTTTATTGGTACCATTTTGGGGTACATATGATTTTTTGATCATTTATTATTACAATTTATGGGGCAAGGTGACCAAAAAATTGGTTGTTTTAGCACAGTTTTTATAGCGTTCACCTGAGGGGCTAGTTCAAGTGATATTTTTATAGAGCAGATCGTTACGGACGGGGAAATACTTAATATGTATACTTTTTTTATTTAATTTAATTTTACACAATAGTAGCATTTTTTTAACCAAAACATTATTTTTTAGTGTCTCCATAGTCTGAGAGCCATAGCTTTTTTATTTTTTGTCTTAGGTAGGGTCTCATTTTTTGCGAGATTAGGTGACGATTTGATTGGTACTCTTTTAGGGGACATACGCCTTTTTGATCGCTTGGTGTTGCACTTTATGTGATGGCTTTTTTGGCACTGTTTTTTTTTTTTTTTTTTATAGTGTTCACCTGAGGGTTTAGGTCATGTGATATTTTTATAGAGCAGGTTGTTATGGACCCCAAATTACCTAATACAATAATAGCAGTTTTGAAGCAAAAAAAAATCATATTTTAGTGTCTCCATTGTCTGAGAGTCATTTTTATTTATTTTTTTTACCGATTGTCTTAGGTAGGTATCATTTTTTGGGGATAAGATGACAGTTTGATTGGTACTATTTTGGGGAACATACACCTTTTTGATCACTTGGTGTTGCAATTTTTGTGATGTAAGGTGTAGTGATGAGCAGCCGGGGCAATATTCTAATTAGCGATATTTCGCAAATATTTGTAGAATCTTAATCATATTTTGGAGAATTCATGAATTTGAGATTATTTTCTTTTTTTTTAATTAAGATTTTTATTATTTTTATAATTTAACAAGGTACATTAATATAAATTTACACATCTTGCAAGGTGTGTAGCAGGTGTATAAATGTCATTACATATGGTACACATCGTATAATGCAAAAGATAGAAGGTCACAGATTACACAAGAGTGGCATTCTCAGTAAGTTGGACATTGCAAAAGGTAGGCGGTCGCAGTTACAGAGGAGTGAAATTTTCATTACAGGGAGTGCAGAATTATTAGGCAAATGAGTATTTTGACCACATCATCCTCTTTATGCATGTTGTCTTACTCCAAGCTGTATAGGCTCGAAAGCCTACTACCAATTAAGCATATTAGGTGATGTGCATCTCTGTAATGAGAAGGGGTGTGGTCTAATGACATCAACACCCTATATCAGGTGTGCATAATTATTAGGCAACTTCCTTTCCTTTGGCAAAATGGGTCAAAAGAAGGACTTGACAGGCTCAGAAAGTCAAAAATAGTGAGATATCTTGCAGAGGGATGCAGCACTCTTAAAATTGCAAAGCTTCTGAAGCGTGATCATCGAACAATCAAGCGTTTCATTCAAAATAGTCAACAGGGTCGCAAGAAGCGTGTGGGAAAACCAAGGCGCAAAATAACTGCCCATGAACTGAGAAAAGTCAAGCGTGCAGCTGCCAAGATGCCACTTGCCACCAGTTTGGCCATATTTCAGAGCTGCAACATCACTGGAGTGCCCAAAAGCACAAGGTGTGCAATACTCAGAGACATGGCCAAGGTAAGAAAGGCTGAAAGACGACCACCACTGAACAAGACACACAAGCTGAAACGTCAAGACTGGGCCAGATGGATGGGCCAGATGGATGGGCCCGTGGCTGGATTGGTAAAGGGCAGAGAGCTCCAGTCCGACTCAGACACCAGCAAGGTGGAGGTGGAGTACTGGTTTGGGCTGGTATCATCAAAGATGAGCTTGTGGGGCCTTTTCGTGTTGAGGATGGAGTCAAGCTCAACTCCCAGTCCTACTGCCAGTTTCTGGAAGACACCTTCTTCAAGCAGTGGTACAGGAAGAAGTCTGCATCGTCAAGAAAAACATGATTTTCATGCAGGACAATGCTCCATCACACGCGTCCAAGTACTCCACAGCGTGGCTGGCAAGAAAGGGTATAAAAGAAGAAAATCTAATGACATGGCCTCCTTGTTCACCTGATCTGAACCCCATTGAGAACCTGTGGTCCATCATCAAATGTGAGATTTACAAGGAGGGAAAACAGTACACCTCTCTGAACAGTGTCTGTGTGGCTGTGGTTGCTGCTGCACGCAATGTTGATGGTGAACAGATCAAAACACTGACAGAATCCATGGATGGCAGGCTTTTCAGTGTCCTTGCAAAGAAAGGTGGCTATATTGGTCACTGATTTGTTTTTGTTTTGTTTTTGAATGTCAGAAATGTATATTTGTGAATGTTGAGATGTTATATTGGTTTCACTGGTAAAAATAAATAATTGAAATGAGTATATATTTGTTTTTTGTTAAGTTGCCTAATAATTATGCACAGAAATAGTCACCTGCACACACAGATATCCCCCTAAAATAGCTAAAACTAAAAACAAACTAAAAACTACTTCCAAAAATATTCAGCTTTGATATTAATGAGTTTTTTGGGTTCATTGAGAACATGGTTGTTGTTCAATAATAAAATTAATCCTCAAAAATACAACTTGCCTAATAATTCTGCACTCCCTGTATAATGAGTCAAGATATATTGTAGCAATAATGTTTAGCCACGTTTAGTTTAGCACCAAAAGCAGGGGTAACCAGGGAAATACAATATGGGGAAGTTGGCATGGGGTCTAATCTCCCTCTGAGGTAAGCCTAATCTGGTATAAGTCATCTAACTCAGACGAAGTGAGGAGCAGGACTTTATGTATAGCTCGGGTGCCTGAACTTCTGCCATAGGTGCCAGTGTTGTCGGAATTTTAGATGATTCCTAGCTTCCCAGGAAGAAAGTTCCTCAAATCGGAAGATCTGATCAACTTTCAGTTTCCAGTGCTCTATGGAGGGAAGTGTAGATGACAGCCAATGTTTTGGAATTAGTAATCGAGCTGCCATCAAAAGCTGTTTGAATAGGAAAGGCATAGAATGATCTGTCTTGCCCAAATCAAGATTGAGTAGGGCTTTACTCGCAGTCATTTGTATCTTGGTCTTGCAAATTGAATTACTAATTTGAAATATTTACTCCCACCATACCTTAATAAGTGGACAATTCCACCAAATGTGGAAAAAAGTTCCCCTATCTGCATTGCATCTCCAACATGTGTCAGAGGCAGTTACCGAATACAGTGAGGTGATATCAGGGGTTTTGTACCATCTGGTTAGGATCTTATATCCAGTGGCGTAACTACCGGGGAAGCAGGGGAAGCAGCTGCTTCGGGGCCCAGGCTGCCAAGGGGGCCCGGCGCCCCAAGCAGCGTGTGTGACAGTTTATTTTCAAGTTAGATAAATATCGTGTTCAGGGCCCCTTCACAGCCGCTAGAGTGATCTAATTTTACTGTCTGCTAAAAGTCTCCTGGTCTGGGATTCGAACCCACAACCTCCAATCTATAAGTGAATCAGTGGCAAAGCATTTACCCTCACAGCCATAAAGGCTGCATTACAACTGACTGTAAAAAAAAAAAAATACATCTATACACATGACAGCTGCCCAAACACACCTAGCACTGCTATATCTGTATATGACAGCTGTCCCTGCACATTCAGCTCTGCTACATCTCTATATATGAACAGCTGCCATGTGTATAGATGTACACTTAGCCAGCTATAACAGTAGAAGTCTCATATTTTTTCACTCAGCCTCAAGGCAGCTCTTATGGTCTAGTGGATAGCTGCTCTGCCTCTGAAGCAGAAGGTCCTGGGTTCGAATCCCAGCAGACTCTTTTGTGAAATACAAGCCCTGACTCCATATAAGGGCATACAGGGCGGGACAGAATACAAGGCGGGACACAGGAAGAGGCTGCATCGCATCGCTGACATGGAGGTAAGTAGAAGTGTTTATTATTTTTTTTTTAATACCCGACTGTTACTGCCATGGGGGAGCGGAAGGCACCTGATACTGGCACATGGGGGGAGGGGGGTTGGCACCTGATACTGGCACCTGGGGGGGGGGTTGGCACCTGATACTGGCACATGGGAGTGGGGTTGGCACCTGATACTGGCATGGGGGGGGAGGGAGAGAGGCACCTGATACTGGCATTGGGGGGGGGGGGGGGAGGGAGAGAGGCACTTGATACTGGCACTTTTTTTGTGGTGGTGGTGGGGGAGGGGAAATGGCACTATGATACTGGGACATAGGGGGGGGGGGGGAGGCACCTGATACTGGCACCTGGAGGGGAGAGGGGGGGGTTGGCACTTGATACTGGCACATGGGGGGGGCACCTGATACTGGCACATAGGGAGGGGGGAGGGAGAGAGGCACTTGATATTGGCACTTTTTAGTGGGGGGGGGGGGGAGATGGCACTATGATACTGGGACATGGGGAGGAGAGAGGCACTTGATACTGGCACATGGGGGGTGGGAAGGAGAGAGGCACTTGATACTGGCACATGGGGGGAGATGGCACTATGATACTGGGACATGTGGGGGGGAGAGGCACTTGATACTGGCACATGATAGGGGCACTTACTGGCACATTATTGGGGGGCATTATGGGGGACACTAGGCCGGCAGCCTATCAGAGGCCGGACACTGAGCGGCATCTACTGGGGCACTATATATGGGGCATTTTATACTGGTACATTTTGGGGGGGCACTAGCAGGAAGGGGGGAGAGGAGCACTATGGGGGAAGTTACTGGGGGCACTATATAGGGGTATTTTATACTGGCACATTTTTTGGGGCACTATGGGGACATTAGCTCAACTGGGGGCATTACAAGGGGGTATTTTTTGCACTGTCACATTATAAGGAGAATTATTACTACTGGGGGGGGGGGGGGCATTATGGTGGGTTTTATTACTGCCCCATGGTATGACCCCCTAGTAGCGGCACCAGCCTCTCCCTGCTCTGCTATCCCTCTGCCCCTTCTCCAAATCCTTATTATAAAATCTTTCTCATTAGGATAAAACACAACATCAGCTCCGCCGAGCCCCCGGCCAAAGTGTGGAAGTGGTGTCCGAGATCCCCAAGGACCAAGCCATGTAACTGTAAGTGTTCATGTGGAGTATGTTTATGTTATACACATATAGCCTACACTGTGCCACACAATATACAGTATACCGCTACACTGTGCCACACAATATACAGTATACCTCTATACTGTGCCTCACAATGTACAGTATACCGCTACACTGTGCCCCACAATATACAGTATACCGCTACACTGTGCCACACAATATACAGTATACCTCTACACTGTGCCTCACAATATACCGCTACACTGTGCCACACAATATACAGTATACCGCTACACTGTGCCTCACAATATACCTCAACACTGTGCCACACAATATACAGTATACCGCTACACTGTGCCTCACAATATACCTCTACACTGTGCCACACAATATACAGTATACCGCTACACTGTGCCACACAATATACAGTATACCTCTATACTGTGCCACACAATATACAGTATACCGCTACACTGTGCCACACAATATACAGTATACCTCTATACTGTGCCACACAATATACAGTATACCGCTACACTGTGCCACACAATATACAGTATACCGCTACACTGTGCCACACAATATATAGTATACCTCTACACTGTGCCACACAATATACAGTATACCGCTACACTGTGCCAAAGGAGTGGGGTTTACACAGGAGGAGGGAGGTGCGAAGCGCGCTGAGGGGGGCCCTTACAAATATTTGCTGTGGGGCCCAGTCACTTCTAGTTACGCCCCTGCTTATATCCATTCTCTTCTATACGAACACATCTGGATGAACAATGCGGGGAGGACAATATGTCCGGTAATATGGAGTAAGATAGTTCCTGTCCCAGATCCCTTTCCCAGTGGCGGACAAATGCTGGCTTAGTGGGGGTCGATGGGATGTTTAGCCTTTTGAAGAGTTGTGATATTAGTTTCTTTGGGGGGGTTGGGATGGATATTAGGACCTCGGACCATAGTAAAGGTCGATAAATGTCACTTATTGTGACGTGTTGAGAGATGAATGCATGTACATAATACTTGGAGGAGATATGTCGGCGATCAGCATTAAAGATCGTTTGAAACTCCTTAAGCTTGATTAAGGACCCATTGAGATCGAAAAAAGGTAGGATCGGGAGTGACGAATCCCTCAAATCTCTTGGAGCACATTCTATTACCTCAGGCAGTGCTGTTCCCAAAAATATCACTAATGGAAAGAAGAGGTGAGGGGAAGGGTATAGAACAGTGAGATGACTGAAACCATTTCCACGCATTCAAAGTAGCTTGAATGATAGGATATGGTGAGGAAGGTAAGTTACATGCACTCTTGTTACCCAATAATACTGATCTAAAGGGTTTATTCACTAATTCTTGCTCCATTGCAACCCAAGATTTTGTGCTACTAGGTCTGAGCCATTCTATTATTCTAGACAACAGGACTGCTTTCCCATATAGTTCTGGGTCTGGTAGGGCAATACCCCCGAAGCATTTAGGGTGCGATAGAAGTTCGTAAGACAATCTTGGCTTCTTCCCCCTCCAGATAAATGAACGGAATAGTTTCCTTAAGGTGTTATAATAGGTTTTGGGGACTGGGATGGGAAGAACCTTTTGTAAATAGGTAAGGCGGGGAAGTATCAGAGACATTAGTAGGTTTTTTCTGCCAAACCAAGAAATGGTTGGGATATCCAATTTGTCTATACTGGAGGAGATGTCGTTTAATAATGGGGTATAATTTAGTGTAAACAATTCCTTGGTGTTTGAGCTAATTTTAACCCCTAGATATGTTAAATAAGGGGAGGACCAGTTGAAGGGGGAGTCTCTTTTTAAGCCATTTTGAGTCGATTGAGGGATCCCCACACAAACTACTAGTGATTTTTGCTTATTAATTTAGAAGTTGGAAAAGGAGCTATAAATATCCAGGTGTTTTTGGATTATATGTATGGAATCTTTAGGGCTGGAAGTCATGATCATGATGTCGTCCGCAAATGCGGCTACCTTATGATCCTTGCCTCCCAACATCACTCCCCGGATACCTTTGTCCTCTCTCATCTTTAGGAGCAGCAGCTCCAGAGCTAGTACGAAGAGCAAAGGAGAAAGGGGACAGCCTTGCCTAGTGCCGTTCTGGATGAAAAAGGGGTCTGATAGATCTCCATTGATCAAAACAGAAGCCGAGGCCCGAGCATACATTGCGAAGGTGGATTATACAAAGGGATCAGGTAGGCCAAATCGGCTTGGGACGTGTTTCAGAAAAGACCAATTGATTCGGTCGAACGCTTTTTCTGCGTCCGTGCTCAGCAGGAGGAGAGGCCTAGAACGGTTAGCAGAGAATTGCACTATATTTAGTACTCTGACTGTATTATCTCTACCCTCTCTGCCTTTGATAAAGCCTACCTGATCCCCGTGCACTATTGAGGGAAGAGGAGCCGACAAACGATTAGCCAATAATTTCGCAAGCAGCTTAAGGTCGAAATTGAGGAGGGAAATGGGTCTGTAGTTGGCACATTGTTTAGGGTCTTTTCCCTCTTTAGGAATCAAGGTAATATGGGCTTGTGTCATATCCCCGGATAATTTTTCCCCATGTAGGGTTAAGTTACAAACCTCAAGTAGGTGGGGAAGTAAGCATTGTTGGTATGTTCTATAGTGACAAAATAAAAAATTTCAGGCTCCAGCACTCACTTTTTGAAGTGTCAAATTCTCCATCTTTATTGAGCAATAGTGCAAAGACAATACAGGACTCACATACTCTCCGAAACCCAGGACCCCCGCCGATCAGCTGTTTGAGAAGGCAGCGGCGCTCCAGCAGTGCCCCGGCCTTTTCACTGTTTACCGTTGGCCCAATGACGTCACGACTAGTATCAACTGACCTGGGCGGAACTAAGCTCCATTCAATCGAATTTTCTGGATGACACTGGAGAGACATATCTGGTATTTCAATGCTTTTGTCAGGCGGATCCGCATCCGGATCCGTCTGACAAATGCCATTCGTTTGCCTCCAGATTACCGGATCCGGAAGGCAGTTCCGGCGACAGAACTGCCGGAATCCTCTGCCGCAAGTGTGAAAGTACCCTTGCGGTGTTCAGCTGAGGGGTTAGGTCATGTGATATTTTTATAGAGCTGTTTGTTATAGACACGGCGATACCTAATATGCATATTTTTTATTTATTTCACTTTAACACAATAGTAGCATTTTTGAAACAATAAAAATATGTTTTAATGTCTTCATGTTCTGAGAGCTATATTTTTTTTTTCTTTTTTGAGCGATTTTCTTATGTAGGGGCTCAATTTTTTGCGGGATTAGGTGAGTTTTATTGGTGCCATTTTGTGGGACATACACCTTTTTGATCACTTGGTGTTGCACTTTTTGTGATGCAAGATGACAAAAATGGCTTTTTTTACAGTTATTTATATATATATATATATATATATATATTATGGCTGCGTGTGTTTTTTCCTTTTTTTCTATTTTTTATCATAAAATTTGTGGAAAGGGGCAGTTTTTCTTTTTTTACTTGAAACTTTTTTATTAAAAACACTTTTATTTGCTTTTTTAAACTTTATTTCTGTCCCACTCTGGGACTTTAACTTTTTTGTATTGTAATGCATTGCTTGTGATCGGGCACGCACAGATCCGGTTCCCGCCTGATCACCATGACGTAATAAAACGTCAAAATGCGCCGTCACTTGCCGCCATGACGTACTATTACGTCATATGTCGGGAAGGGGTTAACCTTAATTGTGTATTGTTTCAATATTTATTTCTTCAACCAAAATATGTAAATGTTATGTTTCATGTAGGAACAGTAATTTTGTTAATTTATTTTTCTGATGACAATATGCTGTCATACTTCTTTATGCCTACATGATTAGTATGGCCATCATGTTAAATTTGAGCACAGAGAATGCTAACTATTAGGCCCCTTTCAGACGAGCGAGTTTTCCGCACGGGTGCAATGCATGACGTGAACACATAGCACCCGCACTGAATCCTGACTCATTCATTTCAATGGTTCTGTGTACATAGGCGTTTTTTTTCACGCATCATTTTAGCGTTGCATGAAAAACGCAGCATTTTCTATATTTTGCGTTTTTCATGCAGCCCTGGCTCCATAGAAGTAAATGGGGCTTATGTGAAAAACGCATTGCATCCGCAAGCAGGTGCAGATGCAATGTTTTTTTTCACTGATGGTTGCTAAGAGATGTTGTTTCTAAGGCTGAGTTCACACGGGAGAGATTTCCGGGAGGTGAACGCATTGCACCCGCACTGATTCCGGCACCATTCATTTCAATGGGGCTGTGTACATGTACTTTTTTTTTTTACGCACCACTTCTGCAATGCTTGAAAATCGCAGCATGCTCTATATTCTGCGTTTTTAACCCCATAGAAATGAATGGGGATGCGTTAATAACGCATTGCATCCGGATGCAATGTGTTGCGTTCCGTTTTTAACGCAGATTACTTAGCAACACTTAAAAAAGAAAGAAAGTGACTAGACAGGAAGGGAGTTTTTTCAGAGCTGCATGTCCCAACCTGGTTTGGCTGCTGTTGTGTTCTGTGGAAAAATGCCAAGACAAGCCAGCAAGCCCATGGACGTTGAGAAGATGATTGTGGAGGTCCAGGGCAGGCCCTGTCTGTGGGACAGTCGGTCTGGTGAATACCACGACAGATGTAAAAAAGATGCTGCCTGGGAGGAAGTAGCCAAGGAGGTGTTTGCCAACGTTTGGGGCAAAACACCTGAACAGAAGCGCAATACTTTAAGTAAGTGCACTGTCCATACATATGTATATATATATATATATATATATATACACATTTGTGATAATGACTTTATGTTCAAAGTAGCATAGCGGATGTGTAACGTTACCCTCCATTTATACATAGCACATGTTTTTTTCCAAGAAGATAGTTTGGCATTTGCTATGCTATAGAGCAGTGTTTCCCAACCAGTGTGCATCCAGCTGTTGCAAAACTACAACTCCCAGCATGCCCGCACAGCCATGCTGGGAGTTGTAGTTTTGCAACAGCTGGAGGCACACTGGTTGGGAAACACTGCTATAGAGGACATCCCTACAAATCAACATGGTAGTCATACAGTATGTCATGTTTAATTTTTTCTTTTTTGTTTAGTTTTTTGTACTTGATGAAGTAAAGAATAGATGGCGGAGTTACCGGGACCAATTCCACAAGGAAATGGCCCATCACGGCCGCAGTGGTTCAGGGCCACTGAGGAAAAGGCCATACATTTTTAAAGAACAGCTAATGTTCCTCCGGGACATAATGGATGTGCGCCCGTAAGTACATATGTAATCCTATATGCTTACTAAAAAATAAATCCTAACTTAATAATTATCGTATGGGCCAAAATAAATTGAGTATTTTTTTAAAGGGAACCTGTCATCAAGTTTACGCTAACCTACCTGAGGGCAGCATATAAATGTAGTGCAACAAAAAATGCTGAATTCAGTGGCCTGTCACTTATATTATATATGACCTAAAAGCAAAAAGTTGGTTCAGAGAACCAGGATCAGAATCATTGCAGGCCAGGCCTTGAAAAGAGTCAAATCTACCTGAGAATAGTCATGGTTAATTATAATAATCTCCCACCCCCGCCGACCTATCTGATAATGATGGACAGACTGACAATGAGCAGGTGGTCATGTAGAGGCAGAGTTTTTGAGTCTACTCATGTTATTTTCGTGACAATTTTCATGACCCAGTCTGCAATGATTGAGATGTGGTTATTCAGCAAAAATTTTGGACTATTCCAAATAACATACCACTGTTATCAACTCACCGGTCTGTACTTGATTCTGGCGTGATTATGGCCAGCATAAAGTTAATCACAGGTTCCCTATATATAAACATGGATTTTAATAATGTTTTCTCTATTGAAGGATGGAAGACAACCTTGAGGAAGAGACGGAGCAGGCTGCCCAGCAGCATTCTTCTGCTGCAGAGGAAGAGATTCCCCCTTCCCTGGACACAGAGGAGATGTCTGAAGCTGGACCATCCACCAGCTCTATGCCTCACATCCCTCCTGCAGAGTCTGCACCTTCACTTCAGCTGGGGGCACGTCGGAAACAGTCAATGCCCATAGCTGAAGTGGAGGTGAATACTCGGGTACTGGACTACTTGTCCAGAGTCCGGCAGGAGGACCACTATGAGTTATATGGGCGCAGTATTAGATCACTATTAAAAAAAATCCTGATGATCTTTATCTGCGGACCCAAGGCGCCATTGGGATCATAATTCAAGCAGCCATTCCGCCAAAAGATCCAACTGAATTGTTTGTAGCACTGGAAAATTGGCGCTTATATGGGAACATATATGGGCCACCACCTAGGCCTCATTACCAGTTTCAGAACAGGGCTCCCCACTACCCTCCTCCTCCTCGGCAACCATACCCCCCTCCACCCCAACAATACGAGCCCCTATACAGTGCAGAGGCAGCATATCCTCCACCTGCACCCTCCGCAGCTCAGGCTGCTCCACCACAGCACTTTGCCCCCTCTTCTCAGGGCAGTTACCAGCCATCGCAATCTGATGTTAACCCCCCCCCCCCCCACACCCTCACGTTACTACAACTTATAAACTGATGTAAGTTAGATATTGTTGTAAATGTGATTATTTATGTCAAATATGACTATATTTTGAGTTCATATTATTTTTTAAGTAAAGCAAAAAATAATCAACACAATTTGAGTTTTTATTTATTTATTACTAGTAAGATACACAGTACAGGAAAGATGACATTATGAGGGATTAGTTGTTATTTCACATGCATTTTTACAAATTAGTTAATGCAGGTGAATTATGTAAGCTCGCAACCCACGTCAAGGGTCCTCATATTTTTGCGAGTTCCTAACTTAATAAAAAATAACTAACTAAAATATAAATCCATCCAGGATACATACAATGTACAGTCATCTTGACTTTATGAAAACAATCTTATCTTTGACCAGATGAAAAGGGCTGTTGATTAAATGTAAAAGAACCAGCAGGAGACATGAAATACTCAGAAAATAATTCTCTCACTCTCAGTCCAGCTGAACCAGCTCTTCCAAGTAGAGAAGGGTCTCCATGGGCTGCTGAAGTCAACCCCTCTGCATCGTCATCTGGACTGGCCTCATGCATGCGAATGAAATTATGGAGCACTACACACGCTTTAATAACATTGTTTACATTCTCAGGGGCAAGCTGAATAGCAGAATGAAAAATATGCCATTTGCTGGCTAGAATCCAAAGGCACACTCAACATACCTTCTGGCCCTGCTTAAACGAAAATTTAATGTGCGCCTTTCCTCATTCAATCCTCACCTAGGAAAAGGACACATCAGGTTTGGCGTTAAAGCAAAACCCTCATCACCAACTATAACATATGGCGCTGGTGGGCCAGAAGAGCCAGGAAGAGGAGCTGGCTGGGGAAGGTCCAGTTGGTTGGACATAAAATACATTGTTTTTATCCTGACTGCTTCAAAATTTACATACCTTAGAGTTATAATTAGCCGTTCCTCAGCTGAAACACAACGCCTCATGTTGGTGTTCATGAAGGTTAGGCCAGGCCTCAACTCCCCCAAAAGTAGATCAAATGTAGGGATGGACATTCGGCAATAATGGACAAATTTGGCAGGGTGCTCACGCAGGTCAGCATGCATAGTTTGAAACTGCCCTTTGCAAGCCCTTTGTGCAATTATTGGGTGCACCCACATCCTCTTCCTCCGCGGTTCCTCCTCAAGCATTTCTCTCCGCTCTCCGAAACAACGAAACACCAACCAGTGCAAAAGCACAAGATCAGGAGTTGATGCGGGCAAAGACGACATCCTGCTTTCCCAAAAGGACCACCAGAAAATACAATCCACACACTTTATATAGATCCACACAAAATGGAGCTGCCACAAACTGAAGAGCATGTTGTGCGTGTTTATATTGTGTCTCAAGTGAACATGTGTTATCTGTTCTAAAGCCCTTTTTTCCATGTATTAATGAAAAAAGAAAATATATATTTGCCGGTCAGTGGTGCAGTGATATATTCTAAAGCCCAGTTTGTCGTGTATTAGTGGCGAAATAAAAATATATTTGCACTACATGTTAGAAAGCCTTTAGTGTAGTGGAAAAGTGGAAAAAATTAGGGCCTAATTGTTGTTCAGCGGTGCAGTTATATATTTTAAAGCTCTTTTTGCGGTATGGACCAAATTATGTAGTTGTTTTCGGGAAAATTGATTGTAGATTTTGTTCTGTATGAGCCGATGTTATATGTTGAAAAGCCTTTAGCGTAGTCTGAAAATGTATAGGTTATTGTACACTTTGTTCTGTTTGTACCGATTTTAAAAAGCTTTTAGTGTAGTGTAGCCTTTAGTGTGACTCCGTTCGTCCAAGCAAACCAGGTGCAGAACAGTGTTAGAGTGATGAGAGGGGACACACATGGCTTGAAAACACTACATGCCTCCAACATAATTCTTGGATCTCTGCATGAAAATAATGTATTTGCTGTAAATCGTGAGAGGAGCTTTGTTATAGACATTAACTTCACAAGAGATACAGAGCAGCAGAGTTCAGCCACCTCTATTTGCTTCCCGCTGTTTACTGCTCCTGAATTAAAATTGGGCCAACCAGCTTTAGCTTCCGCTGATATGTATGCCTACGGAGTCCTTTTGTTATGGTTTTGCACAGGGAGCAAGAATGTTAAGCACAATTCTGATGGAACTCCTGCATCTTAAGAAACTGGACTTGGACTCCAAAGCAGAGGCTCTCCTGTAATGTCTTGTGTGCTGTGGATATCAAATGCAGACGGAGCAGATAAAAACAGATGAATATTTTGAACTTACTGAAGCTGCTTAATTTAACCCCTTAAGGACCAGCGCCGTACATGTACGGCAGGCTGATCGGGCGGGTGCAGGAGCGATCAGCGCATCGGTCTGGCAGTAACTGATAACATAAATATCAACTTTCAACTTACCGAAGCTGCTTGATTTAATTGTGAATAGATGGTAAAGGAAAAGTCTGCTGGTGTGTTGTCATCAGTGTCTTCATTATGTTTGCTGCTGGACCCACGACAACGTAATTCGGTCTACACAGCAAAAGGAGGTATACAATCGCCAATCAGTTTTACATAAAAAAATTCAACAATGAAAGGATAATGGAATTTGGTTCATTCGGTTATTGTTCTGATGGAGCATAGGAAGGGCAAAATAATCAGGGACTTAAACACAAACTTACTGCTGTCACCCTCTCCACGCTGTCGGGGGGCTCTACTTGTATAGGCGTTTAATAGAACAGGTTCTGTAGACATCTATGTGGAATCAGCTGACGACGGTGTAAAAGGAGTGCGCTTCTTCTTGGCGCTAACATCGACCTGTAAGGCTGAGTTCATACTTGAGTTATTTGGACAGTTTTGGCCCCGTGACTTTCCAAATAAGTGAAGTGAGCAGTGATTCTAAGAGCAAAACCTGTCATCTGCATGTCATATGGACTCACAGTATTATTTCACTACCACAGCAGACTTCCTATGCGTGTTACTGCAGGACACAGTGTTCTACACCACTATAAAGACTCTCTTCAGCCAGGAAATAGCTGTTTTTAACGTAATTAGCCGCAAATTTATTCAAATCAAACCGAATTTTTTAAAAAAAACAGCGAACCGGCTAATCGAATTTTTGAAAAATTCGCTCATCTCTAATTATCATGCAAAAAATTTACACCAATGTGCAGCAAATAACATACATTTTTGCCATGGGGTGGGAGACTAAATTCAATTCTAGAGTAAATTGCAAAGTTACATTACACTTTAGAAAGGTGTTTCGGGATAGTATGAGAAAGGCATATGCATATTGATGATTTCAAAATTATCCAACTCTCATTTCTTAAAAGAACTTATTTTCGGATTTTTTACTTTCAAAGCATTTATATCCTTACATGAATAGCAAAGAATGAAACATATAGTTACATATTGACACAAATGATAGTAAATCTAATGTACAGACCATTAGGGTGCAAAATATTTAAGAAGTAAGAAGTCCAAATAAGAATCCAAAAGAATTCTCAATTTAAAAGGAATCTTTAATCACCTTCTCTTGATGGCTGGTTAAGGCCACTTGCACACGAATGTGTGTGCCCCGTGGTTATGCTGTGGCCCGCAAAATGCAGGCCGCAATGCACAAACACCCTCCAGGGGCAGCCGCAGCGGATCGCGGACCCATTCATTTTAATGGGTCCGCGATCCGGCCATTCCACAAAAAGATAGGACATGTTCTATCTTTTTGCGGTCCGTAGTGCTTCCGTAGTGTTCCATTCCATGCTTCCGTTCCGCACCATTCCGCATTTTCGGATTTGCGGACCCATTCAAGTGAATGGGTCCCCAACCGTGATGCAGAATGCCCACGGAACGGCACCCGTGTATTGCGGATCCGCAAATGCAGTCTGCAATACGGCAACGGGGCGCACACTTTCTTGTGCAAGAGGCCTAACCCTTCCAATGCCCTAACTCAGAAAGTGTCTAGAGTCCCCATGATGGACTTCAGCATAACATTTAGATACAGAATCAGACTTTTTAGCACTAAAATTCAAGACGTTGGTTCTAGAGATAAGCAAATGTCTTCAAATTTGTTTTGGGTCAAACGTGCCCAATTGACCTGGAAATTGGTCTATGGCACACTGAAGTCTCCTGTGACTCATATTTTTTTTCTCTTGTATTTCTTTTTATTTTTTTATTTTTTTCACAGGGTATGTGATGAGAAAGGGGACAGTCATTTAGAAAACAAGACATTGTAACAGACAACTACCCAGAATTACTACTGCCTGATAAATAACATTTGTGTAAAGGTGTAGAACTTTACCATACTTTGAGAACAATGAGAGAAGTTTTACAGACAGCTGGCAAAAAGTAAGACAGCTGGCAATTAAGTTTGAGAGAAGTGCGAACTGCGTTACATTAGCAGAGCAACAAGACAATTTTTGCAGACAGCTGGCCAAAGTTACAAATGCCTGCTGAATGAAATTTGGGTAAACACCAAGATAATGTTTATGGAAAGCTGGCTAGAGGTATCAATGCTTGCTAAATAAAACTTGAGTGAAGGCAAATGTTTTTTTTTCCAGTTATTAACAGGTGCAATTAAATGTCTCTCTCCTTCTGTAAACACACTGCATACTGGTATTGATTAAATGTCTCTGGTATATTAATGCAACAGTATAATGTGTTGAAATTTTATTTACACTACAGTAGAATGCGTAGAATTTGACTGGTATATTAAAGCGGTTGTCAATTCAGTGCTTAGTTTAGAGAAATAAGCTGTGCCTAGTCTAACAATGGGTTTTGCCTAGTGGAAAAGGGTGTAGCTTCACTGGTAACGGGCATTGCCTAATATGCAAGATTTTGCACTAAAATGTTGCCACATTTCTGACAAAATTCTGTCACAAAGTAATCCAACATACAGTCAGGTCTATAAATATTGGGACATCGACACAATTCAAATTTTTTGGGCTCTATACACCACCACAATGGATTTGAAATGAAACAAACAAGATATGCTTTAACTGCAGACTGTCAGCTTTAATTTGAGGGTATTTACATCCAAATTAGGTGAATGTTGTAGGAATGACAACAGTTTGCATATGTGCCTCACCCTTGTTACGGAACCAAAAGTAATGGGACAGAATAATAATCATAAATCAAACTTTCACTTTTGAATACTTGGTTGCAAATCCTTTGCAGTCAATTACAGCCTGAAGTCTGGAGCGCATAGACATCACCAGATGCTGGGTTTCATCCCTGGTGATGCTTTGCCAGGCCTCTACTGCAACTGTCTTCAGTTCCTGCTTGTTCTTGGGGCATTTTCCCTTAAGTTTTGTCTTTAGCAAGTGAAATGCATGCTCAATCGGATTCAGGTCAGGTGATTAACTTAACCATTGCATAACATGCTCTTCTTTCCCTTAAAAAACTCTTTGGTTGCTTTTGCAGTATGCTTTGGGTCATTGTCCATCTGCACTGTAAAGCGCCTTCCAATGAGTTCTGAAGCATTTGGCTGAATATGAGCAGATAATAATGCCCGAAACACTTCAGAATTCAACCTGCTGCTTTTGTCAGCAGTCACATCATCAATAAATACAAGAGAACCAGTTCCATTGGCAGCCATACATGCCCACACCATGACACTACCACCAGTGGCGTATCTATCACGAGGCAAACAAGGCATTTGCCTAAGGCGGCACTTGCCAATGGGGCGGCAAAATGCCTTGTTTGCCCCTTGTCCCATCCGTCTTATATGCCGCTATACTCAGAAGATCCGATGGTATATTCTAATCCCCAGGTGACAGGGGCACTTGCCTGGGTGTTAGAATATGCCATCGGATCTGAGGTTTCACAATCTCAGTGAGATCGTGAAAACTCAAATCCGATGGTATATTCTAACCCCCAGGCGTTCCCATGGTGACAGGGATGCTTGCCTGGGGGTTAGAATATACAGGGCCACTCCGCTCACAGGAGTACATTTATAAACTAATCAGTAACTTTTTAACTTTAATCATTGCTGATCTCTTTACTGGATACCTTACTCTGTCTTAGCTCCTCCGGTAACAGCAGGCAGTGCAGGCGGCGCTCACTCACTGATGTCACGCGCCTGCTCATCCCACTAGGCGGCGTAGGCGTGTGACGTCAGTGAGTGAGCGCCGCCCGCACTGCCTGCTGTTACCGGAGCTAAGACAGGGTAAGGTATCCAGTAAAGAGATCAGCAATGATTAAAGTTAAAAAGTTACTGATTAGTTTATAAATGTACTCCTGTGAGCATCGGGGAGGGGGATCTGTGGATGTCACTGATTAGGGGAGGGAGATCTGTGGATGGCACTGTTTAGGGGAGGGGGATCTGTGGATGGAACTGTTTTAGGGCGGATCTGTGGATGTTACTGTTTAGGGGAGGGAGATCTGTGGATGTCATTGTTTAGGGGAGGGAGATCTGTTGATGGCACTGTTTAGAGGAGGGGGATCTGTGGATGTTACTGTTTAGGGGAGGGGGATTTGTGGATGTTACTGTTTAGGGGAGGGGGATCTGTGGATGTCATTGTTTAGGGGAGGGAGATCTGTGGATGTCACTGTTTAGGGGAGGGGGATCTGTGGATGTCACTGTTTAGGGGGGAGATCTGTGTATGGCACTGTTTAGGGGAGGGGGATCTGTGGATGGCACTGTTTAGGGGAGGGGGATCTGTGGATGTTACTGTTTAGGGGAGGGGGATCTGTGGATGTCATTGTTTAGGGGATGGGAATCTGTGGATGGCACTGTTTAGGAGAGGGGGATCTGTGGATGTCACTGTTTAGGGGGGAGATCTGTGGATGGCACTGTTTAGGGGAGGGGGATCTGTGGATGGCACTGTTTAGGGAAGGGGGGTCTGTGGATGGCACTGTTTAGGGGAGGGGATCTGTGGATGGCACTGTTTAGGGGAGTGGGATCTGTGGATGGCACTGTTTAGGGCAGGGGGATATGTGGATGGCATTGTTTAGGGGAGGGGGATCTGTGGATGGCACTGTTTAGGGGAGGGGGATCTGTGTATGGCACTGTTTAGGGGAGGGGGATCTGTGGATGGCACATAGGAAGGGGTGGGGTTTAGAGAGAAAGGGGTTTGGCCTTGACAGGAAGGGGTGGGTCAAATTTATATTAGGGGGTGCCCGAGTTTTGTCTCGCCTAGGGCAGCACAAAACAAAGATAGACCACTGACTACCACCATCATGCTTCACTGATGAGGTGGTATGCTTAGGTTCATGAGCAGTTCCTTTCCTTCTCCATACTCTTCTCTTCCCATCACTCTCATACAAGTTGATCTAGGTCTCATTTGTCCATAAGATCTTGTTCCAGAACTGTGAAGGCTTTTTTAGATGTCGTTTGGCAAACTCTAATCTGGCCTTCCTGTTTTTGAGGCTCACCAATGGTTTACATCTTGTGGTGAACCCTCTATATTCACTCCGGTGAAGTCTTGTCTTGATTGTTGACTTTGACACACATACCCCTACCTCCTGGAGAGTGTTCTCGATCTGGCCAACTGTTGTGAAGGGTGTTTTCTTCACCAGGGAAAGAATTCTTCGGTCATCCACCACAGTTGTTTTCCGTGGTCTTCCAGGTCTTTTGGTGTTGCTGAGCTCACCAGTGCGTTCCTTCTTTTTAAGAATGTTCCAAACAGTTGTTTTGGCCACGCCTAATGTTTTTGCTATCTCTCTGATGGGTTTGTTTTGTTTTTTCTGCCTAATGATGGCTTGCTTCACTGATAGTGACAGCTCTTTGGATCTCATCTTGAGAGTTGACAGCAACAGATTCCAAATGCAAATAGCACACTTGAAATTAACTCTGGACCTTTCATCTGCTCATTGTAATTGGGATAATGAGGGAATAACTCACACCTGGCCATGGAACAGCTGAAAAGCCAATTGTCCCATTACTTTTGATTCCTTAACAAGTGGGAGGCACATATGCAAACTGTTTTAATTCCTACACAGTTCACCTGATATTAATGTAAATACCCTCAAATTAAAGCTGACAGTCTGCAGTTAAAGCAAATCTTGTTTGTTTCATTTCAAATCCATTGTGGTGGTGTATAGAGCCATAAATGTTACAATTGTGTTGATGTCCCAATATTTATGGACCTGACTGTAGGTTGGTAAAAAGTTAGACAAAAATGTCTGTCCATGTCCCACATTAATTATCTAGCCTGAGCCACTGTGGGAAATCTGATGCAGGTCTAGACAGCCTGTCTAAGTTTATGCCATCTATAGGATTAGTAAATCCCTATTGTCTTGTTAAACTTTCTTATAGTATGTATAACCAACATTTCGGAGAGAGCAATGCAGTGCTGTACTCGTGTATAGAAGCTGTGGAATAGACTTCCTTTGGACGTGTTCACAGCAGGAACAGTGGACAGTTTTAAAAAGGGTTTAGATGAATTCTTAAAAGTAAACAACATTAATGCTTATGAAAACGTGTAGAAATCTGAGTCTTAATTCTTTCTGGGATTCTCGTCCCCATCTATCCCTTGGTTGTACTTGATGGACTTATGTCTTTTTTCAACCTTATTAATTATGTAACTATGTAAATATGTAACAGGAGCACTGTAAATGCAGTAGCACACATCGCTGCCCCTGCCCATGCCTCCTCAACTTGGCTATATACCCTGTACAGATGTGCTATGCCAGGATTTAGCTTAGCTGAGAAAACTCCTACCTTAGCCTGCTCCGCTCTGCTGAAAGCACATCGGTAAAGTAGACCCTGCACAGATGGCTTTTAGCTAAGTGAAGCAGGCATGTGTGCAATGTTTGCTCCTGCTTGCACAGTGCTCCTTTTTTATTTCAGGTGCTTATTGTGCTATGAAAAAAGCTAAATCCTTTCTTAAAGTATATTACAACATCATGAAAACCAAGGAACACAACGGACAGGTCAAGGATAAAGTTGTGAAGAAGTATAAAGCAGGGTGAGGTGTTAAAAAAATATTGCAAGCTCTGAACACCTTACAAAGCACTGTTCAATCCATAATCCGAAAATGGAAAGAGTATGGCAAAACTGCAAACCTACCAAGACATGCCATCTCCCCAAACTGACAGCCCAGGTAACTACTTGGAAGCAGTCAAGAGGCCCATGGTCATTTTGGAAGAGCTGCAAAGATCCAAAGCTCAGGTGGGAGAATCTGTCCACATGACAACTATTAGTTGTCTAATCCACAAATCTGACCTTTATCGAAGAGTGTCAAAGCAAGTCATCAGAAGTCCCATTTGCAGTTTGCCACTAGCCATGTAGGGGACACAGCAAGCATGTGGAAGAAGGTGCTCTGGTCAGAGGAGATCAAAGTTGAACTCTTTGACCTAAATGCAAAACGTGATGTGTGGTGGAAAACTAAAACACTGTACATTACCCTGAAAACACCATCCCCACTGTAAATCACAGTGGTGGCAGCATCATGCTATGGGGATGCTTTTCTTCAGAAAGGACAGGGAAGCTGGTCAAAATTGATGGGAAGGTGGATGGAGCTAAACATAGGGCAATCCTGGAGGAAAACCTGGTAGAGGCTGCAAAAGACTTGAGACTGAGGGGGCCGTTTACCTTCCAGCAGGACAACAACTCTAAACATAGAGTACAGCCAGAACAACAAAGGAATGGTTTAGATCAAAGCATATTCATGTGTTACAATGGTCCAGTCAAAGTCCAGACCTAAATCTCATTGAGAATCTTTGACTTAAAAATTGCTGTTCCCACCTCTCTCCATCCAATCTTACTGAGCATGAGCTATTTTTCAAAGAATAATGGGTAAAACGTTTAGCCTCTATATGTGCAAAGCTGGTAGAGACATACCCCAAAAGACTTGCAGCTGTAATTGCAGAGAAAGGTGGTCATACAAAGTACTGACTGAGGTGGGATGAATACAAATGCATGCCACACTTTTAAGAATATTATATATAAAATTTTTAAAAAACATGTATCATTTTCTTTTTACTTCACACATACCAGCCCTACTTCAATGAAAGCTATTATTATAAAATGTTTAGGCAATAAAGCAGTGAGTGAGCGGTGGGGCCGGAGTACAGTGACCGCACCGGCCCTGCCGCATTTGCATGACACCGCCCCCTCCTCCCTCCCCCGTCCAGCTGATACATCGCAGTCTGTGATGCTGCAGCATCACAGACTGCGATGTAAAATGGCAGCATTCACCCCATAAGACGCAGGGGCATTTCCGCCCCACTTTTGGGGGGGAAAAAGTGCGCCTTATGGGGCAAAAAATACGGTACTTGCAACTTTGTGTTGTTCTATCACATAAAATCCCAATAAAATACATTTAAGTTTGTGGATATAACATGAAAAAATTTGGAAAAGTAAGGGTGCATTCACATCACCGATTAGCTTTCTGTTCTTCTAATCTGTCAGAAGAAGAGAGAAAAAAAAGAAAAAAGGATCCTGTAAAAAATGGATCCTGTTGAATCAGTTAGGGCTCATGCACACGAATGTATTTTCTTTCCGTGTCTCTTCAGTTTTTTTTTTTGCAGACCGTATATGGAACCATTCATTTCAATGTGTCCGCAAATAAAAACGGAAGGTACTCCGTGTGCATTCCATTTCCGTATGTCCGTATTTCCGTTCTGCAAAAAAAAGAACATGTTCTATTATTGTCCACATTACGGACAAGGATAGTACTGTTCTATTAGGGGCCAGCTGTTCCGTTCTGCAAAATACGGAATGGACGCGGACGTCATCCGTATTTTTTGTGGATATGTTTTTTGCGGACTGCAAAATACATACGGTCTTGTGCATGAGGCCTTATGCATAGGATTGCCATACAGGAGCCATTAAAAAAACGGATCCTGTTGCATCAGTTGTCATCTGCTTGAGCCATTTCTGTCTGAACCCCCTTTTTTCTTTATGAAACCGCAAGTGCTGCATGCAGGACTTCTTTTCCCATCTATAAAACGGATCTCAGATGGAAATGGCTCAAACAGATGACAACTGATGCAACAGGTTCCGTTTTTTTCTGTCTCTCTTTTTCTGACAGATCAGAAGAACGGAAAGCTAAACGGTGATGTGAATGCACCCTTAAAGGGGTATAAATACTTTTTCAAGGCACTGTAGTTAAAAAAACATTAGTGATTTAAAAATAAATCCTGCCAGTAGTCCACCAGAATTAGGAGTACAAAATCTGTCAGTTCCTAAATTGCAATAGTAAAGCAATTTCTGGGTAGTAGCCTACTATCAAAAGAGAATGGGGTCCTCCCGAGCAGATGTTGAGGGAGATAAGCATCGGGTGGTTGGTTTTCAACAGCCAAATCATTTTGTTCTCGGGTAGAAAAGTCACTGCCATAAGAGTCTGGCAGCAACTTTTTCGCTTTCAACCTACTGAGAACACATGCTTGCTTGGCCAAGACAACCATGTATGCACATCGGGAATGATAGTTGTTGACCAACCAGTTGTTATTATTTTATGTCTCCACTATGTTGGCTGTACTATCAGAGAGGATATCTGGGCAAAGTTCAGGTGCTAGGAATTGTAGTACTAGAAATTCTGAATCTTTTTCCAAATATTTTGCTGAATTCCACAGTGGAGATACTAGAAATTTTATATATCAGGGCATTGAAAGTGTTTAACAGCCATCAATACTCGGCTCCTAACTGTAAATATAATGGAACTTGGTCTGGGCAAGCGAGTGACTTTTTATACATCACAATTGAACTTCTTTTAATGTATTGACATATCTGTATGAATATCTAACTATGTAACTAAGTTACACAGTCTGTGAAAATGTTCTTTAATCACTGGAAGATCCAGAAATGATAACTCCAGCCATGTGGTAACCTGGCAAATTTAGAACATGGGTGGCTCTTTACTATTGTATTGTAGTATATTAAAAATGTTCATACTCCACAATCAATGAAGATTCTGTTCCTTACTAAAAAAAATATATGTTGCTGATATTTTTATCAGCTGAGGGTAGCAGTAGCTAGATTATTATAATTATCACCTTGAAGAGAAAAGTATTTTTGAATATTCACTTTCACTCATTAATAAACATGGAAGAATGAATTTGACAGGGTAATGGTTTGGTATGAACCTGGCTTATACACATACAAGATTGTTAAAGATAAGTCAACCATGTTTGGGATAATGTGATGAATTAGCCCAGAGATGGCTGGCTACATGCAGTTTGGAAAATAAAAAAATCTGTCATTCAGGGAAATCAAACATGGGAGCAAACAAAATCATCAAAATACGCAGAAGAGGTGGGTCATGTACAGTATTTTCTGGTTTGTGGATAATCGTGCTATACTATTTAAGATCTCAAGCTATATAAGTGGATATATAAGTTGAAAGGAACAAAATAAGTTAAATTTCATACAAGGACCCTCTTCACAAAATATATGAGCGATAATACACTGCCTGTCCAAAAAATAATAATTGCCACCAAAAAAAAAAAGGTCACACACTATTTTGTTTGACCACCTTTAGCTTTGATTACGGCACGCATTCGCTGTGGCATTGTTTTGATAACCTAGTGTGGATATGGCAGCAGCATAAGTAGACCACAGAGTGACCCGGTAATAGAGTAGGGTGGCAATACCAGTACCCACTGACGAAGGTGGGTGAAATAAGGAGCACTTGGTATCAGATGTGTGTCATCAGGTAGGTTGCAGCATCAGAGTAGTAGCTGAGGCAGGTAGCCAGAAGAAACCGGTCTCTTTTGTCAAACTGTTGCTGTGGCACCATGGATGATCTAGTCTTATGCATCAGGAATTAGTGGTTGGAAATCCGGGCTTATCCACGCCTGATTCGTCTTGACAAAGTTCAGTCTCTCCACATTTTGGGTGGATAGAAGAGTGTTCCTTGGGGTAACTATGGCCCCCGCTGCACTAAAAACCTGCTCTGATGCCTCACTACTGGCCGGACAGCTTTTCCAGGGCAAACTTTTCTAGTTGCGGCCACAAATCCAGTTTGGCTACCCAGTAGGCCAGCGGATCTTCAATGTTGGGTGGCACTGTGCTGTCCAAGTATGCCACCACCTGTTTGTTCAAATCCTGCTCCAGGTCTACCTGCTGCTGGTGAGTAGTTTCTTCACTATGTGATTGAAGAAAGCTACTCATCAGCGACTGTAGACTCAGGCTGCTGCTGATGGAGCTGGTACTGCTCCTGCCACCCCTCCCCAGCAGCCATGGAAGTAAAACGTGAGCGCAGAGGGCCCCCCGGTCAGACCTGCAAGAGGATAGACGATGGCGCAGATAGGTAGCGGCCAACTGACTACATATGATGACTCTGTAGTAGTTCAGTTTGTCCTCCCTCTCGGTAGGTGTAAAAAAGGCCCCAATTATGGATCGGTAGTGAGGGTCCAACAAGGTGGAGAGCCATAAGTCATCCCTCTGCCAAATGGTGACAATTCGCTGTCACTATGAAAGCAGGTGAGCATGCATTGTGCAATTTGTGCAAGTGACTCGGAGGGACTTCCTGCCTCTATCTCCACTGCATACTTCCACGGTATGTCCGGGTCCTCTGTCTTGTCTTCCTCATCGCCTTTCAGCTCCTCTGACTCCCTCTGGCTCCTCCTTTGGCTACACATTGCCTGTGCTCCAATGTTCTTCTCCCCCTCCTCCTCTTCCAGATCATGTGGCCGTGAGATCGAGGCGCCATGTCTCCTGTCCCCTGACCAGCCATAGTTACCAGGAGTGGAATAACTTTGTTCATTCCATAGTCCTGGTGACTGACAAATAACCTGGCCTCCTTAAAGGGCCTGAGCAAACGGCAGGTGTCAAGCATGAGCTGCCACTGGCTGACCTCGAAGTTACACAGTGGAGTACTCCTATTCGCTTGCATCATCAAGAAATTGTTGATGGCGTTTCTCTGTTCGTATAGTCGGTCCAACATATGGCGGGTGGAATTCCAACGGGTGTAAACGTCACATATGAGCCTAAGTTGGGGAACGCTGTTCTGCGCTGCAGCTCAAGGAGGGTGTGCTTTGCGATGTACGAGTGGCTAAAGTGCATGCAAAGTTTCCTGCCCAATTTTAGGATGTCTTGCAGATGGGTGGAAGACTTCAGGAACCGCTTGACCAGATTGAACACTAGTGCCATGTAGGGCTCATGGCTCAGCCTTCCTTGAAGCAGCGTCGACACCATGTTCTTACCATTGTGAGACAGCATGATTCTGATTTTCAGTTAAAGCGGAGAAAGCCAGGATTCAATTTCTTGATGCATGACACGGATCAGTTCCTCCCCTGTGTGACTCCATTCGCCAAGGCAAAGCAGATGCAGAACAGCGTGACACCACCGAGTCCTGCACATGTTGTATGCTGGAGGGGCACTGTGACTTGTCAGTGAAGTGGAGGCTGAGGATACGGTGGAGAATAAAGAGGCAGAGGCGGACATTGTCGCAGGACCTAGCGCGTTGCAACGTGGAGCCGGAAGCGGCGTGACCTGGCCACACTGGTGTGGCTGTGCAGAAACCACATTCACCCAGTGTGGTAAGGAGGAGGAGCAGGAGCATCTGGACCAACAGAAGATAGAAAAGACAGACAGCTCCCTTCAGCTGAGGTGGTGGAGCCTTGAATGGCTGAAACCGGGTGCGTGTCCCTGGGTGATGCAGCAGTTGCTGCAGCAAGCTGGACTAACACATCGGAGCCATGGTTGCCTTAAAGCCAACATTGGCACCCTGGCCGCGCTTCACCTTCTGCCCACATATTCTACATGTGGCCACGTTAACCTCCTCTGGCAGCTTAATAAAAAACTGCTACACTGCTGAGTAGGTGATTGTCCCCCCAACAGTCAGCATTGACTAACTTCCGCTGCCTTCGTGAACCCCTGCACCACTTCTTCTTGGGCAGGTAGGCTGCTGCGAAGCAGGAGGTCTAGCCTGGGCACGTTTGGCTCCCGACCTGCAACTGTTATCACCCTGCTGACTCCCAGCCATGCTACCACGCAGCTGGCTCAGTCGCTGCCTCACAGGCAAGCTGCCACCCTCTTCTCCTGATCATGATGAAGCCCCTTCTGCACCTGGCTCCCAAGTGCGATCGGCCTCATCATCATCAAGTAGTGTCTGCATGTCATTGATGTCCTCCTCAACGGTCTCTGGGTCAGGAGCCTGACCACTCGTAAAACACAAGCTCCTGCACCACTCTCCTCATCACTACTTGCCTGCCTAGCGGATGAAGTGGCGGATGTCTCCTCCAAATCTTGGCTGGGCAGTAGCTGATGACTGTACTCTAGCAGCTAGTCATCACTGTATTGTGGGGCTGAGCCCACAGCATACAATACTTCTGTTGCTGAGGGAACAGCAAAGGACAGAAGCAGGTTGAGGACAGGTGAGGGCACAGGGCCTGCTCCCGGGCCATCTCAACTAAGAGTTGTATCTGACGAACCCACTGACCTTTGAGGTCCTTGCCTTAAGCTTTTGACTTAAATCCCTAAAATCATTTTTAAGGACACTCCACCTACCTCTAATTTTGTCATTGGTTCCGATATGGACTATGACCTTTGGATCTTCTCCAGCGCCTCCCAGTAATCTGTCAACTCGATCTGCGATGTGTCTAACTCGAGCGCCAGGAAGACAACACACCGTTCTACAATCCCGGTCTTTGTGACAGATTTCCCTATCTGCACCCCTAATAATTGATTCTCCCACTACCAGCACCTGTCTGGCCTGCTCTGCTCTCCTGGCCCCCTGCTTACTGGAGCTGACATTCCCCTGACTGGCAGAGGAAGTGTCTGGCTGCAGAAGTGCTCTCCCTGAACTGACATCCCCCTCATCTGCCAACCGTGCAAACTTGTTGGGGTGTGTGAGATCAGTGCTAGCCTCCTTGGCATTCTTCCCTCTACCCCGCTTTCTGTTACCCAGCTAGCTACCTCACTTTCCTGAGCCTCCCCGCTACCACCCTCCCTCACATCTACCCCATAGAGTGCTTGCTCAGTGAGTAGCAAACTCTTCTCCAAATTGTTGATGTTTCTCTGTGTTAAAATTCGCCCGTTTAGATACTCGATGTGTGATTCCAAACGGGCAATTTGCTCAAATTTTGAACAAAGATATGCACCCTCAAACGACTGTTCCAGGACTGCATACATTAGACAAGATGTGCACTGGACTGTGCTGTCAATAATGGAATACATACTAAGTGGGGATTACACAAGAAAAGATAAAAATACAATATAGTGCAGTGATAAGAATCTAACTAACTGTAGTCCCCTTCTTAAGTGCCTGAATCTCAAGTCACGTAATCTAAAGTCACACACTTAATACAAACACACACTGGAAATCAAACCCGTGAATGCTCACAAACTCACGTTATTTGCCTGCTTGTAAAAATGTAGCTCTCAAACCAGCCTGCTTTTTTTCCTCTGGATTCTAAGGACCGAGCTGCCCTCAACGCTGGCTATTTAACTTCTCCTAATTAGACAGCCTCACCCTAATTACTCACCTGTTCAACACCCTGGAGAAGGGAAAGAAAAAAAAATGCAATCACAATATACTCTCAGCTGCTATGCAATAAACCTGGCAGCAAAAGTTATTTACAGTGTACAATATAGTCAGGCACAGCCACTGAGCAATGCACACAAAAATTTTGCTCTCACAGATACTCCCTCATGTAATCTAAAGTTACACACTTAATACTAACACACACTTGAACTCAAACTTACACACTTACAAACTCGCGTTATTTGCCTGCTGGTATAAATGCAGCTCTCAAACCAGCCTGCTTTTTTTCCTCTGCATTCCCCTGCAATGATAAATCGTTTTTTCTATCTTTTTTTTTCCACAATAATTTTTAACTTGCTGTCCCTAGCACCTTCACACATCTGTCCCTGCACTCTGAATGCTGGAAAATGTCTGACTGTAAGATGGCCAACGTATTTAAAGGGATGTGACATCACAGGGCTGGCTGCTGATTGGCTGCATGCAGGCATGTCAATATGGGTGATCCCGCCTTCCCAGAGTTCCTTGCCCCTTGTCCTCAGTCCTTACATGTGTAGCCACCATATAGTCAATAAATTTGCGATTCATTACCACGAAGCGCGAGGAAATTTGCATTCTTTGCGAATCACATTTTTCCCAAGATTCGGATCGAATTCCACTTTGTCACCTTCGATTCGCTCATCTCTAGTATTCTTATTATTACCATAATCAATATTATTATTGTAAATTTTATTATTATTATGTTTTTATTGGTAGGGGAAGGTACCTATTTAATAAATGTGTATTAAATAATTTATGAGTTTATTATATTATATATTAATCAAACTGCCAAAAAGTGAGAGTGCCAACCCATAACATATAGGGAAGCAAACAAGCAGAAGCTGACAAATTTAGCTTGACATTACGGAATGCAGAGAGATCCGCAGGCTGTGAAACTACCCTAACATATGAAGAGGTGCAAGCCTCGTTATAATTAAGGTGCTTCTTCTGGCAGTCTGTGTGCCAGAATGAAATCTATGGCAGCTTAGCGCTACTGTAGGTTTCTGTATTTATTTACGTCTGAATACTCGAGCAAATGATAAATGTGGCAGATCGACTGACCCTGGCCCCACCCTCACCACTCCCCCTTTTCAGAAAGTGGCAGGAGCCGCACAGAAACGGCAATTCCCGTTAGGCTAGTAGCCTTGACTGCCGCACGGCCGACTGAGGAGGCTCCTTGGCCGGTGTAGTGACTGCCTCAAACTGCAGGACGGCAGCACCCTTACTACTGTATCACAACTTGCACGCTTCTCATTTACAAGATTCAAATCCAACAAATCCCAGGCATAGTCATCTGTATTGCCATCCTCAGGACAGCGATACAGATGCCTTGCCTGTGCTGTAGCAGGAGAGAAAGTGATGTGTCTGTTGGGATTTGAACCCACAACCTTCTCTATCAGAGGCAAAGCACTTACCCACACAGCTATAAAGCTGCATAGCCACTGACTGAAAAAATATATAGACTGTTAGACTCAAAATACTGTAGACTCTGTTATAGCTGTTATAGCCAGTGTTCATCTATACACATGACAGCTGCCCTAACACACCCAGCACTGCTATATCTCTATATGACAGCTGCCCAGCACACTAAGCTCTGCTATATCTCTATATGACAGCTGCCCCAGCACATTCAGCTCTGCTATATCTCTATATATGATAGCTGCCCCAGCACACCCAGCTCTGATACATCTAATACACATGACAGCTGCCCCAGCACACTCAGCTCTACTATATCTCTATATATGACAGCTGCCCCAGCACATCCAGCCTGCTACATCTATACACATGACAGCTGCCCCTTGCACACTCAGCTCTGCTATATCGATATCTCTCTAAGTATTACTATACAGTAGATAGATATATAGAGATATAGCAGAGCTGAGTGTCCCAGGGCAGGTGTCATATGTATAGATGTAGCAGAGCTGGGTGTGCTGGGGCAGCTGTCATGTGTATAGATGTAGCAGAACTGGGTGTGCTGAGGCAGCTATCATATATAGAGATATAGCAGAGCTGAGTGTGTTGGGGCATCTGTCATGTGTATAGATGTAGCAGAGCTGGGGGTGTTGGGGCAGCTGTCATGTGTATAGATATAGCAGAGCTGAGTGTGTTGGGGCAGCTATCAAGTGTATAGATGTAGCAGAGCTGGCTGTGCTGGGGCAGCTATCATATATAGAGATATAGCAGAGCTGAGTGTGCTGGGGCAGCTATCAGGTGTTTAGATGTAGCAGAGCTGGGTGTGCTGGGGCAGCTATCATATATAAAGATATAGCAGAGCTGAGTGTGCTGGGGCAGATGTCATGTGTATAGATGTAGCAGAGCTGGGTGTGCTGGGGCAGCTGCCATGTGTATAGATGTAGCAGTGCTGAGTGCGCTGGGGCAGCTGTCATGTGTATGGATGTACACTAGCTATCAAAGCTATAAACGAGTCTACAGTAGAAGTCTCATATTTTTTTCAGTCAGTGGCTATGCAGCTTTTATAGCTGTGTGGTTAAGTGCCTTGCCTCTGATTCAGAAGGTCGTGGGTTCGTGTCCCAGCAGAAACTTTTCTGAAATACAGGCTAAATTGGAATACACAAGCACTGACTCCATATATGGACATACAGCGTGGGACACAGGCCGAAAGAGGCTGCATCGCATTGCTGACATGGAGGTAAGTATAAGTGTTTTTTTTTTACCTGACTGTTACTTCCACATGGGGGGAGCGGGAGGCACTTGATACTGGCACATGGGGGGTTTGGCACCTGATACTGGCACATGGGGGGGTTGGCACTATGATACTGGCACATGCAGGGGTGGGAAGGAGAGAGACACTTGATACTGGCACATTGGGCAGAGATGGCACTATGATACTGGCACATGAGGGGGTGGGAAGGAGAGAGGCACTTGATACTAGCACATTGGGGGGGGAGATGGCACTATGATACTGGCACATGTGGGGGGTGGGGGGGGGGGAGAGAGGCACTTGATACCTGCACATGTGGGGGTTGGCACTTGATACTGGCTCATGGGGGGGTTGGCACTATGATACTGGTACATGGGGGTGGGAAGGGGAGAGGCATTTGATACTGGCACATGGGGGGAGATGGCACTATGATACTGGCACATTGGGGGGAGAGATGGCACTATGATACTGGCACATGTGGGGGGTGGGGGGGGAAGGAGAGATGCACTTAATACTGGCACATTGGGGGGGAGATGGCACTATGATACTGGCACAATGGGAGGGGGAGATGGCACTATGATACTGGGACATGGGAGGAGGGAGAGAGGCACTTAATACTGGCACTGTTGGGGGGGTGGCACTATGGTACTGGGACATGGGGGGAGGAGAGAGGCACTTGATACTGACACATGGGGGGTTTGGCACTATGATACTGGCACATGGGGGGTGGGAAGGAGAGAAGCACTTAATACTGGGACATGGGGGGAGGGGCACTTGATACTGGCACATGTGGGGGTTGGCACTTGATACTGGCACATGGGGGGGTTTGGCACTATGATACTGGTACATGGGGGTGGGAAGGAGAGAGGCATTTGATACTGGCACATGGGGGGGAGATGGCACTATGATGCTGGCACATTGGGGGGAGAGATGGCACTATGATACTGGCACTTTGGGGGTGCGAGATGACACTGTGATACTGGAACATGTGGGGGGAGGAGAGAGGCACTTGATACTGGCACATGATGGGGGGCATCTATAGGGACACTTACTGGCACATTATTGGGGGGCATTATGGGGTCCATTTTTACTGGCACATTATTGGGGGGCACTATGGGGGCATCTACTGAGGCCACAAAGAAGGGGTATTTTATATGGGGGCTTAGTATTGGGGTGGTAGGATGATTTGTCCAGAAGATGGGAGGATGAAGGAAAAGTAGTAAACTAAAAAAAATTTTTTTTCAGACTGCAGTGACAAAAAATGGCTGAAAACTGGAGGTCTGATCTGAAGGTCTGAAAGGAGAAGATGAGGACAGAGAACATCTATGTCAAAAAGACGTTACTGGATGTAAGAGGTATGTGCACTGTATTACCCTGGATGTAAGAGGTATGGGCGCTATATTAGCCTGTTATTATTTCCATTTTTTTTCGAATCCAAATGTGAATACTTTGTTAAAGAAGGACTCTTTATTTTTTCATATTAAAAGAATATTGAGCTTGGATTACTTTGTTTCTTACACCGTTCACACATTTCTTGTGTACAGGATTCGTAGGATTCGAAATTCGAAAGATTCGAGAGATTCGAGAACCTTTTCAGATTCGGATAAAAAAAAATATTGGATTCGTCCCACCTCTACTTTAAAGTAAAAGGTCTTTGATTATTCTTAGTTCGGACCCAATTGGATGGGATAATGGTCTACTGTAGTGTTTCCCTACCAGGATGCCGCCAGCTGTTGCAAAACTACATTTCCCAACATGCCCTGACAGCCAAACGCTGTCTGGGCATGCTGAGAGTTGTAGTTTTGCAAGACCTGGAGGCATCCTGGTAGGGAAAAGCTGGTCTACGGTGATAATATGAACAATGGGAGTTCTACAAAAGTGCTATTGTGGGGCAAAGTTCATATTCGTGTTTACACACGAGTTTTAAAATGAATGCTTTCCCCTTTTATAAACAAGTAAATAATGACACAATGCTGTGGGGCTGGTATGCAACTTTTTCCAGGGCTGGTTTTTATCCCCAGTCCGGCCCTGCAGACAAGAGGTTTGCAACTTTTTTATACAAAAAAATTGGCGCAGGCAGATGATAAATCTTCCCTATTTTTCCAGATGATTAAAATACAGCTTTTTTGGGGCATGGTAAATGTTGCTTTTCAGTGGGCCCTATAATGTTAAAATCACAGAAAATAATGCACAATAGATGCAAACATTATATATGGACTAAGCCCTCACTCTAATAATAAAATCTGAGACTCTCAGCCAATTTATTTTGATCAAAATACATCTGTGCCCACCTACCCCCCCAAGGTGGTCTCAGTGAGGCAGGTCCTACGCTAAACCTATCTATGCTGTTGGGCGTCTACATTCAGGAGAGCAGACCCTGCATATATAGTGAGCTGCTCCTAGTTACCTTTGTGTGCATCAGCAACTGATGAGAGGAGGAGCACACACAGCTATATGTACCACCCTAATCAAGGTCGCCTGTGGGATAGGCAGGGCAAAAAGTGCACAAGAATGCTACAAGATAGAAGCACATTCAAACCTGAAGGTGTACATGGCAACATTTAGGGAAAAAATCATGGAGAATAATGCGCTTGACACAATAGATGCAAACATTATATATAGACCTCACTCTGATATGATAACATCTGAGACTCTCAGCCAATCGATTTCTGTATTTGCGTCTGAAAACTGGAGCAAATGATGAGTGTAGCAGACCAACTGACCCTGGCTTTTCCCCACCCTCGCCACTTCCCCTTTTCAGATAGTGTCAGGGGTTGATCAGAAACGGCAATTTCTGAAAATTCAGTCTCAAGTGGTATTTAAAGGTTGCAGACAAGAGGTTTGCAACTTTTTTATACCAAAACATTGGCACAGGCAGATGATAAATCTCCCCTATTTTTCCAGATGATGAAAATACAGCTTTTTTGATCATTGTAAATGCTGTTGTCAGTGGGCTCAATACTGTTTTCTTAGTATTGGCAGAATTCACAGTAAAATACTTTCTTAAAAGCAAGATAAAAGGAGATTGTACAAAATGATCACAATTTTAATGCACAGTTGACTTTTGCAATTTATGCACGGTCACATTACAAGGGTTCTTAGGAAAGAAAAGCCTACAGATAAGCATTTACCCATCAATGTAATCAGGTAGCTCACTGATGGTACTAACGCTTTGACATCCTACCTGCTTTAAGTGCACCTAGGTAAAACTCAACCACTACAGAATTCAGGCATTTATGAAGCTTATTTAACAGTATTACATAACACTCGTAGGTAACCTTTATGTAGGTAACACCAATTGCATGTGACATACCAAATGCGAATAAATGACAAATATTTTTAGATATTTCTGATTATATACAGTAGTTATGTTCTAATAGAGATGTCTTACAGTAACATTCAGCACACAGCAGGCGGGTAATAACACAATTACATTTCTGAACTGACTAAAATTAGAAAATCCATGAAATGCATGAAGCAGTGGAAAGCTGTTAAGAAAGTCACTGTGTGTGGAGCAAGAGCAACATCAGTTGAAGAAGCTTCTGAAGATCAAATGCTGATTATGTGTATCTGCTTAGTTCAGTGATGAAAGGACACGCTCTGCTTGTGGGTTCTGTTATTGATCAAAGCCATAGGAGCTCAACTAAAGACCTCTTCTACAGTGTGGGAGAAGTATATATTATCTAGATTGTACAAAACAGTAAAAATCTAAAGAAATATGAATTTACAAATATATGTTTGCTTCATTGATTTATTCACATAAGCATGACCATAAAGCTCAGTATGGACATACTGCCAAGAGCATATTTTTAGAAATGGTTGTCCTCAAAAGAAAAAACGTGTCAACCTATACTCTCTTTAAAGTTATTGACCCAAATGACCAACCCATAACTATATGACCCTATGCATTTCCCCTCTCTTTTAGCCAGAGCAGAGAACTGCTACAAATAGCATCTTCCACTATGGTAGCCTTAACACTTACGTACCTAGTGTTACATAACCACCAATTAATTTGAATAGACGCATATAATACGAAATCTGCTCATGACTGCTGGAGTTTCAGCATCCAGACTAGTGACAATTATATGTTTGTTGAGGAAACTTGCTTTAGATGAGGGGCTATCCAGTTCAGATCACTTTTTGAGTCACAGTTCAAGGAGTTTTCCCATCTCAACATTTACGTCATATGCTAGTAGCCAGAACTATTCCTTTCACTGGCACATAAGCAAACTACTGAGCTCCTTAATTCACCTCATCTGTGAAAGCGCTAAGGACATGGTTGGTTACCGGGTTCCCGAGTGGTTGATCCACACAACTTCAACTCAGTAAATATATTAGAAACTTTCTTCCACAAGCAAGATATGAGTAATTTACAGTCATGTGAAAAAATTAGGACACCCTTTGAAAGCATGTGGTTTTTTGTAACATTTTTAATAAAAGGTTATTTCATCTCCGTTTCAACAATACAGAGAGATTAAAGTAATCCAACTAAACAAAGAAAACTGAAGAAAAGTCTTTTCAAGATCTTCTGTAAATGTCATTCTACAAAAATGCCTATTCTAACTGAGGAAAAAGATAGGACACCCTTGCCCCTAATAGCGAGTGTTACCTCCTTTGGCTGAAATAACTGCAGTGAGACGGTTCTTGTAGCCATCTACCAGTCTTCGACATCGGTCTGAGGAAATTTTACCCCACTCCTCAATGCAGAACTTTTTCAGCTGTGAGATGTTTGAGGGGTTTCTTGCACGTACAGCCCTTTTCAAGTCACCCCACAGCATCTCAATGGGATTCAAATCTGGACTTTGACTTGGCCATTCCAGGACTCTCCATTTCTTCTTTTTCAGCCAATCTTTGGTTGATTTACTAGTATGTTTTGGGTCATTGTCATGTTGCATGGTCCAGTTCCGCTTCAGCTTTAATTTTCTAACTGATGGTCTCACATGTTCTTCAAGCACCTTCTGATACACAGTAGAATTCATCGTGGATTCTATGATGGTGAGCTGACCAGGTCCTGCTGCAGCAAAGCAGCCCCAAACCATGACACTTCCACCTCCATGCTTCACAGTTGGTATGAGGTTCTTTTCTTGGAATGCTGTGTTTGGTTTACGCCAAACATGTCCTCTGCTGTTGTGTCCAAATAATTCAATTTTGGACTCATCTGTCCAAAGAACATTATTCCAGAAGTCCTGGTCTTTGTCAACTTTATCTCTGGCAAATGTCAGTCTGGCCTCGATGTTTCTCTTGGAAAGCAAAGGTTTCCTCCTTGCACACCTCCCATGCAAGTTAAACTTGTACAGTCTCTTTCTGATTGTAGAGGCATGTACTTCTACATCAACAGTAGCCAGAGCCTGCTGTAGTTCTCGAGATGACACTTTAGGGTTTTTGGAGACCTCTTTTAGCATCTTGCGGTCTGCTCTTGGGGTGAACTTGCTGGGGCGACCAGTCTTGGGCATGTTGGCAGTTGTTTTGAAAGCCCTCCACTTGTAGACTATCTTCCGGACAGTGGAATGGCTGATTTCAAAATCTTTTGAGATCTTTTTAAATCCCTTCCCAGACTCATAGGCTGCTACAATATTTTTTCTGAAGTCCTCTGACAGCTCTTTTGCTCTCACCATGGTGCTCACTCTCACTTCAACAGTCAGGAGCACACCAAACTAAATGTCTGAGGTTTAAATAGGGCAAGCCTCATTCAACATGCAGAGTAACGATCTACTAATTATGTGCACCTGGTGTGATATACCTGTGTGAGATCTGAGCCAATTTAAGAGGGAATACATGTGAGGGTGTCCTATCTTTTTCCTCAGTTAGAATAGGCATTTTTGTAGAATGACATTTACAGAAGATCTTGAAAAGACTTTTCTTCAGTTTTCTTTGTTTAGTTGGATTACTTTAATCTCTCTGTATTGTTGAAACGGAGATGAAATAACCTTTTATTAAAAATGTTACAAAAAACCACATGCTTTCAAAGGGTGTCCTAATTTTTTCACATGACTGTAGTTGGGTTTGCAGGGCGTATTGTGTGCCCTAAAAAAATACTTTTACCTATCAATATTTTATCAGAGTATGGAATGAAACTGGAAAGAGCCCATGCAAATACAGGAAGAATATACACATTCCATGCAGATGTTGCCTTAGGTTGGAATCAAAACCAGGACCCCAATGCCATAAAGCAAGCACCAGCAACCTCCGGGATTCCAGTTGTGAAACTGAACTTCAACAGGGCCACTACCACTCCCATGCTCTAGACTGTTGCACCCTGGGGATTGGTGAAGCGGAAATTTAGTATTGAAGAATGAGGCCAGAATTAAATGTAGCAAGTTTTTTCTTTACTGAGTGCAGCATGGAACTTCAAATACATTTACTAAAATCATATTTTGAATGCAATCTTCTCTGGAAACAGTAAGTATTATGAAGGCAGGTTGGATGGCTGTAATTTATCATTTACGGTAGGTTATACTGGCCTGGTAATGTTTTGAGTCATGGGTGTCGTAGCCGTAGTCCCTTAACTCACAGCACTATCTTAAAATGCTGGATGTACTGTAACATTCACTCTGGGGTCTTCTCAGGGATTTACTTGAGTGAGTCTATAACTATAATTTACTTTGGAGAATCCTCTTTAGGAGCAGGAGCTCAGACGTGTGCTTCCTCTCCACTCTGTCTCCACAGGAACTCCCCCTCCTGACATGAAGCATGGCCAGCCCACTCTTACCAAGAGGGGAGGAACAAGGTGGTTAGCCCTGTTCCTGGTTAACCCTTGCCATCCATATCCTCACTGGTGCAAACAGCCAGAACATGCAAAATACATAACAATACATAATAAAATACATAACAAACTATATCTGTAAAGAATAATTCAAGGCAACTAGACGTACTGTAGATTTCTTGAAAACGTTTCACTCGTTCTTCCAACGAGCTTTCTCAATTCTGAGTGATTGTACAAAAATTCTGGGAATAAATATTGTAACTGAATCCACATCTGGTAATTATACCCAGCATTGGGTCAAAGGTGTAGATTCCATTATCCTAATTTGAGTCAGTAGGTGATAAAGACTTCCCAGAAAAAGGTATCAAGACAGCATTGTATGTGGCAGACAATAGATGTCTAACCCCCCCACCTCTATTCAAGCTTGGGTTCTCCATTTTCATGTAGATGGCCTCGTTTGTACCAATCGGCCTCCTTATCCAATGCCACATACAATGCTGTCTTGACACCCTTTTCTGGGAAGTCTTTATCACCTACTGACTCCAATTAGGATAATGGAAGCAACACCTTTGACCCAATGCTGGGTATAATTACCAGATGTGGATTCAGTTACATATTTATTCCCAGAATTTTTGTACAATCACTCAGAATTGAGAACGCTTGTTGGAAGAATGAGTGAAACGTTTTCAAGAAATCTGCAGTACGTCCAGTTGCCTTGAATTATTCTTTACAGATATATACCATGACCTGGATAAATGAGAACCTTCACAGACATAACAAATTATGTACAATGGTTGCACCCCCATTTTTTGGGGTACTACATATACTTCCATATGCCACACATGTAAATACAAAGGAAGACTTTATTAATCAATGTATATGATCACATATGTTATGCATAATAAATGCATAGTATTAGATAAGAATATCAGTCAAAATTGTGATATTGAAAATATGTGGGTGGTTATCTGTTCTTCCAGACCATTTTAGAACACAGCAATCTGTTTTTACTGTAGCATATTGTTTGGGATACAGTACATGAACATAGTTCCAGTGCTTTTTGACAGTTCTGACTAGTGTGAAACATAAGCCTGTCAGTTCAGACTGAGTTCTTGAATCCCTGTTGCTTTTGATTCAGTGCTTTGCAACAACAGCAGTTTTAAGAAGTTCCTCATAGAAATGATTTTCTGTAGAAATAGCATTGGGACCAGTTTACTACATTTGAAGATATAATAAAAATTCTAAATGTAGTTAATGATATCATTGAATCTTAAAATCTTCTTTTCATTATTTCATAATCTAAAATTCTTCATAGTTTAGGCATTTCACAGAAACCATGGCCTTATTTCCATTAAATAGAAACAAAAATATTAAAGGTGTTTTCCAGCCCCCCCCCCCCCCCCCCAAAAAAAAAAAAAAAATCTGAATGTCAGGAATAGTTTAAAATATAAATGAAGCTATACTCACCCCCTCTGATGCTCCTACTTATCTTTCCAACACGGCAGAGATGACATGCCAACTGTAGTCATCATGTGGAGTAGCCGGTGACATCATCACTACTGCACTGGAAACCATGATGGTTACTCAAAAAAAAATATTTAGCTATTTATTACACTCCTAGCTTTACCTTCTCCGATCCCCATACATGTCTAAAATTCCATGTTTATCTGAAAAGAATTAGAGTTGAAACAAAATCCAGCTTTTACTAATTTGCCTGAACAAATACAGGTAGTAATCTTTAGCTTTACAAATGTCTTTGTAAAGTGTCAATGAAAAATAGAAGGAATTCACACCAGTCTTATAAAAACAGAAAGCAGTTGTGTTCTTCACAGATTTCATATGCTATTGCCAGTGACTTAGATGCAGTGGTAATGTCCTTCACAAACTAGTACTCCTCAACCCTTGTGCCTCTAATAGCAATAATTCTCATTACTTCATGTTACCAGTCCTTTTTTTTTTTGCCTTATATATTTATGATAATTTTGGATTTATTCTTTCCCTGTTCTTCTCAGTTTAGTGTTTGCAGTTGTTTGAATGTGTGATAGATTTGGGTAAGTTTGATTATAAGGAAGTTTCTCATTATCATTATTGCACCTGCGCAGTTTGACTGTGTGCTGGCGCATGCACCTCAACAAGTTGAGGACCAGACTTGAAATATGTTTGCAATTGCCACTGATGTACATGTGCAGCAAGCCTCAAGGAGGCAGAGAACATGGGACTAGCTGTAATCATGGTAATAGTCCTCACTATGTCACTCCCTGGCTCGTGCAGCTATGAGAAGTGCGCACCTATCTTTTCTTTGGGGCACTCCCTGGCTTTGCGAATTCTCCTGCCTGATGGTAGTTCGGAGTGCCCTTGATGGTGTTAGGGTTTGAAGGGGAAGGCAGGATCCCCCAAACTGTGAGTCAATGATGAGGCCAGGTTTAATGCAACAAGTCCAACAGTTCAATTGATGATTCACACAGGCACTGTAGACAAGATATGCAGTCTTTACAGTTGGCGTAGGCAGTTCCCAAGGCTGTATCTGAGAGGCTAGTCTCTCTCTCTCTCTCTCTTTTCAATCAGGCTGTACAATCTCTAAGGGTGCACTTTGTTTATCTCCAACTTCTGCTGTCTTCGGTAACTTTTTCCCTCAAGGGCTAGTTTATAATCTGTCATTTTGCTGCTTATAATCCATAGGGTACAGGTCTCCCTGTTTAACAATGCTCCTCGCTGCTTTTAGTTGTGATGTTCGACCTGTGTGCTCTCTTTTTCAGCCCAGCAGTCATCCCTATGTCGCACCTTCTGCTGATGGGGACCAAGCCTTTATGAATGACAGACATAGCAGGCCCAAATTTCAGGCCCGAGTCTGGCGATTTTGCTTCTTTTATCCATTATGGCCCAGGCCTTGCCTGTCACTATATACACAGAGTAATCGTGCAATATTTTCGACCCTTTTTATTACCTGTCTATTAGACAGTTGCCAAAGGTATGCTGGTGGTCTAACTGCTTGGATCCCTACCAATCACAAGAATAAGGGTTCCTGTATCCGATGTTTGAATAAAGCAGTGGGGCGCATATGTGACCACTGCTCCATTCACTACTAGGGGATTGCCAGAGATAGCAGAGCACAGTGCTAGCCAGACCCATAGATAATGAATGAAGCAATGGTCACACATGCATACTACCGCTCCACTTGGATTCCCAGTGATCATCCATTTATTACCCATACTGTGGATTGGATTGTTGAATAAAGAGTGATGCCATTTCCAACAGGGGATTATATTCGTAATAGAATAATGTGATATCAAAATGTATGTCCACATTATTTCTATGTGATTTTAAATAATGGATTTAACATAGGTAAACTCTAGTATTCAGTAACCCTGTCAGGAGTGTTGCAGGGAAAGTTGAAAATAACTTCACCTTAAAAGACAAGATCAGGAAAACTCATCTCATAAAGAAAATGTTCGAAGTTATGGTATATAAAAAAACAACTTTCTCAATAACACACTCTCCTTACAATTTATCTTTTATTGCATTTTATTGCAAAAATACAGAAATAGGAAAAAGAAATTGCATGGAAAAAGATAATAGTTTGCTTTTGCTTATACAAGTTACATGTGCTGTGATGCTTGAAAGGGTTCCAAGAATATTACTATATTTTTTTCATAATACTGGATTTACTGATGTGATGCACAGCAACTTATATTGTATACTCCCTGGTAATGTCCCCAGATATATTTCACTGCATATCTCACAGTGTTATTATATTATTGTTCTAAGAATTGCTAAAAAATATTTTTTCATCTATACTAAGCGTGAATGTCACATGTGTATAAGAGATGCGTGATTTTCATTTTTTTTCCGCTCTATCTGATTAAGTTTATTTATATACATTTTTTCACATGATTGAACTCAAGTTAGAAAATATGGTTTGGTTTTACAGTATAATCTAATATTTACCATCTTTTGAGAAAAAAGGGTGTTCCATGGTCCTGTGCCTTAATGCCCAACAAGACAAAATCATAAGTTTCAAGTGACCACGAGCATTACAAATGTTTTTATGATACCTGTATCTACAGCGGATGTGGAGATGTTGTGTCACTCAACAGATATGACTTGGAACTACTCCTAAGAGAGTTGCCCTAGTGGTCACCTGATCTTCACCCTCCCACTCCTATAAGGTGATCTGGTCTCTGCTGCAGGTGAACCACCAGGCCGCTTCATCCTAGAGTAGTCTATGTTCAGTTATTGTTGACTCATTAGGGTTGAGAGAGACCAATGGATCAGGTAAAAACACAGTAAGGGACAAGCCATGTTCAAGGCAGACAGCATACAAACAATATGATAAACAGTTCAAAGGTCAAGACAGGTAGCAAATGGTCAAATTTGAAATACGTGCAGAAATTCGAACACAGTCAAACAGAAGGAACTATAGTACCTTTGTAGGGAAGCTAACCCATACCGTATATACCCATGCTTTATATACCCATAAGAAGGATGCCAAAGGCTGGGGACAGATGAGGGAGTTGTATGCTGGCCCTTTAAGAGGCTAGGAGGAGAGGCCCCACTCTAGGAGCATATATACTGTATGCACCATAAGCAGGAAATTTACCTATGGGACCTGTGGCTGGTCACTGTAATTCAGGAGAGGCAGGAAGTAGTACAGGAGAAGCAGTCTGCTCCTCCTATAGCATAATGACAAAACACAACAGTGCACCACAGTCTACTCCTCCTATAGCATAATGACCAAACACAACAGTGCACCACAGTCTGCTCCTCCTATAGCATAATGACCAAACACAACAGTGCACCATAGTCTGCTCCTCCTATAGCATAATGACAAAACACAACAGTGCGCCACAGTCTGCTCCTCCTATAGCATAATGACAAAACACAACAGTGCGCCACAGTCTGCTCCTCCTATAGCATAATGACCAAACACAACAGTGCACCACAGTCTGCTCCTCCTATAGCATAATGACAAAACACAACAGTGCGCCACAGTCTGCTCCTCCTATAGCATAATGACCAAACACAACAGTGCACCACAGTCTGCTCCTCCTATAGCATAATGACCAAACACAACAGTGCACCACAGTTTGCTTCTCCTATAGCATAATGGCCAAACACAACAGTGCACCACAGTCTGCTCCTCCTATAGCATAATGACCAAACACAACAGTGCACCACAGTCTGCTCCTTCTATAGCATAATGACCAAGCACAACAGTGCACCACAGTCTGCTCCTCCTATAGCATAATGACCAAACACAACAGTGCATCACAGTCTGCTCCTCCTATAGCATAATGACCAAACACAACAGTGCATCACAGTCTGCTCCTCCTATAGCAAAATGACCAAACACAACAGTGCATCACAGTCTGCTCCTCCTATAGCATAATGACCAAACACAACAGTGCATCACAGTCTGCTCCTCCTATAGCATAATGACCAAACACAACAGTGCATCACAGTCTGCTCCTCCTATAGCAAAATGACCAAACACAACAGTGCATCACAGTCTGCTCCTCCTATAGCATAATGACCAAACACAACAGTGCACCACAGTCTGCTCATCCTATAGCATAATGACCAAACACAACAGTGCACAACAGTCTGCTCCTCCTATAGCATAATGACTAAACACAACAGTGCACCACAGTCTGCTCCTCCTATAGCATAATGGCCAAACACAACAGTGCGCCACAGTCTGCTCCTCCTATAGCATAATGACCAAACACAACAGTGCACCAGAGTCTGCTTCTCCTATAGCATAATGACCAAACACAACAGTGCACCACAGTCTGCTCCTCCTATAGCATAATGGCCAAACACAACAGTGCACCACAGTCTGCTCCTCCTATAGCATAATGACCAAGCACAACAGTGCACCACAGTCTGCTCCTCCTGTTTTGGTCACTATACTACAGTGGTGTCATGGAACCATGAACCAGACGTACAACAAGAGATAAGTGGAAATAAGAAGGCTTTATTGAAAATCAAGCTGTAAGCAAAAGTCCAAACGGATGGCTAAACCGAAGCAGGGTCTTGCGTAGACAGAGGTCAGGAACCAGAAGGGTAGTCAGACGAAGCCTGGATCAGGAACCAGCAGGGTAGTCAGACGAAGCCAGGATCAGGAACCAACGGGGTAGTCAGACGAGGCCAGGATCAGGAACCAGAAGCAGCAGCAGTCTTAGAAGCATGTGAACACAGGAGGACCAAGCAAGGAACTGAAGCCACAGACCTCCTATATATATGAGCTAGGCATCCAGCTCCTCCCAGTGGGAAGGAGAAGCCGCAGGGTGGGAGGCTACAAGAAACCCAGAAACCAAGATAGCCGCCAGCACATGTCAAACGAAGGAGAACAGTAAGAAGGTAAGACCATGACAGTACCTCCCCCTCAAGGGCCCCTCCTCCGCGGAGTAAGGAACGGTTTCTGAGGGAAGCGTGCGTGGAAGGCTCGGAGCAAAGCAGGAGCATGGACATCTGCGGAGGGAACCCAGGAACGCTCCTCTGGACCATAACCACGCTCCTCTGGACCATAACCATAACCAATTGGCCATGAAGGGAGACGTCCCAGAGGAAGAGTTCACCGCCGTGTTCCTGGCAAACTCAGCCCAAGGCAGGAGGTCAACCCAATTGTCTTGGTGATCGGAGACAAAGCAACGAAGGAATTGCTCCAAGGCCTGATTGGATCGTTCTGCGGCCCCATTGGACTGAGGGTGGTAGGCCGAGGAGAAAGAGAGATGAATCCCCAACTGGGAGCAAAAGGCGCGCCAGAACCTGGACACAAACTGACTCCCCCAATCCGACACAATCTCCTTGGGCAAACCGTGCAACCGGAAGACCTCCCTGGCGAAAATCGTGGCCAACTCTTGTGCAGAGGGTAACTTCTTGAGAGGAACACAGTGGCACATTTTGGAAAACCGATCCACAATCATGAGAATGACCGTATGGCCTCGGGATGCAGGGAGATCCACAATGAAATCCATCCCCAGGTGTGACCATGGGCGCTCCCCGGTGGCTATGGGCTGCAAAAGGCCCAACGGAAGGTGCCGAGGGGACTTACTCTGGGCACAAACGGAGCATGCCGCTACATATGCGGCGATGTCGGAACGTAGAGAAGGCCACCAGAACAGACGTGAAACAGCCCAGGACAGCTGATTCTTTCCAGGATGCCCCGCGGCCTTGGAGTTATGGTAGGTTCGCAACAACCGAGTGCGCAACTCCTCAGGCACAAAACACCTGCCGTTGGGTCTCCCAGAGGGAGCACCAGATTGAGCCGCCAAAATCTGCTCACCCAGGGGAGAGGTCAGGCTGGTGCGAATGGCGGCCAGGATCTGATTCGGAGGTATGACCGAAGTCGGAATCGACTCCTCCCCGGACAGCTCGGAGTACTGCCGTGATAAGGCATCCGCTCTGATGTTCTTGGAACCGGGTAGGTAGGAGACCACGTAATTAAAACGTGACAAGAACAGAGCCCATCTGGCCTGACGTGGTGTCAATCTCTTGGCCTCAGAAAGGTAGGTCAGATTCTTGTGGTCCGTCAGGATGAGAACCGGAACCACCGAACCCTCGAGCAAGTGCCTCCATTCTTTAAGGGCCTGCACGATGGCCAATAACTCCCTGTCACCAATCTGATAGTTGCACTCCGCGGAAGACAGTTTCCGGGAGTAAAACCCACAAGGAAGCAGAGGACCCTCTGGTGTTCTACGCTGAGACAGAAGGGCGCCTACTCCCGTCTCAGACGCGTCCACCTCGAGGACAAAGGGCAACCCAGGGTTGGGATGCGACAGAATCGGAGCCGACACAAAGGCGGACTTTAGAGCCTCAAAAGCTCGGATGGCCTCGAGCGGCCAGACCTGGAAATTACTGCCCTTCCTGGTCAGATCCGTGAGAGGCTTGGCTAGCATAGAAAAGTCCCTGATGAACTTCCGATAATAATTGGCGAAGCCCAAAAAGCGCTGCAGGGCACGGAGACCACTGGGCTGGGGCCACTGTAAGACAGCCGAAACCTTCTCAGGATCCATGGAGAACCCCTCAGCGGAAATGATGTAACCTAAGAAGGTTACCTGGGATCGGTGAAATTCGCATTTCTCAAGCTTACCGAACAGCCTGTTCTCTCGTAACCGTTGCAACACTCGTCTGACATCCATAATGTGGGCCTCCATGGATTCAGAATATACCAAGATGTCATCCAAATAGACCACCACACACTGCTGCAACAGGTCACGGAAAACATCGTTGATGAATTCCTGGAAGACTGCGGGCGCATTGCACAACCCAAAGGGCATAACCAAGGATTCATAATGACCGGTCCTGGTGTTAAACGCGGTCTTCCACTCATCGCCCGCCTTGATCCTTACCAGGTTATATGCCGCCCTCAGGTCGAGTTTGGTAAAGACCGTGGCCCCTTTGAGGCGATCGAACAGCTCGGAAATCAAGGGTATCGGGTAAGCGTTCTTGATCGTGATGCGATTGAGACCCCTGTAATCGATGCAAGGCCTCAACTCACCGCCCTTCTTTTTCACAAAGAAAAATCCAGCCCCTGCCGGGGACGAGGATTTGCGAATGTGTCCGCGTGAAAGCGCCTCCCTCACGTACTCCTCCATGGCCTCATTCTCCGCTACCGACAGTGGATAGACTTTGCCACGAGGAGGAACGGCACCAGATTGTAACTCTATGGCACAATCGTATGGGCGGTGCGGAGGTAGGGCAACCGCGCGCACCTTATCGAATACATCCCGGTACTCTTCGTATTCAGGAGGCAACAGAGAGTCCGAGGAAGTACACAGCAACTTGACAGGCCCATGGATGCAACTAGCCCCACACTGCGGTGACCACGAGAGGATCTCGGCCGATCTCCAATCGAAAGTCGGATTATGCTTCTGGAGCCAGGGGTACCCCAAGACCACCGAGTAGTGTGGAGACGAAATCACCTGGAGACAGACCGACTCTCTGTGAACGGCACCAATGGCTATCCCCACTGGAAGGGTCTCATGAGTCACGTGTGGCGGCAGAAGGGGTCTGCCGTCTATCGCCTCAAGAGCCAGTGGGGAACCTCGAGGCTGCAGAGGAATGGAATTGGCGGCAGCGAACACACTATCAATGAACAAACCACCAGCACCAGAGTCCACCAACGCCTGGGTCGTCACCGAGCCCCCGGCCCAGGAGAGGACAACAGTGATCAGTGGTTTGTCAACACGGGAAACCGGGGACGAGGAGACTCCACCCAAGATCTGCCCCCGACAGGATCTCAGGTGCGAGCGTTTCCCGGACGGTTCGGACATGCCAACCGAAAATGCCCACCGAGACCACAGTACATGCATCGTCCCTCGCGTCTCCGGAGTACCCTCTCCCCCTCGGACAGGCGAGCAAACCCCAGCTGCATGGGTTCACCCCCAGACAAGTCATCCCCAGGAGGCGTGGGAGGAGAGGGAGGCACGGGTGGGACAGCAAACGTAGGCGCCAATCTGTTAGAAGACCTCCGCAGGCTCTCCTTAACCCCTTAAGGACACAGGGCGTACAGGTACGCCCTTGTGCCCTGGTACTTAAGGACACAGGGCGTACATGTACGCCCTGTGCATTTTCAATCACCGCCGCGCGGCCGGCGGCGATCGGAACCCCGTGCCTGCTCAAATCATTGAGCAGGCACTTGGGGCAAATGCGTCGGGGGGTCCGGTGACCCCCCCATGTATGCGATCGCAAAAAACCGCAGGTCAATTCAGACCTGCGGTTTTCTGCGTTTCCGGGTTATTCGGGTCTCTGAAGACCCGATAACCCGGAACAGGATGGTGATGGTGGTGTGATTTCACTCCACCAATCACCATCCAGCGATCCTGAGTGGTGATGGTGACATCACCACTCAGGATCGCTTTCTGATTGGTCAGGGGGCGGTGCGGCGGCAGATTCAAAAGAGGCAGGCGCCCCTCTCCTCCTCCTTTTGTGTTCCAGCGCCGGAGGAGAGAGGAGCTGCCTGCTTGTGTCCACCATCGCTGCCAGCACCCCTGATCTGTGCCCCCAGGACCCGATCTGTGCCCCAGCACCCCATCAGGTACATAGGGACAGCTAGGGAAAGTTTGGGATAGGCAGGGAAAAAAAAGGGAAAGTTAGTTTTTTTTTACTTTTTATTGCATCACCCTAGTTAGGGTGTCTGGGGTCCACAGCACAGCTGTGTGACCCTAGACCCCCCAGGGGTGCTGCCACTTGCCCCCCTCCCCCTGCCACTTGCCCCCCCCCCCCCCACCTTTTTTGGGGTGGTTTTTTTTTTTTTTTTTTTTTTTGAGTTCGCTGACTGTGACCGGCACTTAGCGTTCGGCCACTGTAAGCGCATCGCACACCCCACCGCTGATCAACTTCGGACGGTTGATCAGCAGTTTTGAATTTTTTTTCCTCACTTTTTTGCCCTTTTTTTTAGTTAGTTTTATTTATTTTTTTCTGTTAGTTTTAGGGTGAGTTCGTGAACACCCGTGCCCCCTCACACACGCACACCAAATAAAGAGTTACACACACGCACATATACACGCAGACACACACTCCCCTATGGCCCGCCGGACGTTCTCGGCCGAGGAGGCATACGCCCAGCTTGCCTCCGAGTCCGAGAGTCCCAGTGAGGATGAGGATGACCCCACATTCCTGTTGTCATCCGCATCCTCCTCATCATCTAGCGATGATGATGAGCCCCCAAGGCGGCGGAGACGCCGCCAGGCGGAGCAAGGGGACCGCCATGTTAGGGACCCTGTGGCCCACACTAGTACGAGCAGCTCTGGGGCTCGTACTGGTTTCCCGGCCCACCAGTTAAATCCACCGGAGCACCCTGCCGGTGAACTTGTCTGGTGTAGCCCAGAGCGATACGAGCCCGTGATTCCTGATTTTGTAGGCCAATCAGGAATCCAGATTTCCACAGTGGGCTACACTGAATATGACTTTTTTTGTCATTTTTTCAGTGACTCACTGGTAAATCTGATGGTGGAGCAGACGAATCTGTACGCCCAACAGTTCGTCGCTCAACACCCGGGCTCCTTTTTGGCCAGGCCCGGTGGCTGGACGCCGGTCAGTGCAGCCGAAATGAGGACATTTTGGGGCCTCGTGCTGCATATGGGCCTGGTCAAGAAACCCAGTGCCAGGCTGTACTGGAGTGGGGACGTCCTATATCAGACCCCACTTTACAGTACGGTTATGACACGCTCCCGGTTTGAGGCCATCAGGAAATGTCTGCATTATTCCGATAATGCAGCATGTCCACCCCGAGGTGATCCTGCCCATGACCGTCTGTACAAGATACGGCCGGTCATCGATCACTTTGGGGCCAAATTCATGGAGGCCTATGTACCTGGAAGGGAGGTCGTGGTTGATGAGTCTCTCATTGCGTTCAAGGGGAGACTCATTTTCCGCCAGTATGTGCCTTCCAAGCGGGCGAGGTATGGCGTGAAGCTATACAAAATTTGTGAGAGTACCTCAGGGTACACTTACAAATTTCGTGTGTACGAGGGGCGAGATTCCCGGATTCAACCACCAGAATGTCCCCCCACTCTGGGTGTTACCGGGAAACTCGTGTGGGACCTTATGTACCCACTGCTGGATAAGGGTTACCACTTGTACGTGGATAACTTTTATACCAGTATCCCCTTGTTCCAGTCCCTTGCCGCCAGATCCACGTCCGCTTGTGGGACCGTGCGGAAAAATCAACGCGGCCTCCCTGCCCACCCCCTCCAGGTACCCATCCCCAGGGGTGAGACCCGTGCCCTTACCACTGGAAACCTGTTGCTGGTCAGGTATAAGGACAAGAGGGATGTCCTTATGCTGTCCACAATTCATGGTAACGGCATCACCCCTGTCCCTGTGCGAGGTACCGCGGCAACGGTCCTCAAGCCCGATTGTATCGTCGCCTACAATCGGTATATGGGAGGAGTTGATCTCTCGGATCAAGTCCTCAAGCCATATAACGCCATGCGCAAAACCCGGGCATGGTACAAAAAAGTTGCGGTCTACTTGGTGCAGGTTGCCATGTACAACTCTTTTGTACTATCCCGAAGCGCTGGCAGCACAGGGACATTCCTCCAGTTCTATGAGGCAGTCCTCAAGGCCCTGATCTTTTCGGACCGGGAAAGAGCAGGCCGGAGTACCTCGGGAACTGTAGGCGCCCGGATCGTCCCTGGCCAACACTTTCCAGGTGTGGTCCCCCATACTGGAAAGAAGGGACGAACCCAAAAAAAGTGCAGAGTGTGTCGCAGGAGGGGGATACGGAAGGACACGACTACTCAGTGCGACACATGCCCCGATCATCCGGGCCTCTGCATTGACGGTTGCTTCAGGGAGTATCACACTTCCATGGAGTACTAAATTTATATCCCAATTTAGGACTGACATGGGATAAAAAAAAAAAATGGTTCTCAGACTTGAGACACCCAAAAAAACTAAAATAATTTATTAAAAGTAGACATAGGTATTGCCGCGTCTGTAATAATCTCCTCTATAAAAATGCCCCATGACCTAACCCCCCAGATTAAGGCTGCTTTCACACTAGCGTTCGGTATTCCGTTCGTGAGCTCCGTTTGAAGGAGCTCACGAGCGGACCCGAACGCAGCCGTCCAGCCCTGATGCAGTCTGAATGGAGGCGGATCCGCTCAGACTGCATCAGTCTGGCGGCGTTCAGCCTCCGCTCCGCTCGCCTCCGCACGGACAGGCGGACAGCTGAACGCTGCTTGCAGCGTTCGGGTGTCCGCCTGGCCGTGCGGAGGCGTGCGGATCCGTACGGATCCGTCCAGACTTTCAATGTAAGTCAATGGGGACGGATCCGTTTGAAGATGCCACAATGTGGCTCAATCTTCAAGCGGATCCGTCCCCCATTGACTTTACATTGAAAGTCTGGACGGATCCGTACTAGGCTATTTTCACACTTAGCTTTTTTTTGCTAAAATAATGCAGACGGATCCGTACTGAACGGAGCCTCCGTCTGCATTATTATGGGCGGATCCGTTCTGAACGGATCCGCCCGAACGCTAGTGTGAAAGTAGCCTAACACGGTCCAGAAAAAAAAAAAAGGTGCAAAAAAAGTTTTTTTTTGTCACCTTACATAATAAAAAGCAAGCGATCAAAAAGTCATATAGCCCCCAAATTAGTGCCAATACAACCGTCATCTCATCCCGCAAAAAATGAGCCCCCACATAAGATAATCAGATAAAAAAAAAAATTGAAAATGACTCTTAGACTTTAGAGATACAAATTTTTTTTTAGGGAATCAAAAAGGATAATATAGTCTAAAACCTAAATTATTGTAAAAAAAAAGTTGACTTATTAGGTATCGCCACGTCCGTAAGAATCTCCTCTATAAAAATACCCCATGACCCAACCCCCCAGATTAACACAGTAAAAAAAAAAATAAAAAAATAGGTGCAAAAAATTTTTTTTTGTCACCTTACATAACAAAAAGTTTCATAGCAAGCGATCAAAAAGTCATATAGCCCCCAAAATAGTGCCAATAAAACCGTCCGCTCATCCCGCAAAAAATGAGCCCCCACATAAGATAATTGGCTAAAAGAAAATTAAAAAAATTACACTTAGACTTTAGAGATACCCAAAAAAAAAAGTTGTATCAAAAAAGATAATATAGTCAAAAACCTAAATAATTGTAAAAAAAAGTAGACTTATTAGATATTGCCGCGTCCGTAAGAATCTCCTCTATAACAATATCCCATGACCTAACTACCCAGATTAACACGGTTAAAAAAAAAACAAAAAAACGGTGCCAAAACCGCTATTTTTGGCACTTTTCCATTTCAGTCCGTTTTTTCCGGTAAGAAAACAAGGGTTAACAACCAAACAAAAGTTAAAATTTATTACCCTGATACTGCAGTTTACAGAAACGCCACATTTGTGGTCGTAAACTGCTGTATCCGTAAAAGGGAGGCTGCAAAAGGAAAGGACCGACATGGTTTCTGGAAGGCCGATTTTGATGGCCTTTTTTATTGACACCATATCCCTTTTGAAGCCCCCCTGATGCCCCCCTAGAGTAAAAACTCCCTAAAATTGACCCCATCTAAGAAACTACACCCCTCAAGGTATTCAAAAATGATTATACAAACTTTATTAACCCTTTAGGTGTTCCTCAACAGTTAATGGCAAATGGAGATGAAATATCAGAATTTCAATTTTTGGTAACCTTACCTCACAAAAATGTAATATAGAGCAACCAAAAATTATATTTACCCTAAAAATACTCCCCCAAAAAATGCCACCTTATCCCGTAGTTTCCAAAATGGGGTCACTTTTAGGGAGTTTCGACTCCAGGGGTGCATCAGGGGGGTTGAAACAGGACACGGTGTAAATAAACCGGTCCATAAAAATCAGCCCTCCAAAAACCAAACGGCGCACCTTTCACTCTACGCCCCGCTGTGTGGCCGTACAGTAGTGTACGGCCACATATTGGGTATTTCTGTAAACGGCAGAGTCAGGGTAATAAAGATACAGTCTTGTTTGGCTGTTAACCCTTGCTTTGTTAGTAGAAAACATGGGTTAAAATGGAAAATAAGGCAAAAAAATGAAATTTTCCAATTTCATCCCCATTTGCCAATAACTCTTGCGCAACACCTAAAGGGTTAACGACGAATGTAAAATCAGTTTTGAATACCTTGAGGGGTGTAGTTTCTTAGATGGGGTCACTTTTAGGGAGTTTCTACTCTAGGGGTGCATCAGGGGTCTTCAAATGGGACATGGTGTAAATAAACCAGTCCATAAAAATCAGCCCTCCAAAAACCAAACGGCGCACCTTTCACTCTATGCCCCGCTGTGTGGCCGTACAGTAGTTTACGGCCACATATTGGGTGTTTCTGTAAACGGCAGAGTCAGGGTAATAAAGATACAGTCTTGTTTGGCTGTTAACCCTTGATTTGTTAGTGGAAAAAATGGGTTAAAATGGAAAATTAGACAAAAAAATGAAATTTGCAAATTTCATCCCCATTTGCCAATAACTCTTGCGCAACACCTAAAGGGTTAACGACGAATGTAAAATCAGTTTTGAATACCTTGAGGGGTGTAGTTTCTTAGATGGGGTCACTTTTAGGGAGTTTCTACTCTAGGGGTGCATCAGGGGTCTTCAAATGGGACATGGTGTAAATAAACCAGTCCATAAAAATCAGCCCTCCAAAAACCAAACGGCGCACCTTTCACTCTACGCCCCGCTGTGTGGCCGTACAGTAGTGTACGGCCACATATTGGGTATTTCTGTAAACGGCAGAGTCAGGGTAATAAAGATACAGTCTTGTTTGGCTGTTAACCCTTGCTTTGTTAGTAGAAAACATGGGTTAAAATGGAAAATAAGGCAAAAAAATGAAATTTTCCAATTTCATCCCCATTTGCCAATAACTCTTGCGCAACACCTAAAGGGTTAACGACGAATGTAAAATCAGTTTTGAATACCTTGAGGGGTGTAGTTTCTTAGATGGGGTCACTTTTAGGGAGTTTCTACTCTAGGGGTGCATCAGGGGTCTTCAAATGGGACATGGTGTAAATAAACCAGTCCATAAAAATCAGCCCTCCAAAAACCAAACGGCGCACCTTTCACTCTATGCCCCGCTGTGTGGCCGTACAGTAGTTTACGGCCACATATTGGGTGTTTCTGTAAACGGCAGAGTCAGGGTAATAAAGATACAGTCTTGTTTGGCTGTTAACCCTTGATTTGTTAGTGGAAAAAATGGGTTAAAATGGAAAATTAGACAAAAAAATGAAATTTTCCAATTTCATCCCCATTTGCCAATAACTCTTGCGCAACACCTAAAGGTTAACGACGAATGTAAAATCAGTTTTGAATACCTTGAGGGGTGTAGTTTCTTAGATGGGGTCACTTTTAGGGAGTTTCTACTCTAGGGGTGCATCAGGGGTCTTCAAATGGGACATGGTGTAAATAAACCAGTCCATAAAAATCAGCCCTCCAAAAACCAAACGGCGCACCTTTCACTCTATGCCCCGCTGTGTGGCCGTACAGTAGTTTACGGCCACATATTGGGTGTTTCTGTAAACGGCAGAGTCAGGGTAATAAAGATACAGTCTTGTTTGGCTGTTAACCCTTGATTTGTTAGTGGAAAAAATGGGTTAAAATGGAAAATTAGACAAAAAAATGAAATTTTCCAATTTCATCCCCATTTGCCAATAACTCTTGCGCAACACCTAAAAGGTTAACGACGAATGTAAAATCAGTTTTGAATACCTTGAGGGGTGTAGTTTCTTAGATGGGGTCACTTTTAGGGAGTTTCTACTCTAGGGGTGCATCAGGGGTCTTCAAATGGGACATGGTGTAAATAAACCAGTCCATAAAAATCAGCCCTCCAAAAACCAAACGGCGCACCTTTCACTCTACGCCCCGCTGTGTGGCCGTACAGTAGTTTACGGCCACATATTGGGTGTTTCTGTAAACGGCAGAGTCAGGGTAATAAAGATACAGTCTTGTTTGGCTGTTAACCCTTGCTTTGTTAGTGGAAAAAATGGGTTAAAATAAAAAATTTGACAAAAAAAAGAAATTCTCAAATTTCATCCCCATTTGCCAATAACTCTTGTGCAACACCTAAAGGGTTAACAACGTATGTAAAATCAGTTTTGAATACCTTGAGGGGTGTAGTTTCTTAGATGGGGTCATTTTTGGGTGGTTTCTATTATGTAAGCCTCGCAAAGTGACTTCAGACCTGAACTGGTCCCTAAAAATGTCGTTTTTGTAAATTGCTGAAAAATTTCAAGATTTGCTTCTAAACTTCTAAGCCTTATAACATCCCCAAAAAATAAAATATCATTCCCAAAACAATTCAAACATAAAGTAGACATATGGGGAATGTAAAGTCATCACAATTTTTGGGGGTATTACTATGTATTACAGAAGTAGAGAAACTGAAACTTTGAAATTTGCTAATTTTTCCAAAAATTTGTTAAATTAGGTATTTTTTGGTGCAAAAAAAAATATTTTTTTGACTTCATTTCACCAGTGTCATGAAGTACAATATGTGACGAAAAAACAATCTCAGAACGGCCTGGATAAGTCAAAGCGTTTTAAAGTTATGAGCACTTAAAGTGACACTGGTCAGATTTGCAAAAAATGGCCTGGTCCTAAGGTGTAAAAAGGCTGTGTCCCTAAGGGGTTAAAGGAAGGTCTCTCCCTGAGTCTGGTGTCAATCAAAATCAGGAAATAAATAAGAGACTCGAGCTCCACTGGTAGGTCCTTAGCTGCAACCTCATCCTTCAAGGCATCCGAGAGACCATGAGAGAAAGCAGCGACCAGAGCCTCATTATTCCAGCCCACCTCTGCTGCCAGGGTACGAAACTCAATGGCGTATTCAGCTACGGATCGTGAACCCTGTCTGATGGACATAAGGAGCTTCGCAGCAGAGGCAGCACGAGCCGGCACAACGAATACCTTCCGAAGAGAAGCAACAAAACCGGAAAACTCGGCAACCACCGGATTGTTGTTCTCCCATAAAGGGCTGGCCCAGGCCAAGGCCTTGTCCGAGAGCAGCGAGATCAAGAAGCCCACCTTTGATCTCTCAGTAGGAAAGGCATGTGGCAGCAACTCGAAATAAATGCCCACCTGGTTAAGGAAACCTCGGCACTGAGTTGGCTCTCCCCCAAAGCGCTGTGGAAGGGGGGCAGAACCGGTCATACCCCGAGACACCGCAGGCGCAGCAACAGGTGTCGGGGTAGACTCTGGCGCAACAACTGGAGCGGCAGTAGGAGCGGGCCCAGGAGCGACAACCGACCCATCGGCAACGGAAGCGAAATGAGCCGTGCGTTCAAGCAGGGTTTGCAACGCCACAGCGAACCGACCCAACAGGTGATCCTGCTGATCAAGTCTGGCAACCAGCGTAGGTAGCGAGGATGGCCCTGTACCGTCAGAATTCATGGCTTGGTCCTAATGTCATGGAACCATGAACCAGACGTACAACAAGAGATAAGTGGAAATAAGAAGGCTTTATTGAAAATCAAGCTGTAAGCAAAAGTCCAAACGGATGGCTAAACCGAAGCAGGGTCTTGCGTAGACAGAGGTCAGGAACCAGAAGGGTAGTCAGACGAAGCCTGGATCAGGAACCAGCAGGGTAGTCAGACGAAGCCAGGATCAGGAACCAACGGGGTAGTCAGACGAGGCCAGGATCAGGAACCAGAAGCAGCAGCAGTCTTAGAAGCATGTGAACACAGGAGGACCAAGCAAGGAACTGAAGCCACAGACCTCCTATATATATGAGCTAGGCATCCAGCTCCTCCCAGTGGGAAGGAGAAGCCGCAGGGTGGGAGGCTACAAGAAACCCAGAAACCAAGATGGCCGCCAGCACATGTCAAACGAAGGAGAACAGTAAGAAGGTAAGACCATGACAAGTGGGAACAGACTCTGTTGCATTGGCTGAATATTGTTGCTATGATATAGGAGGAGACTATAGTGTATTATCCTTGTCTGGTTCCTATAATAGAGGAGGAGCAGACTCTGGTGTATTGTCTGCATCTGGTTGCTATCATATAGGAGCAGAAGACTCTGGTGTATTGTCTACAAACCGGATTCCCAAAAAGTTGGGACACTAAACAAATTGTGAATAAAAACTGAATGCAATGATGTGGAGATGGAAAATGTCAATATTTTATTTGTAATAGAATGTAGATGACAGATCAAACGTTTAATCCGAGTAAATGTATCATTTTAAAGGAAAAATACGTTGATTCAAATTTTCACGGTGTCAACAAATCCCAAAAAAGTTGGGACAAGTAGCAATAAGAGGCTGGAAAAAGTAAATTTGAGCATAACGAAGAGCTGGAAGACCAATTAACACTAATTAGGTCAATTGGCAACATGATTGGTTATAAAAAGAGCTTCTCAGAGTGGCAGTGTCTCTCAGAAGCCAAGATGGGTAGAGGATCACCAATTCCCACAATGTTCCGCAGAAAGATAGTGGAGCAATATCAGAAAGGTGTTACCCAGCGAAAAATTGCAAAGACTTTGCATCTATAATCATCAACTGTGCATAACATCATCCGAAGGTTCAGAGAATCTGGAACATCTCTGTGCGTAAGGGTCAAGGCCGTAAAACCATACTGGATGCCAGTGATCTCCGGGCCCTTAAACGATACTGCACCACAAACAGGAATGCTACTGTAAAGGAAATCACAGAATGGGCTCAGGAATACTTCCAGAAACCCCTGTCAGTGAACATAATCCACCGTGCCATCCGCCGTTGCCAGCTGAAACTCTACAGTGCAAAGAAGAAGCCATTTCTAAGCAAGATCCACAAGCTCAGGCGTTTTCACTGGGCCAGGGTTCATTTAAAATGGAGTATGGCAAAATGGAAGGCTGTTCTGTGGTCAGACAAGTCACGATTCAAAGTTATTTTTGGAAATCTGGGACGCCAAGTCATCCGGACCAAAGAGGACAAGGACAACGCAAGTTGTTATCAACGCTCAGTTCAGAAGCCTGCATCTCTGATGGTATGGGGTTGCATGAGTGCGTGTGGCATGGGCAGCTTGCATGTCTGGAAAGGCACCATCAATGCAGAAAAATATATTCAGATTCTAGAACAACATATGCTCCCATCCAGACGTCATCTCTTTCAGGGAAGACCCTGCATTTTTCAACAAGATAATGCCAGACCACATTCTGCATCAATCACAACATCATGGCTGCGTAGGAGAAGGATCCGGCTACTGAAATGGCCAGTCTGCAGTCCAGATCTTTCACCTATAGAGAACATTTGGCACATCATAAAGAGGAAGGTGCAACAAAGAAGGCCCAAGACGATTGAACAGTTAGAGGCCTGTATTAGACAAGAATGTGAGAGCATTCCTATTTCTAAACTTGAGAAACTGGTCTCCTCGGTCCCCAGACGTCTGTTGAGTGTTGTAAGAAGAAGAGGAGATGCCACACAGTGGTGAAAATGGCCTTGTCCCAACTTTTTGGGGATTTGTTGACACCATGAAATTCTGATTCAACATATTTTTCCCTTAAAATGGTACATTTTCTCAGTTTAAACTTTTGTTTCGTGATTTATGTTCTATTCTGAATAAAATATTAGAAGTTGGCACCTCCACATCATTGCATTCAGTTTTTATTCACGATTTGTATAGTGTCCCAACTTTTTTGGAATCCGGTTTGTACATCTGGGTGCTATAATACTGGATTAGACTATAGTGTATTATCTGCTTCTGGTTGCTATAATACAGGAGGAGCAGACTCTGATTTATTATCTGCATCTGGTTGCTATAATACAGGAGGAGCAGGTTTTGGTGTATTGTCTGCATCTGGTCACTATAATACAGAAGGAGCAGACTCTGCTGTATTGACTGCATCAAGTTGTTACAAAACAGGAGCAGACTCTGGTGCACTATGGGAAATTAGGCTGTGACATCTGTTAGAAGCTTTTCCTTCATGTGTCTTTAGGTGGCAGTACTTCTGACATTTGTGCCCTCCTTGTACTGATGATTAATGGAGATCTACTCTAACCTATGGGACTTAACGGATTTCTTCATTTGGTTTTACAGATCTGACATTTCAGGTTCTGCTGTCTCATTAGCTTCCCTTTCTTCTGCATTTGGTACCTTACATCTTTATCCTAAAATATTTGCTATGGCCCCTAATTACCGCACCTTATCATTAGATAATATTTTGAAACATTAAAGGCTCAGGATGCAAAATACTATATATAAAAATAATAATGTCTCCCTCTCATCTCCGGCTCCTTAATCCTACAGATGTACACATGAAGGGGAGCAGCTGTACCTTGCCTGTCAAAAAAATGTGTGTAATTAGTCAGTGCAATGTACAATTCATACAGTGCATTATTAAAACCTGGTCCTGCCACTGTCTCAGAGCAGAAGTGGCGGCTTTCCAAGGACGCACTGTATAATACCAAAAGTTAATTTCCACATCCGGAGAAGTTTTGCCCATGGACTGAAGCACTGAAAGCAGAAGCGTTGTGTCATTATTCTCTCTTTTAGGGTTCATTCACACGACTCTATATATTTCACAGTGTGCAATACACAGATGACATCCATGTGCTTTCTGCATCCATATGTCCACTCTGCCAAAGATAGCACAAGTCCTATAATAGGTCGCAAAATGTGGTTCACTGATCCATTTAAGTCAATTGGACTGCAAAAGGCATATTATCCGGACCACAAAATACATATGGTTGTGGGAATGCACCCTAATGCACTTTTGGTCCTGGTGGGCAACAAGAAGATATCAACTTAAAATTCTATTATGCAAGCAATGAGAATCCACGGCTATGTGCAGCCCAAGACATTTATTATCATTTTGGCCAGAAAATATAGTATATGTACCCCAGCTCAGAGCTGGCATTGCTTTGCATTTCATTGCATACAGAAAGAGGTGCCTAATCCCCAGTCTTAATAAATGAGATGCACCTAACACCAATGGGCTTCTTAGTAACACTGGTGTAGGAAATGCCTGCCTTAGGCCCCCTGCGTGCTTCCCGTTGCCGTATTGCGGACCACAATACACAGGTGCCGTTCCATGGGCATTCTGCCCATTTACCGTTCAGTGGTGCAGTTATATGTTCTAAACCCTTTTTTTGCTGTGTATTAGTGGCACAAAAAAAAGTATTTGCTGTTGTGTGGGGAAGTGAGAAAATTACAGCTCTTTTTGGCATGTATTAGTAGCAACAAATATGTATTTGCCGTTCAGCGGTGCAGTTATATGTTCTAAAACACTTTTTTGCAGGTATTAGTGACACAAAAAAAAGTATTTGCCGTTGTGTGGTGAAGTGAGAAAATTACAGCCCTTCTTGGCGTGTATTAGTGGCAAAAATATATATATTTGCCATTCAGTGGTGCAGTTACATATTCTAAAGCCCTTTTTGGCGTGTATTAGTGGCAACAAATATTTATATTATTTGCCGTTTAGTGGTGTAGATATATGTTCTAAAGCCTTTTGTGGCGTGTATAAGTTGAAAAAATGAAGGGCCTATTTGCCGTTCAGCAGTGCAGTTATATGTTCTAAAGCCCTTTCTGGCGTGTATTAGTGGCAAAAATATATATATTTGCCGTTCAGCGGTGCAGTTATATTTTCTAAAGCCTTTTGTGGCGTGTATAAGGGCCTATTTGCCGTTCAGTGGTGCAGTTATATGTTTTAGAGCTCTTTTTGACGTGTATTAGTGGGGAAAAAAAGGGCTTATTAGCCGTTGTGTGGTGAAGTGAGAAAATTACAGACTTTTTAGGGGTGTTTTAATTTCCTTTTATTTTATTTATTTGATCTAACAGTATGTCAGACAGAGAAGTGCCAGGCCCTGCACAGGGGAGTGGCAGTGGCCTAAATGTTTCTGCTGCAGGCACAGGTCGCGGCAGAGTAAGGGGGCGTGGCAGCAGGAGTCAAGCGAGACGACTGAGCTCCCAGTGTCGTCCAGTGGTCATGTCTTGACTAGAAACCCAACGGTTCTTGAACGGTTGACTCGGTCATTTACTTTGTTCCATGCAACATCAGACACCCCCAGCCAAGAGTCGGTGGGTTCGTCAGACACAACCCTAAGTTGGCATGGCCCGGGAGCAGGCCCTGTCCTCAAGCTGCCTCTGTCCTTTTCTGTTCCCTCAGCCAGAGAAGTATTATATGCACAGTTCCACCATACAGTGAGGACAAGATACTAGAGGACAGTCAGCAGCTACTAGCCAGCCAAGATGTGGAGGAGACATCCGCCGCTTCCTCCGGTAGGTGGGCAAGTAGTGATGAGGAGAGTGGCATGGGAGCTAGTGTTGCGAGCGGTCAGGCTCCTGACCCAGAGACCGTTGAGGAGGACATCAGTGACGTGCAGACAGTACTCGATGATGATGTAGCTGATCGCACTTGGGAGGTGGGTGAATTAGGAACGTCGTCATCATCGGGAGTAGAGGGTGGCTGCTTGCCTGTGAGACAGCGTGGGCAGCAGGGTTGCAGCAGTAGGAGGTCAGGATCCAAAAGTCCCTGGGATAAACCACCCACTTCGCCGGATCCTACCTGCCGGGAAGGAAGTGATGCTGGTGTTAACGGAAGCAGTGGCAATAGTAGTCAGTCAGTGCGGAGTGTTGAGGGCAAAATCACCTACTCTGCACCATGGCCAGGCGTCAACATATTCAGCATCAACATAAAGTGGCCTGGGAGAACCGTGGCTTAGATTTGGTGGTCCAGCTTGCCGCAGCAACCGCTACATCACCCTGTGGCACACACTCGATTTCAGGCAGTCAAGGCTCCACCACTTCAACCGAAGGGAGCTGTCTGTCCTTTCTATCATCTGCTGGTCCTGATTCTCCTGCTCCTACTCCTCGTCATTCAGTCAGCAATCGATCACCAAAGCAATTGCCAAGAGACAACAGTATGCGTGCACTCATCCAGCAGTGCAGAAGCTGAATGTGCTCCTGTCCAAGTTGCTGGTGCTGCAGTCCCACCCTTTCCAAGTGGCGGACTCTGCACCTTTCAGAGAACTGATGGCTTTTGCCGAGCCAAGGTGGGGAGTCCCTATCCGTCATTTTATTGCCAAAAAAACAGTACCAGCCCTGCACACGTATGTAGAACAGAAGGTGGGCCAGTCCTTGCGCCTGTCGGTGTCTGCCAAAGTGCACAGCAGCACCGACGTGTGGAGCTGTAACTATGGTCAGGGACAATACAAGTCCTTTACAGCCCACTGGGTAAATGTGGTTCCTGCACAGCCACACCAGCAACTTCGCCATGTGACGCCGCTTCCGCCTTCACGTTCTCATGGCGTTGGTCCTCCGCCTTTTCCACTGCTACTGCCTCTTCTGCTGCACCCTTCAAGCTTCTCAGAACCTATTCGACATGCCAGCTGCTGTGCTGCTGCTGTTGTGCCTGGAAGCCAAGAGTCACACCGGTCCTGCACTGCTTTCCGCTCTGCGGTCACAGGCCACTTCAGTGGCTAACCCTGCTCAATTTGACAATTGGTAAAGTGGTAAAGTGGTGTGCAATAACAGTGCCAATCTGCTGAGCGCACTGAAACAGGGCAAAATGACACACATGCCATGCATGGCACACATCCTGAACTTAGTCGTGCAGCGATTCGTTGCCAAATACCCCGGGTTCTGGGACGTCTTGTGGCAGGCCAGGAAAATCTCTGGCCATTTTAGAAGATCTTACACGGCCATGGCTCGCCTAGGAAAAGAAGTGGAATGTTATGCAATGGCCAAGTAAATCACCTGACCTGAATCCGATTGAGCATGCATTTCACTTGCTGAAGACAAAACTGAATGGAAAATGCCTTAAGAACAAGCAGGAACTAAAGACAATTGCAGTAGAGGCCTGGCAGAGCATCACCAGGGATGAAACCCAGCGTCTGGTGATGTCTATGCGTTCCAGACTTCAGGCTCTAATTGAATGCAAAGTATTTGCAACCAAGTATTAAAAAGCGAAAGTTTGAGTTATGATTATTATTATGTCCCATTACTTTTGGTTCCTTAACAAGTGGGATGCACATATGCAAACTGTTGTAATTCCTTCACCTGATTTGGATGTAAATACCCTCAAATTAAAGCTGACAGTCTGCAGTTAAAGTACATCTTGTTAGTTTTATTTCAAATCCATTGTGGTGGTGTATAGAGCCAAAAATGTTAGAATTGAGTTGATGTCCCATTATTTGTGGATCTGACTGTATATAGCCAAAAACCTCTACTATGAGCTATCATAGTGGTGTTGTGCTCTGGTGCGTTCCACGCTGGATGCATACCGGAACTAACGTTATGTTGGACCAGGAGTTACCTCTGGTTCAAGTGCCTGGGCCAGTCTAATGTTTTTAGTGCACCAGACAAGAATATTACTCATACCGATCACTTAGGCATACCGATCCACAATGATCTCATGTGGTTCCAGCGGAGATGTGTCCCGATGCGTTCCACATTGGAACGCAAACCGGAACTAACCCTAAGGCCTCTTTCACACTTGCGTTGTCCGGATCCGGCGTGTACTCCACTTGCCGGAATTACACGCCGGATCCGGAAAAACGCAAGTGTACTGAAAGCATTTGAAGACGGATCCGTCTTCAAAATGCTTTCAGTGTTACTATGGCACCCAGGACGCTATTAAAGTCCTGGTTGCCATAGTAGGAGCAGGGAGCGGGGGAGCGGTATACTTACAGTCCGCGCGGCTCCCGGGGCGCTCCAGAATGACGTCAGAGCGCCCCATGCGCATGGATCATGCGATCACGTCATCCATGCGCTTGGGGCGCCCTGACGTCACTCTGGAGCGCCCCGGGAGCCGCACGGATGGTAAGTATGCTGCTCCCCGCTCCCCACTACACTTTACCATGGCTGCCAGGACTTTAGCGTCCCGGCAGCCATGGTAACCATTGAGAAACGACGTTTAGCTTAAGGCCGGATCCGGATCAATGCCTTTCAATGGGCATTCATTCCGGATCCGGCCTTGCGGCAAGTGTTCCGGATTTTTGGCCGGAGCAAAAAGCGCAGCATGCTGCGCTATTTGCTGCGGCCAAAAAACGTTCCATTCCGGAACGGAAGACATCCTGATGCATCCTGAAGGACGGACTGTCCATTCAGAATGCATTAGGATAATCCTGATCAGGATTCTTCCGGCATAGAGCCCTGACGACGGAACTCTATGCCGGAAGACAATAACGCAGATGTGAAAGAGCCCTAAGTCACACCGGTCTTAATGCGTTCCATGATGGAGCGCAGAACGGTAGTGACGTCACTTCCTCCTTCTTTGGCACACTTACATAACTACAATGATTCTATATGCTTTCAGCTGAGATGTGTTCCAATGCGTTCCACGATTGAAAGCAAACCAGAACTAACTGTAAGTCACGCCTGTCTCAATGACTTCACTTCCTCCATTTTTGGCGCATTTTTCAAATTGTATAAATACCTGTTAATGTGTGTGATTTATTTATGCTCCTGATGAAGGGTATCCCAGTGACCCCGAAAGGCGTTGAGCCTGCATTTACCCCTACCCTGTGCTAATTAAAAAAGAAAATAACCAGATGTACTATTTGTGACTGCCGTTATTTCCGGAAGATCCTACAGGCGACCCAGGCGCAGGAGGAAGCAGAGTGGGTGTCTTGAACTTTACCCCACCCTGCCCCTCCTGGGTGAAGTGAGTTTTTATTGAAATATTCTTTAACGTTTCATTGCTGCGTTTTTATTCTATTTAAAGTTTTTATCTATTTTAAAAGTTAACTCTGCTTTTTATGCAAATATTGTGGATTTTATAGATAAATATAGTGGAGTTATTCTACAAGTAGTCACTAATCGCAAGTGGGCTATTACTTCTGAGGCATTTGGCGCCATATACTGGCTTTTTTCCCCCTCCTGTGTCTCCATCTATAATACCACCAGCCACATAATCACTTGTTCTTTTCTGTCAGGTGAATGCATAATTTTTGGGGCCTGTACTCCACTGACCTCCAGTAAAATTGAAATTCAGTGAACGCCTAATGTACCTCTAGCCACATAATCACTTATTATTTTCTGTCCAGTGAATTCCTAATGTTTGGTGCCTGTACTCTACTGGCCTACAGTAAAATTTGTATCCACTGACCGCCTAATATACCTCCAGCCACATAATCACTTGCTCTTTTCTGTCAGGTGAATGTATAATTTTTTGGGTTTGCCTGCCATTAAAGTGAATGAGGCCCGCGCGCAGTTTGCAAAAATTTTATAGCGATAGCGAGTTCGCAAAACATCCCAGCTGATGCTTGCCCATCACTATCAATCATATTGTAACATCTTACCGCTACTGCCACTTTGTAAGCAGGTAATAGTTGCATGTAGCTGTACGTACAGGAAGCTTCCAAAATGAATTTTACTGTTTCCCAGTCAGCACTGATTGTACACCAGTTTGCTGAAGTTATCTCAGTAAATGAAAGCTCTTGTATCCAACGCCCAAAAAACATTTTTTCTTTATTTAACCTAATACATGTACGCAGACATAAGCAACGTTTTGACCCATAAATGTAGCAGGTTCTTGATCATTCTCAGCTTTACAGCTTTAAAGACATTTATGACTTTATACATGTATTGGCTTAAAGAAGAAAGATTTTTGGGGAGTTGGATGCTGGAGCTTTCATTTATTGAGAAGATTGTTAAGATGGGAAGAGGAGGATTGCTTCCCTTACTGGTGTACATCCATCTTCTAAGGCTATGATAACCTGGTACTGTCCTGATCATGCATCTCAGTTTTCTGGAGTCAGATACATGCCAAAATTTGTGACTAGACGGACCAGCATATTTATTACAATTTAAACCAGAAAACTGAGTTCTATTATACCTGAAATCTACATCAATTCCTAGCTAGCATAGTGTATGGTCAGCTTGAAACGCACCACAGTCATTAAAAATTGTTTACCTCTTAAACATTGCGTTGCAAGTGGATCATAAATGAAGAGTGGTATATAAAATGCCGGTCTTAATAAATGTCCCATATGTGTCTAATTCTTACTCACTCATTCCTTTATTTTTCAATCACAGTAAGTCCAAAGTCAGAGGGGCGTAATATTGGCCCATTTTAGCATCTATCACCCTAGGATCAAGCACCTAATCAGTTTTTTATTTTCGGATTGCAGATTTATTTATTCTATTTCCTGAACGTTATTATGGGGGCGGCCATCTTTAATTAGATTTTATTAACAGCATTTAGAAAGCATTAAGAGAACTGCTTTACGGCAGCCTCATGGCTATAGACACAATGGTCAGGAGGGGACCTCAATGACTTCTATGGGGGAGTTTTCTAGGCATGCTGTGAGAGTTCATTCTACAAGAAAAGAATAGATAAGCTTTGAAAAACACTTATTGTGAATGATGGATCCTATCTTATCTATACACAGAAGTGGTATCATTACAGGCAGGATTAGACTGACAGATAACTACAATAAAGTGATCTGTACAGACCAATAAGTTGTGCCTATTATTAGGCCCAGTGGCCAGTGTGAAAACTGTGGGATTTTATTTTATTTTTTAAATATTCAGTATATATTGAAAATTAAAACTAGCAACACCAGAAATTCCTTAAAAATATGTTAAACATAAAAATGTGATTTAAAAAAAGGTAATTTTCTGGTGACACATTCCCTTTAAGCATTCACACTATAAAGGCCTTTATAATGTAGGCTTTGGGTCCACTGATCAGTCCACATATACTGTATATTATATTGTCAGGCTGAGACCCAGAGTATTGTTTCTAAGTATTAAAAGAACATTTTCACAATCGGTAATGCACATATTAAATGGACATAACCTAACTTGAACATAACTCCAGTAATTCTTACTGTATGCCAACATTCATTTCCAAATCTCTCAATGCAAAGTTTCCACTGAGCTATATTTAATTGTAAAGACCATTTTGTGAATGTTTTTTCCATCATAAGTGATGTTGGTAGTATCATTATTCCAAGAACATTAATCATACCTTGTCAAGGCAGTTTTTACCCTAAGGAACTGGGGTTGTTTTATCACTTCAGCCTGAACTCTGCTTGACCATAGGTTCACATAGTATAAACCTCTGGATAGCAAAAACACTGCTTGAGCCTTTTGTAACAGGTATTTCAGACTAAAAATCTATGTTGATTTGATAGAATGCACTGCAAGCTATAGCTTCAGTGTCGGTAGGTTAATGTGAGTTATGACAATATGTCCAAGTTGGAGCAAGGTATAGCAGATGTCACAAAAGATGAGCAGCTTGATGTGATTAATGATTCTTACTGCTTGATCTGCCCTTTATGGGATTGCTTAGTGAGATGTCAATTACAGAAGTTACTAGTATTTTCATAAATAAAGAGCTATAGTATCATGTATAGACTGGGATACGGACTGTCTTAGAATTTACTGTATTAGAAGATGTCAGAAATGCATTTTCTAATTATACTAGAACATTGAACTAGCTTGTGGGGTGTTATGAAGTTATGGTCTAGTTTGGAAAGAATGTAGCTATTATTCATATTAGTGCATGACTAGAGGAAAGGCCAGATCTGCTATGTACAAACCCACCTGACCTGGAAACTACCAACCACCTTGTAAGAAAGCAAACTCAAAAATTTGGTGGAAAGGCTGCAGCAGCATATTAATCAAGTCATATAAATTCAAACACTATAAATATTCAATAATAACATAATATATGCTTAACATTGCATACCATATACATAGAAGAACCTGGATGTTCAAAACAACCTGTTGGAGTGGGGGGGCACTGACAAGCTCTCTTCCCTCGGCTGTATTTAGGGTGACCACTGGCTTCACCCAAGAAAGCCGGACCTTACTGGCCATGCCCCAAACCACGCCCACCTCTGTGAAGCCACGACCCCTCCTCAGGGAATCCACGCCCCCATAGCCAGCCGCAAAAATAACAGGGGGAGGACAGGAAAGAAGGGATGTGAGGGGAAGGTGAGCTGGGGGCAGCTGGGGTGCTTCTCTGCCCGTAAGTCAGCCACAGGGAACAATGTCTGTGGATCTAGTGACTGACTGGGGATCAGAGAAGCCTCACTTAGTTGCTGCAGCTCACGCTCAGACAGTGCAGTGCTGCTGTCTGAGCATGAGCTACTGAAAAGGTGGACATTCCTGTGTCCGTCCAGGCCCTTTGCCGCACGGAGGACGGGGAGCCAGAAAACCGGACTGTCCGGCCTAAAACCGGACATCTGGCCACCCTAGCTGTATTCCATCTGACCCAAGGGCACCTTTGTTCAGAGACCTAAATCCCTTCCTGGAGAGCTAGGCGACAAAAATACAAATCCAGCTGGATAACCATCCTCAAGACAAACAGCAAAATGGGGCAGTGGGTGGCAATACCAGTACCCACTGATGAAGGTGGGTAAAAGAAGGAGCACTTGGCCTCAGATGTGTGGAATTGTTCGGCTGGCAGCATCAGAATAGTAGCTGAGGCAGGTAGCCAGAAGAAAGCGGTCTCTTTTGTCAAACTGTTGCTGTGGCACCATGGATGATCTAGTCTGATGCATCAGACATTGGTGTGTGGAAATCCTGGCTGATCCACGCCTGATTCATCTTGACAAAGGTCAGTCTCTCCACATTTTGGGTGGACAGGAGAGATTTTCTTGGGGTAACTATGGCCTCCGCTGCACTAAACACCCGCTCTGATGCCACACTACTGGACGGGCAGGGAAGCTTTTCCAGGGCAAAATCTGTGAGTTGCGGCCACAAATCCAGTTTGGCTGCCCAGTAGTCCAGCGGATCTTCAATGTGGGTTGGCAGGGTGCTGTCTAACAGTGATGGCCAGTTCGCATTGTTCGCCTGAGGCACAGGTAAGTCCTTACCTGTGCCTGTGCGCAAGCCGGTCTGAAAACAAATGCGGTCAGCGGGAGCAGGCAGTTCCGAGAACAGCCCGATGAAGGCCCCCGGCGGCTGTTCTCAGAACTGCCTGCTCCCGGTGACCGCATTTTTTTTCAGACCGGCTCGCGCACAGGCACAGGTAAGGGCTTACCTGTGCCTCGCCGGACTTGTGAGAAAAAATGTCAGCTCGCATGTGTTCGCGGGCGAACAATGCGAACTGGCCATCACTGTTGTCCAAGTATGCCACCACCTGCTTGTTCAGGTCCTGCTCCAGGTCTACCTGCTGCTGATGATGAGTAGTTTCTTCACTACGCGGGTGAAGAAAGCTACTTATCAGCGACTGTAGACTCAGGCTGCTGCTGATGGAGCTGGTACTGCTTAGGCAGCGGTCAACTGACTACATAGGATGTCTTTATAGTAGTTCAGTTTGTCCTCCGTCTCAGTGGGTGTAAAAGAGGCCCCCATTCTGGACCTGTAGAGGGGGTCCAACAATTTGGAGAGCTAGAAGTAATCCCTCTGCCGAATGGTGACAATTCGGCTGTCACTAAGCAAGCAAATGAGCATACATCGGCCGTTTGTGGAAGTGAGTCTGAGGGACTCCCTGCCTCCATCTCCACTGCATACTGCCACAGTGTGTCCAGGTCCACTGTCTCATCTTCCCCATCGCCCTTCAGCTCCTCTGGCTGCTCCTGCTCCTCCCCTCCTGTCACCTGAGTAGAAAAACCACCCATTTGGCTACACATTGCCTGTGCTCCAATGTCCTCCTCCCCTCCTCCTTCTCCTCCTTCCAGTTCAGCCCCCACAGGGCTCATTTGGCTGTGAGATCTAGGTGCTACGTCTCCAGTCCCCTGACCAGCCATTTTTACCACCATCTGTTCCAGGACATGAAGCAGTGGAATGACGTTGTTCCTCCCGTAGTCCTGGTGGCTGACAAATAACGTGGTGTCCTCAAAGGGACTGAGAAAACGGCAGGTGTCATGCATGAGCTGCCACTGGCTGACATCAATGTTACACAGGGGAGTACTCCTATCCGCTTGCATCATCAAGAAATCGTTGGTGCCCTTTCTCTGTTCGCATAGTTGGTCCAACATATGGAAGGTGGAATTCCAATGGGTGGAAACGTCGCATATCAGCCTAAATTGGGGGATGACGTTCTGCCGTTGCAGCTCAAGGAGGGTGTGCTTTGCGGTGTATGAGTGGCTGAAGTGCATGCAAAGTTTCCTGGCCATTTTTAGTATGTCTTGCAGATGGGTGGAAGACTTTAGGAACCACTTGACAACCAGATTGAATGTGCCACGGAGGGTGCATGGCTTAGCCTTCCTTGACGCAGCACTGACACTATGTTCCTCCCTTTGTTAGTCACCATGGTTCCGATTTTCAGTTGTCTCGGAGTAAAGCAAAAAATCAATTTCTTGCTGAAGGACATGGAGCAGTTCCTCCCCTGTATGACTCCATTCGCCAAGGCAAATCAGGTGCAGAACAGCATGATACCGCCGTGCCCTGCACATGTGGTATGCTGGAGGGGCACTGTGACTTGTCCCTGCAGTGGAGGCTGAGGACATGGTATAGGATGAGGAGGCAGGGGCAAACATTGTCACAGGACCAACGGCGTGACAACGTGGAGGCAGAAGCGGCGTGACCTGGCCAAGTTGCTGGTGTGGCTGTGCAGGAACCCCGTAAAAGACATGTATTGTCCCTGACTGTAGTTAAAGCTCCACACATCGGTGCTGCCGTGCACTTTGGCAGACACCGAATGGCTCAAGGACTAGCCCACCTTCTGTTCTACATATTTGTGCAGGGCTGGTACTGCCTTTTCCGCTAAGAAATGAAGGCTTCGGACTCTTCACCTCAGCTCCGCACAAGCCATCAGTTCTCTGAAAGGTATAGGGTTCACCACTTGGAAAGGGAGGGACTGAAGCACCAGAAACTTGGACAGGAGCACGTTCAGCTTCTGCGCCGTTGGATGCGTGCAACCATACTGCCATCTCTTGGCAATCACTTCGGTGGATGAGGAGCAGGTGCATCTGGACTGGCAGAAAATGGGAATGACAGACAGCTCCTTTCAGCTGAGGTGGTGGAGCCTTGACTGGCTGAAACCAGACGTGTGCCACTGGGTAATGCAGCGGTTGCTGTGGCAGGCTGGACCACCACATCGGAACCACGGTTCTCTCAGGCAACTTTATGTTGACGCTGCATATGTTGACCCTGGCCACGCTTAACCTTCTGCCCACATATTTTACATATGGCCATGTTAACCTCCTCTGGCAGCTTAATAAAAAACTGCCACACTGCCGAGTAGGTGATTCACTGACTGACTGCTACTGTCGCTGCCTCCTGTGAACCCCTGCACCACTACTTTCTGGGCAGGTAGGCTGCTGCGACATGGGTAGTCTACCCTTGGCACGTTTGGCTCCTGACCTCCCCCTGCTGCCAGCCTGCTGACTCCCAGCCATGCTACCACCTTGCTGGCTCAGCTGTTGCCTCACGGGCAAGCTGCCACCCTTTTCTCCCGATGATGATGAAGCCCCTTCTGCACCCAGCTCCCAAGTGTGATCGGCTTTATTATCATCGAGTAATGTCTGCACGTCACTGATGTCCTCTGGGTCTGGAGCCTGACCGTTCGCAACACCACCTTCCACGCCACTCTCCTCATCAATACTTGCCCGCCTAGCGGAGGAAGCAGCGGATGTCTCCTCCAGATCTTGGCTGGGCAGTAGCTGCTGATCGCCATCTAACAGCTCTCCCTCGCTGAAAAGTGGAGAGGAGCCTACAGCATATAATACTTATCGCGGTGAGGGAACAGAAAAGGACAGAGGCAGGTTGAGGACAAGTGAGAGCACAGGGCCTGCTCCCGGGCTATGCCAACTAAGGGTTGTGTCTGACAAACCCATCAACTGTTGGCTCTGGGTGTCTGATGTCACTTGGGATGAAGTGAAGGACTGAGTTAACCTATCAAGATGGGTTGCTGGACAAGACTGCTAGATGACACCGGGAGCTCAGGCCTCTCGCTGCGAATCCTGCTGCCACGCCCCCTTACTCTGCTGCCACCAATGCCTGTACCAGAAACATTTAGGCCTCTGCCACTCCTCCTTGCATGGCCTGGCACTTCTGTGTCTTATATACTTTTAGCTGAACTAAATAAATTAAAAGCAAATTAAAACATCCCTAAAAGCGATTAATATATTTTTATACTGAAATAGGCCACTAAACGCTTTCACCACAAAAAACTGCAACAGTAAAGTGCGTATATATATTTTTTTCTGTACTGAAATAGGCCAGCAAACGCTTTCTCCACAAATAACTGCAACATTGAAGTGCGTACATATTTTTCTTTCTTTACTGAAATAGGTAACTAACGCTTTCAACACATATAACTGCAGAAGTGAACTGAGAATATATTTTTCTTTTTGTACTGAAATAGGCCACTAAACGCTTTCGCCACAAATACCTGAAACAGTGAAATGCATATATATTTGTATATATTTTCCTTTTTGTACTGAAATAGGCCATTAAAAGCTTCCAACACATATACCTGCAGAAGTGAACTGAGAATATATTTTTCTTTTTGTACTGAAATAGGCCACTAGGCACTTTTACTACAAATAACTGCAACAGTGAAGTGCGTATATATTTTTCTTTTTGTACTGAAATAGGCCACTAAACGCTTTCACCACAAATAACTGCAGAAGTGAACTGAGAATATATTTTTTATTTTTGTACTGAAATAGGCCACTAAATGCTTTCACCACAAATAACTGAACTAGTGAAGTGTGTTTCTTTCTGTACTGAAATAGGCCACTAAGCGCTTTCAACACATATAACTGCAAAGTGAAATGAGAATATATTTAAATTTTAGTGCTGAAATAGGCCACTAAACGCTTTCACCAGAAATAACTGCAACAGTGACGTGCGTAGATATTTTTCTTTCTTTACTGAAATAGGCCACTAAACTCTTTTGCCACAAATACCTGAAACAGTGAAATGCATATATATTTGTATATATTTTCCTTTTTGTACTGAAATAGGCCATTAAAAACTTTCAACACATATACCTGCAGAAGTGAACTGAGAATATATTTTTCTTTTTGTACTGAAATAGGCCACTAGGCACTTTTACTACAAATAACTGCAACAGTGAAGTGCGTATATATTTTTCTTTCTGTACTGAAATAGGCCACTAAACGCTTTCACCACAAATAACTGCAGAAGTGAACTGAGAATATATTTTTTATTTTTGTACTGAAATAGGCCACTAAATGCTTTCACCACAAATAACTGAACTAGTGAAGTGTGTTTCTTTCTGTACTGAAATAGGCCACTAAGCGCTTTCAACACATATAACTGCAAAGTGAAATGAGAATATATTTTAATTTTAGTACTGAAATAGGCCACTAAAAGCTTTCACCACAAATAACTGCAACAGTGAAGTGCGTAGATATTTTTCTTTCTTTACTGAAATAGGCCACTAAACTCTTTCAACACATATAACTTCAGAAGTGAACTTAGAATATATTTTTCTTTTTGTACTGAAATAGGCCACTAGGCACTTTTACTACAAATAACTGCAACAGTGAAGTGTGTATATATTTTTCTTTCTGTACTGAAATAGGCCACTAAGCGCTTTCAACACATATAAATGCAAAGTGAAATGAGAATATATTTTAATTTTAGTACTGAAATTGGCCACTAAACGCTTTCACCACAAATAACTGCAACAGTGAAGTGCATTTATATTTTTCTTTTTGTACTGAAATAGGCCACTAAACGCTTTCACCAGAAATAACTGCAACAGTGAAGTGTGTATATATTTTTCTTTCAGTACTGAAATAGGCCAACAAACTCTTTCGCCACAAATAACTGCAACAGTAAAGTGCGTATATATTTTTCTTTCTGTACTGAAATAGTCCTGCAAACGCTTTCGCCACAAATAACTGCAATAGTGAAGTGCGTAGATATTTTTCTTTCTTTACTGAAATAGGCCACTAAAGGCTTTCAACACATATAACTGCAGAAGTGAACTGAGAATATATTGTTCTTTTTGTACTGAAATAGGCCACTAGGCTTTTTTACTACAAATAACTGCAACAGTGAAGTGCGAATATATTTTTCTTTCTGTACTGAAATAGCCCACTAAACGCTTTCAACACATATAACTGCAGAAGTGAACTGAGAATATATTTTTCTTTTTGTACTGAAATGGGCCACTGAATGCTTTGACCACAATTAACTGCAACAGTGAAATGTGTATATATTTTTCTTTTTGTACTGAAATAGGCCACTAAACGCTTTCAACACATATAACTGCACATGTGAACTGAGAATATATTTTTCTTTTTGTACTGAAATAGGCCACAAAACGCTTTTACCACAAATAACTACAACAGTGAAATGTGTATATATATTTTTTTTCCGTACTGAAATACACCACTAAACGCTTTCGCCACAATTAACTGCAACAGTGAAGTGCATATATATTTTTCTTTTTGTTCTAAAATAGGCTACTAAATGCTTTCAAAACATGTAACTCCAGAAGTAAACTAAGAATATATTTTTATTTTTGTACTGAAATAGGCCACTAAACGCTTTTGCCACAAATAACAGCAACAGTGAGGTGCGTATATATTTTTCTTTTAGTACTGAAAAACATCACTAAACGCTTTTACCACAAATAACTGCAACAGTGAACTGTGTATATATTTTTCTATTTGTACTGAAATATGCTACTAAACGCTTTCACCGCAAATAACTGCAACAGTTAACTGCCTATATATTTTTCTTTTTGTACTGAAATATGCTACTAAACGCTTTCACTGCAAATAACTGCAACAGTGAACTGCGTATATATTTTTCTTTTTGTACTGAAATACGCCACTAGATGCTTTCACCACATATAACTGCAGAAGTGAACTGCATATATACTGTATTTTTCTTTTTCCACAGATATAAGCCAGTAAAGGCTTTTCAACATAGCACTTGCCCCCAAAGAACAAACAGCTGTAATGACAGAGCTGTATAAATGCTATTTGGATCCCCAAATAATCTTTCCCTGTACTTGTAAATCGCTTTTCTAGTACTGTCTCTAGTGCCTTCTGATGTCTCTCCCTGCAAAATTATAGCTGGACAAGGCAACTCATCCACTACAAAAATTTAGCTTTTTCAATCCTTAAAAAGAAACAGACTTGCTTGGGGCTGCCATCTATTTACTGTATGTCTATACAGTATTATTCAGAGGGATGCTCTTGGAAAAGTTGTGTGGCATTCTAACCAGCAACTTCACCATCACTTTTTTTAAGCTCCCAAGTACATAAGACCTTGTAAAAGTGTTTCCTTTGTTAAGAACTCTAGGGTCTCAGTGGCACACCTTCAATGGGGGCAGATCACGCAACTACTACAGAGCCAGGGTAGGAGTGGGCACCAAACTCCTTCTTTTAATGCAACCACCATTAGGTGGAGCTCAGTGCAAACAGATGATTACAGTAACTGTATCTATTTCTATGCACTGAGCTCGCCCTAGTGGTGGATGCACGCCTCCAGCTTTGTAATAGAAGAGAAGCAGGAGTTTTATCTTAGGCATTCTGCTTTGCACTCTGCATTGCCTGAAAGTGATTGATGCATGCATAATTGGAAATTAGGTGGGCTAGTGTTGCTATGGGGCCCTATGAGATCTTACTAGTCTCAGTAATACTAATAGCACTGAAGAAAATCAGGTAGGGCAAAATACCTGGAGAGTCTTACCCAATAGATGGAAATTAGTGATAAGAAAGGTGGAGAGTTACCCATTCTAAGGGATTTCGACAAATATACATAGTGCAAACACTATGGCAGAGAGGCACACGATTCACATGTCAGGTAAAGCAGGCATAAAATGATAAAGGAATATCAGAATTCATTATTTTGCGAATATTCACATTTCCCTCACCAATTAAATTATATTTGTATATATAAAATACAGTGAGCATTACTGTATTCAAAAAGGTAGCATGTCTTGTATATTTAAAATAGGCATTGGAAATACCACTCTGGATAGTTAAAAAGCTAAAAATGATCTGGCCACTGAGTACGATGAAAACAAAAGGTTATTCTTTAAGGCTCTAGAACATAATCTGTGCATATTATTCACATTTCAACAGTCATTTTTTACCTGCTATTCTTTCTCTGAGTAAAATGTAGAATGGGCTACAGCAAATATAGCAAGTACATGCAGCACCCTACAAATGTGTGTTCCTATACATCTAAGTTTAATCAGAAAATGGCTTAGAACAATTGTCGCCATTACCTTGTGCATCAGATCACTGTTTCTGCATAGTTCAAATAAAGCTGTCTTCCCTGCATGATAATAAGGTATAGGAAAGACATTCCTACCAAATGTAGAACATACTCAGGATTTGAAGCAAAATTTAGTTCACAACAGCATAAAGAAAAACTTTTAATTGCTCCTTAAAAGGGTCTGTCCCATGAAAAATATTGTACAGTTTTCAAACCAGCACCTAGATTTGAACTCTTTTGTAATTACATGTAATTAAAAATGTAGCATAGTCACTGAGTTATCCAATGAAATGTATCTGCTGTTTGTTTGTTTTTCTTATTTCTTTGACCTGCTCACTTAGAAGGCCACACATGCTCAGTTTTATCCTTCAACTGCCTCCTGAGTTGTGAGACTTAGCTGCAGCAGAAAAGACACTCCCCTTGAGCTGAAATAAATCTAGAAGATCAATGAATGTGAATACAGGGCTGGTTCTAGCTTTGTTAGAAAAAGATTGTCATGTACTATATAATATCAGATTTTCACTTTTTTACATTATTCATGAGATAACCCCTTTAATTATTTTTCCTGGCAATGCATAGTAGAATTTTAATTTATGCTGCAGGGAACATAGTTTGTTTTACCCCTGACTTTAATCTGTAAGAAATTTGTACTACATAGTAAAACTATTTTTACTTTAAAGGGGTTGGCCAAGTGTTTCATACTGATGGATTACCCTCAGGATAGATCATTCGCAGTAACATACCTCTAATGAAGGCAGACCGCTCAGCAGCCATGTGGCCCGTGGAAGAAGGGGAATCACCCTAATTGCAATTAATAAAATGGCTCTCCTCCATGCCTGGGCTCAGGCGGGCGCTCCCCTCTTATGCAGAGCATCAATGGCTGTGGTTTTATTCATCCCTGAGTGCTCTCTTCCTCTGCTGGGTGATGGGCTGGCCAATCAGCATTAAAAGTGCTAGCAGAGCTTGCTACTGATTTGCTGGTCTAGCGCCCAGCAGAGAAACTTTACTGATCCATGCCACAGGACTTCATTCCTGCTGGACCAGGCATGCCAGGATCCACTGCCTGTGACCAGGTGACTTCAGCATCATGAGTGGGGGTGACTCCAGTCTCCAACACTGTGCGAAGATCTGCCTAAAGAGCCTAGGAGGTTGGCACATTATATATATAAAAAACAAAACAAAAAAAACAGCAGCTGTAGCATGCAGAACAGTTCATGGGAGCAGTGTCAAATTATTTAATAAGCAGTAGCGGGCATAGTTCATGAGTAGGTATGGCAGTGGAACACTATATAATAAGCAGTAGCTGGCACCATTTACGGCAGGGGTACAGTTGTGGCACACTATGTAAAAAGTAGTAGCAGGCACACTTCATGAGGAGGAGCATGGCAGTGGTGCACTGTATAATAAGCAGTAGTAGGCACAGTTGATGAGGAGGGTATGACAGTGGAGCATTATATACTACACAGTAGCAGGCACAGTTCATGGGGGGTATGGCAGTGGTGTACTATATAATAAGCAGCAGCAGGCAGCAGTAGCAGGCACAGATTATGACGAGGTATGGCAGTAGAGCACTATATAATAAGCAGTAGCAGGCACCATTTATGGCAGGGGTATGGAAGTGGCGCACTATATAAAAAGTAGTAGCAGGCACAGTTCATGAGGGGGAGCATGACAGTGGTGCACTGTATAATAAGCAGTAGCAGGCACAGTTGTTGAGGAGGGTATGACAGTGGAGCATTATATAATAAGCAGTAGCAGGCACAGTTCATGAGTGGGGTATGACAGTGGCACACTAATAAGCAGCCGGCACAGTTCATGGAGAGTATGACAGTAGCACACTATATAATACGCAGTAGGCAGCATTACCATGCACAGTACATGAGGGGGGCATGACAGTAAAGCATTATATAATTAGCAGTAGCAGGAACAGTTCATGAGGGGGGGTATGATAGTGCCACACTAGTAAGCAGCAGACAAAGTTCATTAGGGGGGTATGGCAATGGAACACTATATAATAAGCAGCAGCAGATGCAATTCATGAGGAGAGTATGGCAGTGGCACACTATATAATAAGTAGCAGCAAGCAGCAGTAGCAGGCACAGTTCATAAGGGGAGTATGGCAATGGGTCACTATATAATAAGTAGCAGCAGGCATAGTACATCAGTAAGAATAGGTGCACCATTGCAATCAGATTCTGGTATTCTGTTCTAGCATAGAATCAGAATTACCAGAATAGCTGCCGGATGCACATGCCAAATACATCACATGACGAATACCTCCGGCAGGTATTAGGATAGGCCATGGGTAGTAGTGGGGGGGGGGCTAAGAACAAGGCATGAGGGCACAATTCAAATTCTTGCTATGGGGCCGTATGATTTGTATGTATGCCCATGGTCATCATTATCTGATTGGTAGGGGTCCGACTCAGGCACCCTCGCCAATCTGCTGTTTGAAGTGACCATGGCTCTTTGGTGAGCACCTAGGCATCTTTTTAGGCTAGTGGCATCACTTTCATCAGTCACGTAGATGCCACTAAGTCCCATTCAAGTGATTGGAAACTGAAATAGAGGAGGTTCAAACAGATGATCTGTGGTCTGCCACCAATCAGATACTGATGACCTATCCTAAAAGTAGGTCATCAATAGTCAACACTTGGAAAACTCCTTTAGCTTTCTTGTGAAAGCAAAAATACATTTGGAAACATTTGCTAATATTTTTCTTATTAAAAGGAGCATAAGAACAATGCTGCTATTTTACTTAAGCTAAAGCAGAACATGGCTCTTAACATTGCCAGCTTTGCCTGGCTTTTAACATTGAACGCATAATACATTGCATAGCAATCTATTTCATCAGATAAAGTGTGTAACTAACAGTGTACAGCATTTGAATCATAAATATAATCGCTGAGAGAATGAATACTAGAGAGAGCCTAAGCCTACACATCATCCCCTGTGAATCTGTAGTGTCCAGCTGCCACTTCAATGTAATTTTTGGGGGAATTGCTCAATTTAATTAAACCAGCATATATATATATATACATATAGTGAAAAAATCAACCGGCAGCACCACAACTGAAACAAAAACGGGTGCAAGGTCCGAGCACGGCAACTGGAGCTTACCCACTGATAAACAAATGGAAAAATCGGACAGCACTCCAGACGGTTTCTTCGGTAAAGCAAGTAAAATTTAATCACCCATTTGGTGGCAGCAAAAAAGCAACGTTTCGGCTCTACATGAGCCTTTCTCAAGGCTTGAGAAAGGCTCATGTAGAGCCGAAACGTTGCTTTTTTGCTGCCACCACATGGGTGATTAAATTTTACTTGCTTTACCGAAGAAACCGTCTGGAGTGCTGTCCGATTTTTCCATTTTTATATATATATATATAATTACTACAACAATACACAAGGTTGTGCAGCATTCTACCTGTGGGTCCTAACATGAATTTGAGTGTCAGGTTTTCCATTCATTCTATATCCATACGGTTGGAAAGTCATATTTATTTTTAGATTGTTCAATTGAATTAAACCAGCATAGATACGTGAGTACTACAACAAAACATAGCCTAGGGCAGCAATTTACCTGTGTTAACGTGAATTTGAATGTCAGACCTCAATCGTCCATTGTTTAATTACACCAACATACATACTGTATATAATTTCTACAACAATACAAAAGGTAGTGGAGCAATCTACTTGAGAGTGTTAACGTAAATTTTAGCGTCAGGTCTCAATCGTCCGTTTCCGTGTATTCTATATCCACATGGTTGGAATGTAATTTTTGGGGGGATTGTTCAATTTAATTAAACCAGTATATATATATATATATATATATATATATATATATACATAATTACATAATTACTACAACAATACACAGCCTAGGGCAGTGGTGGTGAACCTCTGAGCCCTCTCTGTGGGCACCCGCATCCTGGAAAAAGTCTATGGTGTACCATTATGCCTTAGACTTTTCCTGCCATTCATGAGCTCAGAGTGCACTATGAACAGAACAGACAGCGCACTGAATGTCGGCAGGCTATTATTGCTAAATGATAAAGTACATGGAAGACATACTATATCTGTATGCAGGTTAAATTGCTGTGTTGGCACTTTGAGATAAATATGGGATGCAGTTTGGGCACTCAGTCTGTAAAAGATTTGCCATCACTGGCCTAGGGCATGAATTTACCTGTGAGTGCTATGTAAATTTTAGCATCAAGCCTCAATCAGCCGTTTCCATTTTTTCTATATCCACATGGTTGAAATGTAAATTTGGGAGGGGATTGTTCAATTTTATTAAACCAGCATATATATGTGATTACTACAATACACAGCCTAGAGCAGCAATTTACCTGTGAGTGTTAACTAGAATTTAAGCCTGAGGTCTCAATCATCTGTTTCCATTTATTCTATATTCACATGGTTAGAATTGTATTTTTTGAGGGATTGTTTAATTTAAGTAAACCAGCATATATATGTTATTACTACAGCGAAACACAAGGTAGTGCAGCAATCTACCTGTGAGAGTTAACATGAAATTGAGTGTCAGGCCTTTACGTTCATGTATTTCTCCATATGGTTGGAGTATTTTTTTTAGACTTGTTGAAATTAGTTAAGCTAGCATAAAGGTGATCAGTACACCATACACAGGCCAGCACGTAAAAGTACTTATGAATGACAACAAATTTAGGCCTAAATCCGATTCCATTTATTTCAGTTTTCACACGTTCTCAGTAGTGTTGATCGAGCACCAAAGTGCTCGTGTACAACACTTTGCGATGCTCGGGTGTTCTACCGAGCACAATGGAAGTCATTGGGAGAACCCCAGGTACCCCCTACTCTGAAGAGGGGAGGGTGTTGGGACTCTTGTTCGGCTTATGAGTCCCTGCTCTGACTCCATATATAGTTATGTCCATATATGGAGTCAGTGCTTGGGGACACCCTAGTGTATTTAAATATAAGTTAGCCAATATTTCAGAAAAGTTTCTGCCAGGATTTGAAATCACAACCTTCTGTATTAGAGGCAAAGCACTTAACAACTCAGCTATAATAGCTGCATAGCCAGTTACTTAAAAAAAAATCTCATACATATTTTTTATTTATTTATTGACTGACTGGCTGGCTGGCTATGTAGCTATATAGTGTAGTGGTTAAAGTCCTGGGCTGTGATGCAGAAGCTGGGAGTTCAAATCCTGTCAGAAACTTTTTCATAAGTAGAGGCTAAACTTAGCCCAGAACTTTAAGCACCACACTATATTGCTGAATAGCCAATCACAAAAAAATAATAATATGATAGTTCTACTGTATAGGTCTCAATAGAAGTACAGTACAGTAGAAGTCTCATTTCTTTTTTTAGACCTTCTTTGATCTTCCTGGAGCTGATTGCTGGCTGAGTCCTTGCCATTTTGGCTAATCTTCTATCCATTTGAATGGTAGTTTTTTGCTTTCTTCCACATCTTTCAGGTTTTGGTTGCCATTTTAAAGCATTTGCGATCATCTTAGCTGTGCAGCCTATCATTTTCTGCACTTCTTTATATGTTTCCCCTATCCAATCAACTTTTTAATCAAGGTACGCTGTTCTTCTGAACAATGTCTGGAACAACCCATCTTCTTCAGAGTTTCAGAGAGAAATGCACTGTAACCAGCATGTACAAAATTTGCTGCCTTCCTTCCTTAAATAAGGGCAATAATTGCCACCTGTTTTTCAAAGAATAATTTACCTCACTCATTTAACTTCACACTGCTATTATTTTGAACATGCCCCTTTCAATGAGCGATTGAATTACAGAGAATCAGCAGAATGCATGTCATGACTGTTGGGTCTGTTGGATTTCTATTACTCTACTACACCTGCTAGTAAATTATTTGCAATGTAGAAATATCATTTCTATCAAAAGCTGTGATTGATCAAGTTAGTGATGTCTGTCTTCTATTATTTTGAACACAACTATAAAGGATGGTTTGGTAATTCTGCAGTGTCTTCCTTCTCTTGCAGTAGTTTAAACTAGAGAATAACATGCTTCAAAATTTGTCAACTTTGTAAACAGATGACCAAATATTGCGTGGAAAGTGGTTAGGTAGACCAATGTAAACTAGGAGAATGTAGCTACTGCTTCATGGCTATAGACTACAAATCTGAGTGTTGTCTGAACCTGTAGTCAAGCATTATACCCTTGATTCTTGCTAAACTTTTCCTGTGTATTGTATGAGCTGCTATATGATACAAGCAGGTAAATGTTCTATTGATGAACATATTTCTGAGCTGCACTTTCTTCTAGAAATCACAACTTGCCCAGCTATATCCATTGTGTGAGAGGGAGGGCAGTCGAGTCAAGCAAGACAGGCCAGCAAGAGAAGGTTGTGGGAAGCATGATCCTCACAGAATGCCTGTAAGGATGTACGGGAAGACACTGCCATGTTGGTCACTCATTTCCTGGTCATCTGTTTGGCACTGTATGCATTAGAATTTGTGTTGTGTTGGGAAGAGTTTGTATAAGCACAGCCTAGGAGAGGTTTTGGACTGCCAATTTACTGTGATAGGGGGTCGCTGCTTTGGTTAGATGGCAATTAGCCAGTTATACGGTGGATCTCCATTCACACCAAATTGTCAGTTGTGCATGGTCAGCTGCAGTGGTGAGCAGCAGGAGCAAGAGAAAGGTGACATTGCCCATTGAAGCTACCAGTAGATTAGCCATTGCAGAACTGAAGTGTGAAGTTGGGGCTGTTCAGCCAACTGTATATAAAGGACTAATTGGGCTGTGTTGATCCATCCTCCTCTTAACTACCACCTGAAGTGCCCTACTGCACTTGCAGCCCCATGAGAATAAACCTGTTAGTAAATTATTAGAAACCTCTGTTCTCTCTGTGGCTTGGTCTTTATCGCCATGAAAATTAAGTGCCTGCTCTCTTTACAATTAAAGGAACAACAGATCTTGAAAATAGAAGCCAGCCAACAGAATAGTGCAAATTGAATCTGTCAAAGTTCATGGAAACATACAAAAAAGATTTTTATTAATAACCAATGTTTTTCTATTCTTTGAGGTCTGTATAGGAAAATATTCTAGACAATACAAGTTACCTGCTTAATTTTTCTACTAAAGCATTAGTATAAATGTTTTAGTAGAAAAATATATCTGTAGACAATATGTCTACAAATTCATTTGGCTGGATTAAATCATGATGTTGCAGCTAGCCACCACTGTGTTAAGCTCACTCGGTAGTCTACACCCATCTTCTGCTCCCATCCTCTGGGCTGGCCTGGCCGATGCACCCAGTCTCTCACTCCACACTTACTTAGGCTTGCTTGCTGGCAAAACCTCTCCACCTCTCCCCAAAGAATACACATGCACTTTCTCTGGCTCTCAAAGGGACACTGTAACCCCTTAATCTTCACCAGCCAATGGCTGGCAGTTTTGGGGTAATTAAGCACGTTCCCCTGTTGGAAGGTGCCTGAACAATAAGGTTCCTTAGCTTGTTAAGTTCCCTTTGAAGGTGTGCTATTCTGTTGTCAGTTGTGTTCTGACCTCAGCCGTTAACCTGTATTGTGTCTTCATTGCCTGACCTGACTTGTCAGGAGGTAGTGGCCTAATGACTCCCTGCAGCAAAGTCCAGATCCCTGTATAGGGGTTAAAGAATGATTACCAGGGGACTGCCAGGATAATGCCCTTAGGTTCAGCCGAAAGCCAAATCTGTTAGTTAATACAGTGGTTCCACACCCACTGCTGTAACACATAAAAGTAGTTCACAGTAGCTTTATAAACAATTATTTTATGAATGGACTTTAATTAGTTTTCATTTGTATCATGGGGTATCATCCCTCAGGAAGTTCCTCTTAAATAAAATGCAATTGCAAATCAATCTTGACTGAACATAATGGCAAATGCAGTGGCACACAAAACTAACTGATTCCTTTACGAGGCATGAAATGCTCATGTTATAATACTCAAATGAGGCGCAATAAATTTGCCAGTTTCAGTACATGTAAGGTGGTGCAATCTCTTAATATTGCTAAATAGATTAATAAAACTCCAAACAGTAAATGCATTACTTTCATCAAGTCCCTGTTCATGTCACACAGATCACACACAGACTATATTAAGGTCCTTTTTTACAGGTACATTATCAGAGTGATTATCAGGAACTGAAATTCATAGAAACACTCATTCAAGATAATGCATAAATGCATCACCTTCAGCAGGTGAGCATATCTCTCATCATAGGAAAACAACAGATGGCTCACCTAGATAAAAAAAAATGGAAAATAAATATAAATATAAATAAAATAAGTACAAATAAATGAATAAATATACCTACAAAATAATGTTGAGCTCCTAGTGCCTTTAGATACTATTATCTATCACAAGTATCTCTCATCATGCACCCAAATTTATTGTTTCTGGGCAGCTCGTCAACCATTGTAAACAGGGATTTGCTGCCCACAAACAATAACGCTGGGTTCACACCTGAGCGTTTCTCAAACGCGCGTTTTACGTGCGTTTTTGTAGCGCGTTTTTATGCGCGTTTTTTGTAATAGTAAACGCGCGTTTGACGCGCGTTTGTGTCATTGACTGCAGTGTCCTATGGCCACAAACGCGCGTCAAAACGCCCCAAAGAAGCTCAAGTACTTGTTTGAGCGTCGGGCGTTTTACAGCGCGTTCGTACGCGCTGTAAAACGCCCAGGTGTGAACCATTCCCATAGGGAAGCATTGGTTTTCATGTCTTGAGCGTTTTACAGCGCGTTTGAACGCGCTGTAAAACGCTCAGGTGTGAACCCAGCGTAAATGTATATGGGCACGAACAGTCTTGTTATACATCTTTATGTATTTTTGTACAGATGTAGCCAAAATCTTAACTCGTTTTAACATAACAAAATCACAATGCACACGCTGTGATTTAAAAATACACTGCAGTTTAAAAAAAATAACACTATAAAAAGAGAGCACTGCCTTTTAAAATTTCCATGTACTGCAATCCAACATCTAGAGCTGGCTTTTTTTTCTTTTTTTTTTTTTCAAAGAATGCAGCAAAAATAACAAAACACAGGAAAAGTGTGATTAAAAAGCTATATCAACCCAGGTTAGCTTTTTTATTTTTTTTGCTAGCTTAATAACCATATTAAAAAAAAAAATACAGGAAACTCCAACTTATGGAAATTACTGCAAGTAATGATGATGGATCAAATGTATGGATCAAATCTGCTCATATACAGCTGCATAGGTAAAGTAAGGATAAACTAATAAAACAATAGCAGAATTCATTATTTTCTGTGCATTCACCTTTCCTTCACCCACAAAATTCTATTTGTTTGAATAAAACACAGTAATTGCTTAAATCTCTATCTGGTGCCAAATACAAAATGCAGGGTCAGAATGGAAACCTTAAACTAAGAAAGATTGAATGTATTTTGCTTTCTAGACCATTTTGTTATAAAGGTGAAATGGTTCATTTTTCCCATAAATTTCCTAAAAGTACCATAGGTGCTGTGAACCGAGTCTAATGAACATAAGAAAGTAAACTTGCTCATGCTTATTTTATATTGAATTTACTTTAAAAATATTTAGTATTATCTAGAGATGCTGTTACATAGTGAATGTGAGCTGAAAATAAGCTAAGAGAGCAATATTGAGCCATGGAGTCAGGAAATGCCTGTATACCTTCAGAGGTCATCTTACCTATCGGTAGTGATGGACGAACATCTGCCGGGACGGTTCGCGAACAAAAATTCCGCAAGTTTGCGGCGGGTCCCATTCATTTTAATGGCAGACGAACCTGAAAAACCTTCAGCTCATATTTGCAGCCAAGAAATAATTACTAGAAGTGCACAAATAGTCTCACAACATGGACAGTGACATACCAGATGTATTAGATCTCCATTCATTATTTTTTTCAATGCGAAATATCGGCAATATAATTTTCGTGTACGCGCATGTGCAAATGCACTATACAGTACCCAAATGCACTATAAAGAAAGTATATTGATATATAACACCCCGCTTCAATCAGTTTTTTGGGGGGGGGACTGGTATATCACACCAGTAGAAATTATTTGTTCCAATAGCGCTTGTCCCTCTATATACCTGCAGTATCGCAGCAGAACCGCACACAACTGCCGCACAATACAAATGCACTATAATATACTTTCTAACATAGAAAGTATATTATAACATTGTACAAGGAAGGCATCCATTACAATATACATAAAGATAAAACGCAACCTTTAATCATTTTACTATGAGGGTCCATTCACACACCGGCAATGTGCATTCTGCAATTTGCGGACCGCACATCGCCGGCACTATAATAGAAAATGCCTAATCTTGTCTGCAATTGCGGACAAGAATAGGACATGTTCTATTTTTTTGCGAAAACGGAAGCACGGATGCGGAAATGCGGATCCGCAAATGTGGATGCGGATCTGAAAATGCAGTTGCGGACAGCACATTTCGGCCCCATTGAAAATTAATGGGGCTGCACCCATTCCGCAAAATAGCGGAACGGATGCAGACGTGTGAATAGAAAAGATATCCCTCAAAATTAAAATTAATTAAATTATTAAAGTTAGGCAAAAAGCATAGATGTGGTAGGCAATAACAAGTGCTTGGCGGCACTAAATCAGGTGCTCGGCGGCACCAAGTCAGAAACCATATGTCCACAATCCGGGGGCTTCCAGTGCACATCGATGAATCCAGGAGGGAAAGCAAAAAACATCTATCCCTGGGCTAGATGATGATGTGGTATTGAAGGGCAAAGTACTGTCCCTGATATTGCCCTACAGGGGGGTGCTATTCTGGCCCTGATAGTCTAACCACAGACCACCCACCCTGATAAGAGTGACCACGTCCGGAACCTTACTCTATATAAAAATGGCCCTAGTAAGCCTTTAGCCCCTAGACTCCTGACTTCCAGGTGATCACTATATTGATCTATGTGTTTTTGACTCATTATAAAAGTATATTATAAGTATATCGCACCCCTCTGTGTATCACACCTATCGATAGCACACATATACCAGTCCTTAAAATGACTTTTGTGGCCCTATTAGCTAGCGTTTGGTGTCCCTAACAGCCTGTCCCTGCTCTACACAGCAACCTCTCCCTACACTGGCAAAACACTGAATGTAAAATGGCGGCCAGATCAGGTTTATTTATAAGGTAGGGGGTATGTCCATGTGCTGAAACGTCTCAATTGGCTGTCCTGTACCACCTGATAGATGTGTCATGGGTTAAAGTTCTTCACAATGTAAAAGAATATGGCGGGTGCGAATATCTCCATATGTTCTCATGTTCAGCAAATTGCAAACACGCAAAGTTTGCCGCGAAACGACCGCCTGGCGAACCGCAAGGCCATCTCTACCTATCAGCACTTAGTTACTTACCTGTACAGGTGACACATTCAATCTAAGATTAAATTAAAGTCCATTCATAGAATAATTGTTTATCAAGCTACTGTGAACTACTTTTATGTGTTACAGCAGTGGGTGTGGAACCACTGTGTTAACTAACAGATTTGGCTTTCGGCTGAACCTAAGGGCATTATCCTGGCAGTCCCCTGGTATTCATTCTTTAACCCCTATACAGGGATCTGGATCTGGACTTCGCTGCAGGGAGTCATTAGGCTACTACCTCCTGACAAGTCAGGTCAGGCAATGAAGACACAATACAGGTTAACGGCTGAGGTCAGAACACAACTGACAACAGAATAGCACACCTTCAAAGGGAACTTAACAAGCTAAGGAACCTTATTGTTCAGACACCTTCCAACAGGGGAAGGTGCTTAATTACCCCAAAACTGCCAGCCACTGGCTGGTGAAGATTAAGGGGTTACAGTGTCCCTTGAGAGCCAGAGAAAGTGCATGTGCATGCTTTGGGGAGAGGTGGAGAGGTTTTGCCAGCAAGCAAGCCTAAGTAAGTGTGGAGTGAGAGACTGGGTGCATCGGCCAGGCCAGCCCAGAGGATGGGAGCAGAAGATGGGTGTAGACTACCGAGTGAGCTTAACACAGTGGTGGCTAGCTGCAACATCATGACTTAATACAGCCAAATGAATTTGTAGACATATTATCTACAGATATATTTTTCTACTAAAACATTTCTACTAATGCTTTAGTAGAAAAATTAAGCAGGTAACTTGTATTGTCTAGAATATTTTCCTATACAGACCTCAAAGAATAGATAAACATTGGTTATTAATAAAAATCTTTTTTGTATGTTTCTATGAACTTACTGACAGATTCAATTTGCACTATTTTGCTGGCTGGCTTCTATTTTCAAGATCTGTTGTTCCTTTAATTGTAAAGAGAGCAGGCACTTAATTTTCATGGCGGTAAAGACCAAGCCACAGAGAGGACAGAGGTTTCAATAATTCACTAACAGGTTTATTCTCATGGGTCTGCAGGTACAGTAGGGCACTTCAGGTGGTAGTTAAGAGGAGGATGGATCAACACAGCCCAATTAGTCCTTTATATACAGTTGGCTGAACAGCCCCAACTTCACACTTCAGTTCTGCAATGGCTCATCTACTGGTAGCTTCAATGGGCAATGTCACCTTTTTCTTGCTCCTGCTGCTCACCACTGCAGCTGACCATGCACAACTGACAATTTGGTGTGAAAGGGGATCCACCGTATAACTGGCTAATTGCCATCTAACCAAAGCAGCGACCCCCTCCCCTATCACAGTAAATTGGCAGTCCAAAACCTCTCCTAGGCTGTGCTTATACAAACTCTTCCCAACACAACACAAATTCTAATGCATACAGTGCCAAACAGATGACCATGAAATGAGTGACCAACATGGCTGTGTCTTCCCGTACATCCTTACAGGCATTTTGTGAGGATCATGCTTCCCACAACCTTCTCTTGCTGGCCTGTCTTGCTTGACTCGACTGCCCTCCCTCTCACACAATGGACATAGCTGTGCAAGTTGTGATTTCTAGAAGAAAGTGCAGCTCAAAAATGTGTTCATCAATAGAACATTTACCTGCTTGTATCATATAGCAGCTCATACAATACACGGGAAAAGTTTAGCAAGAAGCAAGGGTATAATGCATGACTACAGGTTCAGACAACACTCAGATTTGTAGTCTATAGCCATGAAGCAGTAGTTACATTCTCCTAGTTTACATTGGTCTACCTAACCGCTTTCCACGCAATATTTGGTCATCTGTTTACAAAGTTGACAAATTTTGAAGCATGTTATTCTCTAGTTTAAACTACTGCAGGAGAAGGAAGACACTGCAGAATTGCCAAACCATCCTTTACAGTTGTGTTCAAAATAAGAGAAGTCAGACATCACTAACCTGATCAATCACTGCTTTTGATAGAAATGATATTTCTACATGGCAAATAATTTACTAGCAGGTGTAGTAGATTATTAGAAATCCAACAGACCCAACAGTCATGACATGCATTCAGCTCATTCTGTGTAATTGAATCACTAATTGAAAGGGCCATTTTCAAAATAATAGCAGTGTGAAGTTCAATGAGTGAGGTAATTCATTCTTTGAAAAACAGGTGGCAATTATTGCCCTTATGTAAGCGAAACAAGTGACCCCACAAGTGACCCCATTTTGGAAAGAAGACACCCTAAGGTATTTGCTGATGGGCATAGTGAGTTCAAAGAAGTTTTTATTTTTTGTCACAAGTTAGCGGAAAATGATGATTTTTTTTTTCTTATAAAGTCTCATATTCCACTAACTTGTGACAAAAAATAAAAACTTCCATGAACTCAATATGCCCATCACGAAATACCTTGGGGTGTCTTCTTTCCAAAATGGGGTCACTTGTGGGGTATTTATACTGCCTTGGAATTTTAGGGGCCCTAATGCGTGAGAAGTAGTTTGAAACGTGTAAAAAATGCCCAGTGAAATGGTGCTCTTTAGAATTTGTGCCCCTTTGCCCACCTAGGCTGCAAAAAAGTGTCACACATGTGGTATTGCTGTACTCAGAAGAAGTAGGGAAACGTGTTTTGGGGTGTATTTTTACATATACCCATGCTGGGTGAGAGAAATATCTCTCTAAAAGTCAACTTTTCCCATTTTTTTATACAAACCGGATTCCAAAAAAGTTGGGACACTGAACAAATTGTGAATAAAAACTGAATGCAATGATGTGGAGATGGCAAATGTCAATATTTTATTTGTAATAGAATGTAGATGACAGATCAAACGTTTAATCCGAGTAAATGTATAATTTTAAAGGAAAAATACGTTGATTCAAATTTTCACGGTGTCAACAAATCCCAAAAAAGTTGGGACAAGTAGCAATAAGAGGCTGGAAAAAGTAAATTTGAGCATAACGAAGAGCTGGAAGACCAATTAACACTAATTAGGTCAATTGGCAACATGATTGGGTATAAAAAGAGCTTCTCAGAGTGGCAGTGTCTCTCAGAAGCCAAGATTGGTAGAGGATCACCAATTCCCACAATGTTGCGCACAAAGATAGTGGAGCAATATCAGAAAGGTGTTACCCAGCGAAAAATTGCAAAGACTTTGCATCTATCATCATCAACTGTGCATAACATCATCCGAAGATTCAGAGAATCTGGAACAATCTCTGTGCGTAAGGGTCAAGACCGTAAAACCATACTGGATGCCCGTGATCTCCGGGCCCTTAAACGACACTGCACCACAAACAGGAATGCTACTGTAAAGGAAATCACAGAATGGTCTCAGGAATACTTCCAGAAACCATTGTCAGTGAACACAATCCACCGTGCCATCCGCCGTTGCCAGCTGAAACTCTACAGTGCAAAGAAGAAGCCATTTCTAAGCAAGATCCACAAGCTCAGGCGTTTTCACTGGGCCAGGGATCATTTAAAATGGAGTGTGGCAAAATGGAAGACTGTTCTGTGGTCAGACGAGTCACGATTCAAAGTTCTTTTTGGAAATCTGGGACGCCATGTCATCCGGACCAAAGAGGACCAGGACAACCCAAGTTGTTATCAACGCTCAGTTCAGAAGCCTGCATCTCTGATGGTATGGGGTTGCATGAGTGCGTGTGGCATGGGCAGCTTGCATGTCTGGAAAGGCACCATCAATGCAGAAAAATATATTCAGGTTCTAGAACAACATATGCTCCCATCCAGACGTCATCTCTTTCAGGGAAGACCCTGCATTTTTCAACAAGATAATGCCAGACCACATTCTGCATCAATCACAACATCATGGCTGCGTAGGAGAAGGATCCGGGTACTGAAATGGCCAGTCTGCAGTCCAGATCTTTCACCTTTAGAGAACATTTGGCGCATCATAAAGAGGAAGGTGCAACAAAGAAGGCCCAAGACGATTGAACAATTAGAGGCCTGTATTAGACAAGAGTGGGAGAGCATTCCTATTTCTAAACTTGAGAAACTGGTCTCCTCGGTCCCCAGACGTCTGTTGAGTGTTGTAAGAAAAAGGGGAGATGCCACACAGTGGTGAAAATGGCCTTTTCCCAACTTTTTTGAGATTTGTTGACACCATGAAATTCTGATTCAACATATTTTTCCCTTAAAATGGTAAATTTTCTCAGTTTAAACTTTTGTTCCGTGATTAATGTTCTATTCTGAATAAAATATTAGAAGTAGGCACCTCCACATCATTGCATTCAGTTTTTATTCACGATTTGTATAGTGTCCCAACTTTTTTGGAATCCGGTTTGTACAAAGTTGTCATTTGACACAGATATTTATCTCACCAGCATGGGTATATGTAAAAAGACACCCCAAAACACATTACCCAACTTCTCCTGAGTACGGCGATACCACATGTGTGACACTTTTTTGCAGCCTAGGGGCGCAAAGGGGCACAAATTCCTTTTAGGAGGGCATTTTTAGACATTTGGATTCCAGACTTCTTCTTACACTTTAGGGCCCCTAAAATGCCAGGGCAGTATAAATACCAAACATGTGACCCTATTTTGGAAAGAAGACACCCCAAGGTATTTCGTGATGGGCATAGTGAGTTCATGGAAGTTTTTATTTTTTGTCACAAGTTAGTGGAATATGAGACTTTGTAAGAAAAAACAAACAAAAAAAAACATAATTTTCCGCTAACTTGTGACAAAAAATAAAAACTTCTATGAACTCACTATGCCCATCAGCAAAGACCTTAGGGTGTCTTCTTTCCAAAATGGGAAAAACTGAACGGCACAGATTTCTTCATTCGCATCGATCAATGTGGATGAAAAAATCTCTTCCAAAAAAAAAAAAAAAAGGCGTCTGCCACGACATAGGAGCTCCGCCCAACATCCATACCCACTTAGCTCGTATGCCCTGGCAAACCCGATTTCTCCATTCACATCAATCGATGTGGATAAATAAATAAATCATTGCAGTTTTTTTTGTTTTGTTTTTTATACAAAGTGTTTGCCAAAGAATATGAACACCACCGCCTCCTCAGCCCATAAGCATCGGCAAACATATATTTTTTGCTGCAGAGAAGAAATCTCATCTTGCAGCGCCGCATACACCGACTTTTGTGTAATCTGACAGCAGCGCAATGCTTCTGTCAGAATGCACATCAGTGCTGCAGCTGGTCGATCAGCTGGTCCACCTAGAAGGTAAAAAAACAAAAAAGAAAAAAACAGGCCGCAACACAATAAATTTATTAACCTGAACTTTATAATAACTTTTGAACAGAACATTAACTTTTATGAACTTTGGAAACAGAACATTAACTTTTTTGCTTACCGGTGATTTTTTGTTTTTGTTTTTTTGTTTTTTACCTTTATAGGACAAACCGCTCCTTCCCCATAGGACAATGTGCAAAGCACAAATCGCCCAGAGATGTGGCAAAGTACATTATGCACTTTGTCCCAGGTGAAAGGAGAGGTTTGCAGCAGCTCTGTGTGAATGGGCCCTAATAGCCCTGTGTGCCTGTCCTGTGAGATGCAATCCCTATGCTAAGTGTACCTGTGTGCGGTACTTCCGGAAACACTCCCCTAAGAATAGGGCAGGGTGGTCAGGGCAGTCAGGACAGAAATAGCGGGTGTCACGCCTTATTCCACTCCTACTACAGACACAACATTTTTTTCGGGGTGGTGGTTGGTTTGAGGTACCAGCAACGACACTGAGGAAATGTCGCTCGTGTAGACGGCTCACTACACTGGTGGTTGGGGCCATGGAACCTCCTGGATACAGGAGGTTCTCGATGATCTCTTCCTGAAATTTGAGGAAGGATCTTGTTCTCCCAGCTTTACTGTAGAGAACAAAACTATTATATACAGCCAATTGAATCAAATATACAGACACCTTCTTATACCAGCGTCTGGTTCTGTGGGAAAGTAAATAGGGAGCCAACATCTGGTCATTGAAGTCCACCCCTCCCATGAGCGAATTATAGTCGTGGACACAGAGGGGCTTTTCAATGACACTGGTTGCTCGTTCAATTTGGATTGTCGTGTCTGTGTGAAAATGGAGGAGAGCATGTAAACGTCACGCTTGTCTCTCCGTTTCACCGCGAGCAATGAAGACATTGAGGAAAGGCGGCGGGATTGGGCACTTTGAAAAGGAAAGCCCGGCCAGTGGGCCACTTGGGAGCCGTTTTTCATAGAATTAAAAGTGCTTTGACTCGGCAGGGAGTAAACACCCAGATGACATAAAGGTATAGTTATAATGTGTTTACAACATTCTCATGGCCATTGCTGGTAGTAATGTTGGTAGAAAAAGCAGAGATATAAAGGTAGAAATTACAAATTTTACTGAATCTTTTTTCACAAAAATATATATCTCGATCTGCTCAGCCCCTCCAGCTCCTCAGTCCAACATGCTGCCTGAAGATTCCATTGCAATTTGTGCTGACTAGTGATGAGCGGCATGTGTCATATTCGAATTTGTAATATTTTGCTAATATTTTGTAGAATATTTGTCATATATTCGCAAATTTGTATATTCATTATATTCTACATTCTTTTTTTTACGTGAAAATTCAGCAAGGTAATGTTTGCGTAATATGCAAATTTTGCGTGCTCAATACAGGCGTGGGTCAAAAACGAATATATAGCACTATAGAATATAGTGCTATATATTCATTTTTAGAATAGTCATTTTTTTCCATCTGAACACATGATTCTTCCCTGCTTCTTGCTTGTGGGCCAATGAGTCATTGGCCCACAAGCAACTTAAGCAGGGAGTAATCATGATGACTACAAATGGAAAAAAAAATGACAAATATTCTAAAAAACAAATATATAGCACTATATTCTATAGTGCTTTATATAATTATTTTTTTTTTAAGCCTGTATTGAGCGCGCAAAAATTTGCATATTACACGATCATTACCTTGCTGAATTTTCACGTAAAAAAAAAGAATGCAAAATATAATGAATATACGAATTCACGAATATATGACAAATATTCTACAAAATATTTGCGAAATATCACATTACAAATATACGGTATAGCACTATATTCTAAATATTCGTGAATTCTCAAAGTGACGATATTCGCAATTAAAATTAGTTATTCGAATATTCACGCTCAACACTAGTGCTGACAGGTCCTCTTAAAAGGCACACATGTGGCCTGCATCAGTCCCCAATATGTAATATAAGAACCTATGTTCCTGTAAACCTTCAGCAAATGGGCATACAATATAAAATGCAAATCAAACAATGCAAATCTTTACATTGGAGGAAAAGAAGGTCCATCATCTTACACAACGACACGTCCATTCCTTGCCTATGGACCTCCATAAGTGATAAACATCTATTCTCCCTTCATTGTGTCATCACATCCTTTCTTTCACATTAGATTAGGATGCTGGACCAACAAAAGGAAATTGTCACAGTGTGGTGGGAGGGAAGGAACACCAGAATGACAACAGAAGGAAAATGACCAGGAACTAGGCCTCAAGGCTAGGTAAAGGGAAATGGTGACCACCTAAGGCACGGGTGTCAAACACAAGGGCCGGGGGCCGAATCCGGCCCGCCAGACCTCGTCATGTGGCCCGCGTAGCCAGTGTGGATGTCCGACCGAGAGTGCTGTGAGACAGACTCCGATCGCATAAGCTTAGCTGCTGTCACTCACTGCGGCAGCCGGGGCCGGGTGATCAGCTGAGCGCAGCCAGCGCTCCTCCTGAGCCTCCCCGAGTCCCTCCCCTCCCTCCTCTAGTCTACACAATCACTACAGTGTAACAGTGAATGATGCCAGGCAGCGCAGCTGCTCACTCACTGTGTTCAATCAGTCTCCGGTCTCCAGTCTTCACTCCTCCTTGCTCCTCCTTGCTCCTCCCCTGCCTCCCAGACTAGTCCCTCCCTCCTTCTCTCTGATAAGGAAGTCAGGTCCACACAGGAAGTGACATCAGAGAGAGAGGCAGGGAGGGAGAATTGAAATCATTCTTCTTCTCCTCTCCAGTCCAGCTCCAGCGCCCAAGTATTGTCCAGCCCAGTGCCCACTGTGCCCTGCCTGCAGACAGTGCAGCAGTGGTTTTTCAACCTGACCAAGACAGTCCTGACACCAGATAATCACTTCTAAAAAGGTATAAATATAAAACATTTGAAGTGTAATGTAACAGTGTTTAAAGGGCTTCTGTCACCCCACTAAAGTCTTTTATATTTTTTTTTGGCTACTTATAATCCCTATACTGCGATTTATCAATACATAATGTTATTAATCATTTTGGTTCAGTAGATTCTCCTAAAAATGTACTTTTATCATATGCAAATTACCTGTCTACCAGCGAGCAGGGCGGCTACTTGCTGGTAGCAGCCGCATCCTGTCATATAGACGCCCCCTCCTCATGTTGATTGACAGGGCAGCGAGCGCGCTTGTTCTCTGGCTCGCCCTGTCTGCATTGAAAATCTGGCGCCTGCGCCGTACCTGTCTTCAGTCGGCGCAGGCGCCGGGTGTAGATGTGACGTCATCGGCGCAGGCGCATTGAGGATGGAGTGGCCGAGCGAGCATCCTCCTCTCAGTGCGCCTGCGCCGACAGAAGACAGGTACGGCGCAGGCGCCAGATTTTGAATGCAGACAGGGCGAGCCAGAGAACAAGCGCGTTCGCTGCCCTGTCAATCAACATGAGGAGGGGGCATCTCCATGACAGGAGGATGCGGCTGCTACCAGCAAGTAACCGCCCTACTCGCTGGTAGACAGGTAATTTGCATATGATAAAAGTAATTTTTTTGCATTATCTACTGAACCAAAATGATTAATAACATGATGTATTGATATATCGCAGTATAGGGATTATAAGTAGCCCAAAAAAAAACAGGTTTCTGAATCTGTCAATCATCAGAAAAAACGTTATGTTATGTAGCTGACTGATGTTAGCGATGGGCTAATGTCAGCAGTACATAACAGTGTGTTTTATAACTCCCTGCCTGCTGCTGCCGCCGTTCTCTTAAAATAAAGACTTATAATATGCAAATTAACCTCTGCAGTGACAATAATTTATGATAATAAAGAGTGGACACATAGTCCTACAGATACAACCGGCCCTTTGAGGGTGACCAAACTGCTGATGCGGCCCCCGATGAATTTGAGTTTGACACCCCTGACCTAAGGAAACCCTAAACCTAGCCCTGACTCCTGTCAGTATGAATAGACCCTGAAGGTGGGAATATTTATACATGGAAACCTAGGCTCTAGTTACCCTGAAAAGCCCTAGGATTAGTGACAGGGTCTGAGACTACTGGTTCCTTCCCAGATGAACGAACCATCATCTCCCTGAGGCCTAATAAACAACGAGCAAATGGGAGCAACAAAATACCTAGACTTATCTTTGATAGAAAATGGATGAGCAGGAACTCAGATGAGAACCACACACCAGCTCTTCCAACTCCAGGCAGAGAATATCAACCACATGGTATGAAGTGTGAGTCCAGACTAAATAGAGGAACAGTATTGACCACAAGCTACACCTGAGACAAGAGGTGTGATCATTACCAACAACAACACTGCAACAAGTGAAAATAGATAGGCTGTCAGATCTTCTAACCTTACTGGCGGGACCCTGACAGAAATGAAACAATACATTTTCCGCTAGTCACCCACCAGAATCCCTGAAATAAGTTGTAAATCAGTTAGGAAACTATTTAGATTTCTAATATTGGGGACCTATGCTTGACTATTTCAGCAGGCGAGGGAAATGAGGGAAATGTTTATCTTCAAGCCATCCTTACTTTTATTTATTTGGAGGGTTACAGGATCTGACCATACATGCCTGTACTAAAGATTTAAACAATTCACTGGGTACGATGTCAAGCTCTGTAAACCACTTAATAAAGTATTTGCTCTGTGGTGCTGTCATGCTCTCATGACATCCATTTTCCTGACATTGACTTTGTCTTCAATGAGCTTGTTTGGTTACTGCTGCTTGGCTGGTTTGAGTAAGCATCTTCTCTAGATAAATAATTTAAGCTACTTGGATGGCTGTCAGATTTCATTTCATATATGTGTAGTATTTTTTATTTATAGTCTATATAGGCTAGTGATAGCTAAAATCAAAGTAAACCTCTAATTTAAAACTCCCTTTCCTTATTTTTCCGATGTAGCATGATACTTAACGGTGAAATTCATAAAATTATTGATAGTTATATATTGTGATAAAATGATTACCATTTGTAAATTAACTATCAATACACAAAATGCAAAAAATGCTCTGCCTTTGTGTCTAAAAATAACCAGTCCTGAAATTTTAATGGCAATATTTAAATCATTCAAAGCATATCCAATATTGTATTCCAGGCTGGCATTTAACAGAATGAATGTGAGAGAACGAGCAAGACTCCGAGATAAAGTATTTATTTGCTCGGCTTGTTTATATTAATAGTTTGGTTGTAAAGAAAAAGGACTGTTCTGTCTTGGAAAACTATACAACCATCTATAAGAGAAATCTGAACTTATAAGGGGTTTCTGACTGTTTAAAACGGATGACCTATCCTTTGGATAGGTGATCAGTATCTGAATGGTGAGGGTCAGACTCCGAGCACCCCCAATAATTAGCTGTATGAAGAAATTACAGCAACGGTGAGTACAGAGACCTTTTCCTAAGCCAGTAATGTAATGTTCATTGATGACATGGCCTAGATGCAGTTCAGTTCCATTAAAGTGAATGGGGCTGAGCTGCAATGCCAAGCACAGCTGCTATCCAATGGACAGTGTTGTGCTTGGTGAACTGTGAGGAGGCAGAAACAGCTGCAAGGAGGCCGAAGCTCACTGAAGCACCATAGCCTCTTCAAAAAGGGATGCTGGGAGTCGGAACCCCTGCAGATAAGATACTTATGACCTGGTGCAATTTTTTTTCACTTTAGGGGTCCCGTTCTAGAGATAAGTATGGGTCCCAGAACCCTATTTTTTTACACATGCAGTCACAGCAATTCCTTAATATTATATATTGACTAGCAGAAGGACCCTGCTTCGCACGGGTATATTTCATCTATTTCATTTAATGTTTGTCTGTGTCGTTAAAAGATATCGATAGTATCCACTATAACAGTCACATCTACAGTACCCCGCCCCTTTAACAGTGACCTCCACAGCAGCCTGCTCACTTAACAGCAACATCCACAGTGCCCACCCCTTTAACATTGACCCCCACAGCGGCCGCCTCTTTAATAAGTGATCTTCACATTACCCAATCTCGTTAACAGTGATTTCCACAATAACCCACTCCCTTAACAGTGATCTCTACAGAACTCTGTTCCCTTAAAATGTGACCTCCACAACACCCCGCCCCCTTAACAGTGACCTCTACAGCACCCCACCCCTTAACACTGACCTTCATAGCGGACTCTCCCCTTAACTGTGATCTCAACAGTTCACTGTCCCCTTAACAATGACCTCCACAGCAGCCCGCCCCCTTTAACAGTGACCTCCACAGCGGCCGCCCCTTTATTAGTGACCTCCACAGTACCCCATCTCCTTAACAGTGATTTCCACAACACCCTGTCCCCTTAACAGTGGCCTCTACAGAAATCTTCCCATTAACACTGACCTCCATAGCAGATCCTCCCCTTAACTGTGACCTCCACAGCAGCCTGCCCCTAGGGTGGCCAGAGGTCCGGTTTTAAGATGGACAGTCCGGCTTTCAGACTCCCTGTCCTCGGTCCAGTGCAGGTCCTGGACAAACACAGGGATGCTCTTTTGAACAGCTCACTCTAAGACAGCAGCACTATGCTGTCTGAGCGTGAGCTGCAGGGAGAAAGTCACCCTTCCTCTTACCCCTGCAGCTGACAGAAGATGATTTTTACCTTTGTTTTTTCAACCCCCGTTCGGCTGCGGAGTGGGAGGGGGTGTGGCTTAATGGGATTGGGGCATGGCTTAGTGGTACCTGTGGGCAGGGTTTTTAAGTCCGTCTTTTGAGAGTGGCCTGAATGGCCACCCTACCTGCCCCTGGACTGTGACCTCCACAGCACTCCTCTCCCTTAACAGTGTCATCCACAGCACCCCTGCTCCTTTAAAGCTGACCTACAGCAGTGAAGAAAAATGTCTGGGTTGTTATGGAAACCTGGTGTAAAACTAGGTGTATGTGGAGTCCTGCGAGCTTCTGTTGGCTGATAAGGGACATGTGACCGTGTGTATGTCAATTGGGATATGAAGAGAAAGACCTACAGGCTTCTATTGGCTAATGTAGGTCATGTGATGTGCCATATTAGCTTTTTTGGGGAATATCTCAGGAACGGTACTTGCTAGAGAGCTGAGCCTTGGTCTAAAACCTACACGGACACCTGATGTACCTTTGTGCCAAATTTTGTGATTGTAAATGCGATGGTGCAGATTCCTTTAGCGGACATACATACATACACACACATACAGTGGGATGCGAACGTTTGGGCAACCTTGTTAATCGTCATGATTTTTCTGTATAAATCGTTGGTTGTTACGATAAAATATGTCAGTTAAATATATCACATAGGAGACACACACAGTAATATTTGAGAAGTGAAATGAAGTTTATTGGATTTACAGAAAGTGTGCTATAATTGTTTAAACAAAATTAGGCAGGTGCATAAATTTGGGCACCACAAAAAAGAAATGAAATCAATATTTAGTAGATCCTCCTTTTGCAGAAATTACAGCCTCTAAACGCTTCCTGTAGCTTCCAATGAGAGTCTGGATTCTGGTTGAAGGTATTTTGGACCATTCCTTTTTACAAAACATCTTTAGTTCATTCAGGTTTGATGGCTTCCGAGCGTGGACAGCTCTCTTTAAGTCACACCACAGATTTTCATTTATATTTGGGTCTGAGGACTGAGATGGCCATTCCAGAACATTGTACTTGTTCCTCTGCATAAATGCCTTAGTGGATTTTGAGCAGTGTTTAGGGTCGTTGTCTTGTTGAAAGATCCAGCCCCGGCTCAGCTTTGTCACTGATTCCTGGACATTGGTCTCCAGAATCTGCTGATACTGAGAGGAATCCATGCGTCCCTCAACTTTTACAATATTCCCAGTCCCTCCACTGGCTACACAGCCCCACAGCATGATGGAACCACCACCATATTTTACTCTATGTAGCAGGTGTTTTTCTTGAAATGCTGTGTTTTTTTTTCCTCCATGCATAACGCCCCTTGTTATGGCCAAATACCTCAATTTTAGTTTCATCAGTCCACAGCACCTTATTCCAAAATGAAGCTGGCTTGTCCAAATGTGCTTTAGCCCACCTCAAGCGGCACTTTTTGTGCTGTGGGAGGAGAAAAGGCTTCCTCCGCATCACTCTCGCATACAGCATTTCCTTGTGTAAAGTGTGCCGAATGGTTGAACGATGCCAAGTGACTCCATCTGCAGCAAGATGATGTTGTAGGTCTTTGGTGCTGGTCTGTGGGTTGACTCTGACTGTTCTCACCATTCGTCGCTTCTGTCTATCTGAGATTTTTCTTGGTCTGCCACTTCGAGCCTTAACTTGAACTGAGCCTGTGGTCTTCCATTTCCTCAATATGTTCCTAACTGTGGGAGACAGACAGCTGAAATCTCTGAGATAGTTTTCTGTATCCTTCCCCTAAACCATGATGGTGAACAATCATTGTCTTCAGGTCATTTGAGAGTTGTTTTGAGACCCCCATGTTGCTACTCTTCAGAGAAAATGAAAAGAGGAGGGAAACTTACAATTGACCCCCTTAAATACTCTTTCTCATAATTGGATTCACCTGTGTATGTAGGTCAGGGGTCACTGAGCTTACCAAGCCAATTTGAGTTCCAATAATTAGTTCTAAAGGTTTTTGAATCAATAAAATGACATTAGTGCCCACATTTATGCACCTGCCTAATTTTGTTTAAACAATTATAGCACACTTTCTGTAAATCCAATAAACTTCATTTCACTTCTCAAATATCACTGTGTGTGTCCCCTATATGATATATTTAACTGACATTTTTTTTTTTTTTTTCAAATCATATTTTATTGTTATGACAAACATGTTACAACAACAAGAAGAGAACAACATAGTACTCCATATTCAAACATTGGCCGATAAGCAAGAATACGATAAAGATAATACATTGGGTGTAATATGCAGGGTGACAACTTAGCATCATACATATGTAAACAGCTTTGATGTACTTAGTCTTGATATCGCACACTTAGTTCCACAGCTTTAGTAAGCCAGACATTTAACCATAAGGTAACTTCTCTTGTTCCTTAGAGTACCCCCTCTTGTTCCTTACACCTAATTCGACTTCCCCTAGTTATTGCGTTCTTTATGCCAATCCACCCGTTTCACCCAAGTCAATAAAAATTTGTCGTGAGATAATGACTCCCAACTTGTCAATTCCTCTAGTTGACATATCTCCTGAACCTTATTGACCCATTCTTGAAGACTAGGGGTTTCTTTAGACAACCAATATTTAGGTATGAGCAGTTTCGCTGCAGCTATGAGGTGCGCAGACAATGAGTGTCTGGCAAGTAAATAATTGCTATCTGGCAGGTTCAAGAGTGCTACGGTCGGGGATATAGGTGAGCCCACCCGGCAAATCTCCTGTACTGCTTTACTAATCTTATCCCAATACTCTGATATAACAGGGCAAGACCACCAAATGTGATACATAGCTCCACTGTCTCCGCCACATCTCCAGCAATCGGCTGAGTATGTAGGAGAAATAGAATGCATTCTCACTGGGGTTTTGTACCATCTGGTTATTATCTTATAGGAATTTTCTTGTAATTTAATACATCTTGAGTGGCCATGTGAGTGTGATAATATTCGGCTTGTGATCTCTTCAGTCAATGACTGCCCTATCTCCTTCTCCCACTGCTCAATAAACCAGGGTCTGGTGTCTGTACTTGACTCCAAAATTTTTCTATATAAATGTGAAATCATGCCTTTCTTACCCACAGATTGGTTCCACACTGCATCATACCAAGTGGGAGTATAACTGCTTGGAGTAGTGGATAAATATAACTTACAGTACCAATTAAGCTGGGAGTATTGTGGGGTCGTCCAGGGGATATGCTCAAATCTAGCCTTCAAATCCGATACTTCTGGTACTTGACGACCTATAAGAAAGTCTCCGACTGCTACATCGCCTAGCGCAGCCCATAGACCTAAAGCATCCTGAAAATCAGCATTTAACAAGTAGGGTAGATGCCTAACAGGTGTGAGAGGGGACACTGAGGTAGAGGCGCTTAAATAACTTGATAACTTGTGCCAACAATCTGCCACTCCCTTCAATGAAGCTGGTAATCTAGAGAAGTGACGGGAAGGCCCACCTGGGTCCCACAACAAGGCCAGAGCTTTGGATCCCAATACTCTCCTAGCAATTAAGCATCCCAGCTTACTAACTTTGGGATTTATTATTTCTGAGTGTAACCTCAACTGTATAGCCTTATAATAGCTGCTGATGTCCGGTAAACTAATGCCCCCTTTAGATCTAGGAAGGGTCAGCCTCCGGTAAGCTAGTCTAGGACGGGTCCGGTTCCATACGAACGCTGAAAAGACTTTTCTTACTTGCGTCAAAAAGTGATGGGGTAGTTGCACCGGTAACGCCTGCATTAAATAAAGTAGTTTGGGGAGGATATAGGTCTTTAAAATATTTTTTCTCCCCAGCCAGGACAGGAACTGTATTTTCAACTCTTTCAATTGAAGTTTAATGTCATCTAAAAGTTTAGGATAATTCCGGGAGAAAAGTTGTTCCGGATCCCTAGTAATTAGAACCCCTAAATAATTGATGTGGTCTTTTTCCCATTGGAAGGGGTACTTCTTCTCTAATTGGGCTATGGTCGCCGGAGGAGTGTTAATTCCCAGCGCCACACACTTGGCCAAATTTATTTTAAAATTGGAGATATAACCAAAGACATCTAGTTGTCTCAGCAAAGCGGGAAACGCAACTTCGGGGTCAGATAGCAAGAGAAGCATATCATCCGCAAATGCCGCTATAGTATGCGTCTGGGACCCTATACGTAGGCCTTGCATTTCCTTGTCCTGCCTAATAGCTTGCAAGAAAGTTTCTAAACAGAGAATGAAAAGTGTGGGGGAGAGTGGGCAACCCTGTCGGGTCCCATTCCCTATCTCGAAGTGAGGAGTGAGGGTGCCATTTATGCGGATTTTAGCCGTGGGGCAGGAGCACAAGGACAGCACAGCAGTCACAAATTGAGAGGGGAAACCAAATTTGTGTAAGGTAGCTTCTATGTAGTACCAATCTACTCTATCAAATGCCTTTTCTGCATCTGTACTCAATAGGGCAAGTCTTTTGCCATGAGTCAAGGCATATTGTTGTGCTTGCATTACTCTAAATGTGCTGTCCCTGCACTCTCTGCCGCTCACGAACCCAGATTGCTCTGGGGAAACCAGATCTCCCAACCAGGCTGCTATACGGTGAGCCAGGATTTTCGCCCAAAGCTTGATATCAGCATTAAGCAAAGAAATTGGGCGATAGCTAGATGGGAGGTTCAAGTCCTTTCCAGGCTTAGGCAAGCCCGTGATGTGGGCCTCTAATGACTGTTTGGGGAGTGTCGTTCCATTCATCAGGGAATTGAACAGTGCCACTAGTTGCGGGCCTAATATACTGAAAAATTTCTTGTAGTATGCAACAGTTAGGCCGTCTGGTCCTGGGCTCTTACCTTTAGGGGTCGATTTTAGTACTTCCTTAACCTCATCTAAAGTCACTGGAGCCACTAGCGCCTCTCTGCCGGCGTCTGATAAGACTGGCAGATTAAGAGGCTGCAAGTATGCGGTTGTTTTTTCCCGACGGTCTTTCTGCACTTCTCCAGTATCATTTTTCTGTATATTATACAAATCATGATAGTACGTGGTGAACACTTGAGACAAGACTTTAGCATCCGTGGAGAGACTACCATCTTCAGTCATCATCTGCTTAATATACGACTGTTCTGACCTCTTTTTAATCATTGCAGTCATCACCTTACTGCCTCTGTTTCCATGTATATAATGTTTGTGTTTGACCCGCATGTAAGCTTTAGCCACCTTAGCATTTAGTACCGACTTCAATTCCTGCCGTAGTGATACAAGTTGTTCTAATTCCCGCTCTGCTAGGGACTTTTTGTGAATTCTTTCTAGTTGGGATATGCGGGTCAGGAGTTCAGAGATGCGTTTTGCCCTTTCTTTCTTGATATAAGAGCCCAATGCAATGAATTCCCCTCGAATCACCGCCTTATGCGCCTCCCAAGATATGGCTGGGGAAGTAACAGAATTCACATTAAGTTCAAAGTAAGTTTGTAATTTCTTCGTGATGGTCTCTGTATGCACTTGCGTATCCAGTATTGTGTGATTCAGTTTCCAGGTCCACTCTCTCCCAACTAAGTCAGGAATCTGAATGACACAAGACACCATGGCGTGGTCTGACACAGTTATATTATCTATGTTGGCAGATTTCACTAAAGGTAAGCTATTCTCTGGCAACATGAGATAATCCAGCCTCTGGTACGACCTATGCGGGTTGGAATAAAAGGTGTAATCTCTTCTGCTCCCATGTACAGATCTCCAGATATCGGCCAATCGTAGTGCCTGTAATCTGACTTGTATGGATTTCAGGGCCCTAAAAGAGATAGCTGAACGCTGAGTCGAAGAATCTAACAAGGGGTTCAGGGTTAAATTGAAGTCACCTCCTAGCAGTATTTCGCCAAATGCAAAGGCTGAGATTTTGTCTAGCATCTCTAATAGCCACTGGACTGTTCTAACATTAGGGGCATATAAATTACATAGCGTAAATTTCTTATGACCTACAGTCATGTGAAAAAATTAGGACACCCTTTGAAAGCATGTGTTTTTTTGTAACATTTTTAATAAAAGGTTATTTCATCTCCGTTTCAACAATACAGAGAGATTAAAGTAATCCAACTAAACAAAGAAAACTGAAGAAAAGTCTTTTCAAGATCTTTTGTAAATGTCATTCTACAAAAATGCCTATTCTAACTGAGGAAAAAGATAGGACACCCTTGCCCCTAATAGCGAGTGTTACCTCCTTTGGCTGAAATAACTGCAGTGAGACGGTTCTTGTAGCCATCTACCAGTCTTCGACATCGGTCTGAGGAAATTTTACCCCACTCCTCAATGCAGAACTTTTTCAGCTGTGAGATGTTTGAGGGGTTTCTTGCACGTACAGCCCTTTTCAAGTCACCCCACAGCATCTCAATGGGATTCAAATCTGGACTTTGACTTGGCCATTCCAGGACTCTCCATTTCTTCTTTTTCAGCCAATCTTTGGTTGATTTACTAGTATGTTTTGGGTCATTGTCATGTTGCATGGTCCAGTTCCGCTTCAGCTTTAATTTTCTAACTGATGGTCTCACATGTTCTTCAAGCACCTTCTGATACACAGTAGAATTCATCGTGGATTCTATGATGGTGAGCTGACCAGGTCCTGCTGCAGCAAAGCAGCCCCAAACCATGACACTTCCACCTCCATGCTTCACAGTTGGTATGAGGTTCTTTTCTTGGAATGCTGTGTTTGGTTTACGCCAAACATGTCCTCTGCTGTTGTGTCCAAATAATTCAATTTTGGACTCATCTGTCCAAAGAACATTATTCCAGAAGTCCTGGTCTTTGTATAACTTTATCTCTGGCAAATGTCAGTCTGGCCTCGATGTTTCTCTTGGAAAGAAAAGGTTTCCTCCTTGCACACCTCCCATGCAAGTTAAACTTGTACAGTCTCTTTCTGATTGTAGAGGCATGTACTTCTACATCAACAGTAGCCAGAGCCTGCTGTAGTTCTCGAGATGACACTTTAGGGTTTTTGGAGACCTCTTTTAGCATCTTGCGGTCTGCTCTTGGGGTGAACTTGCTGGGGCGACCAGTCCTGGGCATGTTGGCAGTTGTTTTGAAAGCCCTCCACTTGTAGACTATCTTCCGGACAGTGGAATGGCTGATTTCAAAATCTTTTGAGATCTTTTTAAATCCCTTCCCAGACTCATAGGCTGCTACAATCTTTTTTCTGAAGTCCTCTGACAGCTCTTTTGCTCTCACCATGGTGCTCACTCTCACTTCAACAGTCAGGAGCACACCAAACTAAATGTCTGAGGTTTAAATAGGGCAAGCCTCATTCAACATGCAGAGTAACGATCTACTAATTATGTGCACCTGGTGTGATATACCTGTGTGAGATCTGAGCCAATTTAAGAGGGAATACATGTGAGGGTGTCCTATCTTTTTCCTCAGTTAGAATAGGCATTTTTGTAGAATGACATTTACAGAAGATCTTGAAAAGACTTTTCTTCAGTTTTCTTTGTTTAGTTGGATTACTTTAATCTCTCTGTATTGTTGAAACGGAGATGAAATAACCTTTTATTAAAAATGTTACAAAAAACCACATGCTTTCAAAGGGTGTCCTAATTTTTTCACATGACTGTATCTCGCAATTTACTAGTAAGTAACGCCCTTCCGGGTCTACTAGCTGGGAATGCAAAGTAAAGGGGACATGTTTCCGTATCCCAATACTAACTCCTTTGGACGCACTCCCATCGGAACAGGAATGGAGCCAGTAATGAAAGTTGGAGTTACCCAAATTGGGAATATGATTAACCGAGAAGTGTGTCTCCTGTAGCATAACAATGTCCACCGATGATGTCTTTATAGATCTAAAAATCCTGCCCCGTTTCACCGGGCCTTTGCAGCCGTGGACATTAAACGTTGCAATGTTAAAAACTAATGGTGCCATTCCTGTTCCTCATAGAAGCAGTCACTCTGTCTTTGCCTATTAGGGCCAAAATTGGAGTACATAACATAAAACAATTCAAAATAACAGATAAACGTACAATATAAGATACTGGCATAAATACTCTTGGGCCAGGCTTTTAGGCATGACCCTGTACCTTGGGGGGTGATCGTCTGTAACATAAACAAACCCTGATCGGCCTAGATCCTTTTTTAGAATACCCGATAGGCTAAATCCACTCCGTCAGGAGTAATATTCTATTTTGCTTACAAACCCAAAACCCCATATTACAGTAACATACTATACAATAGAGTGAAATTATAAGGTGTTAAAGCACGTCCTAGGGTTCACGGACGCACAGACTGATACTAGTGGGTAATGGGTATAAGGTATAAACAATATGAGCAATACTTTCTTGATGAACATTCAGAAATAAAGGGGAAATAAGGTGAAAGCAGTCTTTCAGTAGGCACATACTCTGATTAAGACTAATTCTATTGACATCAAAACTTCATATCTCTTCTGGCCGCTCTCCTATGTCTCCCGCTCCTTTGCTGCTTAGGCTTCAGCCATGGAGATGTCTCTGGTAGAGGCGGCAGTTCTTCTTCTGCAGGAACCGGCAACCAGGAGGCGATTTCCACAGGAGCTATATCCGTCATATCCCAGAAGGGTATTAAATCTGCCGGAGATCGTACTGTAAAACGGCGATCTCCAGCTGTAATTAGGATTCCAAATGGGTATAACCACCGATACGGAAACTTCAAGGTACGCAGCAAATCCGTTAATGGTTTCATTATTCTCCTTTTTTGGAGGGTAGATGCTGCCAGATCTTGAAATAACTGGATGCTCCTGCCCTGCAGTGTCACTTCTTTTAGCTCTCTGGCCTTTTGCAATATTTCTTCAGTGTCCCTGTAGCTCAATATGCCACATATAATGTCCCTTGGGTTCTCTGAGGCATTTGGTTTGGGTCTCAGTGCACGATGCACCCTTTCTATAATTACCCTCTGGGCTCTCTCTGGGCCTAACAGAGTGGCAAACAGTGAGACCATTACTTGTATTAGGTCCTCTTTATCTGCTGCCTCAGGAAGACCCCGTATTCTGATGTTGCAACGGCGGCTCCTATTTTCCTGGTCTTCCATTTGTAATAGCAGGCTGTTCATTGCTCTAGAATGAGAGCTTAGGGAGTCCTTGACCGCTGTGTTAAAAGTGAGCAAGGAATCTTGTACCTGCTCTAAGGACTCCACTCTGTCCCCAATATGCCGGACATCCGTCTTTATGGCGGCTAAATCTGCAGCGATAGGTGCCAGGGCTCTTTGCAACGCCTGCTCAATAAAATCCCTAGTGAGCGCCGCTCTTCCCAGCTCTGCCTGCTCCCCGCTCACCTCGCTCGCATCGTCACACTGGGTTCCTGGGCTTGCGGCCTCACAGGCGTCTCCTTCACCCTGCCGCTTCGGCGCCATCTTTGGAGTGCGTGCTGGAGCCTGAGAAGCCGGTTTCTGAAGGTATTTCTCCATATCCGACTGATGCGGTGAGTCCCTCTTTTGCTCTGAGGTAATTCTAGTCTGTTCCTTGGACTGTATCTTCATTTCTGTGGTTCGGGTATCGCTGTTACAAGGCGTACATAGGATCTAGTGGCGGGAGCTCCGCTCTCAAGCAACCACCATGAAGCTCGGTCAGGCCACGCCCCTTAACTGACATTTTTTAATCGTAACAACCAACGATTTATACAGGAAAATCATGACGATTAACAAGGTTGCCCAAACTTTCTCATCCCACTGTACATATATTCTGCTTTATATATTAGATTATTCCCTATGGCTGCCATTCCTGGGAGCTACATCCGCAGCGTTCCCTGAGGCATGGATTCTGCATGAAGTTTTACAATGTGTTGAGGTGCAGGGATGGACCTCACAGTGAAGTGAGGGGTGGTGCTTGCCATATTTAGGCAAATATTTGGCAAATTCTATTCCAAAACAGAATTAACAGTATAGTACTTGTTGGCAAGTAAATATTGTGTATCACAGTGGGGTTCACCACCATGAAAATGGGTCCAGAGTTGCTACCCTGCTAGCTACACCACTGCTGTCTATTCAGAAGAGCATGTTTTTGTGTTATTTGATGAAATGATATAATGAATGTGGTTGTCAAACAATCATTTTTAATAAATGGTCAGAACAACATACAGTAAAATAAACCCAAACCGTGATACAGATTTCATGCGGCTTTCGATTGGGCACTTACCAGGTCCTTGATTATTATGTCTGCTTTCTGGTCTCTCTGTCCTCCTTAGCCATTGATTGGATGAGTTGGAGTTTCTGGAATGTCGAGAGGGACCTAGAAGCAGAGGCCACAGGGGACCCATTAAGTGTCTGACCAGGAGCTGAATTGCATTGGTGAGGTGTGTCACTTATTTTACTCATGCCTTTCGAACCCTTTAAAAAAAGAGTTATTGGCAGGACAAACTGTTAACAAATGCAGCACTGTTGATGGTGTGAGAACTATGTCTAATTTCACTTCATAAATGTAAAGCTATACAGTTTAACTCTAAATCTACTGAGAGCAATTAGAAGCTTGCCCAGGGCTCCAATGTAACTAGCTCTGTGAGTATTACAATATCGTTGAGGTGTTTCTATTTTTGCAGATAAACATTTAGAAAACTATTTTCCATTGCCAAAATTAGCCATCTGTGTTTCTACACAGACTGCCAGGATCCTGATGCTTCATTTTTGTTGCTGACTGATGCGGGTCTAATTCTATCCCAATTTAAGGGAGAGTGCTGGGATAGAGACACTTTTATTTTATGAAGTGCCCCAGATGGCTCAGACCCATGGCTATGGAGACATCTAATTGAACTTTCCTCATAGAACTGCTAGGAAAATGCTGGCATTGCGCTGCTAGGTTAATAAGGTTGTTACATTTAGGAAAAAATGACTTTTGCAAACTCTAACATATCAGCTTATGAAGTCAGTGATAATTCCCAAATGGCGCATTTTTCCTAAGTATTTATATTTTTTGGAACTAATAAGCTTACTGTATTCTGATGCTGCATCTCCGAAATGTCTTATTTTAAGCAACTAGCACGAGGGCTTCAAAGCACAGTTCATGTGATTGATATAAAAAGTCAACAGGGATAAATAAAATGTTATTATACCAACTTTTAACATGACAGGGGTCACTTTTATTTGTACAATCTGCATTAAATATGCAACATATTAAAAGGTTTAACCCAGCTATAAACATATATTATGCATTGACAGAAAAGGTGGGTCTTACTGCTGGGATACCCATGATGACTTGAGCAAGGGACCCCACTCCATACTGCTCAATACATCTCTATGGCAGGTCCAGAGTAAGAGTCCTAGTTGAAACTACACTTTAAAGAGGTTTGTTGGAAGACCTATTCACAGGATAGGTCATAAAAACCAGATCGGGGGTGGGAGTCTGAATCTAGGCACTCCCCCCAATCAGCTGTTAGAAGAGGACACTGAACTGCATTCAGCGCTGTGGCCTCTTCATAGGCCAATAACATCACATTCATTGGTTACATGGCCTAGGCGCAGTTCAGTCCTATTCAGCTGGATTGGCCTGAGCTGTAATACCAAGCATAGCCACTATACGATGTACAGAGCTATACTTAGTATCCTGTGAGGAGGACAGCACTCGGTTCTTTCAGCTGATTGTCGGGAGGGGTGCTGGGAGTCAGACCAACACCAGAACAGTCCTATCAGTTTTTTGGGGGGGAATTTTTTTTAAATCTGACATATGTCACTTTATGTGGTAATAACTTTGGAACACTTTTATTTATCCAAGCCATTCTGAGATTGTTTTCTCGTGACACATTGTACTTCATGACGGTCATAAATTTGAGTCAATATATTTCAACTTTATTTAAAAAATCCCAAATTAACCAAAAATTTAAAAAAATTAGCAATTTTCAAAATTTATATATCTCTGCTTTTAAAACAGAAAGTGATACCTTATAAAATATTTATTACTTAACATTCCCCATATGTCTACCTTATGTCCGCATCATTTTGTAAATGTTATTTAATTTTTTTAATACATTAGAAGGCTTAGAATTTTAGAAGCAACTCTTAAATTTTTTAAGAAAATTTCCAAAAAAACACTTTGTGGGGATTACATAGTGGAAACCCCCATAAATGTCGCCTTTGTAAAAACTACACCCTTCAAGTTACTCAAAACTGATTTTACAAACTTTGTTAACCCTTTAGGTGCTCCACAAGAATTCAAGGAAAATGGAGATGACATTTCTCAACTTTTTTTGCAGATTTTCCATTTTAATCCATTTTTTTTAACACATCGAGGGTTAAAAGCCATACAAAACTCAATATTTATTACCCTGTTTCTGCGGTTTACAGAAAAACCCCACATGTGGTCGTAAACTGATGTAAGGGCACACGGCAGGCCGCAGAAAAAAAAAGCGCCATATGGTTTTTGGAAGGCAGATTTTGCTGGACTTGTTTTTAGATGCCATGTCCCATTTGAAGCCTCCCTGATGCACCCTTAAAGTAGATACGCCTAAACACTGACCCCATTTTGGAAACTACGGGATAAGGTGCCAGTTTTATTGGTACTATTTTGGGGTACATATGATTTTTAATTGCTCTATATTATGTTTTTTGTGAGAGAAGTAATACGATAAAAATCACAGCAGTGAGAGATTTTCTTTGATTGAGATTTATTTTGTGCAGATTACATGCGACATTCATGTGTTAACACGTTTTCGGCTAAGTTAGCCTTCATGAGACACATTGCCGCTGGGAGATAGAAGTAGGAGTCAGAAGACACACTAGTGTAGATAAGGTGCTGTCAGCACACACTCAAACCACTGGTGCTGACAGCACCTTATCTACACTAGTGTGTCTTCTGACTCCTACTTCTATCTCCCAGCGGCAATGTGTCTGATGAAGGCTAACTTAGCCGAAAATGCGTTAACACATGAATGTCACATGTAATCTGCACAAAATAATTCTCAATCAAAGAAAATCTCTCACCGCTGTGATTTTTATCGTATTCCGACTTGGGGTGGGAACCCTATACACAGCGGAGAAAACCTGGTGTGAACAAATTTGTTCTATATATTTTGTGAGAGAAGGTAACAAAAAAATGGCTGTTTTGGCACCTTTTTTATTTTTTACAAGATTCATCTGCTATTTTTATAGAGCAGGTTGTTACAGACGCAATGATATCAAATATGTCTACTTTCTTTTCATTTGTTTGTTTCAGTTTTACATAATAAAACATTTCTGAAAAAAGAAAAATTGTTTTTGTGTCTCCATTTTCTGAACGCCATATTACTTTTATTTTTCTGCCGATCATCTTGTGTAGGGGCTCGTTTTTTGCAGGAAGAGTTGATGTTTTTATTGGTACCATTTTGGGATACATATGATTTTTTGATCATTCATTATTACACTTTATGGGGCAAGGTGACCAAAAAATTGTTTTGGCAGAGTTTTTATTTATTTATTTATTTATTTATACATTTTTACAGTATTCACCTGAGGGGTTAGGTCATGTGACATTTTTATACAGCAGATTGTTACAGATGCTGCAATGCCTAATATGTCAACTTTTTTATTTATTTTACTTTAACACAATAATAGCATTTTTGAAGAAAAAAGTCATATTTTTTTAAATTTTGTGACCGATTGTCTTAGTTAGGGTCTAGGCTTTTACAGTGATGCTGGGGATACAGCAGGGGCCTGGCTATCAGGGACTGCCAGGCCCCTGAAGTAATCGGCCGTCATGATGTACTATTACATCATATGTCGGGAAGGGGTTGAAACTTTTAACCATTTAAAGACCACAGGTTTATACCCCCCTAGTGACCAGGCCCTTTTTTACAAATCGGCACTTCACAACTTTAATGGTTTATTGCTCGGTCATGCAACTTGGCACCCAAATAAATTTTACCTCCTTTTCTTCTCACAAATACAGCTTTCTTTTGGTGGTATTTGATTGCTGCTGAGATTTTCAGTTTTTCTGATATTAATCAAAATAGATAGCAATTTTCTCAAAAAAAGTGTATTTTTAACTTTTTCTGGTACAATTGTATAAATGTAATTACATTTCTATACAAGTTTGTGTCAGAATTTATTGTGCTATATGTCTTTGATAAAAAAAATCCAATTAGTGTATATTGATTTGCGCAAAAGTTATACCGTTTACAAACTATGGTACAAAAATGTGAATTTCCGCATTTTGAAGCAGCTCTGACTTTCTGAGCACCTGTCATGTTTCTTGAGGTGCTAGAATGCCAGGATAGTATAAATACCTCCCAAATGACCCCATTTTAGAAAGAAGACACCCCAAAGTATTCGCGGAGGGGCATGGTGAGTTCATGTATGATTTTTTTTTTTTTTCACAAGTTAGCGAAAAATGAAATTTTATGAGGAAAAAAATAAATAATAAAGTTTCCATTTCTGCTAACTTCTGGCAAAAAAAAATACAATCTCCCACGGACTCACTATGCCCCTCAGTAAATACCTTGGGGTGTCTACTTTCTAAAATGGGGTCATTTGTGGGGTGTGTTTACTGTTCTGGCATTTTGGGCGGGGCTAAATTGTGAGCAACCCTGTAAAGCCTAAAGGTACTCGTTGGACTTTCGGCCCCTTTACGCACCTAGGCTGCAAAAAAGGTATCACACATGTGGTATTGCCGTACTCAGAAGAAGTAGGGCAATGTGTTTTGGGGTGTATTTTTACATATACCCATGCTGGGTGAGAGAAATATCTCTGTAAATTGACAACTTTGCATTAAAAAATTAAAAAAGTTGTCATTTACAGAGATATTTCTCACACAGTATGGGTATATGTAAAAATACACCCTAAAACACATTGCCCTACTTCTTCTGTGTACGGCAATACCACATATGTGACACTTTTTAGCAGCCTAGGTGCACAAAGGGGCCCAAATGCCAATGAGTACCTTTAGGATTTCAAAGGGCATTTTTTACGCATTTGGATTCCAAAGTACTTCTCACACTTAAGGGCCCCTAAAATGCCAGGGCAGTATAAATACCCCACAAATGACCACATTTTGGAAAGAAGACACCCCAAGGTATTCCGTGAGGGTCATGGTGAGTTCATAGACAATTTTTTTTTTTGGGCACAAGTTAGCGGAAAATGATTTATTTTTTTTTTCTTACAAAGTCTCATGTTCCACTAACTTGTGACAAAAAAATGAAATTTTACATGAACTCGCCATGCCCCTCACGGAATACCTTGGGGTGTCTTCTTTTCAAAATGTGGTCATTTGTGGGGTATTTATACTGCCCTGGCATTTAAGGGGCCCTAAAGCGTGAGAAGAAGTCTGGAATCCAAATGTCTAAAAATGCCCTCCTAAAAGGTACTCATTGGAATTTGGGCCGCTTTGCGCACCTAGGCTGCAAAAAAGTGTCACACACGTGGTATCGCCGTACTCAGGAGAAGTAGGGCAATGTGTTTTTGGGTGTCTTTTCACACATACCCATCCTGTGTGTGAGAAATATCACAACTTAAATTTTTTTATGCAAAGTTGTCAATTTACAGAGATATTTCTCTCACTCAGCATGGGTATATGTAAAAATACACCCCAAAACACATTGCCCTACTTCTTCTGAGTACGGCAATACCACATGTGTGACACTTTTTTGCAGCCAAGATGCGCAAAGGGGCCCAAATTCCAATGAGTACCTTTAGGGTATCACAGGGCATTTTTACGCAGTTGGATTCCGTGAGGGGTATGGTGAGTTCATGTAAGATTTTATTTTTTGGCACAAGTTAGTGGAATATGAGACTTTGTAAGAAACAAAAAAATAAAAAATCAATTTCCGCTAACTTGTTGCCAAAAAAAAAATCTTCTATGAACTCACCATGCCCCTCAAAAGTGATTTTTATAGCGCCGCAGCGATTTTACGCTGTTTTTGCAGTGATCAGAAAAAAAATAATTCTGTCACTGCGGTGGGGCGGACTGAACGCAAGTGTGTGCACAAGATCAGGCCTGATCGGGCAAGCACTGCATTTTTTGTAGAGCCTAAGGTGACCCTAACTGATATAGATCTGATTGCAATCAGTCTTGATCACTTACAGATACTATATAGTACTAGTGCTGATTAGCGACAGCGATGACGCTAATCAGCGACTAATCAGTGACTGCGGTGCGGTGGGCTGGGCGCTAACTACCTAACAAGTAGCTAACTAACTGGCAGTGATAAGGGACCCTTAGGCCACATTTACACATCCGCAATTCTGTTCCGCATTTTGTGGAACGGAATTGCGGACCTCTTCATTTCTATGGCGACAGACTTTGTCCCTCTCGGATCCGGAATTGCGGATCAGCACTTCCGGGTCCGCACTTCCGTTCCGCAAAAATATAGAACATGTCCTGTTCTTGTCTGCAATTGTGGACAAGAAAAGGCATTTTCTATCTAGTTCTGGCAATGTGCGGATCCGCAAAATGCGGAAAGCACATTGCCGGTGTCCGTGTTTTGCGGATCCGTGGATCCGCAAAACACATACGGACGTCTGAATGGAGCCTTACAGGGGGGTGATCAATGACAGGGGGGTGACAGGGGGGTGATCAGGGAGTCTATATGGGGTGAGCAGGGGTTAATAAGGGGTTAATAAGTGACGGGGGGGGTGTGAAGTGTAGTGTGGTGCTTGGTGCTACTTACAGAGCTGCCTGTGTCCTCTGGTAGTCGATCCAAGCAAAAAGGACCACCAGAGGACCAGGTAGCAAGTATATCAGACGCTGTTAACAAAACAGCGTCTAATATAACTTTCTGATGCAATTTTTTTTAACATCTACAGCCTGCCAGGGAATGATCATCGCTGGCAGGCTGTAGTTTAACTTCTCAGCTGCGCGCTGCTGCGAACGCAATAGGCGTCGCTGAGAGTGCCGCCGCACTGACACCTATCGGCAAGAGGTTAATATTTTAACTTTTTTTTTTTTACGTCTTACTTAATAACTATAAGCCTCCTTATTGGGCTAGAACCCTTGTCCTATTCACCCTAATAGAGATCTATCAGGGTGAATAGGATTTTACACTGTCCCCGCTGCCCTGTGCTTTGTGCACACGGCAGCTTACCATGGCAGCCATGGATGGCTTCAGTAGCATCCTGGCTGTCATGTTAACTGATCGGAGCCCCACGATTTCACTGCTGGAGCTCCGATCGGAAGCTGCCACTGCCACCAATGAGAATACTGAGGAGGAGGGGAGAGAACCCTGTGGCCACTGCCACCAATGAAAATACTGAGGAGGGGGAAGGAGCCCTGTGGCCACTGGACCACCAATAAATATAATACTGGGGGGGACCACTGCGCCACCAATGATCATAATACTGCGGTGGCCACACTGCACCACCAAGGAATATAATTAACCTGTTTATAGAAATGTAAGTGGCGGGTGCCTGCTGTATCACATAGCTGACAGCCAGCCTCAATGACAGGGATCCCGCTGAACCACATCAATTAACCTCTCTGCCATACCTGATAGGGCTCGCAGGATCGCTGTGCCCTGTCATTGAGGCCGGGTGACGATTGTGTGATACGGCCGCCAACCGCCGCTTATATTTGTATTAACGGGTTAATTATATTCAGCCACTCCCCTGCTCCTCAGTGCTTTCTTCTCATTGGTGGCCAGTGGCATCTGCCTCACGGCAGGGAGGGACTTTCTCCTTCTCCACTGCGCAGTAGTGCAGCCTAATATTGGAAAATAGCAAATCCTGGTATCTGATCGATCTGGGTGTAAATGTATCGATTGGGTATCAAAAGTTCGATATCAGGTGCAAATCTATCCAGCAGCACAAAGTACATCCCCAAAAACTTCAACTGGCCGGCCATAAGGAGGGCTCAGACGGCCCCTGGGAAATTTCCCTGTAGAGTCTATGGCCAATCTGCACCTGTCTTCATTGTTTCCACAGGCGCAGGACTGTATGGAAGGATTGTGGCTGTGCTTGGTACTGAAGTTCACTGCAGCTCAGTCTCATTCAAGAGGATGTGACTGAGCTGCAGTACCAAGCACAGCCTTAAAACTGCATGGCGCTGTGCCTGTGTAAAAAAAGAAGAAGGGGAAATAGCTCTTGTTACTTTGTTCATTTGATGGGATATAACTAGGGTTGCTAGGGTTGGCACCTTTCCCAACAAAAAATACCAGCCAAATTAAACCACACCCCAAGGGGCTTAATATGGGGAGTTAAGTCACTGTCATACTGTGGCTCCCACTAATATTAATGCCTCCATTAGTGCCAGTCAGTAATATTAATTCCCCCATTAGTGCACCCCAGCATTAATAATACCTCCATTAGTGCCCCTCAGAATTAATAATGCCCATAGTAGTAGTAATGCCCCTATTAGTGCCCATAATACCCCCATTAGTGCCCCTAATAATTTTAATGTCCACATTAGTGCCTTCCAGTAATACTAATGCCTCCAGTAATAGTAATGCATCAATTAGTGTGCCCCAGAATTAATGCCCCTAATAAGAAAAATTCCCCATTAGTGCCATCCAGTAAGAATAATGCCCCCAATAGTGCCCACTCAGTAAGAATAATGCTCCCATTAGAGCTCCAGTAAGAATAATGTCTCTATTAGTGCCCCCCAGTAAGAATAATGCCCCCTTAGTGCCCTCCAATAAGAATAATGCCCTCACATTAGTGCCCCCAGTAATAATAATGCCCCTACTTTAGTGCCCTTCAGTAAGAATAATACCCCCACATTAGTGCCCTGAGTAAGAATAATCCCCCATTAGTGCTCCCCAGTAAGAATAATGTCCCCATTAGTTCCCTCCCAGTAAGAATAATGCCCCCATAATTCCCCCCAGTAAGAATAATGCCCCCCATTAGTTCCCCCTTCTCTGCTTCTGCAAAAAAAGAACTCACCTTCTCCATTTGCTCACGGCGCTGTGAACACTCAGGACAGGACCTGCTCTCCTGTGTGATAATGTCTTGCAGGTTCTGTCCTGCACATCCAGTCAGCAGTGAGTGTTCCCCACAGCACGAGCAAATGGAAACTTTTTTTTTTTTCTTAAAGGGGTTCTGCAGTTTTTTGAACAGTAGTGCCGCGGCCTTCTCGCTGTTTACCGCAGGCCCAGTGACATCACAACTAGTATCAATGGCCTAGGCGGGGCTAAGCTCTGTTCACTTAAATGGTCGTGACGTCACTAGGCCTGCGGTAAACAGTGAGAAGGCTGGGGTGCTACCGCCAGCGCCGGTGCCTTCTCAAACAGCTGATAGGCAGGGGTCCCGGGTGTCGGACCCCCGCTGATCAGATGCTGATGATCTATCCAGAGGAAAAAACTGCAGAACCCCTTTAACTTAAAGACTGTACTAATGAGCGCTCCACAATGGAAGCGCTCTTTAGTAACAGAAAAATACCGGCAATTACTATGTCCCAGCACCGCAGGGCCACTAAAATACCAGTCTTGCCAGTGAGATACCAGCCGGGTGTAGATATAACCCTAGATATAAATTGTCCGCAGAATCTTTTCTAGAAATTTCATCACAAAGGTAAAAATGCCTCACAAATATGCACATTGGGGGGATTTGTCAAACTGGTGTAAAGTAAGACTGGCTTAGTTGCCCATAGCAACCAATCAGATTCTACCTTTCATTTTTCACAGCTCCTTTGAAAAATGAAAGGTTGAATCTGATTGGTTGTTATGGGCAACTAGGCCAGTTCTACTTTACATTATTTCTATTAGTTCTACATATTATAAAGCTTTTACCTCATTACACCCGTCGGTGTCGGTAAACATGTAAGTGAAGGGTACTGTACATAACGCATTGTGAATGACATTCAGCATGACATGTATGTAGCATAAATACTTCATAGCATTTGATTTATTAACAGCATTACTGGTTAATGCTGTTCCATGATAAAAGCTCAAAATACATCATTCAGCCACTTTACGGCTCTTTACAAGGGAAAAGCTTTAGGGAAATGAAACAAAATGAAAGACCTGTAAGGAATTACTTAAATTGAAACATGCTGGCTGTTGAGCACGCTTTTATTTTCTTTCAGACAACACATATTTATAGGTGGTTCGATCATTTTTTATAATCCTTTTTCCTCTTTTTGTGCATCCCTATGTGACCTGACTTTAGTGCCTGCTTATTATTATACCCGTGGTGCGGTGCTTGGAGCCTTTATGATCTTTAATTTTAGTGAGTTAGGCCACTAGCATCAGTAAACGCTGACAAGAACAACTATGAAATGGCTTCTCATTTGATTGAAATGGAAGAATTGTGTAATAACTCTGTCTGGAAAAGTATTAGTATGGGATTTAGGCATAATAATCCTGTTTATCTTCCTTTTTGTGAGCAGTAGATCTTTTTGCTGATAATTGGGAAGACGGTTGAGGATATATTTGCACTGTGAATGTCGGACTTTTTCTATAATCTTTTCCAACTTAAAAAAAAACTAATAAATTTTTCTCGTTTTATGTCAGATTGGTTTGGGGATGGAGTGAATAAAGTTGTTTGTTCATAGTCGGAAGATGGTACTGTCGGGGATGACCTATTGTGCAAAACTGAGAGTTCAATCTAATTAAATTTTACATAAAGCTGTGTAGATAACTCGCTTTTTTTTTTGTCTTGTCACGATCATATAATTATGACCAATTTTCTTGGAACAAAATGTATTTTTACAAATTATGTTGAATATCACAGAAAGACCAGTCTCTCCCATTCTTGACATCTCTGTATTATCATACTCACCACCAAAGCAATATAGTATGAATATCATATTCCACACAATAGACCATTGTAGCAGTGACGTATAGTGGAATCCCTGCTGTACATGTAGGTCATGACTTTGCTATGAGACTAGAAAAACTAACTAGCCATCTAACCACTAATTCCATCTATTAGTAAAAGCAAGGTGATCAAACCTCACAAGCATCAACTACACTTCCCATAGTGCATTTGGGTTGTCAGGTAGCTGTGAGTATAGGGGTTCTCTGTGTGATAGGCCATAAATGATGACTGGTGGCAGGGGCGTATTTAAAGGTTCATGGCCCCCCCTTTCCTCAGTGCTGTGTAGCAAAGGGCAGGGAGCACATAGCCTTTGTGCTGCCTGAGGCAAAAATTGAACTGGCAACTCCCCCCCATGACAAATTCTTGAACTAACCCCTTCCCTCCAATCAGAAGAATAACTTGACCAGCATGCACTTTCTATAATACCAGTCTCTTCTTATGCAGCACAAGGGTCTTTGGGCCCCCTCAGGCTCCTGGGCCCGGTAGCGACTGCTACCTCTGCACCCCCTATAGCTATGCCCCTGACTGGTGGTGGTCTGGACAGCACCCAACAGCACTTCAAAGTAGGGTTATCACGATACCAAAATTTTAATTTGATTTTGATACCATAAAAAAGTATTGCAATACTCAATACCATTCAATACCACGCAAAAAAAAAAAAAAGCTGCACGCATTGTGCATTTATGGATCATCCAGCCAATAATCGAACAGTCCTATTCTATTTTTTGGGGGGACAAGGTAACTAACAAATGGCAAATAGAGTGGTTTTTATATATTTATTCTGTTATGGCGTTCAATAATAGTTTGGACTTTTCAGAAGTGGCGATATGTAATATGTTAATTTATTTTATATGTAAAGTTGGGAAAGGGGGTGATTTATACTTAATATTTTGGTGTGTGTTTTTTTTACTTTTTATTTAAAAACTATTTCCCCCCTTTGGGGCTAAAACATGGGATCTTTTAATCCCTTTTCCTTTTCACCCTAATAGAGATTTATTAGGGTGACTAGGATCTTAGCTTGTTATATTTCCAGAGAACCACTTTAATTCAATACATAGGACTAAGGGAGTAACATATCAAAGATTGATATGCAGAGAGAAAGTTGTGGATTAAGTAGGTAGCAGGATGCATTTTTGTCTGAACATTTTTGAGGTAATAACATTTTTTCTTCACCACAACCTCCTTCCAGTTTAAGTTTTTAATTCAGCATAAGGGTGGGTTTACACTGGCATTTATTCCCGATAACTCACCCATGTAAAAGTGCCACAGAACACCCAATAAACAAGCAAAATCTTTGTTCACCGGGTGAAATGATTATTCATGCTAACACCTAAATCATTCTTTCTGGGAAGCAGATCGATGCCCAAAAACAATGAATCTGTATGAAGATGAGCAGTAGTCATTACTCATCCTCATCCAGTGAAGTGATCTATAAATGTAAATGCAGCTCTTCACCTTCATAACGGTCAGGCATTTAGACGTGTAACTAGGCTTTCCTGCACCTGGGACAAGGATTCAGCACTGCCCGTCCCACCCCTTTAAAACTGAAGCCACTGAAGCTTACATAAAAAAGGAAAAATGTAGCGGCATGTAGCGCACTGCGGCACATTTTCCTTACACAAAGCCACTCCTCTTCCACCCAATGCATAACTACACTCATCCAGTTCCCAACATAATAATATCCAGCATAGGGTCCACGGCGGTACCAATACACAATAAATGGAAAAACCAACTGGTCCTACCGCATCCAGGGTGTCAATGGCATGTTGGCGTGATGTCCGCCCCCAACAGGGAGCGGTTTACTGGCCTGTAAGATATAGCAGGGTGATTTATGGCATTTCCTCTTAGTGCTACCACACAGTACTACTCCCCTCACAGTAGTTATGTCCACCTTGTGGCCCCTTCACAGTAGTTATTCCCACATTTGTGCTCCCTCATAGCAGTTAAGCCAAGATTGTGCCCCCTCACAGTAGTTATGCACACCTTTGTGCTCCCTTACAGTAGTTATGCACACCTTTGCGCCCCTTTACAGTAGTTATGCCCACCTTTGTGCCCCTTCACTGCAGTTATGTCTGCATTTATTCCCCTTCACAGTACTTATGCTCACCTTTGTGCCCCTTCACAGTAGTTATGCCCACCTTTGTACCTCCTCATAGTAGTTATGTCCTCCTTGTTTCCCCTCACTGTAGTTATGTCCTCCCTGTTCCCCCCTTTGGCCCCTAGTGCCCTCTCCTGCTCCATGGAAAAAATAAAAAACACTTACCTGCTTCCCTGATGATTGGCACATCCATACGGCCGTTCACAGTAGCTGCAGCACAACCGACATGCTCACACACACATTGCGCTGTTGGCTGTGCAGGAGGCTGATTCCTGGGCTTTCACAACTCCTCCCACACAGCCAGCAACAGGATGTGAGTCTGCTGGGGAGCTATGGAGATCAACTGAACGGTAAAGCAAGGAGCGGATGGCTCCCTGCTTCACTATGTAAAGAAACTGCACCCGGGGCTCGTACCCTGGCTGCACCCCCCTCGCTACTCCTCTGTATGCACTTATCAGGAAGGATCAGTTCCTTTCCTATAATTGCTTACTCGATTGCCATGTGTAAATCAACCATAAGAAAAAGCAACTAATTTGATGTTACAATTCAACATTTAGGGGGAGATTTCAAATCTTCCTGCACCAATTTTCTGGAAAAGTCGCAGCCACCATGTTTCAGACTTCCTAAATGCCATTGCAACAAGATATTGTTGCAAATGGCATTTGTACGCCACCTTCACCACTTTCCAGAAAATGGACATGTTGGGGCTGGGCAGAGCTGGCGGACCCTGAACATTTCTCTTCATTTAGAGTCTTCATTAAGATTAAAAAGGCAAAGACATTGCCAAAATGTTGTCCCAACTACAATAGTATCCTTGCAGATTTCCGAGCCAAATAGATAAAACTGCATATTGCCCTACAGAGAGCAAAGCCTGATGAACACAGGCATTTTTCTCACAATACGTTTTACAGTTAGTTAATGCTTAACATAATCTGATGCTTTTGAGAAAATGTCAGCATCTTTGCTCTCAACAACCTCTGACCTTGAGATATCAAAACAGGATAATTTACCCAAGAAAGAGTAAGAAACCACATACACCTATCAAGGTTTGTCTTAAAGGTTATACCCATTCCAAGATGATTAATCTCAACGAAATGTCAAAGGAGAACTGCTCAGAAAACTTTATGCATGCTAAAACATTAAACAATAACAAGAAATGAATTTTAAAAATGGCCAAAATGAGTGTGACCTACAATGACATCCTGCCATTCCTGGCATTTACAAGAAGAATGGTCTGTCTAGGGAGCTTGTCCTATTCAAAGTCCATTCATAGGCAATTACTGCTACCTGGTCTGGACTCTATAGTTGTACCAAATCATTTGTGGCTTTTCTGGATACAAATATAAGGTACTCACTGAAGTGCAGAGTCTTAAATGGCATCAAGAGGCTGCCCAAATGTCTTAGAACTTGGACATGTAGAAATATAGCAAACCTGAATTATAACTGCAATCTGAATTGTCTACATGTGCAGTAGTTACATTTTGGTAGAGCATGTCTACTGTGTATACTATAGGATACGCAAATCAGTTTGTAATGTACCAGGTTCATTATGAATTTCACAAAAAAACATCTGCCAAATGAACACAAAAGCTTTTCAGGTTCGCTTTGCTTGAATGCAATAAATTGGTGCACAGAAGAAGGATGCTCCCATGACCCTGGGAGTAAGTAAAGAGAGGGCTTGCCTTAATTGGCTCACAAGCCGACATAACGTCATTCTGTGTTGAGTTGTTAATGAGGGGGATAGGTTTATGCAGTGTCTGCCAGAAAACTATCTTAGACAGTATACAGAGGCACATGCAATTATCTATTCTAGTATAACATGGACAGTGTACAGTATGAAAAGAACAGAAAGAGAAAAAATTTGCTGAATTCTAGGGACTTTGATCAGGGAAAGCGGTTTGAGGGAGTGAGAAGCTGGTGCACAGTGCTTGATAATACAACTATTGTAGAATCTCATTCATGCTGATCTCCACTACAAAACCAGCTACCAGCAAGAAAAAACATTTTCTCAATATTATTATTTTTTTAACAGAGAAACATCAGGGTTCCCCCCCCCAAAAAAAAAATAGTATTGTGCTGTTGAGAAATTGCACATATTTTTCCAAGCGCATTATATCAGTCTGGTTATTAAACTTGTTGGATTAGTCGAATCTGTAACAAACAAAATTTCAAAAGGTTTGCTCATCTAATATAGATAGATACTGTATATAGAGGACGGTGTGGAAAAAATGCTGCAAAATAAGAATGTTTTTAAAAATGTTAGCAGTTTATTTTTATCAATTAATAAAATGCAGAGTGAATGAACAAAATCAAAATCAATTCAATGTTTGGTGTGGTTGCTCCCTAGGCCTTCAAAACAGAATCAATATTTCTAGGTACACTTGCACACAGTTTTTGAAGGAACACGGCAGGGAGGTTGTTCCAAACATCTTGGGGAGCTAAGCACATCTTCTGTGAATGTAGAATTATTCATATACTTTTGTCTCTTCATGTTATCCCAGACAGACTAGATTATGATGAGATTGGGGTTCTGTGAATCCAGTTCATCACTTTCAGGACCCTTCTTCTTTTAAAGGGTACATTTACATGACTGGGAAACCCAAAGAAACACATGGAAGCCCTTCCATGGGCTTTTGGGGGTGTGCCTTCAAGCCGCAAAAGATAGGACATCTTATCTTTTGCCACATCTTGCAGATTGTAGACACACTTAAGTCAATAGCCCCACCCGTGATGCTGAGTTCACACTGCCGGTGTCTGTGTTTTGTAGACCAGCGGTTTGCGGTCCTCATCACTGGCATGGCGGCACCGCGGTCATGTGAATGTACCCTTCTACTGAAGATAGTTCTTAATGACATTAGCTGTTCTTCTGCAGAATAAATTTAAAGGGAATCTGTCAGCTAATCTAACTATATTTAACCCAATCCAGAGCTACATAATGCTGCATAACATACTGAAAAACATACTGTACCTTTGTTAGTATTATGTGTATTTTCAAAGTGCAGAAAATTAACTTGGATTCATATACAAATATGGTCTCAAGGTGCCCAGTGGGGCATCTATAACTGGTATAGGAGCCCAGGCACACCTTTTGCTGCAGCCCAAGTCCACATCTTTATGTTTTCCCTGTACCTCCGCTTGCTCCATCCAGCCCAACCCCTCCACTGTAATGTCATGATCCTCCTTCAACTCCAGATGGCTGGTCAGCATTGTCCCTTGGCGAAATCAACTGTTGGCACTTGCACATTGAATGCCCTGTAGTGGGCATTGGCCTCAATATACTTAGTGTGCATGCGCCAAGCAGGCAAGAGTTAAAGGAGGATTGTGATGTCGTAGTGGAGGGGGCAGGCTGGATGGAGCAAAGGGAGGTACAGGGAACAAGTAAAGAAGAGGGCTTGGGCTCCTATAACAGTTATACTTGGCCCACTGGTCACCTTGAGAATGCATTTGCATACAGTATGAATCAAAGTTAAAGGGGTATTTCGGTTGGTACAAGGGGATAACTTTAAGATTGGTGGGGGTCCTACCACTGTCACTGCCACTGATCATGGATAGGACTATGTAGCATGGGTTAGTATGTAGTATGGGTTACATATCGTTAGATTAGCTGACAGATTCCCTTTAAGCTTAAACTATTAACAATTGTAAAATGAAAGCATTCTTACTTTGCAGTATGTTTTCCACACAAACTTTTGAACATCATGATAGATAGATAGATAGACAGATAGACATGTAGTCCACCAAGTGATTGTATAGCCAAAGAAGTTATACTCACAGTTGTACCTGCAGGAGATAGCTGCCACTATGTTGACATATGGTCTTAAATTTCTGACGAAAATAGTGGGCTGGACCTGCTTCCTGCCAGGAGGGGGAGATCTAGTTAGGACAGTGAGGAGGAAGGAAGCTTGTAAAATTGTTCCTACTCCAATGATCTTTGGGACCAGGAATATATCAAATTCTCCTGTGAAGCCACTACTCCAGGAAAACTGCAAGAGCATCAAGATACAGCTTATAATCAGCAGAGTGACCAGCAAGCCTCAGCTTTACAGACCTTGCTGCAGGTAAGGGACTATGTTTCAGATACCCATTGCGAGGTGACATCCAGACCAGACCAACTCAAACACTACATTACACAGTGGACCCCTTTTTACACAAGTGCCAGCTTCCAGCTATTAGATAAATGCAGGTTAAGCAGCACTACAGATCCGAATCTGGGAAAAACAGATCAATAAAAAGGGTAGTGGTAATGGTGCTCGCGGGTAGAGATCCTGGCCGGGGGTCCCGTCATGTAACAAATATATAGAAATCTGCAGCACTCACCAGTCGAATGAATAAAATCAGTTTACTTTATTAATACCGGCTGCATAATAACAGCTGTTGTTATTCTGACGGTTTTAATAAAGTAACCAGATTTTTTTCATTTCACTGGTGAGTGCTGCGGATTTTTATATACACTGCCTGTCCAAAAAAAAAGTTGCCACCAAAAAAAAAAAAAGGACCCCGCTTGGTGTTGGTCCCTGCATGTATGCTATACGTCACCTGGTATGTTTATTCCTCCGCGAGGGGGCTGTTTTCCAGAGGGGTAACCATTAGTCTGTATGCAGTGCTGCCTGGGGCTGCCGTGCTCCTTGCGGCATTGGGTCCCGGCAGTATCACGTGTGCTGGATACCTGTGTGTGTGTGTTGTCTGTACAGTGTCCCTCCCACCAGGGTTTGCTCATGCAGTCAGGAGATCAGGATCAGGATTAGGGCAGCTGTAGGTTGTGGCCTGATCCCTTCATTGTTGTCTGGCCTAGTAACAGTTCCCATTATATGGTGGGGGGTTTCCCACACTCCCCACCGTAACATGGTGCATGCGAAGGTCCAGGTGCAGGATGGGAGGCATCCGGGCCTGCGCCTTCGACAGGGGATTGGCCAGCAGGTAACATAGGAGAAGAGGAGGCAGTGGTGTGACCCGCAGACACATATTGTGGACCCAGGCGTTCATCCCACTTATTGAGGTCCTTGGATGCCATGTGGCAGATCATGTTGGTGGTGGTGAGGTTGCTAGTGTTCACGTCCCGTCTCATTTTCGTATGGCACAGGTTGAAAACGACTATTCTTTTTTCTTCCGCACTTTCCTAAAAAAAGCGCCATACTGTGGAACATCTATTCCTTGGCAAGGGAGATTTCTGCAAGGGGGTGCTCGGTGGTACAATTGTGGGCCTGTTTGGTGTGGCCTGCCTTCTCCCTTTTGGCACCCCACTGCCTCTTCCAGTCTGTTGCGGTGCTGCAGATCCCTCCCCCTCTATACTGGTGTCCTCGCTCGGCTTTCCACCTTCCCAGGTTGGGTCAGTGACCTCATTGTCCACCACCTCTTTTTCCACTTCCTCACTCTGATCATCCTCCTGATTTGTTGACCTAACCACAACCTCAGTGATTGACAACTGTGTCTCATCCTCTTCATCAACCTCTTGAGACAGTAATTGCGGTTGACTCATTAGCAACTGTGTCTCAACATCATCCACCTCATTAGACACTAATTACCGTTCCTCACCGTCATGTTTTTGTGACTGTGAATGCTCAAGAGGTTGGGAATCAGGGCACAAGATCTCATGTCCCTCTGCAAGCGTGCTTGGCGAGCGGGCCAAATCAAGTAATGGTGATGAAAAGAGGTCCTCGGAATATCCGAGGGTGGGATCACTTGTTTGGCCAGACTGTACATGGCAGAAGGAAAGAGGGTCAGGGTGAGGATTGTGTTAACAAGAGTCCTGGCTACTGAGACTGGACCTGGTGGAAGACAGGGTGGTGCTTAACTGACTGGAAGCATTATCTGCTGCAATCCAACCGACCACCTGCCTGAACTGGGCTGACTTCGCGAGCGTTGTCTTGCGCCGCCCTGCAAACTATGACATGAAGCTAGTTATCGTGGATGATTGTTTTTCTTGTGCTCTTTGCAGCACGCACAGTTTCGCTGTGCCCAGGGCCACGGCCTTTGCGTGCACCATCAGCATCACGGCCACTACCCCATCCCTTACTGCTCGCCTTCTTCATTTTAAATGTGATATATGCTTGAAAGTATGTCACACGTATAGTAGTGTAGGATTTGGAAGTGTATGCACAAAAAATTTACAAAGGTATTTGTGATGAGAAAACGTTATACAGGACAAGTACCACAGGTAATGTCACTGTTCGCAGTGTCTATGGAAAAAGTACACTAGATGTCTCAGGTATTTTAGGGATGCGCAGACTTTAAACAGGAGATGTGGCGCGAAAAATGTAACTGTCCGCAGCGGCCTATTACACGGTATTTAGCGCACAATGCGCTAAAAATATATATTGCTGCTGTGACACACAATAGCCCTTAAAAGGATTTTTGGGTCTCTGAAAAGTTTTTTTTTACAAAAAAAATATTCAATTACACTCCCTACACTCTCTGTCCCTTCCTACGCTCAGCTCAGCTCTCCCTGACTACGAATGAGCCGAACATGCGTCATCGGGTGCTATATAGGAGTACTGCCATGTGCCGAGCATTGAGATGCTTGAGCCGAACAGGTGTTCGGCCGAGCATGCTCGCTCAACACTAATGTCTGTATTTCCGTTCTGCAAAAAAATAGAACATGTTCTATTATTGTCCGCATTAGGCCTCATGCACACGACCATATGTATTTTGCGGTCCGCAAAAAACACGAATGACATCCATGTGCATTACGTATTTTTCGGAACGGAACAGCTGGCCCCTAATAGACAGTACTATCCTTGTCCATAATCTGGACAATAATAGGACATGTTCTATTTTTTGGCGGAACGGAAATACGGAAACAGAATGCACACAAAGTACCTTCCGCTTTTTTTTGCGTACCCATTAAAATGAATGGTTCTGCATATGGTCCGCAAAAAAACGGACCAGACACGAAAAAAAAATACGTTTGTGTGCATAAGCCCTTACGGACAAGGAAAGTATTGTTCTATTAGGGGCCAGCTGTTCCGTTCCGCAAAATACGAAATGCACGCGGACGTCATATGTATTTTTTGCGGATCAATTTTTTTGCAGACCGCAAAATACATACGGTCGTGTTCATGAGGCCTTAGGCTTACTAAATTATGCCTTGATCTATTGGATACAATGTGCTGTGATTTCCTTTTTAATGCACAATGGATTTAAATCATATCACATTCTACCCCCTTGCGTTCCATCTATGTTCTTTGTTTTACCTTTAATTTCCCCCCACCTCATCATTTTTGACAGTACATCCTTTCCCCTTTTCTGGTACCAAACCCAAGTTTATGAGGCCACCTTTTGCCTCCTATAGGCACTTTCTACAAATATAGCCCTCTTTCTTACATTTGTTCTGGTCTTCTCCTCTCCTAGCAGTACATTGCCACCCCCTTCCCCCTTCGCTGTACATTTCTTTCCATTGAGCCAGAACACAGGGCTTTGGTCTCTCACAAGTTAGGTATTAAATGTATAATACTGAAAAAGTCCTGAGAGTCCTGAATTAGATCTGAGCCACTCATTTTCTCATATCTACAAAAGGCTAGTGCAGAGAGTCCCCGAGGAGTCGGTGCAGAGGATGGGAGTGGTAGTGGTACTGATGAGATGTTGTCTTGGTGTACTCCATCAGGCTGTTGCTTCCTGGGGATCAGTGCAGTGGAAAGGTGGTTTAATAAATCATGCATAAAGTAAAAAAATGAAAGTCTCTCTTTACTCAGTGCAAAAGATAATTTACAGTACAACCTGCAGTAGTTGCTACAACGTGCAATTTCTCTCTCCAGATGATGAGGTATGGTGGTGGGCAAAGTGGCAATTTATGGCACCTCTGATATGCTATCCTGCTGTTGCCTCTCTCTTGAATTTCTGTCTAATAGCTGGAAGCTAATACACTGCCAGTCCCAAAAAAAATAAGTTGACACTGGATTTAACAAAGCAAATAGTTATGAGCCTCCTATTGGATAATTACTGCATGGGCTATTATCTTTCAGCTGGCAACAAGTTATTTAACCCCGACTGGTGCAATGAGTTGCTTCTCATTTCTTAAACAACCATGTCGAAAGACACATCTCGTGGTCGTGGAAAAGATGTTAGTCTGTTTGAGAAGGGTCATATCATTGGCATGCATCAAGCAGAGAAAACATCTAAGATTGCAGAAACTACTAAAAATGTGTTAAGAACTGTACAACCCATTATTAAAAACTGGAAGGATAGTGGGGACCCATCGTATTCATGGAAGAAATGTGGCGGGGAAAAAATCCTGAATGATCGTGATCAGCGATCACTTAAACATTTGGTGAAATCAAATTGAAATAAAACAACAGTAAGATAAGATAAGATGCCTTTATTGTGACTGTACAATACAATGTAATACAATGTACAATACAATGAAATGTTGTTTGGAGCAATCCTAGATGCCATGGACAGGGGAACAAGAACTGACATTTAAACTAAAGCATTACACTAGAAAAAAACAAAACATTGCACTAGAAGGCATTACTATTCACAGTTCACAGCATATATATATATATATATATAGCAAGAGCAAAGTAGGAAGTGCTTGTGAGTATATATACACACTGATTCAGACACCACTGCAGACAAGAGGTCATCATGGGGTCATGAATGCAGCAGTCACTTTCAGTCTGTGGTAGTTTCTATCCTAGGAAGGGACAATAATCTCTGAGCATTTAGGAGACTGATTGCTTTGGGGTAAAAGCTGTTCTTCAGCCTAGTGGTGCGGGCATGTAGGGCTCTAAGATGCCTTACAGAGAGTAGGGGAGTGAAAAGGCTGTGGCCGGGGTGAGTTGGATCCCCGCAGATAATTTTTGCCCTGTTGCTGCAGCGAGCAGTGAAGATGTCATCCAGTGATGGTAACTGAGTACCAGTGATTCTGCCAGCCATTCTGATGATGCGCTTGAGGGTCTTCTTGTCCTCAGAAGAGCAGCCGGAGTACCACACTGTAATGCAGTATGTGATAACAGATTCTATGGTGCACCTGTAAAAATTTACAAGCAGCTATTTTGGGAGTTGTGCTTTCTTCAGACTCTTCAGAAAATAAAGCCTCTGAAGGCCTTTTTTGGTAATTTCTGTTGTGTTTTTTTATCCATGATAGGTCCTGACTAATATGAACTCCCAAAAATCTGAAACTTTGAACTATCTCCACGTTTCCACCATTAATGCTAATGGGATGATGTCCATTTTGTTTCTTCTTCCTAAAATCCAGAATTAGCTCCTTTGTTATCTTGGTATTGAGTATGAGGTTGTTGTTCTTACTCCATCTCTCTAGGTTCTCAACCTCTTTCCTATAGGCTGTTTCATCATTGTTGGAGATTAGGCCTATCACGTTCGTGTCATCTGCAAATTTTGTAATGGTATTGTTATTGTGATTAGGTTTACAGTCATTTGTAAAGAGGGAGTAAAGGAGAGGGCTCAACGCACAGCCTTGCGGTACCCCAGTGTTTAGTGTTAAGGATGAAGAAAAGTGCTTGCCCATGCCTACGATTTGTGGTCTTTTTGTAAGAAAATCCAGTATCCAGTTGCACAGGTGTGAGCTGATACCCAAGTTGTTCAGTTTCGTTGCCAACTTGTTGGGAGGGATGGTGTTAAAAGCCGAGCTGTAGTCAATGAACAGCATCCGCACATAGCAGTCTCTCTGCTCCAGGTGTGACAGCGCAGTGTGAAGGGTAAGTGAGACAGCATCCTCAGTTGAACTATGTGCTTTTTAAGAAAACTGGTATTGGTCCATGGAGGTGCAGATCTTGCTCTTCATGTGCCTGAGGACAAGTTGTTCAAAACACTTCATAGCAATAGGAGTGAGAGCCACCGGGCGATAATCACTTAAGGTCTTCACCCCGGCCTGTTTTGGAATTGGGACAATTGTGGAGGACTTCAGGCAAGTGGGGACAATGGCCTGCTCTAGTGAGCTGTTAAATATACTGGTAAACACTGTTTTCAGCTGTTTAGCACAGTTTTTTAGGACTTTTCCAGGAACTTCATCAGGGCCAGCTGCTTTGTGGGGATTAATGCGGCTGAAGGCCCATTCTACCTCATGTGCTCTCAGCATCAGGGAACATGATGGAGCCTCTTGCTGGGCAAATTTGATGATAGGCAGCTCATTGCCTTTGTCAAATCGTGCAAAAAAATGATTTAGGTCATTTCCAGTGTTGATAGAACAGGTGTTGCTCTTATAATTCGTAATGGACTTGATACCCTGCCACATGCGTCGGGAATCAGAGCTTGTAAAATGATGTTGTATTTTTGTTTTGTAGCAGTGCTTCGCCTCCTTAATGCCCCTCTTCAGATTGGACATGGCTGTTTTGTACTCCTCTGGGTCTCCCTTTCAGAAAGCAATGTCACGTGCCTTCAAAAGGTTTTGGACATTTCTGTTTATCCATGGTTTCCTATTTGGGAAGGTCCGAATGATTTTGGTATCAGTGACATTGTCTATGCAAAATGTAATATAGGATAGGACAGAGGAGGCATATATGTTTAAGTCTGTGTGATTTTCCTTTGTAGCTGCCTGTTTAAACAAATCCCAATCTGTGTCCTCAAAACAATCCTGTAGTCTCATTGTGGCTCCTTCAGGCCAAACTCTGATTGTATGCAAAGTTGGCTTAATCCTGGTAATAAGAGGTTTGTGTGCTGGAGCTAAAAACAAAGAAATGTGATCCGACCTGCCAAGATGGGGGGCAGGTGATGCTGACTAAGCATTTGCTATGTTGCAATAGACACGGTCCAATGTATTTCTCCCCCTAGTTGGGAATTTAACAAACTGTTAGAATTTGGGGAGCACAGTTTTCAGATTGGCTTGCTTAAAATCACCCGCTAAGATGAACACTCCATCTGGATGGATATTTTGCAGACTGTTCTTAATATCATGCAATTTGGACAGTGCCAGCTTAACATTAGCTTGTGGAGGAATATAAACCACAGTGAGATACACGACTGTGAATTCCCTTGGTAAGTAGAACGGTCTGCATTTAAGTGTCATAAGTTCTAAATCAGCAGAGCAATATTGTTCAGCAATGACTGTGGAGGTGCACCAAGCCTTATGGACATAAATACACACAGAACTCACAATAGGACATAAATACACAACAGAACATGAATACAGTAGATCTCGAGGCTATGTTTAATAGTGAAAGTAAGAGCATTTCCACACACACAATGTGAAGGGAACACAAGGGCTTGGGACTGAACAGCTGTGTAGTCGTAAGAAAACCACTAATCAGTGATGCAAAGCAGAAAAAAAGGTCATGTGGTGTGATGTGTCCAGATTTGCCCTGTTCCAGAGGGATGGGCGCATCAGGGTAAGAAGAGAGGCAGATGAAGTGATGAACCCATCATGCCTAGTGCCTAGTACAAGCCTGTGGGGGCAGTGCTATAATCAGGGGTTGCTGCAGTTGGTCAGGTCTAGGTTCAGCAACAGTATGTGCGCCAAGAATGAGGTCAGCTGACTACCTGGACACACTAAATGACTAGGTTATTCCATCAATGGATTTTTTCTTCCCTGATGGCACGGTCATATTCCAAGATGACAATGCCAGGATTCATTGGGCTTAAATTGTGAAAATATGGTTGAGGGAGCATGAGACATAATTTGCACACATGGATTGGCTACCAGTGTCCAGACCTTAACCCCATTGAGAATCTTTGGGATGTGCTGAAGAAGGCTTTGCGCAGCGGTCAGACTCTACCAACATCAATGCAAGCTCTTGATGAAAAATGTATGCATGTATGTATCCTTTTTTTTTTTTTGGTGGCAACCAGTCTGCATGGCAACCGCATCACAGTCAAACACCAATATGACTGTAACACACCATCAGCGACCACATCCACTTCCGTGTCCCAGTTCAGCGTCCAAATGTCTTTAACCCAGGCCTTTGAACGCAAGCGCAAATACCCAGCCACCCACCCCCAGACCATAGCACTAAATGCACAGCTTTCCAAATTACTGACCCTGGAAATGTTAACATTTAGGCTTGTGGACACTGAGGCCTTCAGCAGCCTGATGTCGGCGACCATCCCGCGTCAAGCAGTACACAGCTGCCACTATTTTTCAAGATGTGCCGTGCCCGCCTTACACAAACATGTGTCCGGTATAACATCACACGTGCCCTGACCAATGCAGTTACTGGGAAGGTCCACTTAACCACGGACACCTGGACAAGTGCATTCAGCCAGGGACGCTACATTTCCCTGAAGGCACACTGGGTGAATGTTGTGGAGGTTTGGAGCGAGTCGTACCCTGGGATGGCACAGGTGCTACTAAAGACAGAGATTGTGGGCCCTACGTTGATCAAGGTTTCCGCCAGCAACTATGTTAGTGGCTCCAACCCCTCTGAATTATCTGCGTACAGCACCAGTCAGTCATCAGTCAGTAGCTGGAAGCAGTGTAGCACTGCAGTGGGGAAGCGGCAACAGGCCGTGCTGAAGCTGATATGCTTAGGGGACAAACAACACACTGCTGCAGAGCTGTGGCCGGGGATAAGAGACCAGACTGAGCTGTGGCTCTCGCAAATCAACCTACAACCAGGCATGGTTGTGTCTGATAATGACTGTAACTTGGTGGCGGCTTTGGAGCTCAGCAAGCTCAGATACAGCCCATGCCTAGCCCACGTGTTAAACCTTGTGATTCAGTGGTTTCTCAAAATCTACCCCAATTTGCCTGAGCTACTGGTGAAGGTGTCGCGCGCGCGCGTGTGTGCACATTTCCACAAGTCATCAACAGCTTCAGCAGTCTGTCAACACTGCAGAAGCGCTTTAAATTGCCAGCTCACTGGCTGTTGTGTGACGTGAGCACGCATTGGAACTCCACGTTCCACATGTCGGCCAGACTTTGTGAGCAGCAGAGGGCAGTAGTGGAATACCAGCTGCAACATGGTCGTCACCTTTCCAGTCAGCTTCCGCAATTAACAAGCGAGGAGTGGGCATGGTTGTCTGACCTCTGAGAGGTTTTAAGAAACTTTGAGAGACCAACACAGATGATGAGCGGCGATAACAATATTATCAGCGTAACCATCCCACTTCTGTGTCTACTCAAACGCTCGCTGCGCAGGCTTTGCATGCGGAAGAGGTGGAAATGGGGAAAGAGATTACATAGGGTGATAGCAAGACCACCCTCAGCTTGTCTTCTCAGCACAAATTGGACAAGGAGAGGAGGAGTAGCAGGAGACGGTTGCTTCAGCTACAGAGGGTAGCATCCATGGAAGTTAATTCCATCTGTTCAGTGTGGGTGGGCAGAAGAGGAGGAAGAAGATGAGGAGATTGACACTGGGTTCACACCTGAGCGTTCTGAAAGGAGCGCTCTGTATGCGCGATTGTCGCGCGTTCCTGAAAGTCTATGTACAGGAACGCGCGACAAAACGCCCCAAAGAAGCTCAAGAACTTTTTTGAGCGTAGGGCGTTTTACAGCGCGTTCAAAAGCGCAGTAAAACGCTCAAGTGTGAACCAGGGAAGCTCAGGTGTGAACCCATCGTGAGAGTGATCCTTCTGATGACGACAGCAAAGTCTTGCCTGTTGGTACTCTGGTACACATGGCTGACTTCATGTTAGGCTGCCTTTCCCACGATCCGCACGTTATACGCATTTTAGACAACACGGATTACTGGTTGTTTGCACTTCTGGACCCCCACTACAAAGAGAGGATGAGCAAAACGGTGCAATACCAGAAGATTGTTGAAAAATTGCTCCAAAACTTTCCATCTGACAATGCTGGCGGCAGAGTCCATAATTCCTTGGCCAACCGAGGAGGGGAGACACACAGCAGTTCCAACAGAGGCAGGGCAACACTCTCCAAAGCCTGGGACAGTTTCATGACACCCCGCCAGCACCTTCACCCTGATGCTTGGCCTAGTGTCACAAGGAGGGAAACATTTTGGAAGATGGTGAAGGAGTACATAGCAGACCGTGTCAGCGTCCTTAATGATCACTCAGTGCATTACAACTACTGGGTGTCCAAGCTGGACATGTGGCACGAACTGGCGCTCTATGCCTTGGAGGTGCTGGCCTGCCCTGCCACCAGCGTTTTGTCTAAGCTGGTATTTAGTGCTGCTGGTGGCATTATATCAGATAAGCGTATCCTCCTGTCACCAGCAGACATTCACCTAGAATCTTTTACAGGGTCAGCTCACCAGCAGGCCTGCACCTAAAATCTTTTAAAGGGTCAGTTCGCCTGCAGGCCTGCACCTAACATCTTTTACAGGGTCAGCTCACCTGCAGGCCCTCACCTAATTAAACCTAATAGGTAGTGGTGGACGAACATCGGTCGACATGGTTCGTGAACGCGATCAAATGTTCTTGATCCGCAAGTTCGCAGCAGACCCCATTCACTTTAATGGCAGGCGAACCTGGAAAACCTTCAGGTCATATTTGCAGCCACCAAATACTTACTAGAAGTGCACAAATAGTCCCACAACATGGAAACTGACATACCAGAGAAGGGATCAATGACAAAAATTCCCACAAAAAATATGTATTTTAATCAAGGGCCATTTTTATGCATCTTAAAGGGAAATTCTAAATAATGTGCCCTGCTGGGGCATAGAAAAATGTTATTTTAGGCCACAGGAGTATGAGCCCTAAAAATTAGACATTCACCTGACAAAAAAGAACTTATGTGACTCAAGGTACATTATGCTGTCAATGGATAAAAATGTTACTGTAGTCTACTGGAGTACAGGCCCCAAACATTAGGCATTCACCGCACAGAAAAGATCAAGTGATTATGTGGCTGGAGGTATAGTAGACAGTCATTGGATATCAATTTTACTGCAGGCCAGTGGAGTAGAGGCCCCAAACATTAGGCATTTACCGGACAGAAAAGATCAAGTGATTATGTGGCTGAAGGTATAATAAACGGTCAGTGGATAACAATTTTACTGCAGGCCAGTGGAGTACAGTCCCCAAACATTAGGCATTCACCGTATAGAAAATATCAAGTGATTATGTGGCTGGAGGTATATTAGACGGTCATTGGATAACAATTTTATTGCAGACCAGTGGAGTACAGACCCCAAACATTAGGATTTCACCCAAATGAAAAGGCCTTTTATGCCGCTGTATTTACATAAGACAGGGACCATTAGTTGTTCTCTGTGGTAGCGTATATGTGTGGACTGGCATGAGGAAATTCAATTAGACATGGTCGTCACAGGTTCTTCCGAGGTCCATTCATTTTTAGAAATGTGAGGTAGTCCACACTGTCGTGAGCTAGGTGAGTGCGCTTATCGGTCACGATCCCCTCAGCTGCGCTGAAAGTCCTTTCGGACAGGACACTCGATGAGAGGCAAGCCAAGATCTTCATAGCAAATTGTGCCAGCTCTGGCCACAGGTCAAGCCTGCATACCCAGTAGTCCAGGGATTCATCGCTGCTCAGAGAGTCCACATCGGCCGTTAACCCGATTCTCGGAGGCTGGATCCAGAGGGCGGCTGTTCATGGATTGGCTGCAAAAATGATCTCATATCCGAAGTGACCAACACATCTTCAAACCGCCCTCTTCTTGCAGGTTCGGTAGGGTTGGTACCCGCACCTGTTTCGCTGTGGGTGGAAATCCTATGTCAGTGCCCGCAACAGCAGAATGCAGGAGTATGTCGTCCTCGGTCTCATCCCCCCAGCCACGGACAACACCAGGGATCCCTGAAAAAGTTTAAAGCCTGAACTTCTTGCTCCTCCTCATCCCCCCAGCCACCATCCTCCTCTGACTTCTCTTCAGAGTCCTGCTGAATTGTCTCAGATGTAGTAGTCCCTCCTCATCTTCCATCTCCTGCTCCTCGATGCAATGCATGCTCCAGAAAGAAGGCGTAAGGTACGATGTCTCTGATGGTGCCCTGACTGCGACTGATCAGTTTGGTGATCTCATCAAATGGCCGCAGAAGTCTGCATGCGTCGTGCATGAGCAGCCACTGGCGCGGTGAAAAGAAACCAAGCTCCCTAGTACTTGTCCTGCTGCAGAGTTCGTACAGGTAGTCATTAACGTCGTTTTGCTGCTGGAGCAGCCTATCAAGCATATACAAGGTGTAGTTCCAGCGTGTCGGGCTGTCAAAAATCAGACATCTGCCGGGCAGGTGGTGTCGCCGCTGAACGTCAGCAAGGCGAGCCATGGCCGTGTAAGATCTAAAATGGCCAGAGATTTTCCTGGCCTGCCGCAAGACGTCCTGGACCCCGGGGTAATTGGCAACGAACCGCTGCACGACTAAGTTCTGGATGTGTGCCATGCATGTGTCATTTTGCCCTATTTCAACGTGCTCAGCAGATTGGCACCTTTGTCGCACACTACTTTACCAACTGTCAAATTGTGCGGTGTTAGCCAATGATCGGCCTGTGACTGCATACCTGAAAGCAGTGCAGGACTGATGTGGCTCTCGGCTTTCAGGCTCAACAGCCGCAGCACAGCATGGCAGCGTCTCACCTGGCACGTCAAATAGGTTCTGGGGATCTTGGGGGTGCAGCAGAAGAAGCGGTAGCAGTGAAAAAGGAGGAGTCAACCGAGGAGGAGACAGAGGATGGAGTAGGAGGAGAAGAAGATGCAGGCCTGCATGCAATACGTGGTGGCAACACCAAATCCACACGGGTGCCACTGGTTGACAGCCGTCAGAAAGTTCACCCAGTGGGCAGTAAAAGTTATGTACCTTCCCTGCCCGTGTTTTCTAGACCACTTGTCTGTGAACATATGTATCTTGGCACAGAAACTGTGTGCCAGAGATACATTCACTTGACGCTTGAACATAGCCATAAAGCTCTGGGATGCCCTTCTGGGAGAAATATTTCCTTCCGGGGACCTTTAATTGCGGTGTGCCAAAGGCTGCAAATTTTCTAAAGGCCTTTCGAGTCCACCAGTTTATATAGCAGTAGTTGGTGGGCTAGCAGTTCTGACAAGCCAGCGGTCAGCCGTTGGGCAAGAGGGTTATCCGGCGTCATCAACTTTTTGCGTTCGAACATTTGGGCCACGGAAGCCTACTTTTTGCCAGATGAACGCGACGACAGCACAGTGGAAAGTAGAGTGGAGGACAAATGGGATGAGAGAGGAGAAGAGGCAGGACATTGAGAGCCAGGAGTGTGGCTTTGTGGGTTCTGACGGTGTTACTTCCACAGGGCTCGGTGATGGGAGGCCAGGTGCATTCTTAAGGCAGTCATCCCTAGGTGAGTGTTGGGCTTAACGCGACTTCTGCGTTAAAGGCACAGGCTGCAGATGGCAACACTATTGTCAGCAGCTGACACGTTAAAAAAAGCCCACACTTCGGAGCCATGCGCCGGCGTCCTGGGAGTGCCAGATGTGACCGTGCATGGTGGATGACTCACTCCAGATACATTTGCAGTCTGTTTTTTGCCTCCTGTGCACTGCGAGTTCTGCCCGCTTCTCCTTCTTCTACCCACTATCTGCTGCTCTGTCTCTCCCTCTGAACTCCCCTCCTCTCTTGTGGGCACCCACGTGACATCTATCAACATGTGATCATCGTCACCTTCACCACCACTGACATTAGAGATCTCGAAGTAGGCAGCAACAGCAGGGACTTCCGTCCTTAGGCTCATCTGGGTACTGTCGTCAAACCGCTGGGTGGCGGCCGTTGCTGCCTCCTCTTCCTGATCTGATGCCAAGAATGGCTGCGCATCAGTAAGGTATGGGAATGGATGGGAAAATAATTCCTCTGACTCAAGTGGAGGAGCTATGGTGGTGGTGGTGTCTTTGGGGGTGCACACAGCAGAGAGTGAGGAGGGCGCGTAAGAGAGGATGAGGAGGGTGCAGAAGCGGAAGGCTGAGTGAGCCACTCAACCAACTCTGGTGCGTCCTTTGACGTAATCGCATGCACCTTCTCCAACTTCCCACTTAGGCTCCGGCCTGGTGCACCTGCCCAACCCCTACTACCCCTGCGGAATGGCCTGCTTCTTCCTCTGCCTTTCATTTTCAAAATGACCCAGTGACAAATTCCCTATAGAAGAGCAATATTTGTGGAAGCAGGTGTATCGCAGGCCTCAATCAATATTTGGCGGAAGCTAGTATATCAAACCCCTTAATCAATATTTAGTGGAAGCAGGTGTATTGTAGGCCTCAATCAATATTTAATGGAAGCCGGTATATCAATACTCTCTATCATTATTTTGCGGAAACAGGTATATAGAACCCCTTAATGAGTATTTGCTGTAAGCGGGTATATCAAACCCTTTAATTAATATTTGGTGGAAGCTGGACGCAGGCCTCAATCAATATTTGGTGAAAATGCAGTGACCAGGATACAGGTACGCTGACGCCACTTATGCAGTGAGCCAGGATACGGGTGGATAATAGTCTGTATTTGTTCATGATGCCAATTGCAGCATGTGCAGGGTACTAACCCAGGGCCCTTCCAAGGTGTTATAACGCACGTCCCAGATTAGGAATGCCATAGTGGTGTAATGGCCTATAATGTCTCTATAGGGTGGTGATAATTGTGTCAACTGTGTCTCCTACCTGGGTACAGCTGGACTCCTGGCTCCTGGCTCACTTGCAATAAATTTGAGTGTAGTGATAGTAGGAGTATTAGAGGAATTTTGCAGCAGAAATTATGTCTAGACCTTTAGATGAAGTTCAAACGTTTCTTTATTGAAGATAACTTGTATCCAAGCAGTGTACACCTTTTGTCTCTGGTCCCAGCAGGTTTTAGCAATGATTGGCAGGAAATGAATGCTTCTGCTTTAATGTGAATTTGCAGGATAAGGCGTCTGCTTGGTAGCTCTGTAACTGTGGCAGGAATCAATCTTCTGCACTTTTCTGTAACTTCTGCTTTGTGGGGACAGACTAGCTGAGGAGGAATGGCTTCTCCTAGGTCTCTGGACTTAACTCACAGATGGATTCTCAGGGGATGCTTTCTTCCTGGAACCCTGGAAGTTGTAGTTTCTGCTTCTTTTTGTCCAGCTGAGGCTGAAGGGGCTCAGTCTGGGAATGTGATCAGGTGTCAGCCAAGACAAGATCCTTGCTATCTTCCCTATGCAGGGGATCTCCTACACACACACACACACACTACCCCTAGAATGGGGTGGGCTACACTAACTTCCTTCTCCACCCATGCTGCAGGATGTGGGAACAGCCCACTTCGCCCACAGAGGGGAAGCTAAGCTGGAATAAACCATTTCAGCCTAGATACACTAAACTAGGACTAGTACCTTGCCAATGGAGTTGTTGCCACCTGCTGGTGAACCTGGAAAATTATATTAAACAATTAAATTTAACATGGTTTTACATGCACATTTGTGAAGACATAATATAAATTACATCAGATGAAAATATACAGGCTCTTAGCAGATAGTAGTGGGGTAGAGGCATGTAGGAACACAACTCTGGGGTGTTACAGAAGCTGGTATATCAATCCCCTCTATCAGTATTTTGTTGAAAAAGGTATATAGAACCCCTTAATGAGGATTTGATGAAAGCTTATATATCAAATCCCTTAATCAATATTTGGTGGAAGCCGGTGTATTGCAGGCCTCAATCTATATTTGGTGGAAGCAGGTATATCAATCTTTTCTATCAGTATTTTGTGGAAACAGGTATATAGAACCCCTTAATGAGTATTTGCTGTAAGCCGGTATATCAAACCGCTTAATCAATATTTGGTGGAAGCTGGTGTATTGCAGGCCTCAATCAATATTTGGTGGAAGCCGGTATATCAATACTCTCTATCATTATTTTGTGGAAAAAGGTATCTAGAACCCCTAATGAGTATTTGCTGGAAGCTGGTATATCAAACGTCTTAATCAATATTTGGTGGAAGCCGTTGTATCGCAGGCCTTAATCAATAATTTGTGGAAGACGATATATCAATCCCCTCTATCAGCATTTTGTGGAAACAGGTATATAGAACCCTTTAATGAGTATTTTCTAGAAGCTGGTATATCAAACCCCTTAATTAATATTTGGTGGAAACCAGTGTATCACACCCCTTAATCAGTATTTTGTGGAAGCGGGTATATCAAACCCCTCAGTCAGTATTTTGTGGAGGCAGGCATATCGCAGCCCTTAATCATTTTTTTTTTTTTGGCAATAGGTATATCACACCAGTTGCAATTAGTTATTCTAATGGGGTTTGGCCCTCTATCTAGCTGCGGTATCTCAGCAGAACCGCACACAACTGCTGCACAATACAAATGCACTATAATAAACTTTCTATGTTAGAAAGTATATTATAGCTATATCACACCCCTCAGTATGTCACACCTATCGATAGCACACCTATACCAGTCCTTAAAAGGACTTTTGTGGCCCTATTAGCTAGCGTTTTGTGTCCCTAACAGTCTGTCCCTGCTCCACACAGCAACCTCTCCCTACACTGGCAAAAAAAAAAAAAAAGAAGTAAAATGGCTGCCAGCTTGGGTTTATATATAGGGTAGGGGGTCTGTCCATGTGCTGAAACGTCTCAATTGGCTGTCCTGTCCCACCTCATGGATGTGTCATGGGTCAAAATTCGGCACAATGGAAAAGAATATGGCGGACATCACCATATGTTCACATGTTCGGCGAACTGCGAACTAGCAAAGTTCTCTGCGAAACGACCGCCGGGCGAACCGCAAGGCCAACTCTACTAATAGGTAATTTGTGTGCATGCTGCCTTGCTTGGATGTGGTAGCCATAGCTGTTTCTCAGGCTCCATATCCGGAATCAAACCATTATTCCCCTTTACCCATGGTCTACATGGTTTGGGCTGAAAATAACATTGAAAATTGATAGCGCAGACATTCGAATGGATCGTCACTGTCACAGAGATGAGCGATCGGCCCCAGGTTATCTAGAGTCACCAAAGCGGCAGCAGGCCCTCGTCCATAATGTTTTTGAGGGTCACCAGCAGGCCATCAATCATAATTTTTCAAGGCTGTGTATGATGCCCTCCTTTATGTGCAACAAAGGGTGTATTGTAGTGCCGGTTCCTTGTAATCTTTGGCAGCCCTTTCACTTAGTGCATAGGTTTTAAGAGTGTAGGAGTCCCACTACCTGAAAAATTGTACCACAATGTGAATGAGGCCCTCCTTTATGTGATAAACAGGTTGTATCGGAGTGCCTCATCCTTGAAATTTTTGGCTGAACTTGCACTTTATATAAGTAAATATACAGGAAAGAATGTTTCCTAACAATTTTTCCTCTAAAATCGATTTTATCTTCGGTTTTGTGTGTATTATTGTCAGTCTGTAAAAGTTGTGTAGTACTCGGACAACATCATTCCCAGCAGCGACTTGGGAGTCCAAGATGCATCCAGACATCCTCCCCATGCTGTTACCGAACCATTTCGGTGGTGCTTCCATCATTTTCTGACCTTTTCCTATGAACCAGGCACCCTCCCCTCTTCAGAGCAGGGGGTGCCTGGTTTAATGCTCGGGTTCTTCTTCCATTGACTTCCATTATACTCAGGTGCTTGGTAGAGTACCCGAGCATCCCGATGTGTTCGGCCAGAGCACCCGAGCACCCAAGCACTTTGGTGCTCAATCAACACTAACAGACATACAGACACAGAATGCACATGGAATACCTTCCATTTCTTTGTGGACCTATTGAAATGAATGGTTCCGTATACGGTCCTCAAAAAAACGGAACGGACAGGACACCACCACCAGCCCAAGGAACATCTCCATTCCAGATACCACTTGAAAAAGGAGACTGAAAAATTAAAATGTTTTACTGATGTACAAAGATTGCATGAAGGATACATGTATTTTTTAAGTTTCAAAATATGGTGAATAAGATATGCCTTAGGATACAGTACGTTCAAGCATGACATTTTCATGGTTGAACTTTACCATTCACCATCCAGTTGATCGTTCATCATCTCCTGTGAAAACCTTTAATATTTTTACACATTATCATGATAAAAGCTACAACTATGGCAAAAATTTCTCAATTAGCAGCATCTATGTGATGATGAAAATCTATTCTGCAGTCTACAAGAGATATTAAAGACAAAAAGTATAGTGTCAAGGGAAGGAAATCTTGTCGGTGATCACATGCTACCTTGTACACAAAGGCAGGCTGTTTCTTAGACCGAGTATCCGGCCAAGTACTCAATGTCTAATTTGAAGTGATATATTTATGTCATTCCTTTCTTTCAGTAAGATGGTAAAAGCATGCAAATTATATTGTCTAGGACCCTCATTTATTTTCTTATTAGTGTCAATAAAGTCAGCCATATGCGAGTTAATGTAATCTCCCATGACTAGTTATCTAGATCTCATGTAAGCCATATGAATGATATCCTTTTTTGCCTCTGGCAATAACACTGCTGAGTTTATGTTGATTTACACTGAGACGATTGGAATGGGCTTCACAGTGGAGGACTGGAGCCTTCTCCATCACACTTACTTATTCCCACTGCTGCTTCAGAAGTAGGCAGAGATTGGCAGATTCAGTACATGATGTGATGCAAGGACGTCAGCTTGATTCTTCGAGGAAGACAGTGTACAAAGCATTCAGTCTACTTTTCGCATGTCAGACGCTTTCCCTAACAGAAAATGGTTTACAATGGTGTAACAGATGCACAAAACCCATTAGCTAGATGATGAGATCTTTTATCAAAAGCAGAAAAACAGTGTTCACAGATGGAAACATACCCTGCTTGGTATCACTATCATAAGCATGGAACATAAATCTAATTATGTGTATGATTATTACATTCAAAGTGAATCTGACAAACAGATACAGCTCTAAAATCCATTATCAGTGCACAAAGACCGGTGGATTATTCTCTTATTTAAAAACGGCCCTATTATCGTAACTTGAGGTAAATTATTGAAGAGAGAGTAGAATAGAATAGCTTTTACCGTAGACCATGTAGCACAAACATGTGAAAGAAAACCAATTACTTTCAAATTTATGGTAAAAGTCATCTCCCTGCACACGTTTACTAGTAGATTATAGAAAACGTTCACTTTTATGTGTGCGCTGACCAAAATAATCAAATATCTGTTCAACATAGCACTGGAAATAGTTTTATAATGGACTACGCTGTTTTAATGCCTCAGTCATTGATGAATGTGAATGGAAACATTTTAGGATACATTCCTAAACCTAGCTGAATTTAGTGTTGGGAATAGCTGTATGTTTATTAGGGCATCAGTATAAGCAACCGCACAGATCATATCCTGGGTCCTTACGCTCATGCATTGTATCCAGGGGTGTAACTATAGGGGGTGCAGAGGTAGCAGTCGCTACCGGGCCCAGGCGCCTGAGGAGGCCCAAAGACCCGTGTGCCGTATAAGAAGACAGTGGTATTTATAGAAAGTGCATGCAAGTCACACCGCTGGCTGGAGGAAGGTCAATAATTTGGCATGGGGGGGGGGGGGGGTGCCGTTTCAATTTTTGCCTCAGGCAGCATGAAGACTATGTGCTTCACTATCCCTTGCCACAAAGCACTGATGAAAAGGGTTTCCCAAGCTATACTCTAGCACCAGGTCCCATGAGTATTTAGCTATGTCCCTGATTGTATACTTCAGCTGTGTAAAGTTCATTTAGATTTTCAGCCTCTAGAATGTAAGACCACCTTATGATGTGGTGGATTTCTTGCAGTGGGTTTCCATACTAAAATCCATATCAAAGTATAGAGGGGGCATTTATGAAAGAAAACTAGCATCAAAAAGTTGCAAAGTTTGTTCACGTCTCGTTTACTCAAATTTTGGATTCTGTGACTGCTTGCTCCACTGGGTGGAGCATGGTGGGGTCTGGGCAGTCTGGGGCCAGGCATAGCTGGCCCAGCACATTTATTATAATATATGCCAGGAGACTGGCCATGGATTATACCTGAAATCTACACCAGATATATAACTGCGTAGAGTTTAGTTCTGTCACACACACCTGCACAGATATAACAAAATATTGTGACGTGTGCCTCTTAATAACTTCAGCACATCTGATGCAGGAGGAGATAGAATATGTGTTAAAGGCGTTAAACACGAGTCTTAAAAAATGTTCCCTAGTATATCTGGATGGCGTCTTCCAAACTAAATGCTCCTACACAATATTTTTTTTTTTAACACAGTGCAGATTTCAAATCTGCAGCATGGCTATTACTCTATGGATTTGTGAATACGAACATGTTGTTAAATAAATTCTGTTAATATTCATGATCTACATTCTTCTAACTAATGTCCTCTATAATCCAATTCTCCAACTCCCGCCTCCATGATTTTTCATGTGTTGCACCATTTCTCTGGAATGCAATAACCCGGCCAATCGGATTAATTCCCAACATCCACAGTTTTATGTGTGGCATGTTTATAGGTAGGGCTATCACATTGCATATACTGACTCACTTTCTTTTACATTACAACCTACAATTATTTTCTCACCTTTTGAGTCATAACTTTTTTTAATATGGTAGACTGTAAGCCAGTTGCGTGGCTAAAGGCTCATGGGCCCTGGTGCAAGAGTTCAGCTTGGGCCCCCTTTCCATCAGTAATTTGTAGCCAGGGGCAGGGAAGCACATAGCCTTCATTCTGCCTCAGGCAAAAATAGAAATGGCACCCCCACATGCCAAACTCTTGACCTAACCCCTTCCCTCCAGCCAGAGGTGTAACTTGACCAACATGACTTTCTATAATGCTGGTATCTTCTTATGCAGCGCAAGGGTCTTTGGGCCCCCTTAGGCTCCTGGACCCAGTAGCGACTGCTACTTCTGCACCTCCTATAGCTACGCCCATGTTTTAAACTACTTGTTTAAATTGTTAGTGTGTGGCTCTGTAATGTCTAAAATTTTATGCATATAAATAATAATAATCATAATAATTATTAGTAGTAGTACAGATGAGGAATCGATTCCTTAGAATCTAAATTTGACCCAAATTTTTTTCAGACATTTGGATTTCATAGAATCAGAATCTTGGTGATTCAAGTTAAAAAAATATTTGAGGGGAGAGAGGAGAGTGAGGGGGAGCTTTAGCACTTTTGATTCAATTCAAGTAGAAGCGATTTGGACACAAATCAAAACACATAGCTAACAAATCAGACACAATCAGATTTTAGGAAATTGGATTATCTTTAATTATTAGTATGAGTATTTATATTATTCTTATAAGAGGATCTCTCATCTCTCCTGACATGTCTAGTGAACCATCTATTTGCATTCCCGTGTAATAACATTTCTGGAACATCTTATATAACTGCATTCGGTGCCGTTCCTTTATTATTCCTAGTAAAAGAATACCTATATGAACTGACCTATAGGGCCACATACATCAAAATACCACTCCTACAACAACGGAATGTATACCCTAAACAGTAATTCCTTTATTTCATCATCATATTAATATAAAAAATGTAGAAAAGAGTCCACACAACATAGGTGAAATAAATACATAAGTGAGGGACTACTGGAAAAATGGCTAGCAATAATTATATCCACATCAGGACAGGCAAAAATCCCATAATAGCATAATAACACCTACTCACTACCAAAAAAGTAGGTCCAAGTACAAACCAGTCTTAACGATTGTCCAACAATGAGAACAAATGCCAACCCAAAAATACAACTGCCATACCAGTGTCCCTCACTCACCCAACGCGTTTTGCCAACTGGCTTCATTTAGGGGAATGAGGGACAATGTGATGGTTGTCTATTTATACCCCACTAAATCAAAATTAAAAGGTTCATCTGGATGGGAGAATTATGTAAAACAGAAACGCCAAACATTCATGGCGCCGAGCCATGCTCGGTAATGCGCTCTTCCCAGCTCCAGCATTTGATCAAAGGACTTAGAAGGAGTACATACAGTTGTATGTGAGAGAACTTGCCGTAATACTGCCCATAATAAAGATGGACCCCCGCAATCCACTCAAGTGTAACACGTGACAGCATCACGTAATCGATTGAAACAAATACTTCCATACTAAAAAGGTAGAGACCTGGCACCTTGAAGGTGTATATTTGCAAACCCATACAGTGAGCCTAAGAATATGAATAACCATAATCTCCCAATACATTAACCTCCTATATAAGACTAAAATATACATAACTACGATATCCAATATATTTATCTCCACCGACACAGATAATTAACGACCCATAATCTAATCCATACTAATTGGTGCTATTATACGAAAAGTGATTGAATACATAATTCTATAGTATAAACAATGAAATACATAATTGCTGCATACAATGTGATTTATAACATACATAATTACAACACCCGAATAAATACTATAAAGTGAAATACATAATTTCCCTAATAATCGTGTATATGTGCCAAATGCACATACACACTTTTATATGCATATGTACTCACACACATTTACAGTATAACCCCAATGTAATCCCAACATACACATATGTATGACCACGTGCACACCTCTAGAGGTACCAAAGATGTGAAAAGTACATGTGTAACCGTGATCAAAGGGTGCAAGTGACAAAGAGGGAAGTGATAATGAGAATAAAGTGAGAAATTAGTGTTCTAGTGGTATGCACATGTCCCACAATAATGCATAAATAATTTAATCAAAATATCCCACATAATTCATATATTATATTCAATTAAAAACATAATTAAGACCATATATATTTGACAAAATAAAACATAGCAGCACTTATACAATAATGCTAAAAAAGGAAGGGAAAAGAGAATATAAGGGTGCCATGGTGCGTTGAGATTCCAAAACAATTAGGTAGTATAATCAATTGTGTCCATAAGAGAAAAAACAAAGGCCTCTCCGAGCTTCTTTCAATTAATCCACATCATTTTATATAGGATCTCAACCTAAAGAGACAACGTACTCAATTTATAAATACAAATTGTTTCTCTTTGGGCTACTGTCTTATTCCAATTTCCACCCCTAATAGTAGGGTACACACGATCTATGGCCCTCACTTTCAGAAGACTGGAATCGCAATTATGTTTCAACTTGAAATGTCTTGGTATTGGTTTAAGATTTGAAATAAACTCTGCATTCCCTGGTGAAGCAATATCCAAAACATGTTCCCGTAACCGTAGTCATCCCATTCCCAATGTATATTTTTACACATGGGCATGTTGTATGATAAATCACTCCAATTGAGGTACAATCTATCCTGTGAGTAATCTTATAGGATGTTTCCCCAGTTGAATTCTGAAAAGAATCACACCTCACCACATTAGGGCATGCAATGAACTTTTCACATGGGAAGTAACCCCATTTAGGTCCCATTGATACAAAAGCTTTTCCAGGTTGCTCACCTTTGTGATAGCTGTGAACCATCATATCCCTAAAACTGTAAGTCCTTGTCGGTCAACAAAATCAGCCAATACTTCCTCAGTATTTCATGAACCAACTCATATCTAGAATTAAAAGTAGTAATGAATGCCATAACATCCGAATTTCTGTGAGGCCTACTAGCATGCAGCAATCCCCCTTGTCCCACCAGAATATTATTGATGAGATGTTGTGGGATGCATGCAGCAAAGTATTTGTTGCGGTAGGTTTTCTGAATAAATCAGTCTGTATATAACCATTCTCATCTACAGTACTATTAGTTCAATATCCAGAAAATGTATCCTGGATTAATTGTATCTATGGGTGAGTTTGTTGTTGTAGTGATTTTCATTCAAACCTGAGATTAAATCCTCCAATTGTTGGACCGAACCCTTCCAGATCAATAGAATGTCATCTATATAATGGGTCCAAAAGGCAACCCTCTCAATATTTCTGGCAGAGTTTGTCATAAAGATTACCCTCTCCCACTAGCCAAGGAATAAGTTGGCATAGGATGGCGCAAAGGCTGCCTCCTTGGCTGTCCCTTGTAATTGGAGATAAAAACGTTCTGTAAACACAAAAAAAAATGTGTTAACGCAAAATGAAGTGCTGCTAATAAAAACTCCGAAAATTTGGAGTCCAAATTGCTCATAATCAATTATTTTGATACTGATGAAATACCATCAGTTTGTCTAATTGAAGTATAGAGAGACTCGCCGTCACACGTCACCAGCAACATATCTGATTGAATATGGAGGCTATTAATCTTTCTAAGTAAGTCCAAACTATCCTGTGTATAAAATGGCAAAGTTTCTACAAGAGCTTTAAGAAAAAAATCAATAAGTTGACATAACAGTTCCAATATATTATTAACTCCTGACACAATAGGCCTTCCTGGTGGATTGGTCAAATTCGTATGAAGTTTGTAAGTAGATATAAGGTAAGTATGGTAGTTTCCTTAATTATTAATCCTGCACTCGTTGTGTATCCAAAATTCCATCTTCCTGTGCTGATGTTAGATAATTCATCCTTATATTTAAGAAGAGGATTAAAAGTGAGTCTATTATAGCAGGTGGTATCCCTCAACTGACGAAAGGCCACCCTTTCATAATTTATTTCAGGCCATACTACCACGTTACCACCTTTTTCTGAGAGCTTGAAAACCACCCCCTTCATATGTTGTAATTGATGGAGGACCACTCTTTAATCTTTAGTAAGATTGTCCCTCTGGACATTCTCTGGTATCCTTACTATCTCCTCTGATACCAGTTTAACAAATAAATCAATTTCCGGGTACTGATCCAGTTGGGGGAACTTAGTGGACTTAGGGAGTAAAGATAGTGGATACTCACCATGTTTTTGTGTGTCCTGATTTTTTATGTCTTTATTTCACCTATGTTGTGAGTAGGGATGAGCGAACTCGAACTGTATAGTTCGGGTTCGTACCGAATTTTGGGGTGTCCGTGACACGGACCGGAACCCGGACATTTTCATAAAAGTCCGGGTTCGGTGTTCGTCGCTTTCTTGGCGCTTTTGTGAAGCTTTCTTGGCGCTTTTTGAAAGGCTGCAAAGCAGCCAATCAACAAGCGTCATACTACTTGCCCCAAGAGGCCGTCACAGCCATGCCTACTATTGGCATGGCTGTGATTGGCCAGAGCACCATGTGACCCAGCCTCTATTTAAGCTGGAGTCACATAGCGCCGCCTGTCACTCTGCTCTGATTAGCGTAGGGAGAGGTTGCGGCTGCGACAGTAGGGAGAGATTAGGCAGATTAACTCCTCCAAAGGACTTGATTAATCGATCGATCTGCAGCTGTGCATCATTGAGCTGCTGAAATTCAATTGCTCACTGTTTTTAGGCTGCCCAGACCGTTTGTCAGTCACTTTTTTCTGGGGTGATCGGCGGCCATTTTGTGTCTTGTGGTGCGCCAGCACAAGCTGCGACCAAGTGCATTTAACCCTCAATGGTGTGGTTGTTTTTTGGCTAAAGCCTACATCAGGGTGAAGCTGTCACACCAAGTGCATTTACCAGCAATAGTCTGTTTATTTTTTGGCCATATACTACATCAGGGGCAAGCTGCGCCTGTCACCAAGTGCATTTAACCCTCAATGGTGTGGTTGTTTTTTGGCTAAAGCCTACATCAGGGTGAAGCTGTCACACCAAGTGCATTTAACCAGCAATAGTCTGTTTATTTTTTGGCCATATACTACATCAGGGGCAAGGTGCGCCTGTCACCAAGTGCATTTAAAGGGAACCTGTCACCAGGATTTTGGGTATAGAGCCGAGGACATGGGTTGCTAGACCGCCACTAGCACATCCGCAATACCCAGTCCCCATAGCTCTGTGTGCCTTTATTGTGTAAAAAAACTGATTTGATACATATGCAAATTAACATAAAAGAGTCATATCTTACTTGTCTGACCAGAGAAGAGTCATATTTTCAAGCTATGACTCATCTCAGGTTAATTTGCATATGTATAAAATCGTTTTATTTACACAATAAAAGCACACAGAGCTATGGGGACTGGGTATTGCAGATGTGCTAGCGCCCATCTAGCAACCCATGACCTTAGCTCTATACCCAAAATCCAGATGACAGGTTCCCTTTAACCCTCAATTGTGTGGTTGTTTTTTGGCTAAAGCCTACATCAGGGTGAAGCTGTCACACCAAGTGCATTTAACCAGCAATAGTCTGTTTATTTTTTAGCCATATACTACATCAGGGGCAAGCGGCACCCGTCACCAAGTGCATTTAACCCTCAGTAGTGTGGTTGGTCAAGCTGTCATACCAAGTGCATTTAACCAGCAATAGTCTGTTCATTTTTTGGCCATATACTACATCAGGGGCAAGCTGCGCCCGTTACCAAGTGCATTTAACCCTCAGTAGTGTGGTTGGTCAAGCTGTCACACCAAGTGCATTTAACCAGCAATAGTCTGTTCATTTTTTGGCCATATACTACATCAGGGGCAAGCTGCGCCCGTCACCAAGTTCATTTAACCCTCAGTAGTGTGGTTAGTCAAGCTGTCACACCAAGTGCATTTAACCAGCAATAGCCTGTTCATTTTTTGGCCATATACTACATCAGGGGCAAGCTGCGCCTGTCACCAAGTGCATTTAACCCTCAGTAGTGTGGTTGGTCAAGCTGTCACACCAAGTGCATTTAACCAGCAATAGTGTGGTTATTTTTTGGCCATATCCCAGTCTAATTCTGTCAGTAAATCCATACCGGTCACCCAGCGCCTAAATACTAGGCCTCAAATTTATATCCCGCTAAATCTGTCGTTACCGCTGTACTGTTGTGGCTGGGCAAGTTATTTAGTGTCCGTCAAAGCACATTTTTTGTTCTGGGTTGAAAAACAATTCCCAATTTAGCAATTTCATAATTTAGTGGTTTCTGTTGTATCAGAGCTATTTGAAATCTATCCCTAAAAGGGTATATAATATTCAAGGTGCACATAGGGTCATTCAGAATAACTTCACACACACGCTACTGTGCATTTCCAAGTCTAATTCTGTCAGTAAATCCATACCGGTCACCCAGCGCCTAAATACTAGGCCTCAAATTTATATCCCGCTAAATCTCTCGTTACCGCTGTACTGTTCTGGCTGGGCAAGTTATTTAGTGTCCGTCAAAGCACATTTTTTGTTCTGGGTTGAAAAACAATTCCCAATTTAGCAATTTCACAATTTAGTGGTTTCTGCTGTATCAGAGCTATTTGAAATCTATCCCTAAAAGGGTATATAATATTCAAGGTGCACATAGGGTCATTCAGAATAACTTCACACACATGCTACTGTGCATTTCCAAGTCTAATTCTGTCAGTAAATCTATACCGGTCACCCAGCGCCTAAATACTAGGCCTCAAATTTATATTCAGCTGAATTTGAATACAATACATTGGGCCAAATAATATTTTTGTTGTTGTGGTGAACGATAACAATGAGGAAAACATCTGGTAAGGGATGCGGACGTGGACATGGTCGTGGTGGTGTTAGTGAACCCTCTGGTGCTGGGAGAGGACGTGGCCGTTCTGCCACATCCACACGTCCTAGTGTACCAACTACCTCAGGTCCCAGTAGCCGCCAGAATTTACAGCGATATATGGTGAGGCCCAATGCCGTTCTAAGGATGGTAAGGCCTGAGCAGGTACAGGCATTAGTCAATTGGGTGGCCGACAGTGGATCCAGCACGTTCACATTATCTCCCACCCAGTCTTCTGCAGAAAGTGCACAGATGGCGCCTGAAAAGCAACCCCATCAGTCTGTCACATCACCCCCATGCATACCAGGGAAACTGTCTGAGCCTCAAGTTATGCAGCAGTCTCTTATGCTGTTTGAAGACTCCGCTGGCAGGGTTTCCCAAGGGCATCCACCTAGCCCTTCCCCAGCGGTGAAAGACATAGAATGCACTGACGCACAACCACTTATGTTTCCTGATGATGAGGACATGGGAATACCACCTCAGCATGTCTCTGATGATGACGAAACACAGGTGCCAACTGCTGCGTCTTTCTGCAGTGTGCAGACTGAACAGGAGGTCAGGGATCAAGACTGGGTGGAAGACGATGCAGGGGACGATGAGGTCCTAGACCCCACATGGAATGAAGGTCGTGCCACTGACTTTCACAGTTCGGAGGAAGAGGCAGTGGTGAGACCGAGCCAACAGCGTAGCAAAAGAGGGAGCAGTGGGCAAAAGCAGAACACCCGCCGCCAAGAGACTCCGCCTGCTACTGACCGCAGCCATCTGGGACCGAGCACCCCAAAGGCAGCTTCAAGGAGTTCCCTGGCATGGCACTTCTTCAAACAATGTGCTGACGACAAGACCCGAGTGGTTTGCACGCTGTGCCATCAGAGCCTGAAGCGAGGCATTAACGTTCTGAACCTGAGCACAACCTGCATGACTAGGCACCTGCATGCAAAGCATGAACTGCAGTGGAGTAAACACCTTAAAACCAAGGAAGTCACTCAGGCTCCCCCTGCTACCTCTTCTGCTGCTGCCGCCTCGGCCTCTTCTGCTGCTGCCGCCTCGGCCTCTTCCTCCGCCTCTGGGGGAACGTTGGCACCTGCCGCCCAGCAAACAGGGGATGTACCACCAACACCACCACCTCCGTCACCAAGCATCTCAACCATGTCACACGGCAGCGTTCAGCTCTCCATCTCACAAACATTTGAGAGAAAGTGTAAATTCCCACCTAGCCACCCTCGATCCCTGGCCCTGAATGCCAACATTTCTAAACTACTGGCCTATGAAATGCTGTCATTTAGGCTGGTGGACACAGACAGCTTCAAACAGCTCATGTCGCTTGCTGTCCCACAGTATGTTGTTCCCAGCCGCCACTACTTCTCCAAGAGAGCCGTGCCTTCCCTGCACAACCAAGTATCCGATAAAATCAAGTGTGCACTGCGCAACGCCATCTGTGGCAAGGTCCACCTAACCACAGATACGTGGACCAGTAAGCATGGCCAGGGACGCTATATCTCCCTAACTGCACACTGGGTAAATGTAGTGGCAGCTGGGCCCCAGGTGGAGAGCTGTTTGGCGCACGTCCTTCCGCCGCCAAGGATCGCAGGGCAACATTCTTTGCCTCCTGTTGCCACCTCCTCCTACTTGACTTCCTCCTCCTCCTCTTCCACCTGCTCATCTAGTCAGCCACACACCTTCACCACCAACTTCAGCACAGCCCGGGGTAAACGTCAGCAGGCCATTCTGAAACTCATATGTTTGGGGGACAGGCCCCACACCGCACAGGAGTTGTGGCGGGGTATAGAACAACAGACCGACGAGTGGTTGCTGCCGGTGAGCCTCAAGCCCGGCCTGGTGGTGTGTGATAATGGGCGAAATCTCGTTGCAGTGGTGGTGCAGAAGTTCATTCACAACTACCCCGACATGTCAGAGCTGCTGCATAAAGTGCGGGCCATCTGTTCGCGCTTCCGGCGTTCACATCCTGCTGCTGCTCGCCTGTCTGCGCTACAGCGTAACTTCGGCCTTCCCGCTCACCGCCTCATATGCGACGTGCCCACCAGGTGGAACTCCACCTTGCACATGCTGGACAGACTGTGCGAGCAGCAGCAGGCCATAGTGGAGTTTCAGCTGCAGCACGCACGGGTCAGTCGCACTACAGAACAGCACCACTTCACCACCAATGACTGGGCCTCCATGCGAGACCTGTGTGCCCTGTTGCGCTGTTTCGAGTACTCCACCAACATGGCCAGTGGCGATGACGCCGTTATCAGCGTTACAATACCACTTCTATGTCTCCTTGAGAAAACACTTAGGGCGATGATGGAAGAGGAGGTGGCCCAGGAGGAGGAGGAGGAGGAGGAGGAAGAGGGGTCATTTTTAGCACCTTCAGGCCAGTCTCTTCGAAGTGACTCAGAGGGAGGTTTTTGGCAACAGCAGAGGCCAGGTACAAATGTGGCCAGCCAGGGCCCACTACTGGAGGACGAGGATGAGGAGGAAGTGGAGGAGGATGAGGATGAAGCATGGTCACAGCGGGGTGGCACCCAACGCAGCTCGGGTCCATCACTGGTGCGTGGCTGGGGGGAAAGGCAGGACGATGACGATACGCCTCCCACAGAGGACAGCTTGTCTTTACCCCTGGGCAGCCTGGCACACATGAGCGACTACATGCTGCAGTGCCTGCGCAACGACAGCAGAGTTGCCCACATTTTAACGTGTGCGGACTACTGGGTTGCCACCCTGCTGGATCCACGCTACAAAGACAATGTGCCCACCTTACTTCCTGCACTGGAGCGTGATAGGAAGATGCGCGAGTACAAGCGCACGTTGGTAGACGCGCTACTGAGAGAATTCCCAAATGTCACAGGGGAACAAGTGGAAGCCCAAGGCCAAGGCAGAGGAGGAGCAAGAGGTCGCCAAGGCAGCTGTGTCATGGCCAGCTCCTCTGAGGGCAGGGTTAGCATGGCAGAGATGTGGAAAAGTTTTGTCAACACGTCACTGCTAACTGCACCACCACCTGATACGCAACGTGTTAGCAGGAGGCAACATTTCACTAACATGGTGGAACAGTACTTGTGCACACCCCTCCACGTACTGACTGATGGTTCGGCCCCATTCAACTTCTGGGTCTCTAAATTGTCCACGTGGCCAGAGCTAGCCTTTTATGCCTTGGAGGTGCTGGCCTGCCCGGCGGCCAGCGTTTTGTCTGAACGTGTATTCAGCACGGCAGGGGGCGTCATTACAGACAAACGCAGCCGCCTGTCTACAGCCAATGTGGACAAGCTGACGTTCATAAAAATGAACCAGGCATGGATCCCACAGGACCTGTCCGTCCCTTGTCCAGATTAGACATTAACTACCTCCCCTTAACCATATATTATTGTACTCCAGGGCACTTCTTCATTCAATCCTATTTTTATTTTCATTTTACCATTATATTGCGAGGCTACCCAAAGTTGAAGGAACCTCTCCTCTGTCTGGGTGCCGGGGCCTAAATATATGCCAATGGACTGTTCCAATGTTGGGTGACGTGAAGCCTGATTCTCTGCTATGACATGCAGACTAATTCTCTACTGACTTGAAGACAGATTCTCTGTTACGGGACCTCTCTCCTCTGCCTGGGTGCTGGGCCTAAATATCTGACAATGGACTGTTGCAGTGGTGGCTGACGTGAAGCCTGATTTTCTGCTATTACATGCAGACTGATTCTCTGCTGACATGAAGCCAGATCCTCTGTTACGGGACCTCTCTCCTCTGCCTGGGTGCTGGGCCTAAATATATGCCAATGGACTGTTGCAGTGGTGGCTGACGTGAAGCCTGATTCTCTGCTATGACATGCAGACTAATTCTCTGCTGACATGAAGCCAGATTTCTGTTATGGGACCTCTCTCCTCTGCCTGGGTGCTGGGCCTAAATTTATGAAAATGGACTGTTGCAGTGGTGGGTGACGTGAAGCCTGATTCTCTGCTATGACATGAAGACTGATTCTCTGCTGACATGAAGCCAGATTCTCTGTTACGGGACCTCTCTCCTCTGCCTGGGTGCTGGGCCTAAATATCTGACAGTGGACTGTTGCATTGGTGGCTGACGTGAAGCCTGATTCTCTGCTATGATATGAAGACTGATTCTCTGCTGACATGAAGCCAGATTGTCTGTTACGGGACCTCTCTCCTCTGCCTGGGTGCTGGGCCTAAATTTATGAAAATGGACTGTTGCAGTGGTGGGTGACGTGAAGCCTGATTCTCTGCTATGACATGAAGACTGATTCTCTGCTGACATGAAGCCAGATCCTCTGTTACGGGACCTCTCTCCTCTGCCTGTGTGCTGGGCCTAAATATATGCCAATGGACTGTTGCAGTGGTGGCTGACGTGAAGCCTGATTCTCTGCTATGACATGCAGACTAATTCTCTGCTGACATGAAGCCAGATTTCTGTTATGGGACCTCTCTCCTCTGCCTGGGTGCTGGGCATAAATTTATGAAAATGGACTGTTGCAGTGGTGGGTGACGTGAAGCCTGATTCTCTGCTATGACATGAAGACTGATTCTCTGCTGACATGAAGCCAGATTCTCTGTTACGGGACCTCTCTCCTCTGCCTGGGTGCTGGGCCTAAATATCTGACAGTGGACTGTTGCATTGGTGGCTGACGTGAAGCCTGATTCTCTGCTATGATATGAAGACTGATTCTCTGCTGACATGAAGCCAGATTGTCTGTTACGGGACCTCTCTCCTCTGCCTGGGTGCTGGGCCTAAATTTATGAAAATGGACTGTTGCAGTGGTGGGTGACGTGAAGCCTGATTCTCTGCTATGACATGAAGACTGATTCTCTGCTGACATGAAGCCAGATTGTCTGTTACGGGACCTCTCTCCTCTGCCTGGGTGCTGGGCCTAAATTTATGAAAATGGACTGTTGCAGTGGTGGCTGACGTGAAGCCTGATTCTCTGCTATGACATGAAGACTGATTCTCTGCTGACATGAAGCCAGATTCTCTGTTACGGGACCTCTCTCCTCTGCCTGGGTGCTGGGCCTAAATATCTGACAATGGACTGTTGCATTGGTGGCTGACGTGAAGCCTGATTCTCTGCTATGATATGAAGACTGATTCTCTGCTGACATGAAGCCAGATTGTCTGTTACGGGACCTCTCTCCTCTGCCTGGGTGCTGGGCCTAAATATCTGACAATGGACTGTTGCATTGGTGGCTGACGTGAAGCCTGATTCTCTGCTATGATATGAAGACTGATTCTCTGCTGACATGAAGCCAGATTGTCTTTTACGGGACCTCTCTCCTCTGCTTGGGTGCTGGGCCTAAATTTATGAAAATGGACTGTTGCAGTGGTGGGTGACGTGAAGCCTGATTCTCTGCTATGACATGAAGACTGATTCTCTGCTGACATGAAGCCAGATTGTCTGTTACGGGACCTCTCTCCTCTGCCTGGGTGCTGGGCCTAAATATCTGTCAATGGACTGTTCCAGTGTTGGGTGACGTGAAGCCTGATTCTCTGCTATGACATGAAGACTGATTCTCTGCTGACATGAAGCCAGATTGTCTGTTACGGGACCTCTCTCCTCTGCCTGGGTGCTGGGCCTAAATTTATGAAAATGGACTGTTGCAGTGGTGGCTGACGTGAAGCCTGATTCTCTGCTATGACATGAAGACTGATTCTCTGCTGACATGAAGCCAGATTCTCTGTTACGGGACCTCTCTCCTCTGCCTGGGTGCTGGGCCTAAATATCTGACAATGGACTGTTGCATTGGTGGCTGACGTGAAGCCTGATTCTCTGCTATGATATGAAGACTGATTCTCTGCTGACATGAAGCCAGATTGTCTGTTGCGGGACCTCTCTCCTCTGCCTGGGTGCTGGGCCTAAATATCTGACAATGGACTGTTGCATTGGTGGCTGACGTGAAGCCTGATTCTCTGCTATGATATGAAGACTGATTCTCTGCTGACATGAAGCCAGATTGTCTTTTACGGGACCTCTCTCCTCTGCTTGGGTGCTGGGCCTAAATTTATGAAAATGGACTGTTGCAGTGGTGGGTGACGTGAAGCCTGATTCTCTGCTATGACATGAAGACTGATTCTCTGCTGACATGAAGCCAGATTGTCTGTTACGGGACCTCTCTCCTCTGCCTGGGTGCTGGGCCTAAATTTATGAAAATGGACTGTTGCAGTGGTGGGTGACGTGAAGCCTGATTCTCTGCTATGACATGAAGAATGATTCTCTGCTGACATGAAGCCAGATTGTCTGTTACGGGACCTCTCTCCTCTGCCTGGGTGCTGGGCCTAAATATCTGTCAATGGACTGTTCCAGTGTTGGGTGACGTGAAGCCTGATTCTCTGCTATGACATGAAGACTGATTCTCTGCTGACATGAAGCCAGATTGTCTGTTACGGGACCTCTCTCCTCTGCCTGGGTGCTGGGCCTAAATTTATGAAAATGGACTGTTGCAGTGGTGGCTGACGTGAAGCCTGATTCTCTGCTATGACATGAAGACTGATTCTCTGCTGACATGAAGCCAGATTCTCTGTTACGGGACCTCTCTCCTCTGCCTGGGTGCTGGGCCTAAATATCTGACAATGGACTGTTGCATTGGTGGCTGACGTGAAGCCTGATTCTCTGCTATGATATGAAGACTGATTCTCTGCTGACATGAAGCCAGATTGTCTTTTACGGGACCTCTCTCCTCTGCTTGGGTGCTGGGCCTAAATTTATGAAAATGGACTGTTGCAGTGGTGGGTGACGTGAAGCCTGATTCTCTGCTATGACATGAAGACTGATTCTCTGCTGACATGAAGCCAGATTGTCTGTTACGGGACCTCTCTCCTCTGCCTGGGTGCTGGGCCTAAATATCTGTCAATGGACTGTTCCAGTGTTGGGTGACGTGAAGCCTGATTCTCTGCTATGACATGAAGACTGATTCTCTGCTGACATGAAGCCAGATTCTCTGTTACGGGACCTCTCTCCTCTGCCTGGGTGCTGGGCCTAAATATCTGACAATGGACTGTTGCATTGGTGGCTGACGTGAAGCCTGATTCTCTGCTATGATATGAAGACTGATTCTCTGCTGACATGAAGCCAGATTGTCTTTTACGGGACCTCTCTCCTCTGCCTGGGTGCTGGGCCTAAATTTATGAAAATTGACTGTTGCAGTGGTGGGTGATGTGAAGCCTGATTCTCTGCTATGATATGAAGACTGATTCTCTGCTGACATGAAGCCAGATTGTCTGTTACGGGACCTCTCTCCTCTGCCTGGGTGCTTGGCCTAAATATCTGACAATGGACTGTTGCATTGGTGGCTGACGTGAAGCCTGATTCTCTGCTATGATATGAAGACTGATTCTCTGCTGACATGAAGCCAGATTGTCTGTTACGGGACCTCTCTCCTCTGCCTGGGTGCTGGGCCTAAATATCTGACAATGGACTGTTGCATTGGTGGCTGACGTGAAGCCTGATTCTCTGCTATGATATGAAGACTGATTCTCTGCTGACATGAAGCCAGATTGTCTGTTACGGGACCTCTCTCCTCTGCCTGGGTGCTGGGCCTAAATTTATGAAAATGGACTGTTGCAGTGGTGGGTGACGTGAAGCCTGATTCTCTGCTATGACATGAAGACTGATTCTCTGCTGACATGAAGCCAGATTGTCTGTTACGGGACCTCTCTCCTCTGCCTGGGTGCTGGGCCTAAATTTATGAAAATTGACTGTTGCAGTGGTGGGTGATGTGAAGCCAGATTCTCTGCTATGATATGAAGACTGATTCTCTGCTGACATGAAGCCAGATTGTCTGTTACGGGACCTCTCTCCTCTGCCTGGGTGCTGGGCCTAAATATCTGACAATGGACTGTTCCAGTGTTGGGTGACGTGAAGCCTGATTCTCTGCTATGACATGAAGACTGATTCTCTGCTTACATGAAGCCAGATTGACTGTTACGGGACCTCTCTCCTCTGCCTGGGTGCCGGGGCCTAAATATCTGAGAATGGACTGTTCCAGTGGTGGGTGACGGGAAGCCAGATTCTCTGCTATGGGACCTCTCTCCAATTGATTTTGGTTAATTTTTATTTATTTAATTTTTATTTTAATTAATTTCCCTATCCACATTTGTTTGCAGGGGATTTACCTACATGTTGCTGCCTTTTGCAGCCCTCTAGCCCTTTTCTTGGCTGTTTTACAGCCTTTTTAGTGCCGAAAAGTTCGGGTCCCCATTGACTTCAATGGGGTTCGGGACGAAGTTCGGATCGGGTTCGGATCCCGAACCCGAACATTTTCGGGAAGTTCGGCCGAACTTCTCGAACCCGAACATCCATGTGTCCGCTCAACTCTAGTTGTGAGGACTCGTTTCATCATTTTTAATATTAATATGATGATGAAATAAAGAAATTACTGTTTTATGATAAATTTGGATTGTGTATGATTTAGGGTATACATACGGTTGTTGTAGGTGTGGTATTCCTACTAAAATTTTATGGATAAATTGCCAACAGTTTGCAATGCAGATGCAACTGGATCTTTAGTCTGATCTACAGTCTGATAATGGCAGCACTGATTGGATAGTGTCAGACTGTGCATGAACACCCCCTGACTAGTAACTCCCAGTTAAACCTTTAATGCAGTCTACTGGCATTTCATCGGTTATTCATTCAACTTCTAATAGGAAATAATCGAGTGGCACAACTTAGAGTTTCAGGAAAAGAAGCCCCAGAATTGGTATTACTTGGGGAATACAAGTAGTTAATAAATCAGATATTTCATGAGAGGTAGAGTATGTACTGCTGTTCTTAACATGTACAAACATATTTTTTTTTTAAACTGCTTAGCCTTGTGGTAGACATTGTGATTGGCTCATATACATGTGATGTTGGATCATTTTCCTTGATAAATATATAAGTCTAATATTTTTTACTCATGGGTTTAATTTAGCTATCTTTATTTACCAACTAGCACATGGATCTGAATACCTTTGTAAATGCAGTTAAGAAAATATTGGCCACTTAGTTATTCAGCAAAATGTATCTGTAAAGACCCAACTGCTGTTTGTTATTTTCCTTACTTTATCTGTCCACCTCCTGCAGCAGAAAGGACATATCCTATGAGAATACGATATAGCAGGCTGGGTAAAACTGTAAAAGAACAGATGTGCGCACCATAGGGTAATTCTGTGAGTGCAAAAGTATAAAGGAAATAAGGCTCACCTTATGTGGTTGTGCAATGTAGGCACAACACTAATAGAAGTTTGTATGGTAAGTCTGGACACTTGGGTAAGATGGTCTGCAGTCATGGGATCACAAGGAATCTTCTAAGTGGAGACGCCTGGAGCCTCCATGAAGATGATTAGCACAGAAAATGTCAAATACGTCCCATAGCGCGAATTACCATCGACCAATCGCCAGAATCAGGATAAGAATCTTTTATTGCAGCAATACACAACGCGTTTCGGGGAATCACTCCCCTTCATCAGGTACAAAAAAGTGTGCAGCTTTTTTGTACCTGATGAAGGGGAGTGATTCCCCGAAACGCGTTGTGTATCGCTGCAATAAAAGATTCTTATCCTGATTCTGGCGACTGGTCGATGGTAATTCACGCTGTGGGACGTATTTGACATATCCTATGAGAAAGGACACTGAGCCCACTGAGCTTCCAGTCTGAAGAAAATCTAGCAGACCAATTGTAGCAATTAATGTAGAGGTGTCTGTATGCACGTGAGGCTATGAGCTGGTATAGATTTCAACTATCATACATGCTAGTTTCTGGTGTGAAGGATAGTAAATCTGTTGGGCCAAGAGAGACCATGCCCCCTCCCAATAAAGCACCACGTACTTTCAAAAGTGTGTGGGGGCAGTGCTAAAATGTACCATGTGCTTAATTTGCAACTTTTTTACTCCACAATAGTGGCTTAACACTTGATAAATATCCCTCCTTCAGTTTGTCTTCACAGTATACAGTTGTGCATAAATCCTTATAGCTCAGTAAAGTAATAGCTCTGTCTATAGCTGGAGTCTTATTACATATCATAGCTTACAACTTTTACTACTCTAACTATTTGTCACAGCTGAAACCTGAACTTGTTCTGATTCTTTTGTCTGTACTTCTATTTTCCACATATTGTTTTTATCTGACCTACCGGGCTGCACGGCGTACAGTCTGGACCTTTATTTAAGGGCACATGTTGAGCAAGACACAGTATAAATAACTCAACAATCAGCTATGTGACCCACCGGACTTATGTTCTTGGTAAACAAAGATGACCTTCTCTCACTAAAACATTGCCATAAGGCAGCTCCGAGGAAGAGGAAGTAAAGCCGCCAAATATTTCCTTCAATTAATTTAAGCAAGTTGCAGAGGGGAACATTTAGGTTACATATTCCCTTTGACAGATGTATTTTAGTAAAATAAAGATGCTATCGCTAAATAAACTTTTGAAATGACATTGAGGCATGTCACAAGATAACGTAAATGGTCATCAGGAAGGACCCCACTGACAAAGAGGTTGTGACACTAAAGCCTGTATTAGACAGGCAGATCAGCAAGTGATTGTTGGAGGAGAAGCGTTCCCTCCCGGCAAACCTTTGCTAGCTAGCAGAGGAGATGGCTGCTATTACATGTAGCGATTTCCTCCGCAGCATGGGGAGAAGCGATCTCTATGCCATCGCTCGTCCCTATACTGTCTAGTGGTATGCCAGGAGCAGCTCACTGTTAGCGTGTTCTGCTGCAAGCAAGCGCAGATTTTTTTAGACTTTGGACCGCAATTTGCAGTCAGCAATGCACAGCACAGGTGCAACACATTTATATGCATGAGCCCTTAGCTTGAAGCAGATCAGCATAATAGCTATCAGATAGAAAATCATTCATTTAATTGCAAAAAAAAGGCTAACATTTTATCAGACACAGGATCTTACAGCATTAACAACTGAAAGGACTCATTGGGTGAAATTTACTAAACAAGTGCTCAAGAGTTCTCTTTCTCATTATGTAGTGCATAGTATGAGTAGCATGTGTGTGAAGTATTGTTGGAAAGGCAATGCTACTCTAGGTTTCTGGGAAAGATAATTGGTAGTTTTTCCCGTGGAAAATGATCTTAAGGATCCAAGGGTACTGATGTAGATTAAAGCATGTTGCAAGGCCGCTCACAAGGATAAAAACCGGCGTATCAAACGCCAGTCTTAAAAAATGTCACCCATAGTGTATAAAAATAGGTTATCTATGATTTGGAAATGCGGCTGGGCTGGTTTTCAGCCAGGTGAGGTCAAATACCGGACCAGAGTTTAAGTGCTGGCCCGGATGTTGGCAGCACCTGTCTGTCCTTAACTAGGCAGCTGGGCTCAGCAAAGACGCCTCTGTTTTTGGGATCTGAGGCTTTGTGCCATGCTGGAGGGCTGAGAGTCGCACTCTAGGGAAACAGGCCCCCTAAAGCCTGCCGTGGACTACTGAAGGCAGAATTGTCTGCAAAGTGACTTGAGTTATATTAACTTTCCATTGTGTGTAAATTAACACCAATACTGCAAAATTACATGCTGTCTTGTGCAATTGCCTCAAGTGTGAATAAACACTGATGTTTTGAGTTAAGAACTTGTATTTTGCCTCTGTACTACGCCTGCTTACCCTATCTACCAGAGCGAAACCCCACAAATACATAAATATACAAAATAGAGCTGAGCAAATCACTTCTATCAACTTAGAATTTGGGCTGAAAGTTTTCAAAAAGTTTGGATTCTAACAAACCCAAATATTCTTAGTATACATGATGACTATTGTAGACTAGATAATGCTGTAGACTGGGGTTTTGAAAAAAAATATGCAAATTAGTATACCTAACATCAGCTGAAATTAGAAAGCATTAGCTTATCATTTTTGTCAGGTAAGCTAATTTGCACATCTTTGGGTTTGGGGAAACATATTAAAATAAGCTTTTCTGAAAAAAATGGTAAAGGTGAGTTCACATCCCAATTTGGGGCCTTCATTGCAGACTCATCTGGAATTTCTGTTTTATCCATTGTTCTGCTCCTCTAATGGAGCAGAACAATGGAAAAAAAGCAGTGATGTGAACCTGGCCTTAGAAAGCTAATTCTTTCTGATGCCAGCTGATATTAGACATGCAAATTTCCATAATTTTTTTACAGAAACCAAGAACGGCATTGCCTAGCCTACAATAGACATCATGTACATTAACTGGTTTCCCTAATAGAAACAGTACCCACTCAGAAAAGCTGATTAAGTATTTTGGTCCTGAAATAGCTAGTTTCAGATATGAGTCTTGGCTTTGGTATTTTCATAGTTATGTTAGTCTATTTAAAAGGCTGATTAATGACTGGATGACTATGATATATATGCAGTTGTGAATAATGAAAAAAAAGTCATTATGGGCAGAAAGCTAAATTGCACATGTTTTTCACATGCAGATTTCTCTCTTGAGTCACTCAAAACAAAACAGTACTATGGATAGATACAAAAAAGTGACTGATAGCAAAAAAATCTCCCAAAGCTGAGGCAATATATAAAAAAAAACATAACGGGCAAAAAGAGGGAGTTAAAACATAACCTTTAATATTATATTTTAAGACTACTGGTGAAAAGAACCTTAATTAAATTAACTAAAATTAATACAAATAAGTCACAGGGGCCTGGTGGGATACACCCAAATCTTTTAAAAGAGCTTAGCGGTGAACTAGCAAAATCATTAACAGATTTATTTAACCAATCACTGATAACAGGAGTCGTCCCTGAAGATTGGAAATTTTAGCAAATGTTGTTCCCATTCACAAGAAAGGCAGTAGGGAGGAATCGGGCAACTATAGGCCAGTAAGCCTGACATCAATAGTGGGGAAATTAATGAAAACCATACTTAAGGAGAGGATTGTGGAACATCTAAAATCCCATGGATTGAAAGATGAAAAACAGCATAGGTTTACTTCAGGGAGATCATGTCAAACTAATCTTATTGATTTTTTGATTGGGTGACTAAAATAATAGATGGCGGAGGTGCAGTAGACAGCGCTTATCTAGACTTTAGTAAGGCTTTTGATACTGTCCCACATAGAAGGCTTATCAATAAATTGCAGTCTTTGTGCTTGGACTCCCATATTGTTGAATGGATTAGGCAGTGGCTGAGGGACAGACAACAGACGGTTGTAGTCAATGGAGTATATTCAGATCATGGTCTTGTTACCAGTGGGGTACCTCAGGGATCTGTTCTGGGACCCATATTGTTTAATATCTTTATCAGCGAAATTGCTGAAGGCCTCGATGGTAAGGTGTCTTTTTGCTGATGACACAAAGATTTGTAACAGGGTTGATGTTCCTGGAGGGATACACCAAATGGAAAAGGATTTAGGAAAACTAGAGGAATGGTCAAAAATCTGGCAACTAAAATTTAATGTTGATAAGTGCAAGATAATGCACCTGGGGTATAAAAACCCAAGAGCAGATTATAAAATCAGTGATACAGTCCTAATCTCAGTATCTGAGGAAAGGGATTTAGGGGTCATTATTTCAGAAGACTTAAAGGTAGGCAGACAATGTCATAGAGCAGCAGGAAATGCTAGCAGAATGCTTGGATGTATAGAAAGAGGAATTACCAGTAGAAAGAGGGAGATGCTCATGCCGCTCTACAGAGCACTAGTGAGACCTCATTTGGAGTATTTTGCGCAGTACTGGAGACTATATCTCCAGAAGGATATTGATACTTTGGAAAGAGTTTAGAGAAGAGCTACTAAACTAGTACATGGATTGCAGAATAAAACTTACCAGGAAAGATTAAAAGACCTTAACATTTATAGCTTGGAAGAAAGACGAGACAGAGCGGATATGATAGAAACTTTTAAATACATAAAGGGATTCAACAAGGTAAAAGAGGAGAGAATATTTAAAAGGAAAAAAAATGCTACAAGAGGACATCGTTTTAAATTAGAGGGGCAAAGGTTTAAAAGTAATATCAGGAAGTATTACTTTACTGAGAGAGTAGTGGATGCATGGAATAGCCTTCCTGCAGAAGTGGTAGCTGCAAATACAGTGAAGGAGTTTAAGCATGCATGGGACAGGCATAAGGCCATCCTTCATATAAGATAGGGCCAGGGGCGATTCATAGTATTCAGTATATTGGGCAGACTAGATGGGCCAAATGGTTCTTATCTGCCGACACATTCTTTGTTTCTATATTTCTGTGTTAATGAATAAAAAAAACAAAATAATGAATAAAAAAACTAAAAAACTAAAGTGCACCATTTTTGCCCATTATGTTTTTAAAAAAATATAATGTCACTCAAAACAAAGTGCAAAAAATCTGGACAAATTTCAAATTGATTTGCTCATTTCTAGTATATACACTTATACATATCTTCTTGTGTTTTCATAGATCAGTGTTCCCCTATTTTGTATCCATTAGGTTTTTGGTGGTATCTAGGGATGAGTGAATCGACTTCGGATGAAATATCCAAAGTTGATTTGCATAAAACTTTGTTTGAATGCTGTACGGAGCGAGTGCTTAGTAGAGTAGTAGAATGTGTTGGCACCGATGAGCCAAAGTAATTAATTTACAAAGTCTTGCGAGACTTCGGATAACAACTTCAAAAATGAATTTGTACTGTAAAAAAACTTTTACTGAACTCGGGTTTAGTTCCAAGTGATACCTTGGAACCAAACCCAAGTTAGGTAAAAGTTTTTTTACAGTAAAAAAACATTTTTGACGTTATTACCCGAAGTCTCACGAGACTTTGCAAAGTAATAACTTTGGCTTATTGGAGCCAATACATTCTAATACTGTAGGGAGCTTCCGCTCCGTACAGTATTCTAGAAAAGATTTATGCAAATCGTCTTCGGATGTTTCATCTGAAGTAAATTCGCTCATCCTAAGTGGTAGCCTCAAGCTGCTCAATCAGTGCTTTTTCATGATGTCCACCCTTCTTTCCCCCGACATCAGAAACCCTACCATACACCTTAGTAATTAGATGATCAGTGGGTTCAGCACCAAGAGGAGGATAATAAAGCAGAGAAGCTGATGAGCATGTTTGCCCACCACTGAATGCAGGAGAGGGTGGACCAGAAGTATAAACATCAGAGGGCGTGTTACGCTGAGCGCTCCAGGTCCCCTGCTGGCCTCGGAGCGCTCACAGCGTATGCCCCCAGGCAGCACTCCAGCGTCTCGGCGTGTGCGTCCTCGCTCTCTAGGGCGCGCGCGCGCTGGGACTCTTAGATTCAAAGGGCTAGTGCACCAGTGAAAGGGGTTATTAAGGGTTAAGGTTTGTGAGAGGCAGTGCTGACTTAATTAGGCTGCACCTGTGCACTGCCCATTTATACCTTCTCCTCCCACAGCTTTCTGCCGGATCTTTGTGCCTTGTGCCTCAGAGAAAGCGTTCCCTACTGTGTTAGTTTGCCTTGCCTGTTGCCATACCCGTTGCTACCGTCTACTCGCCTTTGAACCTTTGCCACCTGCCCTGACCTCTGCTACGTCCGACTACGCTCTTGCCTTCTCCCTGTGTACCACGCCTTATCAGCTGCCAGAGAGGTCGAGTTGTTACCAGGGGACACGACCTGGTAGTTACCGCCGCAGCAAATCCATCCCGCTTTGCGGCGGGCTCTGGTGAAGACCAGTAACTGCTTAGAACCGGTCCTTTAGTACAACCCGCGCCATCGCCTCTCTGGTCCAGAGGATCCACTACCTGTCCTGCCGGTACGTGACAGTAAGATCCGGCCATGGATCCCGCCGATGTTCCCCTGCCAAGCCTAGCGGACCTCACCACCGTTGTGGCCCAGCAGGGTCAACAGCTGGCCCAGTTGACCGCTATGTTGCAGCAGCTCCTGCCTTCTCAGCAACAGCCAGCTCCTCAGTCTGCTCCTGCTGCATCACCTCCGCCTGCAGTTACCAACGGTTCCAGAATCCATTTGTCACTACCAGACAAATATGATGGAGATCCTAAGCAGTGCCGTGGGTTCTTGTCGCAGTGCTCTCTCCACCTCGAGCTTCTGTCCGACCAGTTTCCTTCTGAGCGAGCCAAGGTAGCCTTTATTCTCAGTTTACTGTCCGGGAAGGCCTTGGCCTGGGCTACACCACTATGGGACCGCGCAGATCCTGCCACCACTTCCGTCCAGAGCTTCTGCCTAGAGTTCCGGAATGTTTTTGAGGAGCCTGCCCGGGTTACCTCCACAGAGACTGCCTTACTAAATTTGACCCAAGGAGGTTCTTCCGTGGGTGACTATGCCATTCAGTTCCGCACCCTGGCCTCTGAGCTGAACTGGAACAATGAAGCCCTTTGCGCCACCTTCAAGAAGGGACTTAACAGTGAAGTAAAGGACGTTCTGGCTGCACGTGAGCTTCCTTCCACTCTTAGTGACCTCATCTTGCTGGCCACTAGGATAGACAAACGTTTCGCCAAAAGACAAGAGGAACTCCTCCTTGAAAAGGAAAAAACTCGTCCTAGACGCTTTCCTCGTCTGGCTCCCGTTTTTCTGCGTCCACCTCAACCCGCTACTGGGTTTTCCACCGTGGAAGCCATGCAGGTGGATCAGTCACGCCTGACTCCTCAAGAACGAAGCCGCCGCAGAAACGAGAACCTGTGTCTGTACTGTGCCAGTACCGAGCACTTCCTTAGAGATTGTCCTCTCCGTCCACCACGTTCGGGAAACGCTCGCACCTAGTAAACGTGGGAGAGGCGTTGCTAGGTATGGATTCTTCCTCTCCACGTCTCATCATACCCATGCAGATGATCATCTCTTCCAAGTCCTCTTTCTCCGCAGCCGCCTTCTTGGATTCCGGTTCAGCTGGCAACTTCATTCACGCCTCCTTGGTTGACAAGTACCATATTCCAGTAATCCGTCTACCCAAGCCGTTTTTAATCTCTACTGTTAACGATGAGAGACTCTCTGCCACCGTGCAGTTCCGTACCCAGCCTCTGCAGATGGACATCGGATTATTTCATACCGAGACTTTAGAGTTCTTTGTCCTTCCCTTCTGTTCCTCCGAACTCCTCCTGGGTCTGCCGTGGCTTCAACGTCATAGTGTCACGGAAGGTGTACAGGAAACAAGACAATACAAAATAAATATATATGACTCACTGGATCCAAAACTATGGAACAAAAGGGAGACCCCTGCATAAGACCTGGCACTCTCCCTGACTGCTCAGCCTATGCAAAGATCCCAATGGTAGATGATCGCATATCCTCGTACCTTGACTGTATAACACCTGAACACCCTATAATAGTGAGGTGACATGACCACTGGCTCCCTACACTAGACACGGAGGGAGTCAGGGTCACCTGGGATCCAGCAAACATAAAATCACAAATGAATGTAACACTTATCTTGTAGAAGACTGGGAAATGGGATCAGCATGCACACACACTCCAGGAAGTTGTATAAGCCGCACACTAATTTAAAGGGATGCAATCAGTCCAACTACAAGACAGGTGAGAGAGGCTAACAAGATGAGGAACTGAAAACCAACACAAAGAAAGCTCAAGGAGGAGGCTCTGAAAGGCATCTGTCAGAGCTTCTCAGATGTCTGGTTGTGACAATACCCCTCCCTCTACGAGTGGACTCCGGACACTCAGAGCCCACCTTCTCAGGATGGGACCTATGGAAAGCCCTGATGAGACGAGTGGCCTTAATGTCCGTCACTGGGACCCACATCCTCTCCTCAGGACCATAACCCTCCCAATGAACGAGGTACTGGAGAGAACCGCAGACAACACGAGAATCCACAATCCTAGAGACCTGAAATTCAAGATTACCATCAACCATAATCGGAGGAGGAGGCAAAGGCGAGGGTACAATGGGTTGAACATAAGGTTTTAATAAGGACTTATGAAAAACATTATGGATCTTCCAAGTCTGAGGAAGATCAAGATGGTAGGCAACAGGATTGATGACAGACAGGATTTTGTAAGGCCCAATAAACTTAGGACCCAACTTCCAGGAGGGAACCTTCAATTTGATATTCTTGGTAGACAACCACACCAGATCACCAACATTCAGGTCCGGACCAGGCACACGTCTCTTATCTGCCACACGCTTATATCTCTCACTCATGCCCTTTAGATTATCCTGAATCTTTTGCCAAATCGATGACAAAGATGAGGAGAATCTGTCCTCATCAGGTAAACCAGAAGAACCCTCTCCCGAGAATGTCCCAAACTGCGGATGAAACCCATATGCACCAAAAAATGGTGACTTTTCAGAGGACTCCTGACGACGGTTATTTAAAGCAAACTCAGCAAGGGACAAAAAAGAACACCAATCCTCCTGATTCTCCGCCACAAAACAGCGCAGATATGTCTCTAGATTCTGATTGACGCTCTCTGTCTGGCCATTCGACTGCGGGTGGAAAGCAGAAGAGAATGACAACCGAACCCCCAAGCGAGAACAGAAAGCCTTCCAGAATCTGGAAACAAACTGCGTGCCCCTATCAGAGACTATGTCTGAAGGAATACCATGCAATTTGACAATGTGATCAATAAATGCCTGCGCCAGCGTATTAGCATTGGGCAAACCAGGAAAAGGGATGAAATGCACCATTTTGCTAAAACGGTCCACCACCACCAGAATCACAGTCTTCCCCGAGGAACGAGGCAGGTCCGTTATGAAGTCCATGGACAGATGTGTCCAAGGACGGGAAGAAATGGGTAAAGGAAGGAGAGGACCTGATGGCCGTGAATGAGGGACTTTAGCACGAGCGCAAGTCTCGCAAGCAGCCACAAAACCCTCAACCGACTTACGAAGCGCAGGCCACCAGAATCTCAGAGCGATGAGATCCACTGTGGCTCTTGCCCCCGGGTGCCCAGCAAGGACAGTATCGTGGTGTTCCTTAAAAATCTTGTGTCTTAAAGCGAGAGGCACAAACAACATCCCAGGAGGACAAAGATCAGGAGCCTCTGACTGGGCTGCCTGCACCTCTGCCTCCAATTCAGGAAAAAGAGCAGAGACCACCACACCTTCAGCCAAAATGGGACCCGGGTCTTCAAAATTCCCACCTCCCGGGAAACAACATGATAGGGCATCTGCCTTCACATTCTTAACCCCAGGGCGGAATGTGACAACAAAATTAAACCTTGAAAAGAAAAAAGACCATCTGGCCTGTCTCGGGTTCAGACGCTTGGCTGACTCCAAGTAGGCCAGATTTTTATGGTCAGTAAACACGGTAATAGGGTGTCTGGCTCCCTCTAGCCAATGGCGCCATTCCTCAAAAGCCAATTTGATGGCCAACAACTCCCTATCTCCCACATCGTAATTTCTCTCTGCGGAGGAGAGTTTCTTCGAGAAAAAGGCACACGGTCGCCATTTGGCAGGAGAGGAACCCTGAGACAAGACCGCACCCACACCCACCTCAGAAGCATCAACCTCAACTATGAAGGGTAGAGAAATATCAGGTTGTACCAAGATGGGAGCGGAAGCAAAACTCTCCTTGATATTAGAAAAGGCCTTACGCGCCTCTACCGACCAGGACGAAAAATCTACCCCCTTTCTGGTCATATCAGAGAGTGGTTTAACAACAGAGGAATAATTCTAAATAAACTTCCTGTAATAATTGGCAAAGCCCAAAAAATGTATCAGCGCCTTCTGATTCTCAGGAAGCTCCCACTCAAGCACAGCGCGGACCTTCTCGGGGTCCATGCGAAAACCAGAAGCGGAGAGAAGAAACCCCAGAAATTGAATTTCTGGAAACGCAAACACACATTTTTCCAGTTTCGCGTATAATTTATTCTCCCGCAGGATGAGCAAGACCTGACGTAAGTGTTCCTTATGAGTTTTGAAATCAGGAGAAAAAATCAAAATGTCATCCAAATACACTAATACAAATTTTCCCATTAAATGATAAAAAAATGCTGTTCCCGAAATGCTGAAAAACGGCTGGGGCATTCATCAAACCAAAAGGCATAACCAAATTCTCAAAATGGCCCTCAGGGGTATTGAAGGCCGTCTTCCATTTGTCTCCTTCTCTGACCCTGACCAGGTTGTATGCCCCTCTTAAATCTAATTTGGAAAAGACTTTAGCTCCAACAATCTGGTTAAACAGGTCTGGGATCAGAGGAAGCGGATAAGGGTCACGAATAGTGATACTGTTCAGCTCCCTGAAATCCAGACAAGGTCTTAAAGAACCATCTTTTTTCTTAACAAAGAAAAAACCAGCGGCAACAGGTGACTTCGAGGGTCGTATGTGTCCTTTTCTCAGACTCTCAGAGATATAAGCATGCATAGCGACCCTTTCAGATTGGGAAAGATTGTATAAACGAGATTTAGGCAGCTTGGCGCCTGGGATGAGATTAATAGGGCAATCGTACTCCCTGTGCGGGGGCAAATCCTGAACTCCACTCTCAGAGAAGACATCCGAAAATTCAGAGAGAAAAGGTGGTACAGTCTTAGTAGAAACCTCAGAAACAGATGTCGTGAGGCAATTCTCTCTGCAAAAGTCACTCCAACCATTTATTTGCCTCGCTTGCCAATCAATGGTGGGGTTATGTTTAGTGAGCCAGGGTAGCCCCAACACAAGAGGAGTAGGTAATCCGCTAAGGACGAAACATGACACATCCTCAACATGAGCATCACTCACAATTAAACGGATATTGTGAACTATGCCCTTTAATGATTTCTGAGAAAGTGGAGCGGAATCAATAGCAAAAACAGGAATATCCTTTCCCAAAGTGCATACCTGGAAACCATGAGTTATCGCAAATTGATTATCAATGAGATTGACAGCTGCTCCACTATCTACAAAAATCTCACAAAAAATGTTCTTTCTCTCTAGCGCCACCCTGGCAGGCAGGACAAAACGGGAACTACAAGCAAACGGAAAACCTTCAATATCCGCCTCAACCCTGCCAATAGTAACAGATGGAACATTTTTAAAAGATTTTTTCCTTTTTGTTTCTTTATTACTCCCAAAAAACTGCCTGAATCTCCTAGAGGGACAAACATTTGCCAAATGATTTATACCTCCACCACAAAAACAAACTTTCCCATGCGGGCTGAATCTTCTATTGTCAAAGGCATTCAACCCCAGCTGCATGGGCTCCTGCTCAGAAGGGACTGACAGCGACTAAGACCCCTGCGCACAGAATGAGACCGCTGCACTGTCCTGGGATTGAGTATGACAGGAAGGAGTGCTCTCAACTCTCTCTCTAAGACGCCTGTCAATACGAATGGCCTGAGACATAGCAGAGTCCAAGGAGATAGGCCTCTCATGAAAGGCAAATGCATATTTCAATCCCTCTGAAAGACCATGGCAAAATTGACTTCGGAGTGCAGCATCATTCCAACCAGTATCAGCTGCCCATCTCTGAAATTCTGAGCAGTATATCTCTGCGGATTGTTTACCCTGGCATAAGAGACGTAGTCTAGACTCAATGCTCAATACTCAATACGATCCGGATCATCATATATCTGACCCAGGGCTAAAAAGAATTCATCCACTGAACAGAGGGGCCGTGCCCCCACCGGCAGCGAAAAGGCCCACAACTAAGCGTTACCCCTGAGCAGCGATATAATGATCCCCACCCTCCGTTCCTCATCACCAGAGGAATGGGGAAGAAGGCGAAAATGGAGTTTGCAAGCCTCTCTAAAACACACAAAATTCTCACTACCCCCGGAGAACGTATCCGGGAGCGAGATCTTAGGCTCAGAACAAACTCCATGAACGCAAGCTGAACCGGTCACTAGAAACTGAGAAAGAGTCTTATGGAGATCATCTACCTCCAATGAAAGACCCTGAAAGCGTTCAGTCAAAAGTGAAACCGGATCCATGCTTGAGACGGTTTTGGCGGCTTATAATGTCACGGAAGGTGTACAGGAAACAAGACAATACAAAATGAATATATGACTCACTGGATCCAAAACTAAGGAACAAAAGGGAGACCCCTGGATCAGACCTGGCACTCTCCCTGACTGCTCAGCCTATGCGAAGATCCCAATGGTAGATGATCGCATATCCTCGTACCTCGACTGTATAACACCTGAACACCCTATAATAGTGAGGGGACACAACCACCGGCTCCCTACACTAGACACGGAGGGAGTCAGGGTCACCTGGGATCCAGCAAACAGAAAATCACAAATGAATGTAACACTTATCTTGTAGAAGACTGGGAAATAGGATCAGCAGGCACACACACTCCAGGAAGTTGTATAAGCCGCACACTAATGCATTATGGGGAGGAATTTAAAGGGATGCAATCAGTCCAACTACAAGACAGCTGAGAGAGGCTAACGAGATGAGAAACTGAAAACCAACACAAAGAAAGCTCAAGGAGGAGGTTCTGAAAGGCATCTGTCAGAGCTTCTCAGATGTCTGGTTGTGACACATAGTCTAGTCCTGAATTGGTCCACCGGTGAGATCCTGCGTTGGGGTTCCTCCTGTTCGGACCGCTGTCTCAAGCCTGCTCTGGTCAAACAGAACCCGCAAGTTTCTCCGCCTTCTGGGCTGCCCAAGCCATACCAGTCCTTCGCGGATGTCTTCTGCAAGAAACAAGCTGAGGTCCTTCCTCCTCACCGATCCTATGATTGCCCGATCGACCTGATACCCGGTTCTACTCCACCTCGGGGCAGCATTTATCCTCTCTCACCTCCTGAGACTCTTGCCATGTCCGACTATATACGTGAGAACCTACAGAGAGGATTCATAAGAAAATCTTCTTCTCCTGCTGGGGCCGGTTTTTTCTTCGTGACAAAAAAAGACGTCTCCCTCCGCCCCTGCATTGACTACAGAGGTCTTAATAAAATTACCATCAAGAACCGTTACCCTCTGCCTCTAATCTCTGAGCTATTTGATCGTCTTCGAGGGGCTAAGATCTTCACTAAATTGGACCTTCGAGGGGCCTATAATCTGATCCGTATCCGTGAGGGAGACGAATGGAAGACTGCCTTTAACACAAGGGACGGCCATTTTGAGTATTTGGTGATGCCCTTCGGCCTCTGCAACGCACCTGCTGTCTTCCAGGAATTCGTCAATGATATTTTCAGGGACTTACTTTACACCTGCGTGGTCGTATACCTGGATGATATCCTCATCTTTTCCTCCAATTTGGATCAACGAGTTCTTACTCGTCTTAGGAGGAATGGCCTGTACGCTAAACTTGAAAAATGTATTTTTGAACGGACCTCCCTGCCTTTCCTGGGATACATTATCTCAGCCCAAGGACTTCAAATGGACCCAGCCAAGCTCTCGGCGGTTCTGGATTGGCCACGCCCCTCTGGTCTCCGAGCCATACAAAGATTTCTGGGCTTTTCGAATTACTACAGGCAATTCATCCCTCACTATTCCACTCTGGTAGCTCCTATCGTGGCCCTCACTAGAAAAGGAGATAATCCCAAATCCTGGCCTTCCCAAGCCGAGGAAGCCTTCCAGTCCCTGAAATCCGCCTTTGCCTCTGCACCCGTTCTCTCTAGACCAGATTCCACCAAGCCTTTCTCTCTTGAAGTGGATGCCTCCTCGTGGGAGCCGGAGCTGTCCTCACCCAGAAGTCTTCCCGGGGCAAGACTTCTACTTGTGGCTTCTTTTCTAAAACATTCTCTTCCGCAGAGAGAAATTACTCCATTGGGGACAGGGAACTGCTGGCTATTAAATTGGCACTGGAGGAATGGAGACATTTACTCGAGGGCGCCACACATCCTGTGTACATCTTCACGGACCACAAGAACCTGGCTTATCTCCAGTCTGCTCAGAGATTAAATCCCCGTCAGGCTCGTTGGTCCCTGTTCTTCGCCCGCTTTAATTTTGAGATCCATTTCCGTCCGGCTTGTAAGAACATTAGGGCAGATGCTCTGTCTCGCTCCTCTGATGTGGTGAGCGACGAGTTAACACCTTGATATATTATCCCTCCAAAGCGCCTTATTACAGTCGCTCCCGTGGACCTGCGCCTTCTTCCTCCTGGCAAATCCTACGTACCTCCACGTCAGCGGCTGCGAATTCTCAAGTGGGGCCATGCCTCCCCTTTTGCCGGTCATCCAGGGGTGCTAAAGTCTCTCCAACTAATCTCCCAAAGGTACTGGTGGTCTTCTCTGGAAAAAGATGTCTCGGACTTCGTCCAGGCCTGTATGATTTGCGCCCGGAATAAATCGCCTCGCCAGAAACCAGCGGGTCTCCTCTTGCCTCTACCTGTTCCTGAAGTTCCCTGGTCTCACATCGCCATGGACTTTATTACAGATCTTCCCTCCTCCCATGGCAAGTCCATTATTTGGCCCTTTCCAAGATGGCTCACTTTGTACCCCTGCCCGGTCTACCCTCTGCATCTATGTTGGCCAAACAATTCTTCCAACACATCTTCCGTCTCCATGGCCTTCCCAAACATATTGTCTCGGATCGTGGGGTACAATTCGTCTCCAAATTCTGGAGGGCTCTATGTGCTCAGCTCGGGATCAAGTTGGACTTTTCTTCTTCGTACCATCCTCAGTCTAACGGCCAAGTAGAACGGGTGACCCAAATTTTGGGTGACTATCTGCGTCACTTTGTATCCTCACGCCATGACGACTGGGCTGATCTACTTCCCTGGGCGGAGTTCTCCTACAACTACAAACAATCCTCTGCCTCTTACAAGTCTCCTTTCTTTGTAGTTTTTGGCCGTCATCCTCTTCCACCTCTGCCGCAGTCTCCCACTCCTTCTTCGGCACCTGCCGTTGACAGTCTTGTACAGGATTTTTCCTCCATCTGGCGAGAAACCCACGCTGCTCTCCTCAAGGCTTCCGCACGTATGAAGGTTCAAGCTGACAAGAGACGCAGATCTCCTCCGGAATTTCGCCCGGGTGACAAGGTGTAGCTCTCCTCTAGGTACATCCGATTTAGGGTCCCAAGTTAGAAGTTGGGCCCTCGTTTCTTGGGACCCTATAAAATCAAGAGTCGTATCAATCAAGTTTCTTATCAGCTCCATCTTCCTCCCTCCCTCTGAATTCATAACTCCTTCCATGTCTCCCTTTTTAAACCTGCTGTCTTTAACCGTTTTTCTCCCAATCTTGTTTCTCCCACCCCTGTCGCCGGTACCTCCGATATATTCTCTGTCAAGGAGATCTTGGCGACCAAGATCTCCCGGGGGAAAATAATTTTTTGGGTTGACTGGGAGGGCTGCGGTCCTGAGGAGAGGTCATGGGAGCCGGAGGAGAACATCCTGGACCGCAGTCTCATCCGCAAGTTCTTCGGTACCAAAAAGGGAGGGAGACTAAAGGGGGGGGGTACTGTTACGCTGAGCGCTCCAGGTCCCCTGCTGGCCTCGGAGCGCTCACAGCGTATGCCCCCAGGCAGCACTCCAGCGTCTCGGCGTGTGCATCCTCGCTCTCTAGGGCACGCGCGCGCCGGGACTCTTAGATTCAAAGGGCCAGTGCACCAGTTATTGGTGCCTGGTCCAAAGGGGTTATTAAGGGTTAAGGTTTGTGAGAGGCAGTGCTGACTTAATTAGGCTGCACCTGTGCACTGCCCATTTATACCTTCTCCTCCCACAGCTTTCTGCCGGATCTTTGTGCCTTGTGCCTCAGAGAAAGCGTTCCCTACTGTGTTAGTTTGTCTTGCCTGTTGCCGTACCCGTTGCTACCGTCTACTCGCCTTTGAACCTTTGCCGCCTGCCCTGACCTCTGCTACGTCCGACTACGCTCTTGCCTTCTCCCTGTGTACCACGCCTTATCAGCTGCCAGAGAGGTTGAGTTGTTACTAGGGGACACGACCTGGTAGTTACCGCCGCAGCAAATCCATCCCGCTTTGCGGCGGGCTCTGGTGAAGACCAGTAACTGCTTAGAAACAGTCCTTTAGTACAACCCGCGCCATCGCCTCTCTGGTCCAGAGGATCCACTACCTGTCCTGCCGGTACGTGACAGGGCGCTACCAGAGAGCAAAATGTACATAAAAACTGAACAATATTTTTACTGAATATACAGTGGGTAAAATAAGTTTTTGATACACTGGCAATTTTGCCAGTTTTCTCACCTACAAAGAATAGAGAGGTCTGTAATTTTTATCGTAAGTACCCTTCAACTGTAAGAGACTAAATCTAAAAAATAAATCCAGAAAATCACATTGTAGGATTTTTAAAGAATGCATTTTATTCGCATGAATTAAGTATTTCATACATTAGAAAAACAGAACTTAATATTTGAAACAGAAACCTTTGCAATTAAAGAGGTCAGACGTTTCCTGTAGTTCTTGACCAAGTTTGCAAACACTGCAGCAAGGATTTTGGCGCACTCTTCCATACAGATCTTCTTGATCTTTCAGGTTTCGGGGCTGTCGCTGGGCTACATTGAGTTTTAGCTCCCTTCAAAGATTTTCGATTGGGTTCAGGTCTGGAGACTGGCTAGGCCATTCCAGGACCTTGAATTGCTTCTTATGGAGCCACCTCTTAGTTACCCTGGCTTTGTGTTCTGGGTCATTGTCATGCTGGAAGACCCAGCCACAACCCATCTTCAATGTTCTTACCGAGTTAAGGAGGTTGTTGGACAAAATCCTGTGATACAAGGCCACATCCATCCTCCCTTGAATATGGTGCAGTTGTCCTGTCCCCTTTGCAGAAAAGCAAAAAGTATAATGCTTCATGGTTGGGACGGTGTTCTTGGGGTTGTACTCACCCTTCTTCTTCCTCCAAACACAGCAAGTGGAGTTGATACCAAAAGGTTCTATTTTGGTCTCATTTCACCAAATGACTTTTTCCCATGCCTCCTCTGGATCATCCAGATGGTCATTGGATAACTTCAAAAGGCCTGAACATGTGCTGGCGTGAGCAGAGGGACCTTTTGCGCCCTGCAGGACTTTAATCCATGACGGCATAGTGGGTTACTAACAGTAATCTTTGAGACTGTGGTCCTAGCTCTCTTCAAGCCATTGACCATGTCCTCCCATGTAGAGATGTCACGAACATAACATTTTCCGTTCAAGAACGGCGAACGCGAATTTCTGCAAATGTTTGCGAATGGGCGAATCGGGCGAACCGCCATTGACTTCAATAGGCAGGCAAATTTTAAAACCCACAGGGACTCCTTCTAGCCACATTAGTGATGGAAAAGTTGTTTCAAGGGGACTAACACCTGGACTGTGGCATGCCGGAGGGGGATTCATGGCAAAACTCCCATTGAAAATTACATAGTTGACACAGAGTTGGATTTTAATCCATAAAGGGCATAAATCACCTAACAATCCTAAAATATTTTGAACAATGTGGTTTAAAACATCTAGTGTGTGTATACGATCAGGTATGATGTTGTATCGATCAGGTAGTGTAAGGGTTACGCCCACTTCACAGACATTGACAGACCAAACTCCCCTTTTAATGCACCGTAAACAACCGCAAACAGTCCATTTGCCCAACCGCAAACTCCCCATTTGCACAAGGTTGGATACCAAGCTAGCCATGTCCCGTTGATGTCATTGAAGCTTTCTTCCTCCAACCAGCTACGTACAACACCAAGGGCCCCCGAAAGGTGAATTGAATTGATTTTTCGAACAGGGAGATGGTTAAAAAAACACTGGCTCCCTCCCCTTTGTTTGAATCCACGGTCACTGCGTCTGCGCCGTGCAATTTACTGTCACACCCGATATGAGTGGTATTTTCTGTAGTTCTCTTCTCATCAGTTTAATCCCTGTTACGTCCCCAATCTGGGGTCCATTTATTGAATTGATTTTTCGAACAGGGAGATGGTTAAAAAAAACACTGGCTCCCTCCCCTTTGTTTGAATCCACGGTCACTGCGTCTGCGCCGTGCAATTTACTGTCACACCCGATATGAGTGGTATTTTCTGTAGTTCTCTTCTCATCAGTTTAATCCCTGTTACGTCCCCAATCTGAGGTTCATTTATTGAATAGATTTTTCAAAAGGGGAGATGGTTAAAAAAAACGCTGGCTCCCTTCCCTTTGTTTGAATCCACGGTCACTGCGTCTGCGCCGTGCAATTTACTGTCACACCCGATACGAGTGGTATTTTCTGTAGTTCTCTTCTCATCAGTTTAATCCCTGTTACGTCCCATATCAGGGATTCCCTTTTGTGAAAACATTTTTGGGCCAGGTACCTTTGACTGCCTTCACAGTGACAGACCAAACTCTGATACACCAAACTGAATTGATTTTAGGAACCGGGAGATGGAAAAAGCAGCTTGGTCGGTCCTCTTACTCCAAAGTTGGGGCACTGCACGTGCACGGAGCAATGTGCTGTGACACCCTATATGAGTGGTGTTCTAACTAGTACTATTCCTATCAGTTTAATCCCTGTTATGTCCCCTATCCGGGGACGTGTGTCGAATTAATTAACCTTTGTCGAATTAACGTACCATTACGACATCCTGCAATAATTTAGTTCTGAGCTTTATACTTGCTTTGTATTGGAATTGATGGGGATTTTTTAAATTGTCTGCATTATTTCTAATAAACTATTAAGAGACTTTATTAAGATTTTTATATTTTATGTATTAAAAACCCATACAACTTAAAAAAAATAATAATAATTATCCAGCCGATAGCTTTTGGTCTGATCATAATGAAGTAATGGCCTTATCATCTGGGGTGTGGCAACATTGCCAACACACTCATAGAGGTGATGATCACTTCATTGTGATACGCAAGCCCCTTCACCACAACAAGGTAACGATCACGAAGGGAGATTGACACTTGTATGTGCCTTTTTTTGTTTGTTTTGTTTTTGCAGCCACAGTGCAGCACCAGAGGCCAGAAAAATTAGGCATGTACACATGCCTGAAAAATAATGTTATTGTTGCAGCCGCTGTTATAGCAGCGGCCGGAAAAATTTATGTTTTCAAGGCAAAAAGGTGAATAAAACATTGCGGCTTGAACCCTAGTTGGTGGCGGAGAATTCACGAAAGTCATCCGGTATGCAGACATTAAATACAGCCACTTTGAGGTCAAGGCATGTCATCAGGCCTTTTGTTAGTCAAACGTATCCCCCACTGTCAGTCCCTTCGGGATCCATGCCTCATTCATTTTAATGAAGGTGAGGTAATCAACACTTTTTTGACCGAGGTGACTTCTTTTGTCAGTGACAATGCCTCCTGCTGCACTGAAGGTCCTTTCTGACAGGACACTTGAAGCGGGGCAGGCCAGAAGTTCTATCGCAAACTGGGATAGCTCAGACCACAGGTCAAGCCTGCACACCCAGTAGTCAAGGGGTTCATTGCTCCTCAGAGTGTCGATATCTGCAGTTAAGGTGAGGTAGTCTGCTACCTGTCGGTCGAGTCGTTCTCTAAGGCTGGATCCCGAAGGGCTGTGGTGATGTGTAAGACTGAAAAAGCTCCACATGTCCTCCATCAACAACACATCTGTAAAGCGTCCTGTCCTTGCCGCCATGGTCGTGGTAGGAGGATTACTTTCACCTCTTCCCCAGTTAGATTCCCGTTGTGCTGTGACATCCCCCTTATAAGCTGTGTAAAGCATATTTTTTAGTTTGGTTTTGAACTGCTGCATCCTTTCTGACTTTCGGTAATTTGGTAACATTTCTGCCACTTTCTGCTTATACCGGGGGTCTAGTAGCGTGGCCACCCAGTACAGGTCGTTCTCCTTCATCCTTTTTATATGAGGGTCCCTCAACAGACATGACAGCATGAAAGACCCCATTTGCACAAGGTTGGATGCCGAGCTACTCATTTCCCGTTCCTCCTCCTCACTGATGTCATTGACGGTCTGTTCTTCCCCCCAGCCACGTACAACCCCACGGGTCCCAGATAGGTGACAACAACGAGCACCCTGGGATGCCTGCTGTGGTTGGTCTTCCTCCTCCTCAAAGCCACATTCCTCCTCTGACTCTTCTTCCTCATACTCCTCTTGCAGCGTTGCAGCAGGTCAGGCAAGCGATGATGACAAAGCTGTTTCTGGTGGTGATGGTGACCACAACTCTTCCTCTTCACGCTCATCTACAGCCTGATCCAGCACTCTTCGCAGGGCACGTTCCAGAAAGAAAACAAATGGGATGAGGTCACTGATGGTGCCTTCGGTGCGACTGACTAGGTTTGTCACCTCCTCAAAAGGACGCATGAGCCTACAGGCATTGCGCATGAGCGTCCAGTAACGTGGCAAAAAAAGTTCCCAGCTCTGCAGAGGCTGTCCTAGCACCCCGGTCATACAAATACTCATTGACGGCTTTTTCTTGTAGGAGCAGGTGGTCGAATATTAGCAGTGTTGAATTCCAACGTGTCGGGCTGTCGGAAATCAAGCGCCTCACTGGCATGTTGTTTCGGCGCTGAATGTCTGAAAGGTGCGCCATGGCCGTGTAGGAATGCCTGAAATGGCCACACACCTTCCTGGCCTGCTTGAGGACGTCCTGTAAGCCTGGGTACTTAGACACAAAGCGTTGTACGATGAGATTCAACACATGTGCCATGCACGGCACATGTGACAACTTGCCCAAATTCAATGCCGCCAACAAATTGCTTCCATTGTCACACACCACTTTGCCGATCTCCAGTTGGTGCGGGGTCAGACACTGATCCACCTGTGCATTCAGGGCGGACAGGAGTGCTGGTCCGGTGTGGCTCTCTGCTTTCAGGCAAGTCAACCCCAAGACAGCGTGACACTGTCGTATCCGGGATGTGGAATAGCCCCTGGGGAGCTTGGGGGATTCAGTTGATGTGCAGTCAGACGCCGCAGCAGAAGAGCACTCAGCCGAGGAGGTTATGGAAGAGGATGGAGTAGGAGGAGTAGAGGAGGTGGCAGTAGGCCTGCCTGCAAGTCATGGCGGTGTCACCAACTCTGCTGCAGAGCCACGCATTCCATGCTTGGCAGCCGTCAGCAGGTTGACCCAATGCGCAGTGTAGGTGATATACTTGCCCTGACCGTGCTTTGCAGACCAGATATCACTGGTCAGATGGACCCTTGCCCCAACACTGTATGCCAGAGATGCCATGACTTCCTTTTCAATCACTGAGTAGAGGTTTGGAATTACCTTTTTTTTAAAAAAAATTTGTCCGGATACCTTCCACTGTGGTGTCCCAATAGCGACAAATTTTTTGAAGGCCTCAGACTCCACCAGCTGGTATGGTTAAAGCTGACGGGCTAAGAGTTCCGTCAAGCCAGCTGTCAGACGCCGGGCAAGGGGGTGACTCTGTGACATTGGTTTCTTACGCTCAAACATTTCCTTTACAGACACCTGACTGTGGGCAGATGAGATGGAACTGCTGAATGTGAGAGGCGGAGTGGCGGGTGGTTGAGAGGGGGCAAGGAGGACAGCAGTGGTTGACGTGGCTGAAGACGCTGGACCAGGAGGAGGATGGCGGCTTTGAGTTTGTGTGCTGCTTGTTCTCATGTGTTGATCCCATTGGCGTTTGTGATGTGAGATCATGTGCCTTCGCAAAGCAATTGTACCGAGGTGGGTGTTGGACTTCCCACGAGTTACGACTCAGTTTCTTTTGGCACAGGTTGCAAATGTCATCGCTGTTATAAGAGGCAGACACACAAAACAAAAGCCACACTGCTGAGCTTTGCAATGACGGTGTTCTGGTGGTGGCAACAGCATGCGTTGATTGGCGTGCTGTCTGGCTGACCCCGGGTGCCGATACATGCTGTCTGACTGTGCCACTAGCTCCTTACGACGACCTCCCCCTGCTTCCAACTCGTCTCCTCCTTCTCTCTGTCTCCCCTACTTCTCTTCGAGCAGGCATCCACGTGGCATCCACGGACACATCGTCATCATCAACCGCTTCACTTGTATCTGACACCTCAGCAAAGGAAGCAGCAGCGGGTACAACATCATCATCATCATCACACTGTACGTCCATGTTTGTAATGCTGCCTGACTGAGACATATCCCTGTTTTTTACAACCTCTGGCAATAATGGTTGCGCATCACTAATTTCATCCAACTGATGTGTAAATAACTCCTCTGAGGGATCAAGTGAAGCGGCTGTGGTGGCTGTGGTGGTAGTGGTGGTGGTGGCGGCGGGCGGGAGAGTGGTAACTTGCGAGCAGGTGACCAAAGCTGATATGGAGGAGGATGGTGCGTCAAGGTTCTTAGCAGAAGCTGTTGAAGATTGGGTGTCCTGTGTAAGCCAGTCAGCTATTTTCTCCGAATTTTTGGGGTTCAGGGTACATGGCCTCTGAACACTGGGCATTATTCCAGGGCCAGAGGAAATCACAGCACCACTACCGCGATGGCACCTGTGGGGTGGCCTGACTCTGCCTGTAATTTTTTTTTAGATAAGTGGTACTATGCGTGCAAGGTACTGTGCCACCCTATATAAGTGGTGGGCAGTGGGCACAGTACAGTCTGTGTGGGCCTGACACACACTGGCTTGCAACTGGGATTATATCACAGACAAATAATAAATTATTATTTTTTATCTGCAAGGTATTTGTGAGTGACACCCTGTAACGGTATGAGTGGTGGCCTAGCAAGTGGCCACAGTACAGTCTGTGGGCCAGACACACACTGGCTTGCAACTGGGATTATATCACAGAAAAATAATACATTTAATTTTTTTATCTGCAAGGTATTGTGACACCCTGTATGAATGGTGTGCACACAGTACTGTCTCTGGGCCACACAGTCACTCACTGGCTTGCAAATGCGATTATATCACAGATAAATAATATAAATTGAATTTTTTTTATCTGCAAGGTATTGTCTGTGACACCCTGTATGAATGGGGTGCACACAGTACTGTCGGTGACTGAGCCTGTAGCCTCTCACACACGGTCAGGCAACTGCAATATATATATATATATATATATATAAAAAGCAGACTGATGTACCAGCCCTAAAAAGGGCTTTTTGGGGTGCTGTCAGGACGCTGTCCTTACAGCAGATGAGTCTGTGGACACAGAACATTGCCCTAGCTAACGCTTTCCCTATTAGATCAGCAGCAGCAGCACTCTCCCTCCTCTCACTAAGAATGCAGCTTCAGAATGAATCTAAAATGGATGCTGTCCAGGAGGTGGGAGGGTCTGGGAGGGAGGGTCTGCTGCTGATTGGCTGGAATGTGCCTGCTGACTGTGAGGTACAGGGTCAAAGTTTGCTTAATGATGATTTATAGGGGGCGGACTGAACATCGCATATGTTCACCCACCGCAGCGAACGCGAACAAGCTATGTTCGCCGGCGAATAGTTCGGGACATCACTACTCCCATGTAGTTCTGGGATGATTCCTAACTTTTCTCAGAATAATCCTTAACCCACGAGGCAAGATCTTGCATGGAGCCCTAGACCAAGAAAGATTGACAGTCATCTTGTGTTTCTTTCATTTTCTAATAATTGCGCCAATAGTTGTTGCATTTTCATCAATCTGCTTGGCTATTGTCCTGTAGCCCATCCCAGTCTTGTGCAAGTCTACAATTTTGTCCCTCATGTCCTTAAACAGCTCTTTGGTCTTGGCCATGGTGGAGAGGTTGGAGTGTGAACATTCTCCTTTCTCCATTAAGAACACTTGCACATTCAGCTGAGAGTTATCTAATCTATATGGCTAGCTGTACTTGTGAAAACGATGTAACCCCCCCTCCTTTTCCAGTTGACCTAGATAGCTCACCTAACTTTTATCCTGGAATTGAGAGTGTCATGGCAATAGATACACCCATGCTTTGATGAAAGCATTAGAGAGAATTACCAAACATTACTGTTGCTTTGAACTAGGAATTGGTGTGGATCCCAGTTCATGGCCTCACCATATACTGTATATAAGATTTGGATGGCCCAACATAAGAACATTTGAGTCTGCATATAAAGTATATAGAAATAATTCCAGAAATACTCTATTTTCTGTTACCCAGATTGATTTGCCTGCCCATTCACAGCATTTTCCATATGATAATGAATCTGAGCACCACTAAAATAAAACATACATTTCTAAATCTAAAATGTCCTCAAGCTTAGATCTTCCACTTCTATGCTTCCCTCTAGAGGATTGGTTATTAATATAAAAGATATGGTAATTACTGTGAAAGCACAAAAGACCGAATAAATATACGTCTTTTTGCAAGATATTAATTTTTTTTTTTTTTTAGCAGTTATGCCATACAGTATGTGCAGCCACTATCAATTATCCAAATCATACTATACTGACCACATAGCTTTAAGCTGCTAGAGTTCAATTATAGTGAAATTCTGGATTTTTATTACGCCATCATAATACCACAGAAAATCAGTCAATATCTGTTCAATCTTGATTAAAACTGGTGATGGTGATGCACTGCATTTTAGACAACAAAGTATTCTGCTTGCCATTATCTTCGCAATTCTGCATTCTCTTGAATAACTACAAAGTGCTAACTGGTTCCATACTTTACCTTTACATGAAAATGTATTTCTATAATGCTTAGAACCTTAACAGTTTCTCTTGAGAAAGGTCATGTAGTCCGATTTTTTATTTAAAAAAATATATTACATACCATTGCTGTAAGGAAAAGAGATCAGAAAATTACAAAGTATGGATCCAATAAACAATATTAACATATAACAAAGATTTACTGCACCTTTCAATTGCAAAATAATTTCTGTATAATTTGTGGAATAGGTTTTCAATGCTAAATCTTAATAACACTATTCTCTTTTGTAGAGAAGAAGGCAAACTCCGGTAATTATGTACCAAGAGGTATGCTATCTCATTCTGATCTAATTAAGAACTTTCACAATGGTCAATTTATTAGCCTGTTGTTTCACAACATAAGAAGTTAAAAAGAAGGTAAAATTTCCAACTTCATCTGCAAGACTCTTTAACAATGTAACCCTTTATTCACACCTAATGTCTGTATTGTTGACTAGTATGTTACTTGTAATGGCTGATTTTGCTTTTACATGTATTCTCTATCCTCTAAAGTGTTGTGGAGTAGGTTGGTGCTGCATAAAGATTATTAGTAATAGTAGTACTAATAGTAGTAGTAGTATAGCTGATATTGGAGGGGCATATTACTAGCTATTATATCTGCACAATGGCAGTGTTGGCCCTCTGTCTGGCACTGCTTTATGGGAACTATGGATGATATTATACTACGCCTAGCTTTATATAGGTAATATGGATGGTAAAGACACACGTGCTATTGCTGCATGGACCATAATGTGACTGGTACTATTGTATAAGTACCATTATGGCTTTAAATATTTTATGACCACTAATATGGCTGATATTTTTATATTAACTTATGGCAAAATTGAAATTTTATTTTGAAGATATACAGTGTCTTGAAATAGTATTCTTACCCATTGAACTTGTACACACATATTCACATTACACCCACAGTTTCTATGACGAGGTAAATTCTAGACTTGACCGCAGTAAATCAATGGATGTCATATATCTGGAATTCTCCAAAGCATTTGAAACTGTACTGCATAAAAGGTTAGTATATAAAATAAGAATGCTCAGACTGGGAGAAAATGTCTGTATGTAGGTAAGTAACTGGCTCAGTGATAGAAAACAGAGGGTGGTTATTAACGGTACACACTCAGATTGGGTCATTGTCACTAGTGGGGTACCACAGGGGTTAGTATTGGGTCCTATTCTCTGCAATATATTTATTAATGATCTTGTAGAAGGCTTGCACAGTAAAATATAAATTTTTGTAGCTGACACTAAACTGTGTAAAGTAATTAACATGGAAGAGGACAGTATACTACTACAGAGGGATCTGGATAGATTGGAGGCTTGGGCAGAGAAGTGGCAGATGAGGTTTAACACTGACAAATGTAAGGTTATGCACATGGGAAGGAATAATGCAAATCACCCGTACATACTAAATGGTAAAACACTGGGTAACACTGACATGGAAAAGGACCTAGGAATTTTAGTGAAAAGCAAACTAAGCTGTAAGAACATAGTCCTGCCACTTTACAAATCACTAGTCGGACCACACATGGAGTACTGTGTACAGTTCTGGGCTCCTGTGAACAAGGCGGACATACCAGAGCTGGAGAGAGTTCTGAGGAGGGCAACTAAAGTAATAACTGGAATGGGTGGACTATAGTACCCAAAAATACAAGACCAATATAAGAGCACTTTACTCTATAAAGTAATGGCTATGAGGTAGCTACAAAGCAGATAACCCCTAAAAATACACTTCACAGCTACTAATAGTAGAAAACAAGTTTATTGTACAATACATGTATAATAAAATACATGTATATGTGGCTATACAGAGGCAGAACAAAAAACAAGGACTACATAAACTTTGTTAAGAAATAATTGCAGATAATCCCAAACAGTGTAGTCCAGGCCCCAACACGCCTTTCACTGTCGCTTCCTCAAGGTACCCAGAAATATTATCAAAATTAGAATACAGTTTAGAAAAAAGATGACTGAGGGGATATCTAATAACTATGTATAAATATATATGGGGTCAGTACAGAGATCTCTACCACAAACATAGAAGAGGATTCTTTATGGTAAGAGCAGTGAGTCTATGGAAATCTCTGCCTGAGGAGGTGGTGATGGTCAATTCACTAAAAGAGTTCAAGAGGGGCTTAGATGAATTTCTGGAGTGTAAATAATATTATAGGCTATAGCTACTAGAGAGGGGTCATTGATCCAGGAAGTTATTATCACTGCCTGATTGGAGCCGAGGAGGATTCTTTCCCCTAAAGTGGGGAAAATTGGCTTCTAACTCAGTTTTTTTTTTTTTTTTTGCCTCCCTCTGGATCAACTTGCAGGATAACAGTCTGAACTCGATAGACAGATGTTTTTTTTTCAGCCTTATAATGTGGAATGTAGAAGTCACGTAATTAGTAAACAGAGTCCACCTCTGTGTAATTTATTCTCAGTATAACTACAGCTGTTCTGTGAAGGTTTCAGAGGTTTGTTAGTGAACATTAGTGATCCAACAGCATCATGAAAACCGAGGAACATGCCAGACTGGTCAGGGAAAAGGTTGTGGAGGAGTGTAAAGTAGGGATAAGTTATAAAAAACTAAGAAATGTCCCAAAATCATTGAACATCTTATGGAGCACTGTTCAATAAATCATCCGAAAAAGGAAGGAGTATGTCACAACTGTAAACCTACAAAGACATGGCCATCCACGTAAACTGACAGCTCAGAGAAAGAGAGTCACTAATTAGAGAAGCAGCCAAGAGGCCCATGCTCACTCTGAATAAGCTGCAGAGATCCACAGCTCAGATGGGAGAATCTGTCCACAGGACACCTATATGTTGTGTACTCTACAAATCTGGCCTTTATGGAAGAGTGGCACCATCTGTTCTGACTGAGCTTGAGCTACTTTGCAAAGAAGAATGGGCAAAAATGTTAGCCTCTAGATATGCAAAGTTGGAAAAGACGTACCCCAAAAGACTTGCAGCTGTAATTGCAGCAAAAGGTGGTCCTACAAAACATTGACTCAGGAGGGGAGGGTGAATACAAATGCACGCCACACTTTCCAGATTTTTATTAAAAACTTTTGGAAAACCATATATCATTTTCTCCCCCCCCCCCTTCCATAGTTGCTACTTTGTGTTGGTCTATCACATAAAATCCAATAAAATACATTTTAATTTGTGGGTATAACATGAAAAAAATGTTATGGATAGTGTTGATCGAGCACCAAAGTGCTGATGGCACGGCAGGCCAGCACCTCCGAGGCATAAAGTGCCAGTTTGTGCCACATGTCCAGCTTGGACACCCAATAGTTGTAAGTCACAGAGGGATCACTGAGGATGCTGACACGGTCTGCTATGCACTCCTTCACCATCTTCCAAAATGTTTCCCTTTTTGTGACACTAGGCCGCGCGTCAGGGTGAGGGTGCTGGCGGGGTGTCATGAAATTGTCCCACACCTTGGAAAGTGTTGCCCTGCCTCTGTTGGAACTGCTGTGTGTTCATCTCGTCTCCCCTCTTCGGTTGCCCAAGGAACTACGGAATCTGCCGCCCGCGTTGTCAGATGGAAATTTTTGGAGCAATTTTCCCACAAGGACCTTCTGGTATTGCACCATTTTGCTAGTCCTCTCCACCACAGGAAGGAGAGATGAGAAGTTCTCTATGTAGCGGGGGTCAAGAAGGGTGAACTACCAGTAATCAGTTTGGGCCAAAATGTGTATAACGCAAGAGTCACTGCTGCAACGTTGCCAGACCGGCTGTAGCTGTAGATGACTTTTGGAAATGGGCACACACGTGGCACACCTTCACCAGTAGCTCAGGCAAATTGGGGTAGGTTTTGAACACGTGGGCTAGGCTTGGTATGTATGTGAACTTGCTGAGCTCCAAAGCCACCACCAAGTTACAGACATTATCAGACACAACCATACCTGCTTGTAGTTTGAGTGGCAAGAGCCACAGCTCAGTCTGGTCCCTTATACCCTGCCACAGCTCTGCAGCAGTGTGCTGTTTGTCACCTAATCAAATTAGTTTCAGCACGGCCTGTTTCTGATTCCCCACTGCTTTCAGCTACTGACTGATAGCTGATTGGTGCTGCAAAATGAGAATTCAGAGGTTGAAATAGAGGAGGAGGTGGTGGAGGAGGAGAAGGAAGGTGGCAGAGTAATCTTGATGGAAGTAGGGCCCGCAAACCTTGTCATCGGTAGCACCTGTGCCATCCCACAACGCTCACCCAGTGTGCCGTCAGGGAAATGTAGCATCCCTGGCCAAAAGCGCTTGTCCATGTGTCAATCGTTAAGTGGACCTTCCCAATAACTGCATTGGTCAGGGCACATGTGATGTTACGAAACACATGCTGGTGTAAGCGGGGACAGCACACAGGGAAAAATTGTGGCGGCTGGGGACTGAGTAACAAGGGATGGACGCCGCCATCAGGCTTCAGAACGCCTCAGTGTCTACAAGCCTAAATGGCAACATTTCCAGGGCCAGAAATTTTGAAAGGTGCGCATTTAGTGCTATGGCCTATGGGTGGGTGGCTGGGTATTTGCGCTTTCGTTCAAAGGCGCTTGGACACAGAAGTGGATGTGCTAGCTGATGGTGCTTGCGAAGGTCCAGGTGCAGGGCAGGAGGCATCCGGGCCTGCGCCTTGGACAGGTGATTGGCGAACACGTAACACAGGGGAAAGAGGAGGCAGTGGTGTGACCCGCAGACACTGATTGTGCACCCAGGCGTTCAGCCCACCTATTAGGGAGCTTTGATGCCATGTGGCGGATCATGCTGGTGGTGGTGATGATGTTGTTAGTGTTCATGCCCCTGCTCATTTTCTTACTGCACAGATTGCAAATGACAATTCTTTTATCATCCGCAAAAAAGCGCCAGACTACGGAACACCTACCCCTTGGCAAGGGACATTGCCACAAGGGAGTGCGCCAGGGTACAGTTGCGGGCCTGTTTGGTGTGGCCCGCCTTCTCTCTTTTGCCACCCCACTGCCTCTTCCAGCCTGTTGCGGTGCTGCGGTTCCCTCCCCCTCTGTACTGCTGTCCTCGCTCGGCTTGCCAACTTCCCAGGTTGGGTCAGTGATTTCATCGTCCACCACCTCCTCTTCAACTTCCTCACTCTGGTCATCCTCCTGACTTGTTGACCTAACAGGAACCTCATCCTCATCATTAACCTCTTGAGACACTAATTGTCATTAACTTATTGGCAACTGTGTCTCATCATCATTATTCACTTTGTAAAAACACTAATTGCCGTTCCACACCGTCATCTTCTTCTGTCTATGCTCAACAGTTTGGGAATCAGTGCACAAGATCTCTTCATGTCCCTCTTCTAACAGGCTTGGCAAGAGGCGCAAATCAAGGAATGGCGCTGAAAAGAGCTCCTCGGAATATCCTCGTGTGGGATCACTTGTTTGCAAATACTCTCCATGGTGGGAGGAAGAAGGGTCAGGGTAAGAATTCTGTTAACCAGACTCTTGGCTACTGAGACTTGACTTTTGTGGAAGACAGGGTGGTGTTTAACCGACTGGAAGCATTATCTGCTGCAATCCAACTGACCAGCTGGTCGCACTGGTGTGACTTCGAGAGTGGTGTCCTGCGCCGCCCTGCAAACTGGCACATGAAGTTAGGTATTGTGGATGAGTGTGGTTCTTGTGCTCTGGCAGCAGGCACAGTTTTACCACGCCCAGGGCCATGGCATCTTCGTGAACCATCAGCAGCATGGCCACTTCCCTGTCCCTTACTGCTCACCTTCTGCATATTGTGACCTGGATTATTGTGACCTGGATTTACTATATAAAGGGATACTGCCATTGTGCTAAACCCTATGTCAATCTCTGCACACAGTTTTACAGTTCTTACAGCTTCTGTTAGAAGCCACCTTGTCACTGGTAGATGGGCCCGACATATTTTTAATCTATAATATTCGCAAAGAACTTCTACTTTTCATACAGTAAGTATAGCAGTAATGCAGTTTACTTTTTCATATATTCACCATTTACCTGTGACTTTGTGCATTAAGCAGTGTGCTGCTACTTATAGTTCTACGCATTAGATTGCAGCCACGGTAGCGTGTACCTGTGCCTTTATTTATTTTGATATTATAGAGGTGGTTTATTCTTCTTTTGTGATATATATATATATATATATATATATATATATGCATAATAAAAAACTAATATATTAAAAAAATTAGGAATCTGAATACATTACTTGTCTTGTACTTTCAGTGAGCACCCGAGGTGCAGATGATAGATGTGGTAGTGGCCCTAATGAAGTGTTTTGTCATGGTGTACTCTATCAGGCATTCAGTGCAGTAAGTATAGATTGAAGAATCAGGCCAGAAGTAAATGTATAACAGTCTCTCTTTACTTAGTGTAAATAGAACATGTGACATATTCAGCAGCAATAACCACCAAATGAGGACGTATGATGGCTGGTTGGATGGAAATAGGCTGCCACTACCAAACACTTGTGGATATAGGTGTCCACTTTACTACAGGCTTAATGTTAGTCTGGCCTAGCAATGGTTTAGGTAGGTGGTGGTGTCTGAGCTGTTGTCCCTCACCTTACAGTGTCTGTAAATATGTATTTCATGTATTTGCATTATATTTCTGAAAAAAATCTAAGTCTAATTGTTAGTCAGACGGATCCGTCCTGACTTTGCATTGAAAGTCAATGGGGGACGGATCCGTTTGAAATTGCACAATATTGTGTCAACGTTGTAAGTCTGGACGGATCTGTTTGGCTCCGCACGGCCAGACGGACACCAAAACGCTGCAAGCAGCGTTTGGGTGTCCGACTCCTGAGCGGAATGGAGGCGGAACGGAGCCATACTGATGCATTCTGAGCGGTTCCGCATCCACTCAGAATGCATTGGGGCTGTACGGATCCGTTTGGGGCCGCTTGTGAGAGCCTTCAAACGGAACTCACAAGCGGAACCCCGAACGCAAATGTGAAAGTAGCCTAACATCATGTCGCCAGAGATATCTTAACTGCGTATCTATATTCCTTTGATGCAGTGTATGATGCAGCGGGACAGTACACCTTCTGTTTTACACTTATTGCTCTGTTTTGTACTAATCAGTAATACGTTAGATTACCAATAAAGTTGCAGGAGGCATTACTGTATCATCTTATGGCTCCAATTTCACACCAAAGCATACTGTAACATTGCTATGCTCAATATTATGCTATATTTATCAAGCTATTCTTTCTTAGAGAAATTGCAATCTTCTATCGCAAAATAGTTCCACACTGTACACAAGGTACCTGCATTGTCCAGCTGGCACCTTGCTACCTTCTTCACATGGCTCGGCTATTTGCATGAAGCTTCAGTTTTTCCTAAATCAGGTTACATAGTGCTTGGTATGACACCTACCAGAATGCAAATCACCTGAAAAATCTGTAGGATGCAATCAGTGGTTGCATAAGTTAAAGGGGTTTTACCAACAACAGGGGGAGATCCGCCTGCAACCTGGCAAATATGCAGAGAAGCAGCCTGACAAATTCCGCTGCACGCCGTATTATTGGTTTAAAGAGATATCGACTAACAAAAATGATGGTATCAGGATCTACTGCCCATGTACAATAATATTTGTTGTCCATGCACTGGCTGACACCAGAGAGTAAGTGCATTCATAGAACTGTACAGAAGCACAAATTCTTAGACAATGTAGTCAAATAACCAACATAATAAAAATAACTGTCCCCAGGAAATAGTATTTCTGACATTAATAGTGTATCCATAATGTCCCCCAAAAATAATTACATTAAGCTGACACTGTGGCCATGGTGCCCCCCACAGTAATAGTGATCCCCAAAGTCCAACCAATAGAAATAATTATCTGACAAAGTGCACTCAGTGTTAACAGCACCCCCGATAGTAATAATGTCCTTATTGTGCCCCAAAAGTAATAATGCCCCCATAGTGCCAACTTATCAGATCCTCAGACCCCCATATGATATCCTCAGGCCCCCATATCAGATTCTCAGACCCCCGTATCAGATCCTCACAATATGGTTTTCATGATATGTGACACACAATGATGTCTTAGCTCCTCAATGCCATTTTAGTCTCCAGGTGTCTGGGTAGAGGTTACAAACAGAAAAGTCCTTCCATCTATTCATATTAGAAAAACGAGAAAATCACCTGAAGGAGGGAGGAGAAGTATAGTGTATATGGCCTCATGCACACAACCGTTTTTTTTTAGGGTCCGTAGGTCCGTGATCCGTGACCGTTTTTTCGTCCGTGGGTCTTCCTTGTTTTTTGGAGGATCCACGGACATGAAAAATGAAAAAAAAATCTAAGTCAAGTTTGCCATTGAAATGATAGGAAAAAAACGGACACGGATTACGGACACGGATCACGGACGCGGATGACAATCTTGTGTGCATCCGTGATTTTTCACGGACCCATTGACTTGAATGGGTCCGTGAACCGTTGGCAGTGAAAAAAATAGTACAGGTCATATTTTTTTCACGGCCAGGAAACACGGATCACGGATGCGGCTGCCAAACGGTGCATTTTCCGATTTTTCCACGGACCCATTGAAAGTCAATGGGTCCGCGAAAAAAAACTGAAAACAGCACTAAGGCCACGGATGCACACAACGGTCGTGTGCAGGAGGCCTATTGCTGAGATGGTGGACAATATTGCTTTACAAAGCTTTACAAAAGCAGTGGGGAAACTACCCCACCCAGTCCTAAACTATTAAAGAATAATGTGCTCTGACTGGGAGATAAAAAAGTGCAATGTGGTGTATCAAAGGGTAAAATAGCCAAGATTTTATAGTCTAAAATATCTGCAAAGTGGAATGACCCTTTGTGAAACCATTATTTAGAAAAGTCATATGTCAAACTTTCCGAGAGCAAAGGAGTGTAGAAAAAACATAGTAACATACTAACATAAGCACTTGCCTGTTAAGAATACGTTCCACACACTCTCTGTCATTTACAGAGTGCTGCCAACATACACTGATACAAAGAAACAGTGTGTCTCTTCAGCTGTTATTTAAAATAAGGGACAGCAGATTGTATTTAGTGTTTGGCAGCGCCACTTTTAGTGTTCCAGCGATACTGGAGTCTTATGTCAAGTTCCTCCAGCTGGATACACTATTTTCCATTACTGTGGAGGAGTCTGGCTGCGCCATATACATAATAGAGTGTGAACCACTCCTCCATAAGTCAGCCTGACAAGTGCAATTTTGGCAGATAGCCACATATTTTAGATGTAATTAAATAAAAGTATTTTAAGTGTCTCAATCAGACAGTTAACCCTAACATAGTAACATCGTTTATACATTTGAAAAAAGACATATTTCCATCTAGTTCGGCCTGTTATCCTGCAAGTTGATCCAGAAAAAAAAACTGTGAGGTAGAAGCCAATTTTCCACACTTTAGGGGAAAAAAATTCCTTTCCGACTCCAAAAGAAGTTATAGAAGACTGTGATGATGCAAGGAGAAATGTATTTGAGCAGATATGCTGCAAATCATGAGTAAAAGCCTCAGGTCCCAGCAATAGACACTACCACAAAGAGCACACAGATCACCATAATAAGGAATTAGGACGTACGGTATAGGTGCAATCCACAGCTTTTCACAGCTTTTCAATTTCTAACCATTTTGTATAAACTAGCAGAAATTACCACCCTGGGTTCCTCCGAAGGTGAGTAGACTAATAGTGACTAACAACTTCTGGAACTGCTAAATCACCATCGAACTTGGAAGCTAATAATAAACAATGCAAAATTAAATGTCTTTTCCCCACCCATATATATATTGAAAGATATACAGTGAGGAACAGAAGTATTTGAACACCCAGCGATTTTGCAAGTTCTCTCACTTAGAAATCATGGAGGGGTCTGAAATTCACATTGTAGGTGCATTCCCACTGTGAGAGACAGAATAAAAAAAAATCAGGAAATCACATTGTATGATTTTTAAAGAATGTATTTGTCTTGCACTGCTGAACATAAGTATTTGAATATCTGAGAAACAGCAAGAATTCTGGCTCTCAAAGACCTGTTACTGTGCCTTTAAAAAGTCCACCTCTAATCCACTCATTAATCTAACTTAGTAGCAACTGTCTGAGCTCTTTATAGACACCTGTCCACCGCACAGTCAGACACCAAGTACTACCATGAGGAAGACAAAAGAGCTGTCAAAAGACACCAGAGACAAAATTGTGGACCTCCACAAGGCTGGAAAGGGCTATGGGGCAATTGCCAAGCAGCTTGGTGAAAATAGATCAACTGTTGGAGCAATTGTTAGAAAATGGAAAAGGCTAAAGACGACTGTGAGTCTCCCTCAGACTGGGGCTCCATGCAAAATCTTACCTCGTGGGGTATCACTGATGATTAGAAAGGTGAGGAATCAGCCCAGAACTACAAGGGAGGAGCTGGTCAATGACATTAAGAGAGCTGGGACCACAGTTTCAAAGGTAACTGTCAGTAGAACACTACGCCGTCATGGTTTCAAATCATGCATTGCACGGAAGGTTCCCCTGCTTAAGTTATTACATGTCCAGGCCGTCTGAAGTTTGCCAATGACATCTGGATAATCCAGAGGAGGCATGGGAGAAAGTCATTTAGTCAGATGAGACCAAAGTAGAACTTTTTGGTCTAAACTTAACTTGTCGTGTTTGGAGGAAAAAGAAGAATAAGTTGCATCCCAAGAACACCATCCCTACTGTGACGCATGGGGGTGGTAACATCATGCTTTGGGGGTGCTTTTCTGCGAAGGGGACAGGCCGACTGCACTGTATTAAGGAGAGGATAAATGGGGCCATTTATTGTGAGATTTTGAGCAACAACCTCCTTCCCTCAGTCAGAGCATTGAAGATGGGTTATGGCTGGGTCTTCCAACATGACAACAACCCGAAGCACACAGCCAGGATAACCAAGGAGTGGCTCCGTAATAAGCATATCAAGGTTCTGGAGTGCCCTAGCCAGTCTCCAGATTTAAATCCAATAGGGATCTTTGGAGGGAGCTGAAACTCTGTGTTGCTCAGCGACAGCCCGAAACCTGACAGATCTAGAGGAAATCTGTGTGGAGGAGTGGGTCAAAATCCCCGTTGCAGTGTGTGCAAACCTGGTCAAGAACTACAGGAAACATTTGACCTCTGTAATTGCAAACAAAGGCTTCTGTACCAAATATTAACACTGATTTTCTCAGGCGTTCAAATACTTATGTCCAGCAGTGCAAGACAAATACATTCTTTAAAAATCATACAATTTTCTGAATTTTTGTTTTAATTCTGTCTCTCAGAGTAGGAATGCACCCACAATGTGAATTTCAGACCCTTCCATGATTTCTAAGTGGGAGAACTTACAAAATTGGAGGGTGTTCAAATACTTCTGTTCCTCACTGTAGGTCTGAAACTGTTTCAGGATCCATTATGGAATTGGGATAGGAAAAGATTAACTTGGGTAGAATGGTCACTTTGATGGCATATATACAACCAAATAGCTAAAGTGGTAAAGAAGTACACCTATCTACTGTAGTGTAGTAATCTTTTAACATCTGTTAGCAAGAGCAGACATTGTGGGCATATAAACACTTATACATAGATGTCAGATTAATCCCGAGGGTAGTGGACGAAGGTAGGATGCCAACTGTAAGGAAATTATATTTCAAAGAGACTATAAGATTGCTAGAGACATAAATAGGAGAGCTTCTGCTGAATTATTTATTTTATACCTAGACAGGTGACCATATTTATCTAAAAGAGATTAGGGAGCGTAACATGTAAGTAGGTAAGAGAGAGCAATACATCATCCTCTAAAAGGGATACTTTAAATTCTTTATCCCTAACTAAAATTCCCTTAATGTCAGGATGCACTGTATATGGATCATTGAAGCAAGAGGTTCAATACAGAGGACAAACAATAAGAGGGGGTAAGGAAAACCCTTATGTGTGCATTAAAGATTCAAAACGGTAGGGACAGTGCATGGGGAAGTTTTATAGTCGTGGAGAGATATAAAGTGCCTGAAATGTTTCCATAAAAGGGTCACAAAACTCAAAAGCCTCTAATGTCGAAAATATAAAAGGCCAACTGAGCCGTTTAAGGGTCTTTTCTCCATCCAAACTATGTAAAAGTCCACTTTGGGCTGTCCTGTTGGCCACATTGATAAGATCAAGAGCTTTTCTAGTGTTATCACCACCCTGTCTATGGAGCAAAAATCCCACTTGGTCTTTAAGAATAAGGCTGGGGAGCCAGATCAATAAGCAGTCAGCCAGCAATTTCGTGAAAATTTTATAATCAAAGCTATGAAAAGCAATTGGTCTGTAGTTAGTACGATCAAAATTATATTTTCCAGGCTTGGGAATCAAAGTGATATAGGAGTTAGACATTGTAGAGGGGACTGAGGTCCTCTACAAACACAAACACCCGCACTGGGTGTAGCACAAGAGCTTGACTATATGTCTTATAGTAAAATATGGCAAACCATTATGGCTTTGGGATATGCCATTAGGCAGACCTTGAATAACAGTATTAATTTCCTCAGCCATAATAGGGGCACATAGGGGGATCAGGGCATCGGAGGTCAAAATAGGAAGGTTATAGGAATTTAAGAAGTCCCTCAATTTCCTATATCTGTTGGTCAGGTTAGTAGGCACATTATCAGATAGAAGTGGAGGGGGGCTGTTTAGCTGCTGATATTTCATGATTGGTAGCAGCTAGAAGCACAGGCTTGGTCTAGTTTGAAAGCTGGCATTCCAATACCAAAATAAGCCCAAGTAGCCCAAGATAAACAGGATATATCACTGTTAGAAATCGAGTTGGGAATAATCGTGGGTAAGACCTGCTTTTACTTTCAGCTACATTCACTATATCCTGATTTCTAACTGTGATATCTTCCAATGTAGTGAGAAAAATGCTGTAATTCTGGCATTGTTTCAAAGCGTGGCATGTTTTTAAACAATACAAATCCCATATCACTAGTTGCTACCAAAGTAGCTGCCCCCTCCACTTCAGTCTTGAGGAGGAGGGGGAGCAGTTGCAGAGCAGACAGCCTGCAAGAAGAAATAGAAATAGTTAAAAAATAGAGATGTGGCATTATCACCACTGCACTGACCCCCCAAAATAAAATGTTAAAAGTTATTTACTAAACTATATATACCCCAAAATGGTTCCTAAAAAAATCTACAACTAATCCTGCAGAATTAAAAAATAAGTTAGAAGAAACAATGTAAAAGTTATAACTGCTGGAACACAAAGGGAGAAAATATTATTGGTATTTAAGGCTAAAATTAATTATGTCACTAAGGGGTTAAAAATGAATTTGTTTCCCCTAAGTTGTGTGCTAACAAGACTGTTAGGAGGTTAAGGGATGGGCTACTGGAGTGTGGTCGAACCAAGCTATAGGGCCCATATGTGCATCTGCCAACATCCACACTGTAGTTATATTGCCAAATAAATTATCTATTCTAGTATGTATGCCTTGAGGAGCAGAATAGAAAGTAAAAGATCTAGCCATAGGATGATTAATTCTCAAAAGGTCATACAGCTCAAAATGTCAAATAAGCTTATGGAATGCTATAGATAGTCAAGTTTGGTAAGTGGACATGGCAGTCGCAGTAACCGGCAGTCCGTCATTAAAAAGAAAAGCCATATCAAAATCGTCCCGCAATATAAGGGCAAAAGGAGAAGAGGATGCTTGTCACGGTGCGGTTCACTGTGACAGTTTAGGCCGTGCAGGCTGCCTGCATGCTCTATCGCGTACTGGCTGCAGGCTGATACCTGTGTATGCTGGTTGCTTGAGGCTGCTTGCTGGTTGCGGTAGTGTGTGTGAACTGTTGTCTCTGAATGTGTGTACTTCCCACATCCATATCTCTGTGGCTCCTGTCTCTGGTGCCGTGCATGCTGGCTACATGCACTTTGTGTACTGGCTGTGGGTGTTCCCATGTATGCTGGTTCTGTGATGCGTGCTTGCTGCGGCCTTGTGTGTGTACAGGGTCTGAGTATGGATGTATTTGTGTTTGTATCAATGTGCGGTTCTGTCACTCCTAGTTGTTGTGTAGGCTGGCTGCCTGTAACCTCGTACTGGCTACAGTTGTCCTGTGTATACAGGTTGTCATTTGGGGCATGCTGGCTGCAGCATTCTGTGTCTGGTGTGAACTGTCACTTGTGATTGTATGTTCTATGGTTCTGATACTCCTGGTTCTGGTGGGGTTAACATTCCCTGATCTGTTCCTGGGTGTGGCTTTTCAGGTACCCTCCTTATGCAGCGATTTCTATCTGTGAGCTGTGGGGCTTGGTGTCAGTCTATCTAGTGCCTTGCTGGGGGTAGCTCCTTGCTGCTGACCCAGTTTTTTTTTTTGCCATCTGCCCTTCTACGTGGTGTCACCTGGCAAAGTGTTGTTGATGGTGTTGTTGTATCCTTGTCCATGCCTTGTCTGATCTTCTGTACCTTTTCTGTGTCTTGATCCACTCTGTTCCATGTTTAGCCTAACAGTGCTCTAACTGCGTCTGATAGCTTGGCAGTGCTAAACTGCTTCTGTTCCTGTCCTGTGTATGTCCTGCCTTCGTGAGAGGGTTCCGGGGTTCTCCGGAGGGAGGATATCTAGTCTGTGTGCAAGCTCTGCCTGTGACCACCATGCTTCCATTCCGCTTTGGGTCCAGGCATCTGCTTGTGTGCTGGTTTCTGTTTGTATTGTCTTCTGTTCCATGTTATGAGTTTGTTTGGTTTCCAGTCCTGTTGTCTGTGGTTCTTTTCAGGTGGCAGCCAAGTGTACCGGGACCTTCCTGGAGGTGCGGCCAGTGAGCCCTTGGCCAAGTTCATCCCCACTACCAGGGCCCTCTGGCTTTTGCCTCTGGTCTGCCGATGCACTTGGTTCTGTGGTAGTTCTACCACTATTGCCTAACCTGAATATCATTACTGTCCTGTTCCTTTATTAAATGTGTAACAAATTTTTCTGTTGGTCCCCGGTCTGTGATCTACCTGTTGTGTCCTGTTTGCATGACGTTTCGGAGGTCTGCCCGGTCCTCCAGAATGTGACAATGCTTCTAAAGAAGGCTACTTGGCTGTCATTTATAACATAGTATATAAGGCAGAAAAAAAAAATTGTCCACCTAGTTCGGCCTGTTATCCTGAAAGTTGATCCAGAGGAAGGCAAAAAAAAAAAGTGAGGTCCAAGCCAATTTTCCCCACTTAAGGGGGAAAACATTCCTTCCCAACTCCAATCAGGCAATCAGAATAACTCCCTGGATCAACGACCCCTCTATAGTAGCTATAGCCTGTAATATTATTACACTCCAGAAATTCATCCAAGCCCCTCTTGAATTATTTTATTGTACTCACCATCACCACCTCCTCAGGCAGAGAGTTCCATAGTCTCACTGCTCTTACCGTAAAGAATCCTCTTATATGTTTGTGTACAAACCTTCTTTCCTCCAGACGCAGAGGATGTCCCATCGTCACAGTCAAAGTCATGGAGATTAATAGATGATGGGAGAGATCTCTGTACTGTCCCCTGATATATTTGTACATTGTAATTAGATCTCCCCTCAGTCATCTTTTTTCTAAAGTGAATAACCCTAATGTTGATAATCTTTCAGGGTACTGTAGTTGCCCCGTTCCAGTTATTACTTTAGTTGCCCTCCTTTGAACCCTCTCCAGCTCTGCTAGGTCTGCCTTGTTCACAGAAGCCCAGAACTGTACACAGTACTCCATGTGTGGTCTCACTAGTGATTTGTAAAGTGGTAGGACTATGTTCTCATCATGAGTATCTATGCCCCTTTTGATGCAACCCATTATCTTAATGGCCTTGGCAGCAGCTGCCTGACACTGGTTTTTACTGCTTAGTTTGCTGTTTATTAAAATCCATAGGTCCTTTTCCATGTCAGTGTTACCCAGTGTTTTACCATTTAGTATGTACGGGTGATTTGCATTATTCCTTCCCATGTGCATAACCTTACATTTGTCAGCGTTAAACCTCATCTGCCACTTATCTGCCCAAGCCTCCAATCTATCCAGATCCCTCTGTAGTAGTATACTGTCCTCTTCAGTGTTAATTACTTTACAGAGTTTAGTGTCATCTGCAAAAAATTATATTTTACTGTGCAAGCCTTCTACAAGATCATTAATAAATATATTGAAGAGAATAGGGCCCAATACTGACCCCTGAGGTACTCCTCTAGTGACAATGACCCAATCTGAGTGTGTACCATTAATTACCACCCTCTGTTTTCTATCATTAAGCCAGTTACTTACCCACATACAGACGTTTTCTCCCAGTCCGAGCATTCTCATTTTATATAATAACCTTTTATGTGGTACAGTGTCAAATATAGTAACATATATAGTAACATAGTATATAAATATAGTAACATAGTATATATTAGGAACATAAATATTAAACACGATAAGCAGAAAGTCACGATACTGACACTGCACTATGACATATCTACCTCTTGGGTCTATAATGGAGGACATAACCTGTATGGGACAGAGTCTTGCAAGTAAGATCAAGCCTTCTGTCTACCCAGGGAAGTGAAATAAACCTGAGGAAAGTGTTTAAAGGCAAAATTAAAAGAGAAAAGACTAAGGGACAATCTATTAACTATGTATAAATATATCAGGGGTCAGTACAGAGATCTCTCCCATCTATTTATTCTCAGGACTATGACTGTGATGAGGGGACATCCTCTGCGTCTGGAGGAAAGAAGGTTTGTACACAAACATAGAAGAGGATTCTTTACGGTAAGAGCAGTGAGACTATGGAACTCTCTGCCTGAGGAGGTGGTGATGGTGGATTTACTAAAAGAGTTTAAGAGGGGCCTGGATGTATTTCTGGAGTGTAATAATATCACAAGTTATAGTTTCTAGAGAGGGCTCATCGATTCAGGGAGTTATTCTGATTGCCTGATTGGAGTCTGGAAAGACATTTTTTACCCTAAAGTGTGGAAAATTGGCTTCTACCTCATAAGTGTTTTTTTTTGCCTTCCTCGAGATCAACTGGCAGGATAACAGTCTAACCTGGATGGACAGATGCCTTTTTTCAGCAAATCTGCAAGTACTATATTTCCGTTGGATTGGAGTTAAGAATGTTTTCCAAGGCATAAATACTATAACCTTTCCTCTGGACATGTCATCACTATCTGATCCATCAGCTGTTTGAGAAGACACCAACACTCCTGTGAACGCCACGGTCTTCTCCCTGTTCACAAATCACTGTACATTGTATAGCGGCTGTGCTTGGTATAGTAGCTCGACCCCATTTACTTCTATGAGGTTAAGCTACACCTAAGCCATGTGATCGAAGAACGTGTCATCACTTCTCCTAGAGAGAGCTGAGAGAAGGCTGCAGCACTACTGCCACCTTAAATAGCTGCTCTGCAGGGGTCCCTGATCAGATATTAATCCAGAAGATAGGTCATCAGTATTTAAGTCTCGAAAAAACTCTTTAAGGCTCCTAACAATTAAGGAAACATTGGGGAAGGCAAGATATAATACAAAATAAGTAACATTCGTAAATGTTAAACCCAAGTCTACAGGCTTAGAAAAGGGTAGATAGTAAAAAGACCACTCACTACACCCATAAGGGGGGAAATGAATTGCACAAGTATAGCAATAGAAGTAACCATATACTAAGCCTAGTAACTGCCATCAGTAGAATAACAACAATTGGAGCAAAAAACATAACAGGAAAAACTCCTGCCTTAGGGCCAATTCACATGATCGTATATTTCTGTCCGCATACATTCCGCAATTTTGAGGATTGGATGCGGACCTATTCATTTCAATGAAGCCATATGTCTGTTCCATCGCCCTGCAAAAAAAATAGAATATGTCCTATTCTTGTCTGTATTTGTGGACAACAATAGGCATTTCTATCATGGAGGAGGATATTCCATTCTACAAAATGCAGAAGGCACACGACCAGTATCTGTGTTTTGCGGATCAGGAAGTTGGATTGAAAACATGGATACAGTCGTCTATATGAGCCGTTAGAGTTCTCAAAGAGGAGATTCTATGCGGAGTAGACAAGAACAACCCGGCGTCCAAATAGTTTCATGAAGGTTGATCTCTACTTGCCAAAGAGCTGGAAGGTTGCAAGAGGAAGTGAGTTTCTGCTTTTGCTAAACAGCTCGCCATATAAAAGCAGGTGCTAGAGTCAAAGAGGTTAAATCCCAGACCTCAAGATCTGGAGGTGAAATGTCTGGAGCAGAGCATAAAGGGTGTCTTCTGCTTCTGGTAGCCCTGTCACTTTAATGTTTTTACGTAGCCCTCCATTATCTAGATCCTCCAAATGATGATTACCCTCTTTTAAGGCAGTAACATGAACAGTCATAGTTTCCTAGAGCGTTTGCACATACTGTATCTGTGTAGGTCATCTTAAGGTTTTGTCTCACTGTTGAGATTTTTGCCTTGCATGTCTTCTGTACTTCTGAAACAAAAGTCTTAAATTTTTCTTTAATATGCAAGTGTCACATGTATTTGTAGAGGCACTGGGAGCCCTCAGGAGGTGCTGTCACTAAAGAAAAGGCTTCAAAAATGGAGTCAGAGGTGGCATCCCACTCCTCAGGCCCGGAATCTATATTGGAGAGAGAAGCATCCAGGGAGTCCTTTGGTTGTGTAGGCCATTTAAAACAGGCAGGGAGTGGGTTAGAGGGCTGCTTCGCTGTTTTATGGTGATGGTTCTGCAGCATCACTGCAGTAAAGGAAACACTGACCTTCTCACACTAGGAGCCAAGATGGCACCGGATCCAGAGTGCTGAAGTGTGTTGTGGCGGAAGACCACTGTGAGAGGGGAGACAGGTGTCACACTGGAAGTCCAAGGCAGGATGGTATCTGCCGAATTCAGCTCCAAGTCTGCACAAGGAGGAGTGATGGCACAGGCTATCACTTCCAGGCCAGGGAGATGGGGACAAGATCCCTCGTGTGCAAGAGGCCTCTGGGGAAGCCAAAGAAGCAGGCAGAGAATGCACCAAGAAATTGTCCAAGGTATACCTAGCCAATACAGCAGGGGTCTTCGAGAGTGGACTTCAGTTTCTTGCCCATAGGGCACGCAGGATGGCTAGCAGGCTCTCATATGTAGCTGCGGTATGCAGCAGCTCTTAGGCTACGTGGCACACTTCTGTAACCACCAGAATTTTGAAGTTACTGTATGTGTGACTAGAGAAATAAAATTTACATTACCAAAAATCTGTATATATTATGGAAAACAAAGTATTTGAGATAGAATATTCAGCATTTTATGTCAAATTACTCTCTGAAATTATATAAAATGTTTCCACACTGCTAATGTTGCTGTTAAAGATTTTGTCATGTTTACTTCTGCTTTTAATAAAATGCATTTTACGGAACACAAGGCCTCGTTCTCTTACACCCAATTCAAAAAGCCAGTGATCATGAAAAAGTCTCACCCGAAGATAACCCTCAAAATAGTATCAGGCAGTTAAATGCAGAGGGACTCAGGCTTCACTACATTCATAATATAGGTTATTGTTAAAAAAAGAAATGCCCTTTGGTAAATGATGTGTTTAAAGAGCAGCTTTGATTCTTTAGTAAGCTATTCACAGTGGGCAGGATTCTGGAGACTAAAAAAGGCATACATGAAAAATAGTAATCTTTGATATAAGGTAGAAAAAAAATTCAAAGGTCACAGCAACTTTATTTAAAGTCATCACTGCAAGACCAAATGGAATGTCACTCAGTTATCACGAGGAGCCCACTGGCCATAGACCCTACATACTAATGCTATCATATAACATTGCTGCACACAGTATATCACTTGAGTTACTCTTGAATTTTTGCAATTTTTTTATTTTAGTTTTCAGAAATGCAAAAACAAAGGACATGAAAACTGAGTGTCTCAAAAGAAAATTGCCCTTGTTAGCTGAATGGCCTTGGTTGACATCTTAGGGTGTGTTCTTTCTCATTAGGTAGACCACCTACTATGCATGAAGAGTATTGTAGTCCAGCCAATGCTGCTCTGTGTTTCTGGGAAAAATACATGCAAGTATATCTTACTTCTATCGGTATCAAATAGGCTTAGGCCTCCTGTACACGGGCATCACGAATTTGGTCCACTTTGAGGGTGCGTTCAGGAAAAATTGTGTGAAAACCCCTCCAATGCTGTCAGTTTTGTATGCGATTGCGTCGCGTTATTGTGTTTTTCCCGTACGGGTGACATGCGAATTGCATGCGTTTTTCACGCACGTGAATTTTTTTTTATCCATCCTCTACATTCACCTGTTACTGCAAACACATATAAATACCCCCGGCATGCCAGCTCCATTTGTTTAGGGAGTTTTTGTTGTGTGGTTGGTGTGTGTGTTTGTTATTGGATTTCCCTTTGCAGGATGTTGACTTTCACTGTGTCATCCTCTGACCATGTTTTTTTGCACTGGCTGGTCTTCTGTTGTCTTGGAGAGCAGCCAGAAATGATTGAGGAGAAACTGGGGAGGATGCATATGTGGGTACATGCTATTATTTCACAGCAGGCCAGCAAAGGTCAATTTGTTGGCTTGTACTCTGACCTGTGTGCGCACCCTCAGAAGTTCTTTAATTATTGCTGCATGTCGGTGGCTATATTTGATCTTCTGTTGGGGGAGTTGAGGGCTGCCTTGACTTTTCAGGACACCAACATGCGGCGGAGTGTTTCACCTGAAGAATATCTTATTATTTATTTTAAGACTATATATTATCATACTCATACATGAATGACCCACTGTTTGCCAATACATAGCAGTTTTGTCTATGGCTTGTGTCTTCATAACTTTACCTGTTTTATGTCTAAGTACTAAATAGTAGTAAACATGCATTGTATATAGTTATTTTTTATTTATTGAGTGTGCTTTTTGGTTGAGACTGAAGTCTTCAGTGCTGCCACATCCAACCAGGCAGCAGTGGTTTGAGATAGCTTCCTGGAGAGGGCTCAATTCCCAAATTGTATTGGTGACCTTGACGGGAAGCACATACGGGTGAAGAAGCCACCAAACTCAGGGTCCCAATACTATAATTATAAGAATTTTTTCTCTGTAGTTTTGTTGGCCTTGGCTAACACAAACTACAGGTTTATAATTGTAGATATTGGGTCCTATGGAAGTACTGCAGATGCTCGCATCTTCAGGGCTTCCAGAATGGGTCGCTGGCTTGAGTCCAACCAACTGGACGTACCACAGCAAGCAAACCTTCCTGGCTCAACTGGCCCACCAGCGCCTTATGTGGTTGTAGGGGATGACGGGTTTGCCCTTTCTAGCCACCTCATGCGGTTTGGATGCCAAGAGGCACAATTTTAATTATCACTTAAGTAGAGCCAGAAGGTTTGTTAAGTGCGCCTTTGGTATTTTTTCTCATAAATGGCGGGTTTTCCTGTTGCTCATACAGCTGGCCCCACAAAATGTCAATGTGGTAAACAAGGCGTGTGTAGTGCTGCACAGCTACATACGCACCTATGAGTCGCCTTTGGTATTTTTTCTCATAAATGGCGGGTTTTCCTGTCGCCCATACAGCTGGCCTCACAAAATGTCAATGTGGTAAACAAGGCGTGTGTAGTGCTGCACAGCTACATACGCACCTATGAGTCGCCGACTGATGAAGACGCCCAAGTCTACAGTCTGCCATCAGGAAGAGACACTTTACTACTTGGACGATCTGGATCTGCTGGACTAAGAGCGAGGGAGTTATTTTCTGATTATTTTATGTCTCCTATGGGTTCATTCCCTTTTCAGCAGTAGCCCTCAACTCATGGAAGTTTGTGTTTACCAGTATTTTTTACTAACCTGGATGGTTATTTTTTAGTTATTTTTTTTATTTTTTTAGTTAGGGACTCGCAAGATAATGAGGACCCTTGACATGGGTTGCAAGCTTACATATTTTGCGTACATATATTGTTTTAAACACATTTTGTGAAATATTTACTAATACCTCATTCATTACAAGTGTAAAAATGTATCCTCAAATGTATGCACGTTTTCACATCATCATTAATAAAGTTTTAGTTGGCCTCATTCTCATATAATAAAAAATATAATTGCATGTGTCATGGCGTTTAAACTTCAACTGTCTTGTTTTGAGTTTTGTTTGCTTAAAGGACATCTTATTTCTAACATGTAATGTATATATGTATAATAAAGGTATTTATTATAAAGCAGTTTGTACTTTTTGGCATATTGGTGAAAAGCACACTAATATTATTAGGGTCCATTCACACGTCCGTAAGTGCTTTGAGGATACGAAAATTGCGGATACGCAAAACACGGACACCGGCAATATGCATTCCGTAATTTGTGGACCGCACATCGCCGGCACTATAATAGCAAATGCCTAATCTTGTCCGCAATTGCGGATAAGAATAGGACATGTTAAATTTTTTTCGGAAACGAAGCACGGATGCGGAAGTGCAAATCCGCGGATGCGGATCCGCAAATGCGGATGCGGACAGCACATTTCGGCCCCATTGAAAATGAATAGGTTCGCACCCATTCCGCAAAATTGCAGAACGGATGTGGACCCATTTTGTGTAAGTGATAGAGGGTCAAATAGAAAATATTAATTGTATTTGGGTCAAATTAATGTTTACTAAAAGAGTACAATTACAGTATTAATGTTGTGTTGGTATGACATAAAGATCATGATGCACTGTATATAATAAAGGGAACTAACAGTAAAAAATTGAAAATAAAAATATGTTTATTCATATATTAAAATAGTCAACTCGACTAAAATATTTATTTTTTCAGGCAAGAACATAAAATAAGATCACTAAAACATGAAAACAAATGATACATTTGCATAACGCCCAGATGGCGAGGGGGGGGGGCCCTGATACTGAGGCCCAGGGTAGGGTGTTTGGTACTGTTGGGAGGGAGGCCCAGAGTACTGGGGTGGCCCAGCTTGGGAGGAGGAGGGGACATGCTGGCCATACGTTGATTGCCCCTAATACTGTGGCCCAAATGGACGCATTGGTGGCCCATATATATACCTTTGAGGAGGTAATTTTTCGAGGACCCTGTGAGCCCTGTAGCCCTGTAAAACTGACATGTGGCCATGGAGGCTCCAGTTTTCCAGGGTGAAAAACATTTCTGTAGGGTCGTGGGGGGGGGGGGGGGTGGCTGCCTCCAGAAGGATTTCGAGAGCCCGTCTGGTTCTCAGTAATCGTTCTGGAGCCAGCTGGCGCATATAATGGGCCAGACTCCGGCCAAATAGATTGTGATGATCTTCTTGACGAGCTTGAGATAAATAATCAAGAACCTGCATGTTCACATGAGTCTCAGCAGTAGGGTCGGATGGGTCTAGCCAAAGGGGAGGGGGAATGGCCTCCGGATGCAGGTGGAGGCCTGGCTTCCTCCATGCTGGCTCCTGCCACACTCTCCATCTGCCCTGCCCCAGAGGCAGCGTCTTCTTTGCAGGCACTTGATAGCTGCAGAGCCGACTCTTCCCCTTTCTCCTATAGGTTGTCCTCCGTTCTACAAAAAATATAACAAAAATACTACATAACTATATGAACACTATGAGCAAAATACATTTGTTACATAGTACTACATGACCTAAACTACATATAACATATGTAGTCATTTAGCTACATGGGGTAAATTATAAGTGTCATAGGTGGCCATACCAACAATTCCTATTCCACTGGTCATGTTGTTCACCTTCCTTTGCTAAGGAAAGGATGAATGGGAATGGTTGCTATCAGCAACTATGACATTTTATATTTAATAATTTTTAGCAATCACAGTACATAACTAGTCCACATACAGCGTGTATTGCTTAACATGTAGTGGTCAGTGTGTGTATAATGTACTTAAGGACACAGCTCCATGACATCACAGAGGATCAGCTGCTCCTTGAATATATAGGGCCTTTTCTTGGGTGGCCCGGAACCACTCCGCCCATGGTGCTTTATTTCTTTTCTGAATTGGTCCCGGCAGCTCCGCCACTGATTCTTGACCTCTTCAACTTGTAATAAAAAGACAAGAAAGGAAAATGTAGGCAAACATACAATTCTACAGAGGATAACGTATGACATGGCATATATACTAGGGAGGATAACGTATGATATGGCCTAAATACTAGGGAGGATAACGTATGACATGGCCTATATACTAGGGAGGATAACGTATGACATGGCCTATATACTAGGGAGAACAGCAAGGATGAAACATGTATACATTGTCTACTTACTCAAATTCTTCTGACTTTGGCTTTGGGTTTTCTCCCAGATGGTGGCAAATAGATCCTGGGTTACCTCCACCCAGGCTGCATCTTTCTTATAGTTGTCCTGGTACTCCCCAGAACGAAGATCCCAGAGGCAGGGCCTGTCCTGCACGAGCACAATGAGCCTCTCCATGTCCATTGCCCGTGTTGTCTTGGGCATTTTGTATTTTTTTGACTCTGCAAGGGATGTAAAATGGTGCAGCAAACTGCTTGCTCATGTGCTACCTCAAGCCAGACGCAGAGAAACTCCTACTTCCTGTCTGATATCCCTTGAGTGTTGCTAAGTTACTTGCGTGAAAAATGCAATGCAACGCAGTGCATCCGGATGCAACGCGTTTTTCACGCATCCCCATTCACTTCTATGGGGCCTGCGTTGCATGAAAAAAGCAGAATATAGAACATGCTGCGATTTTCACTCAACACACAAGTGATGCGTGAAAAACATTGCTTATGTACACAGCCCCATTGAAATTAATGGGTCAGGATTCAGTTCGGGTGCAATGTGTTCACATCATGCATTGCACCCATGCGGAATACTCGCCCGTGTGAAAGGGGCCTTAGTGTTCTTTTTGGAAGAAAGGATACTTTGGACATGCTCATCAGAAACCCAAAGGTGTGCTAATTAGCTTTCCTTAATGAAAAAGCACTGAAACTACCTCTCTCTCACACTCATCCATGTATAACTGTGCAAATATTTATTTAAAGACACATGCAGAAATGCTGACTTTATAAAAACTGTTATCCAGTCTTTAGAAAGGTCAACATTTAATGCATAAGATAAAAAAATATTTTAATGGTCTTACTCTTAAACTGTAAAATTTTGACATTTATATAGCAATAAACAATTTTATACATACGGTATAAGCTTTGATATTTTGCCCAGACTGAGCTACTGAATAGAGCGCCCATAATTAAAATATTCCAGAAAGCATCTCCTTTGAAACACAAAAGTAAGAAAATGGATAGTACCCTTATTGTGCTAATTATTCTGACAATATTTGTTATATAGGACAATTTCCAGACTCTCAATAATTTTTAGGTTCAGTAATTTTCACTGGGATGTCATAGCCATGATTAGGGTTTTCCTTTGGAGAGGGCTATTTACAATGTTTGCCACATTGAATTTTCTAGCCTTTGCTACACCACTTGTATATACAAATTAACCATGTAAGTGTTGTAAACAGTATAAAGCATAGTAATAGATATAACAAACCACTCACTAAATCATTGCTGGCCAGTGTGATCACACCAATGCCTTTTCCAGCAAAAACATTATGACGCTTATAAGATATGCCAACATCCCATATTCCTCTGTTTCTACGGCAGTGCACTCTTAATGTTTATGATCTTAAGTCTACATAGCAGGACAATATAGATGTTTCACCATTGAACCTTGGCTCTTAGCTATAGGGAGCAGTTTTGAACTGATGTTTGTGGGGTGTCAACCAGTGCTGTAGTCTTGCTGTGGTCCAAGTGCATCAGCAAGTTTGTGCATTAACATTTGCTCTACGACATGTCCTGACTCAGTCATGGATCATGTTTGTGTTCCACCATCTTGCTTAGACTTGTGAACAGTGAAATATACAACTTCATATTTGCCAACATGTGAAAATTGTTACAGTTTATTGGGGTGTTGCCTGTAATGGTGTTGCTTGCCGTTGGGCAGGGTTTGCCAGATTATAATTTTGTTTTGTTGTGGAATTTTATTAGGATGTGTTTTTAATATATTGCATATTGTCATCATGTCTCTCTGTGTCAGGATAAACCATTGGAGTGGATATCTTCCTGTGGATGTGGAAACACAAGGCTGGATAAAGTTCACTAAAGTGGTAATGGGAGATTATTGTATATATGTGTTTTGTAGCTGTGTAACGGATCTCCTGGCACCCCGACCGGGTACCTCCGTTGAATGATGCTCCTAGCGCTTCCTGAGGACTCCAAGCACTCCACTTGACACCGTAAGCGCTGCAGACCCCACAAACCGCCGAAGCTTGGTTGAGGTCTCGCCGTCTCCTACCCACCCTGGACCTACGACAAGGCTCCAGGCTCCAGTGGGTGAACCTCTCCTAAATCCAGAGAGCAGGAACAGTTCTTACCAGAGCTAATAGTATACCCAGGGGAGTATAGCAAATCTTCAACGTATAGCAATCCCCAGTGTCGATCAGTTACCCAAATACCAGCCTCAACATAATGAAGGGTAAAACAGGAACTCTTTATTGAACACACAAGCATTGACTTATACATATTTTCCGACAAGGTTACCACCCACAGGGTTTTGAAAAAACAACCAATAAACATGTACAATACACTCAGACACTCCCACATAAAATCCTCCCCTCTGCCTGTGATACAATTACCCCACACAATGGGTTGATGCAATTGTATCACAGGCAGGAGAATACACAATGACTTCTGTCCTGGAGACAACCGAGGCGTAATTCAATTATCTCTGAGGACAAAGGGAAATCGCCAATACACACGTGGAGACAATAGGACAGACATCACCACTCAAATATACAATGTCCCACCCTTTACAGTACACATAGACATTTAACATATCCCAAAATGGCATGAATGAGACCAGGGGTTCAAACGTTAGTAAAAGTCCTTTCGCCCAGTATATGCTCCGGTGTCTCAGCTCAGTCTGTTGTATTGGACTGATTTTTTTGTAGAAGGCGTGTCCCTTGCTGCAGTGCTGGCCAATCGCAGCGCACAGCTCATAGCCAGGCCAGCACTACAGCAAGGGACACGCCTCCTACAAAAAAATCAGTCCAATACAACAGACTGAGCTGAGACACCGGAGCATATACTGGGCGAACGGAGCGGCGCCCAGGCATACTAGTAAGTGCAGGGGGACCCCTGGGCGCCGCTCTGCCCACAGGTATAGTTAGTTTTTAGTTTGTATATTAGTGAAAGGTCCTCTTTAAATACTGATTTTCTCAGGTGTTAAAATACTTATGTTCAGCAGTGCAAGACAAATACATTCTTTAAAAATCATACAATGTGATTTACTGAATTTTATTTTACAATTCTGTCTCTCAGAGTGGGAATGCACCTACAATGTGAATTTCAGACCCCTCCATGATTTCTAAGTGGGAGAACTTGCAAAATTGCAGGGTATTCAAATACTTCTGCTCCTCACTGTTTATGCCACCCTCTGAGGGAAAGAACTGCTGATATACCGTAAATTTTAGCGCCCATACAAGTAAAGTGCTAAAATAAAATACGAGTCAGTGGAGGTAACACATCTACGCATGTTTTGGACTTCACTGCATTGTGGTTGGGATGATATGCTTCGGATCCCCGTACTACTGTATATTAAAGGAGAGACTGTACGGTACTGTGGATATATAGATCTAAAGTTAGAGAAGGTGTAGCCATTATGCTCGACTGGCAAGTTTGTCCAGTATATTTGGAGAAAGAGGGATTCTTTCAGTGTCAGTGTCTGTTACGTCATGGGGTGCTTCAATGCCCCATAGATGCTCTCATTTGCTGTTTAAAATGCTGGTTCACATTGCTCCATGTCTCACAATCCCCTTTTCTAACATGACTGGATGTTGCCTATTGGAGAGTAAGAGAAATGTGGTGCCTGCCCTGCAAGGCTTAGACAGCTAAGGCTAATTTTGCATTTGTGTTGATTTTCCACTGTTCTGTTCAGAAGAACAGAAAAATGGAAAACACTGATCTGTTTTAATTCACAATTTTTTTAATGGGTTGTTTTGAGCATCAGTTGTTACTCGGTTTGTGTCAGTTCCTCCGGGTTTCAGTTATCTTTGACAGGAGAAAAAGTTCTGTCTTTTGTACTGCTATTTCCACCAACATATTTGAAGCATGACTGAAAGGAGATTTCCATTTTATTTTTCTTTAACATTTCTCTGCCAGAACAGAATAATGGAAAAAAGTCAAAACAAATATGAATTCAGCCTTAAAGGGAAGCTCTCACATAGAACATGATGTCTGAGCTGAAGGCAGCATGTTATAGAGGAGAAGGAGCGGACCAGATTGATAGAATGTATATATACTGTTTGATTTTCTATAAATTCATTTTTATCTTTGTGGTTACATAACTAGCATCATTGCTCCCACTGTGATTTAGCTCCCATTTAGCTAAAAATAGAAAAGTATTTTTACTTCAGTAAAGAGGAGGCAACTCATAATTAAGGCTGCTTTCACACTAGCGTTCGGGTGTCCGCTCGTGAGCTCCGTTTGAAGGGGCTCACGAGCGGACCCGAACGCAGCCGTCCAGCCCTGATGCAGTCTGAATGGAGCGGATCCGCTCAGACTGCATCAGTCTGGCGGCGTTCAGCCTCCGCTCCGCTCGCCTCCGCACGGACAGGCGGACAGCTGAACGCTGCTTGCAGCGTTCGGGTGTCCGCCTGGCCGTGCGGAGCCGTGCGGATCCGTGCGGATCCGTCCAGACTTACAATGTAAGTCAATGGGGACGGATCCGTTTGAAGATGCCACAATGTGGCTCAATCTTCAAGCGGATCCGTCCCCCATTGACTTTACATTGAAAGTCTGGACGGATCCGTCCCAGGCTATTTTCACACTTAGCTTTTTTTTTGCTAATATAATGCAGGCGGATCCGTTCTGAACGGAGCCTCCGTCTGCATTATTATGAGCGGATCCGTTCAGAACGGATCCGCCCAAACGCTAGTGTGAAAGTAGCCTAATTTGCTAAGATGCTTTTGCATAATCTGTTAAAGGCTATGTACACCTTCGGGGGATTTTTATTTAATTATGTCATTGTACTCATTTTGAGAAATATTTTTTATTGGTCTTTATTAAAAATATGGTGTCCTTTTTTCTGTACAGAGCTGACATGCTGTAGTAGCACCCTTTGGATTTTCTGTCTTTTCTGTCAGACCAGGAGATAACAGGCTCCTTATCTCTGGTCTCTGACATTGTAAACATTCATTATAGCTCAGTTATTATCTTACTGATAAGAATGTGGCTTAAATAAGTGTTTATGACCTCTCAGTAATTTACAGATAAGGGTTATTAGGAAATTAACCTGGATGGGCAAGGACTCAAAACATTCCAGATTTCGCGGAAATATATGTAGTGACTTAATATAAGTACACAATACATCATAAAAATACAACTCAATACATCATTAAAATACAAAAATAACAAAGATTAAAACACATAAAATCTATGAGGATGGTCACTTTAGAGCAGATGTTCGTGTTCACTTTGATTGCACACAAAAAAGTTCCTACGAAGAAGGAAATAGTTGTTCAAAAAGGTGCCCTTTATCCCGCATTATATATATGACAGAATTGCCGCTGGGTTTGATGTATCAGCAAGTGTATAGCTGCTGGCAAACCTTCGTATATAGCGTTTGAATATTACATGCAGTCTATATCAATGTCGAGATAAGAGGATTTGTAGCCGCACCAAGGTATGACACGCAGGCAAAAGAAACTTGCTCACTGAGCACTCACCCCACCATGTGATAGATGCTCTTCACACTAGCCTGTGTGCGCTCTTGTATACGCTCTTTGAGCGAATCAGTAGGGTAGAGTGGGGTTCCGATCTCATGTGGCTGTTCGATATCCTCTGTATGTGGCTCCGTGTACAGTTCTCGCGGGAATCTAGATGCAGAGTGACGGGCCTTACCTCTTCTCATGATGCTTGTGATATTTGCTGTAATATGGCTGGAAAATCGCCTCACAGCCCAATAAATTTGTTCATAACGTTTTTTAACACATGGCCATGTTTCATATAATTATCGGGTCTTTGAAAGCATAGGTATGCAGCATCAGATGCGTTTCGAGATCTTACTGACTAGTGTTGATCACTAATATTCGAATTTCGAATTTTTATCGCGAATATAGGTACTTTGAAAATTCGCAAATATTTTGAGTATAGTGATATATATTCGTAATTTCGAATATTCGTTTTTTTATCAATACATATGATCCCTCCCTGCTTCTAGCTTGTGGGCCAATGAGAGGGCTGCAGTATATTTGACTTTAGTAGTAATGAGCAACAGGGGTCATATTCGAATTCGCGATATTTCGCTAATATTTTGTAGAATATTCGTTGAATATTCGCAAATTCGAATATTCGTTATATATTCAACTATTTTTTTACTCCAAAAATCGGCAAGGTAATGATCGTGTAATATGCAATTTTTTGTAATGCAAATTTTTAGTTATGCTAATTTTATTGCGAATTTTTCAACTTGCGCTATATTCTTTTTTTTTTTTTCGAATATTCGCTATATTGCTATAACTTCGAATATAGAGCAATTTAGCTAATATAGTGTATAATCTTCTTTGTCTAATAGTTGTAAGTTGAAAAATTTGCATTACGAAAATTCACATATAACACGATCATTACCTTGCCGATTTTTCGAGTAAAAAAATCGTAGAATATAACAAATATTCGACGAATATTCTACAAAGTATTCACGAAATATCGCAAATTCGAATATGACCCCTGCCGCTCATCACTATTGCTGACCTTTTCCTCAGTGGTAATCCGATTTGCTCAAAGAGCGTATACAAGAGCGCACACATAGTTACCCAATGTATTGTAGGGTTCTCTGGAAATCCAAACTATACACTGTAAGGCACACAAGAAAAAAGTCACCAAGAGCTTCTGACAGTAAAAAATATCTTGTGAATGACAGAATATCACCAAGGAGCTTTACTGAGGTTAAGTAATTAAATTTAAGAGGATTTCTTATGAATAAATATAGAAAACTTTTGAAATATGCTAACATGCATTCTTCAGTTCTATCAAGAGCCTGTCTGCCTTTTTAGGACAAAGTATTTACATAGTAATTTGGCAAAAATGTCTCAGAAGTACACTTCAAGTGCTCTACTTTTTCCAGAGATCATCTTATTAACAATCTATGTTAGCCTTGTTCTTGCGAGGAGTTTATTACATGATAACTTCATGTACAACATAAATTGATAATGTAATTTTAGAAAAACATTTCAAGTGACTTTATCATCTGGAAACATATTTAAAATCTATTGTTAGGTGGCATTATGCAAGGCATATGGTTTTCAGATTTGCCAGTGTAGATTGAGAGTGTCAATATGGCATCTAGAGCAATTTTACCTTTTGCAAAAACCAAAAGAGCAAATATATAACAAATTACGGAATTATTACATATCTCTGTTACTTTACCTCTTGACAAGGCTGATTTTCTTTGTTCCTAGTAATTTTTAAGTCCTATCTGAGAACTTTGGACTATTTTTCTCCTTTTTTGTGTTCTTCCTGGCTGTTTAATTGCAAGCACACACTTAGCTCCTCTCCTGCCCAGGCTGGCCACCCTGGGGTATGTGAGGAATGTGGAATTATGATCTAACTCCAGCCATAATCTAATTCCAGGCATTTGCTGTCAGATAGCAGAGGGAATAAACTCCACAGGGTGCATGGCTTTAAAGCAGACCACATGTTTGCAGTTCACACCTCACCAGAATGGTAACTCAAGCATCTCTAGCAGGATGAATGTCGGTGTGCGAGGGGGGGGGGGGTGCTGAGCTGGTCATCAGAACAAAAGGATCCATCAGACACACATCATGGAACCGGGGGTTCATAAGGAATTATGAATTGCCCGTTCAACATAGGCATAAACCAGTTACATATCTGTGACCCTGTGGCCAAGACAGACTTGCTCCTGGTGTTGTAGTAAGGGGGTAGGATGCCAGGAAGGGGAGATACAGAGATCTTCCAGCAGGAACCTAATAATAGTGCCATGTTTGGTATCTACCTGTAGTGGAAACCCAGGCGGATCCATTGGTCCCAGAACCTCCATGTGACTTTCTGGTCTGGATCTATGGGCCATAATGGGTTTTGTGGGTCTTTGGTTACCATGACAAGGAAGGGAGGGTGGACTCCTCCCAGAGGGAGGGAGGGAAGCTACTGACTACAGGTTAAAAAAGGCCAATGCAGTCCAGAGGCCAAGGTCTTTCTCTGAAGGGGTCACATCATGTAATGTGTTTAGAGGGACCATGGACAAACTGCTGACATCACTGCCCCCACGTGACTTCAGCCAAGGATTACAGCAGCCCAGAACTCTTTATAACCCAAAGGACTGCTCATCCACCTGGTAACTGACTCTTGCTCTGTTTAACTCTGTTGTATCATACCACTGTATATATTCTCTGTGAATATCATGTATTGTCTAGTGCACCCTTAAGGCAATTAAATATATAATTTAATCTTGGGCTGTCCCTGTATCTCGGTCCACGAATTCCTACATCCGTGTTTCGACATAGTTATAGCTACCTGGAGTGGTTCCTGCCCCGATATAATCCCGCTAGCAGATCTGGCTTATATCTAACGAGGGACTGGTGGCAGTCTACCGAGCTGACAGAGCGCTGTTTCACTAGGGCAGTGAAAAGGCCCTCTCAGCTTGTCAGGGTTGTAAGCGAGTGTTGAGTTATGCCAGAGGTCGTGTTGGATCACCCTCCCTTGCTCCCCATGCCCACCTGTGCCTGCGTGGACAGAAGGTGTCTGTGTAAACTGTACCAAGCTGACCTAACATGCTCTCAGGGAGGGAGTCATGTCATGTTTTGGAAACCAGTGACAAAACCGTATCTTGTTGGCTCAACGTAGTTGACATCAGGTGGCGCTGCGAGATTCATCACAGGGTATTTTTAGCATCTTCCCCTGTTGGAGGGCACCTGAGCAACAAATTCAAATACTCTAGTTTCCTGAAAAGGTATGTCATTAGCTTGTTTGCCTGTTCCATGTACAAACTTCCACCTGACTTCTAGATTTTACCATTCACAGCCTAACCTGATGTCTGCCTGATCGCTACATTGACTTTGAGCTTCCCACCCTAAAATCGGACTGTTTATTGGACTGCAAAATCTCTGACAGTCCTACCCTTGGCAATTCCCTGAATATGGTTTTGCCTGATCCTTGTTGCTCTGCACCAGTGTATCTTGACCCCTATAGGTCAGCAGTCACTTGAACAGAGTCTACTCCAAGAGTTGGCCTGGTAGTGTCACGACCATGTTTATGGCCGTGACTCCTTGGGAGCCGCATACAGTTGCCCGCGGTTAGGGTTGTAGTGTCAACCGCAGCTGGAGGCATAATGTTGTAGGCCTCAAGTGCTGTTGCCGCGGACAACAGCTATGTGTGCGGTTCCCTTGGAGTTGTGTGCGTGTTTGTAAGCACTTTTGGTATGTTTTTGTGCACTCTGTGTTATGTGTGGTGTGCACTCACATCTTCCCTTCACTGTGGCTGCCCGTGGCAACGTTTGGTTGATGTGTACATGTGGTGGCAGTGTCCCGGCCTTCGGGCTGACTCCCAGGACACGGTTGCCACCCATGTCGTTGCCAGGCGTCTTAGAGAGAGAGGAGAGATCTCTCCTTCCTGTCATACTCAGTCCCAGGACAGTGCAGCGGTCTCATTCTATGAGCAGGGGTCTCAGTCGCTGTCAGCCCCTTCTGAGCAGGAGCCCATGCAGCTGGGGTTGATTGCCTCTGACAATAGAATATTCAGCTCGCATGGGAAGGTTTGTTTTTGTTGTGGAGGTATAAATCATTTGGCAAATGTTTGTCCCTCTAGGAGATTCAGGCAGTTTTCTGGGAGTAATAAAGAAACAAAAAGGAAAAAATCTTTTAAAAATGTTCCATCTGTTACTATTGGCAGGGTTGAGGCGGAAATTGAAGGTTTTCCGTATGCTTGTAGTTCCCGTTTTGTCCTGCCTGCCAGGGTGGCGCTAGAGAGCAAGAACATTTTTTGTGAGATTTTTGTAGATAGTGGAGCAGCTGTCAATCTCATTGATAATCATTTTGCGATAACTCATGGTTTCCAGGTGTGCACTTTGGGAAAGGATATTCCTGTTTTTGCTATTGATACCGCTCCACTTTCTCAGAAATCATTAAAGGGCATAGTTCACAATATTCATTTAATTGTGAGTGATGCTCATGTTGAGGATGTGTCATGTTTCATCCTTAGCGGATTACCTACTCCTCTTGTGTTGGGGCTACCCTGGCTCACTAAACATAACCCCACCATTGATTGGCAAGCGAGGCAATAAATGGTTGGAGTGACTTTTGCAGAGAGAATTGCCTCACGACATCTGTTTCTGAGGTTTCTACTAAGACTGTACCACCTTTTCTCTCTGAATTTTCGGATGTCTTCTCTGAGAGTGCAGTTCAGGATTTGCCCCCGCACAGGGAGTACGATTGCCCTATTAATCTCATCCCAGGCGCCAAGCTCCCTAAATCTCGTTTATACAATCTTTCCCAACCTGAGAGGGTCGCTATGCGTGCTTATATCTCGGAGAGTCTGAGAAAAGGACACATACGACCCTCGAAGTCACCTGTTGCCGCAGTTTTTTTCTTTGTTAAGAAAAAAGATGGTTCTTTAAGACCTTGTCTGGATTTCAGGGAGCTGAACAGTATCACTATTCGTGACCCTTATCCGCTTCCTCTGATCCCGGACCTGTTTAACCAGATTGTTGGGGCTAAAGTATTTTCCAAATTAGATCTAAGAGGGGCATACAACCTGGTCAGGGTCAGAGAAGGAGACGAATGGAAGACGGCCTTCAATACCCCTGAGGGCCTTTTTGAGAATTTGGTTATGCCTTTTGGTTTGATGAATGCCCCAGCCGTTTTTCAGCATTTCGTGAACAGCATTTTATATCATTTAATGGGAAAATTTGTATTAGTGTATTTGGATGACATTTTGATTTTTTCTCTTGATTTCAAAACTCATAAGGAACACTTATCTCAGCTGTCATGTAGTTGGACTGATTGCATCCCTTTAAATTCCTCCCCATAATGCATTAGTGTGCGGCTTATACAACTTCCTGGAGTGTGTGTGCATGCTGATCCTATTTTCCAGCCTTCTACAAGTTAAGTGCTGTACATTTATTTGTGATTTTCCGTTTGCTGGATCCTAGGTGACCCTGACTCCCTCCGTGTCTAGTGTAGGGAGTCGGTGGTCGTGTCCCCTCACTATTGTAGGGTGTTCAGGTGGTATATAGTCGAGGTACGTGGATATGCGATCATCCACCATTGGGATTTTCGCATAGGCTGAGCAGACAGGGAGAGTGCCAGGTCTTATGCAGGGGTCTCCCTTTTGTTCCTTAGTTTTGGATCCAGTGAGTCATATATTCATTTTGATTGTCTTGTTTCCTGTACACCTTCCGTGACAAGTACTTCCACATGGATTCCAGGCTTTGTGTCTGTGGCAGGTGAGTGTTATGTTTGTGGCAAGTACCTGCCATTGCCATAGGTTGTATTTGTTCTCCCTTCCTTGCAGCTTGGCCAGTGAGACTCCTGTTCCTCCGTACCCAGAAGGAACAGGTTGTCTTACCCTTACTCCTAGTCCAGGGACCGGTCGGAGGGTGAGTTAGGGCTCTGAGGTTCCTTAGCATGGGTCCTCCTACCTTAAACATCGGCCCATGCAGCTAGGAGTTAGGGTCAGGTTAGGGACGCGATAGGAGGTGACCTGCTCCCTAATCCTGTCGTCCTGGTCAAGCAGCGACCATCTTCCGGCATCGCACGGCTGAGGGTTTTCCCCATCCTCAGCCGTGACAGTATGATCAGAAAGGCTCCTCACCTGGTATTCCCTCGAAAGAGGGTGAAGCATGTACCACCATCTGCGGAAGGGGTGCATGCGCGTTCTCCGGAGGGAGAGCGTTTGTGGCAAGTACCTGCCATTGCCATAAGTTGTATTTGTTCTCCCTTCCTTGCAGCTTGGCCAGTGAGACTCCTTTTCCTCCGTACCCAGAAGGAACAGGTTGTCTTACCCTGACTCCTAGTCCAGGGACCAGTCGGAGGGTGAGTTAGGGCTCCGAGGTTCCTGAGCATGGGTCCTCCTACCTTAAACGTCGGCCCATGCAGCTAGGAGTTAGGGTCAGGTTAGGGACGCGATAGGAGGTGACCTGCTCCCTAATCCTGTCGTCCTGGTCAAGCAGCGACCATCTTCCGGCATCGTACGGCTGAGGGTTTTTCCCATCCTCAGCCGTGACAGGTAGGTCCCCTGCAGTGGATTCCAGATCCCTGTACAAAGGTTTAAGGTGGTTGTGCAGTGCAAATATATTCATGTCCTATCCTCAGGATAGTTCATCAGTATTAGATAGGCAGAGGTCCCACTCCTGGCACCCCTGCCGATCAGCTGTTTGAAGGGGTAGTTGCACTCATTAGAGCACTGCTTCTGCTTCAAATTACCTGCACATCATATCAATTGTAGAGATGGTGCAGTATAACTAAAATTGATCCATCTTATTGAAGTGAATTTATTGTAGTTACACTGCATGGCCACTGCAAATGAAATGGCACACAGATGATTTTGAAACCAATGCAACACTTGCACTAGTGCTGCTATCCCTTCAAACAGCTGACCGGTGGGGTGCCAGAAGTCAAAGCCCTGCCGATCTGATATTGAACCTACCCCGAGGTCCCAAGCCAAATCTGTTCAACATCTGCTTTGTTTCACTGGTGGATGTATGAAATGCATTTGAAGCAGTTCTGGGATAATCCAGCTGGTAAAGGGAGTCTTGAAGGCAATGCTTCCAGTGAAAAGGTATATATTGTAAATCAATACCTTCCAAAAGTTGCTAAAGAGGCATCTCAGTCATTTAAAACCTTACTTCATGCCCATGTTGTGCACAGATATGGCTGATATTTCTAGTCATCATGGATACCTATAGGTAGTACTAGAGATGTAAGCCCCGCTAGGGGGGCATTTCCACTCTTTTTGCCCCATTACTATCTTTTATGGTTAATCTTGTGTCATCATATGCATTTATTTCCTTGTCCTGGACAATGTATAATTATATTTCTATGCAAAGGTTATGTTCACATGTAATGTATCTGGTTTACCAGCAGATGGCGGCAGTATTGGCAGAGCTAGTTTTCCTAGAGGGGAACCTTCTATCTATTCTAGCCCCTCTAGAGAGTGAGTAGTTTAGTTAGTGTAGGTCAGTTTAGAGGATCCCCTCCTTGGGGAAGGAGCAGGCCCTATTCCCTGCTGGGCAAGCCTGCAAAAGACAGAGTAGGTTACCCCCTGTAAAGAGAAGGCAGGGTGCAAGCCAGCATAGCCTGTCTGCTCTGTTGGGCCCAGAGGCCAAATCTGAGTGCCTCCAAAGTCAGGAAGAAATATTTCCGGAATAAAGACAACGATACAGATCAGGATGAAGACAGAGTCAGGCTACATAAAGCTAAGTTGCAGCCTACAGCAGAAAGGGAAAAGTTTCTATTTAATCCAGCCAGCATAGCAGAGCTGAAAGAGTACAGATGTAGCAGGGATGATTGTGTTTGCCTGCCAGAAATTAAGGCAAAATCTGCTGATGATCAAGACAAAGTTGGAAGATTGTCTTCTGATGCGAGTTTATGCCAAGTAAAGCTGTTTCAACGTTAATAAAAGTATGGACTCCAATCATTTCAACAAATCCCTCAACTGTTAACCCTATTATCACTGCAGCGGACGACCACGCTTGGGGTTACGGCTATCCATGTAGAATAAGTGCAAAGCCGCACCTAAAGGGACACTATAGGCAACCCTTACACAACTCTGGTATTTTTTCACCTGGGTCCACCATCACGTTCTAAGTAGGGGACTTAGTGTAGCTGGCCAGCTAACACCTGTCCTAGGTTGCTAGTATAGCTTATATGTGTATACAGCTAGACCTACTAATAACCTTAATACAGTTCCTATGTTTATGTGTTAAAGACAAAAGCAGAGTTATTTATTATGACATTATATTTTGGATGTCATTTAACTGTTATATAATATGTTCACAGAAGCAGAAAAAGCAGAAAATATGCCTTTAAGATTCATTTTGTAATGTAAGGTAAGCTCAGTGACACAACAGAAAGTATAGTGTTAATCTGTTGTTGCTGGGAAGAAGTTTAGACCAATCACAGCCAGCTTCTCACACAGCAAGAGTTTTCACCAAACACAGCCTACCTCACACACAGCCTTTCTGGGAATTCTCCTAGCAGGAGCTGCTAGAATCATTATTCACCAGAGACAGCAGCTGAAGAGACATTCAATCCACTGAGAGCTGTGTTTTTATGGGAACAAGAGGCGAAAATAGGTATTTAAAACAGTTATATCATGTTCCTACTGTTAGTATAGTGATTAGAACTGTATACTGAACCACTTATATGTGTGTTTACTTACAGTTCCACCAAATGCAAACTACAAATACAAATTGCAAGCATACAATTGCAAGCATTCAGATTCCATATTGCAATCCAAATTGCATACAACTATACTGAGCCATACAATCATACAATCCATACAAATTGCAAAAGCAAACTGCAATCTGCATTAGAACTATTAGTTAGACCTTAGATATACCTCACAGTGATGAGCGGCAGGGGTAATATTCGAATTTGCGATATTTCGCAAATATTTGGGCAAATATTCGCCATATATTCGAGAATTCGAGAATTTGTGATCTCCAGGCATTATTTTCTTGATTGCGAAAATTTGCATTTCACATAAAAATTCGCATGAACTGGTATTTTAAAAAAATCAAATATTCTCGATTACGAATATATTTAGTAATATTCTAAATATTAGCGTTATTCTCGATTAAAATTCGCAATTCGAATATTCGTGATCAACACTAATACCTCACAGAGAAATCATAAAGTGCTTAAATAACTTAAAGTGAGAGTACAGATTCTCAAGAGAGAAATATATCCACCATTTTATGTTGAATGACAATATTCAACAATTGAACCACCATCTTAATCATAACGCCATTTTGTGATATCTTTTCAACACGTGTTATGTACATGGACTATTTGCTGCGGAGGCGGCAATGTAATATATGAAGAAAAGTTGAAGTTAATAAAGAAGTTATTTAAAGCATTTGGTGTGCTCTTTAAACCTACTGTTTCCATAGAATGGCACTAGAGGAATTACAGAGTAATAGACAGTCTGGTTAGACTAAAAGTCAGAGATATCAAAATTCTTCTAATGCCACAGCGCAAAAGGCACTTCACAGTGCTCCGCCTGCCACAGTTGAACTATTACCCTCAGAGAGCGAAGTGATAGCGCTCCTCAACTTGCACAGTAAACTGTGCATTAGAGCAGCAGAGCGCCAGAATATACCGCCGCACAGCAACTGTTCCCTTAGTGAGCAAGCAAAGACACCTCAGCGGAGGCCATAGAACGTGCACATTAGTCAAACTGCAGCCCACTCTTAAAGTGGCAGAGCGGCAAAGGCAAGATAGTCAGAGAAAGAGTGCCAACCCTCCTGCAATCCCTAGAGAGAGAAAGAGATGCATGGTGGGAGGCCAAAGTCCAGAGCTAGAGTGCCTGCACCGCTATCCATGGAGAGACCATGTACTGCAGTTTTTCCCACCACTAGGCCCAAAGCCTGCAGCAGCGTATCCTATCCAGCGCATCGCAAGTCATCACAGATCATTGCAAGTCATCACAGATCATCATAAGTCATCACAGAGCATCGCAAGTCAGCGCAAGCATCCCATCGTATCAAGAAAAGACACGTCTCCCTTAAGATTGACATTTGTTCCTGCTCTTTAGAATAAGGTCAGAGCTTTCCTTTTATTACTCATCATTGCATATAGGCTTTGGCATAAAGAGACATTTTTGTGTTCAGAAATAAGAGACGTTAAATAAAAACAAAGGACAGTTTGTAGAACATGGACTCTAAAGCATTTAAAGTGAAAGTTATTTATTGCCTGCATTTATCGCTGTTGTATTTAAAGTGACAGTCATTTATTTGTGCATTTATCAGTATTGCATTTAAAGTGAAAGGACTCTTAATATTCGTATTGCTTGTCAGTATTGCATTTAAAGTAAAATGTCTGAACCTAGTATTACCATGCCACTATTAGAGGATACAAAAATAGAGGGGGAAGCAGAAATTGAAATGGAAGCTGCCATCGAGGCGCAGTGCCAACTGATGGCTAAAAAGGAAGCTGAAAAGGATGCACAATGCCATCAGATTAAAGCGTAGTCAGAGTAGTCATAGGTTCAAATCTGTACTAAGTGAAGAAGCAGACTCCTACTTTACTACATACTCCCAGGAGAATGGAAGGAAATATCCAGCATTTAGTGAGGAAGTAAGTTGTTGTCCTTCCATCCCTGCTCATAGAGACAGGGAGAGGCCTGGTCCAGTGTTGGGAAGGAGGTGTGTGAATTTGCCCTCTATCTCTACCGGAAGAGATAAGGAAAGTGACTCACCTAATTCAGAAGTAAGTGAGAAAATAGAACCGGATGATTCTATTCCTAGATGCCACGGCAATGCTCAGGAGAATGTTTCAACCATTGTCCCAGCAAGACCACAGAGAACAGTCCTAGCTAGACTTCCCATTCCGGAACCTTCTGTATTTTCAGGAGACGTACTGAAGTTCATAGAGTGGAAGGCAAGTTTTGAGATGATTATTGAGCATCATTGCTTCAGTCCAGTTGACAAGTTATTCTACCTTCAGAGATATGTTGGTGGAGAAGCCAAGGAAGTTCTTGAAGGTAACTTCTATACTTCTATGGAAAAGACGAAGAAGCCTGCAAGCAAGCTTGGGAAAAATGTAATGCAAGATATGGTCATCCTTTCTTAGTAAAAAGAGCCTTTAGAGAGAAACTAAATAACTGGCCTAAAATAGGTCCTAAAGAACACTTCAAACTCCAAAAGTATGGTGACTTCCTGCAAGCATGCAGCAATGCCATCCCACATGTATGAGGACTAGAAGTGCTGAACGATTATCTTATAAAACCACAGGATGCTAACTAAGCTACCTGAAGAAGTGGCTTCTAGATGGAATCGCTATGTGATTGAACAGTTAGATCTAGGTAAGGACTTCACAAGTTTTAAAGAGCTCTCTGAGTTCATCAATAAGGAAGCACGGATAGCATGTAATCAGGTAACAGCATCCTACGTCTTAAAATCCTTAGAAGAAAGGCCTGTGAGAGACGCGCAAGAGCAACTAGCTTTGCAACCAACACAGCAGCTAAAGGTCCAGATACCTACGAGAGCAAGGCCAAAGTCACTACTGGGATCAGTAAAGAAACAGAACTGACAAATCTTCAGACTACCTTCAAGTGTATGTTCTGTGGAGAGAACCACTCCATACACAAGTGCCAACAATTGAATGAGAAGTCCCCAGATGAAAAGAAAAAATTAGTGCTGTATAACCAACTGTGTTTTGGATGTCTAAGAAAAGGCCACATGCAGCGTTTGCAAAGGACGCCATCCTACACCACTACATGAAGAATGTCCAAAGAAAGATAAATCCTCAATACCTAAAGATACTGATAAAGGAAATAAAGTATCAGTATTCTCTTTCAGAGTGAGGGAAGGAGAAAGCAATGGCACATCAATTGTTGTACCAGTGTGCATTTCAAATCCTGAAAGGAGGAACAAGAAGGTATACACCTATGCGCTACTGGATGCCCAGAGTGACGTCACCTTCATTGATCAAGAAATCTGCAAGAAATTACAAGTGGCTACAGAACCAGTGAAGCTCAAACTCACCACAATGACGGGGAGAGACCCGTTAGTGAACAGTCAAAGGGTCAAAGCACTGAGAGTTAGAGGACTTCATTCAAACTTCACATTAAAAGCTTATACAAAAGACGATATACCTCTAGATCGAGATCGCATACCTACCTGTGAAACAACCAATGAATGGGAGCACCTATCTGTCATATATCATGAAATGTCTCGCTGAAGGAGTTTGGTGTTGGACTGTTGATAGGCTATGATTTTCCCAAAGCCTTGGTACCGCGAAAGGTAATCACAGGAGGAAAGGGTGAACCCTATGCTGTTCAAACTGATCTAGAATGGGGTGTTGTTGGAGATAAACAGCAGATCACAAACTCAAGACAGGTGACAGGCTTGTGTCATCAAATATCTGTCCAAGAGTTACCAACTGTAAGTCCAGCAAAAGTAATCAAGATCCTTGAATCCGACTTTTCAGACATAAGTTCTAAAGAAGAGTGTATCTCAAGAAGACATAAAGTTTGTACACACTCTAGAAGAAAGTATTCAGCAGAATCAACAAGGTCATCTTGAAATGCCCTTACTTTTTAGCAAGCTACTTAGTCTGCCAAATAACAGAAATCTTGTCCTAGCAAGATTGAAATGTTTGAAGAAAAAGATGTGAAGAGATCCCAAATTCAAGCAGGATTATTTGAAATTCATTTAAGGCACCCTCGAAGAAGGACATGCAGAGAAAGTTAATAACAAACCTAAAGAAGGAGAAGTGTGGTACATCCTACATCAAGGTGTTTACCACTCAAACATACCGGATAAGATTAGAGTAGTATTTGATTGCTCAGCAAAGTACAATGGTGTTGCATTGAATGATCATCTACTAAAAGGACCAGATCTTACGAACACTCTGCCTGGAGTACTCTGTAGATTCAGAAAGTATCCCGTAGTGGTCATGTGTGATGTTGAAAAGATGTTCCACCAGATCCATGTGAAAAATGAAGATAGAGACTTCCTGAGGTTTCTATGGGAGGATAGAGAGACAGAGCTCACAGAATCTGCAATCAAACTAGTGAGAGAAAGCCTAGAGTTATGCGCAAGAGGAAACCTGCGCCTTCACAAATTCATCTCAAACAACAGAGAGGTACTGGAATCCATCAGTGACTCTGAACGTGCAGCAACAATGAAGAATGTAGATCTCAATTATGATCATCTTCCAGTTCAGAACGTACTTGGATTGGGATGGAATGTAGAGAATGACAAGTTCTTCTTTGAAGTATCTATTGAAGAGAAAGTTGCAACTAGACGAACCATTCTTTCCGCAGTGGCTTCTATATTTAATCCATTGGGATTCTTGGCCCCAGTAATCCTCAGAGTGAAAGAAATAATGTGAGAATTATGCAGACAGAAGTTGGGATGGGATGACCCCATACCTGAAAATTTGAGGCCAAGGTGGGAGATTTGGATAAAAGACTTGCAAAACTTGATAGAAGTTTGAATACCCAGATGTTTTGTTCCTCATGATTTCAGAAAGTACAAGAAAATAGAACTTCATCATTTTTCAGATGCCAGTAGTTATAGTTATGGTCAATGCTCCTACATCAGAGTGATAGGAGAAGAAAGGATACACTGTTCCCTAGTTATGGGGAAGGCCAGAGTTACACCTACCAGTATTCAGACAGTACCAAGACTTGAACTGACAGCAGCCGTAGTTTCAGCATCAGTAAGCAAGTTTCTGAGTGAAGAATTGGAAATGAAAATAGATGAAGACTATTTTTGGACAGACTCACAATTTGTCCTAGGACACATAAAAACAAAGCTCGAATATTCCCTATCTTTGTTGCCAACAGAGTTGAGAAAATTCGGGAAATAACAAATCTGGAACATTGGCATCACATTGACACAAAGCATAACGCAGCAGATCATGCTTTAACCACTTCAGCCCCGCTAGGTGAAACCCCCTTCATGACCAGAGCACTTTTTACACTTCGGCACTACACTCCTTTCACCGTTTATCGCTCGGTCATGCAACTTACCACCCAAATGAATTTTACCTCCTTTTCTTCTCACTAATGGAGCTTTCATTTGGTGGTATTTTATTGCTGCTGACATTTTTACTTTTCTTGTTATTAATCAAAATGTAACGATTTTTTTGCAAAAAAAATGACATTTTTCACTTTCAGCTGTAAAATTTTGCAAAAAAAAACGACATCCATATATAAATTTTTCGCCAAATTTATTGTTCTACATGTCTTTGATAAAAAAAAAATGTTTGGGCAAAAAAAAAAAATGGTTTGGGTAAAAGTTATAGCATTTACAAACTATGGTACAAAAATGTGAATTTCCGCTTTTTGAAACAGCTCTGACTTTCTGAGCACCTGTCATGTTTCCTGAGGTTCTACAATGCCCAAACAGTAGAAAACCCCCACAAATGACCCCATTTCGGAAAGTAGACACCCTAAGGTATTCGCTGATGGGCATAGTGAGTTCATAGAACTTTTTATTTTTTGTCACAAGTTAGCGGAAAATGATGATGATTTTATTTTATTTTTCTTACAAAGTCTCATATTCCACTAACTTGCGACAAAAAATAAAAAATTCTAGGAACTCGCCATGCACCTTACGGAATACCTTGGGGTGTCTTCTTTCCAAAATGGGGTCACTTGTGGCGTAGTTATACTGCCCTGGCAATTTAGGGGCCCAAATGTGTGAGAAGAACTTTGCAATCAAAATGTGTAAAAAATGACCGGTGAAATCCAAAAGGTGCACTTTGGAATTTGGGCCCCTTTGCCCACCTTGGCAGCAAAAAAGTGTCACACATCTGGTATCGCCGTACTCATGAGAAGTTGGGGAATGTGTTTTGGGGTGTCATTTTACATATACCCATGCTGGGTGAGAAAAATATCTTGGTCAAATGCCAACTTTGTATAAAAAAATGGGAAAAGTTGTCTTTTGCCAAGATATTTCTCTCATCCAGCATGGGTATATGTAAAATGACACCCCAAAACACATTCCCCAACTTCTCCTGAGTACGGCGATACCAGATGTGTGACACTTTTTTGCTGCCAAGGTGGGCAAAGGGGCACATATTCCAAAGTGCACCTTTCGGATTTCGCAGGGCATTTTTTACACATTTTATAACTACCCCACAAGTGACCCCATTTTGGAAAGAAGACACCCCAAGGTATTCCGTGAGGGGCATGGCGAGTTCCTAGAATCTTTTATTTTTTGTCGCAAGTTAGTGGAATATAAGACTTTGTAAGGAAAAAAGAAAAAAAAAGAAAAATCATCATTTTCCGCTAACTTGTGACAAAAAATAAAAAATTCTAGGAACTCGCCGTGCCCCTCACGGAATACCTTGGGGTGTCTTCTTTCCAAAATGGGGTCACTTGTGGCGTAGTTATACTGCCCTGGCAATTTAGGGGCCCAAATGTGTGAGAAGTACCTTGCAATCAAAATGTGTAAAAAATGGCCTGCAAAATCTGAAAGGTGCACTTTGGAATATGTGCCCCTTAGCAAAAAAGTGTGACACATCTGGTATCGCCGTACTCAGGAGAAGTTGGGGAATGTGTTTTGGGGTGCCATTTTACATATAACCATGCTGGGTGAGAGAAATATCTTGGCAAAAGACAACTTTTCCTATTTTTTTATACAAAGTTGGCATTTGACCAAGATATTTTTCTCACCCAGCATGGGTATATGTAAAATGACACCCCAAAACACATTCCCCAACTTCTCCTGAGTACGGCGATACCAGATGTGTGACACTTTTTTGCAGCCTAGATGCGCAAAGGGGCCCAAATTCCTTTTAGGAGGGCATTTTTAGACATTTGGATCCCAGACTTCTTCTCACACTTTCGGGCCCCTAAAAAGCCAGGGCAGTATAAATACCCCACATGTGACCCCACTTTGGAAAGAAGACACCCCAAGGTATTCAATGAGGGGCCTGGCGAGTTCCTAGAAATTTTTTATTTTTTGCATAAGTTAGCGGAAATTGATTTTTTTGGTTTTTTTCTCACAAAGTCTCACTTTCCGCTAACTTAGGACAAAAATTTCAATCTTTCATGGACTCAATATGCCCCTCAGCGAATACCTTGGGGTGTATTCTTTCCGAAATGGGGTCACATGTGGGGTATTTATACTGCCCTGGCTTTTTTAGGGGCCCTAAAGCGTGAGAAGAAGTCTGGAATATAAATGTCTAAAATTGTTTACGCATTTGGATTCCGTGAGGGGTATGGTGCGTCCATGTGAGATTTTATTTTTTGACACAAGTTAGTAGAATATGAGACTTAGTAAGAAAAACCAAAAACAAAAACAAACTAAAAATTTCCGCTAACTTGTGCCAAAAAAATGTCTGAATGGAGCCTTACAGGGGGGGGGGGTGATCAATGACAGGGGGGGTGATCAATGACAGGGGGGTGATCACCCATATAGACTCCCGGATCACCCCCCCTGTAAGGCTCCATTCAGACATCCGCATGATTTTTTACGGATCCATGGATACATGGATCGGATCCACAAAACACATGCGGACGTCTGAATGGAGCCTTACAGGGGGGTTATCAATGACAGGGGGTGATCAGGGTGATCACCCCCCCTGTCACTGATCACCCCCCCTGTAAGGCTCCATTCAGACATCCGCATGATTTTTTACGGATCCATGGATCCATGGATCGGATCCACAAAACACATGCGGACGTCTGAATGGAGCCTTACAGGGGGGTTATCAATGACAGGGGGTGATCAGGGTGATCACCCCCCTGTCACTGATCACCCCCCCCCTGTAAGGCTCCATTCAGACATCCGCATGATTTTTTACGGATCCATGGATACATGGATCGGATCCACAAAACACATGCGGACGTCTGAATGGAGCCTTACATGGGGGTTATCAATGACAGGGGGTGATCAGGGTGATCACCCCCCTGTCACTGATCACCCCCCCTGTAAGGCTCCATTCAGACATCCGCATGATTTTTACAGATCCATGGATACATGGATCGGATCCACAACACACATGCGGACGTCTGAATGGAGCCTTACAGGGGGGTGATCAATGACAGGGGGGTGATCAGGGAGTGTATATGGGTGATCACCCGCCTGTCATTGATCACCCCCTGTAAGGCTCCATTCAGACGTCCGCATGTGTTTTGCGGATCCGATCCATGTATCCATGGATCCGTAAAAATCATGCGGACGTCTGAATGGAGCCTTACAGGGGGTGATCAATGACAGGGGGGTGATCAATGACAGGGGGGTGATCAGGGAGTGTATATGGGTGATCACCCGCCTGTCATTGATCACCCCCCTGTAAGGCTCCATTTAGACGTCCGTATGCGTTTTGCGGATCCGAAAAAATCATACGGACGTCTGAACGGAGCCTGACAGGGGGGTGATCAATGACAGGGCGGTGATCAATGACAGGGGGGTGATCACGGAGTTTATATGGGGTGATCATGGGTGATCAGGGGTTTATAAGGGGTTAATAAGTGACGGGGGGGGGCTGTAGTGTAGTGTAGTGTGGTGTTTGGTGCGACTGTACTGACCTACCTGAGTCCTCTGGTGGTCGATCCTAACAAAAGGGACCACCAGAGGACCAGGTAGGAGGTATATTAGACGCTGTTATGAAAACAGCGTCTAATATACCTGTTAGGGGTTAAAAAATTCGGATCTCCAGCCTGCCAGCGAGCGATCGCCGCTGGCAGGCTGGAGATCCACTCGCTTACCTTCCGTTCCTGTGAGCGCGCGCGCCTGTGTGTGCGCGCTCACAGGAAATCTCGCGTCTCGCGAGATGACGCATATATGCGTGACTGCGCGCAGTGCTGCCACCTCCGGACCGCACATCTGCGTTAGGCGGTCCGGAGGTGGTTAAGAGGCCTGAATATAGCAGAATTGAAAAATTCTAATTGGTTCACAGGCCCAGAGTTACTTTGGGAAAAAGGAAATCACGCCCAGTAAAGGGTACACAGAATTGTCTATGGGTGATCCAGAAGTAAAAGTTGTACAAACATTGAGCATTGCTGCCAAGTGTCAAGATGACATACTTGAAAGACTAGCCAGATGTTCAAAATGGAATACAGTCATAAACGTAGTAGCTCGAATTCAACGTTTGGCAAAGGGAATCAGAAAGAAGGAATTGTTGAATGTAGAAGAAAGAATAAAAGCTGAAGAAACAGTCATAAGACTCATTTAACAGAGATTCTACAGTGAAGAGTTGAAGAGACTTAGTCAAGAACCTAAAAGGCTTCCAAACAACCACACATTGTACAAGCTTAATCTTGTTCTGCAGGATGGTATACTGAAAGTGGGAGGGAGACTGGAAAATACATTGTTACCTAGCAGAGTAAAGCATCTAGCAAGTCTACCCAAAAATTCGACCTTCAAAAGATTCATTATTGATCACTACCACAACATATCCTTGCATCAAGGAAGAAGCTTTAACCAAAGCTGTTTGAGAGAAGGTGGTTACTGGATTGTGAAAGAAAGCAAAGTGATAGCAAAGTATATAAGTAAATGTGCAGTTTGCAGAAAGGCATGTATACCTACAGAAGAACAAAGAATGGCAGATTTACTGGCAGATCGTGTAAACCCATCACCACCATTTCTTTATCACGGAATGGATTGTTTTGGCCCATTCCTCACCAAACAGACCCGCAAGGAGTACAAGAGATATGGACTAATATTTACATGTCTGAGTTCCAGAGAAATTCACCTGGAAATGTTAGAAGCTATGTCAACTGATGCATTTAGCAATGCCTTAAGATGTTTCATAGCCATTAGAGGTACTGTCAGAGAGCTTAGATCTGACCAAGGATCTAATTTTGTCGGAACAAAGAATGATTTGAAGAAAGCTCTAAAAGAAATCGATAAAGAAAAATAAACTGAGTATTTGTTAGAGAAACAGTGTGATTTTCATATGAATGCTCGACATGCAAGCCATTCAGGAGGAGTTTCGGAAAGACAAATTTAGAACTGTGAGAAATGTGTTAGTTTCAGTGTTGAAAAAGAACGCCGGAAGAATAGATGATGCTTCACTTAGGACCCTGTTTTATAAAATAATGTTTATTGTTAACAGTCGTCCACTTACAGTTGATAACATCAACGATCCAAAAAGTTTGGACCCTTTAACTCCCAACCATCTACTTCACCTTAAGTCTGATTACATACAGCCACCGCCTGGCAAGTTCACCAAAGTGGCTTTATATGCCAGAAGGAGATGGCGAAGAGTTCAATATCTATCAGAACAGTTTTGGAATAGATGGTGAAAAGAGTACTTAGCCAATATGATGCTAAGAAGTAAATGGCAAACACCCCCCAAAAAAGTCCAAGTTGGTGATATAGTGTTAGTAAAAGAAGATTTACCTAGAAGTCAAAGGAAATTGGCCAAAGTTCTAGAAGTTCAAAAGGATGAAGACAGACTAGTAAGAAGAGTGTTGTTACAAATAGGAGACTCAAAACTTGACAAAAAAGGAAAACTTCTCACTACTCCACTCAAGTTGGAACGTCCTATACAGAAGTTCTTTTTTGCACTTGAGAGTGATAAAAGACACTTGTAAGTTGAGAACCTGATGGAAAATTCCTCTAATTCATGTTCAGGTCCTTCCTCTAAGAACATAGAATTATAGGTAATTTTTGGTGGGAGTGTAGCTGGCCAGCTAGGACCTGTCCTAGGTTGCTAGTATAGCTTATATGTGTACTATTTCAAATGACCCACTAAACTCAGGAGGTCAAATTCAATATTCCAATATTCAATATTCCAATTTTATGTTGAATGACAAGATTGAACAATTGAACCACCATCTTAATCATACCGCCATTTTGTGATATCTTTTCAACACGTGTTATGTACATGGTCTATCTGCTGCGGAGTCGGCAGGGTTATATATGAAGAAAAGTTGAAGTTAATAAAGAAGTTATTTCAAGCATTTGGTGTGCTCTTTAAACCTACTGTTTCCATAGAACGGCGCTAGAGTAATAGACAGTCTGGTTAGACTAAAAAAGTCAGAGATATCAAAATTCTTCTAATGCCACAGCACAAAAGGCACTTCATAGTGCTGCGCCTGCCACATTTAGTCCCTTGTTGCTGAAATGCAACTGGCGTCACAACAAAAACTCTAAAAACTCTCATAACACAGAAGAGACCCCTGGCACGGGACCAGCCCGCTGCAGAGAAAAAGTTTTCTTTCTTCTAGGGCAGTGATGGCGAAACATTTAGAGACCGAGTGCCCAAACTGCAACCCAAAACCCTCTTATTTACTTCAAAGTGCCAACACTGCAATCTAACCTGAATACCAATATAGTATATCTTCCATGTCCCTAATAATTTTGCTATAATAGCCTGCCTGCATTCAATGTGCTGCTTGTGGCATTCATAGCATGTCCTGCACTGATGAATGGCAAGAAAAGATATATTTGTACACCATAGACATACAGTTCATTGTAACTAGAGGTTACTAACAAATCCACAGTTTATTTTCAGAACCTACCAGTTAACAGAACACCCATGGCCGGTTATGGATAAAATGTGGTCCTAGACAAAAACTAAATATGGGGCACCAAAAAGCAGTCATTCAGTCATTTTAGAAAGCTATAGAGTTCATCACTAGTGTTTCTATGTACATGTCTAGTGTCTTAAAAGACAAACAGTATAATGTATACTCCCATATACAGTATTTACTAAAGATCAGCAAACCTTTGGAGATTGGGTTCAGATTATGGGATTAGAAGCAAGGGATAGTAGTTCCACCTTCAGCAGCAGCCATATGGTACCTTGCTGTTGGCAAGCAGGCACCAGCAGTGGCTTGATGGTGGCAGTGACATGATGTAGGCAGATAGCAACAGTGGCAAGTTGGGACACTGTCAGCAAGGCTAGATTTATTCATCATCCTCAACCAGAAGTGTTTTTAAATCCTCATGGATCCATGTTTGGTTCATTTTGACAAAAGTGATGTTTGGAACACTGGTGGAGGACAAATGTGTCTCTTTGGGTATCACCACATGCCCTGTGATGCTGAAAACTCTCTCTGATACAACACTGGAGGCTGGGCAAGAAAGAAGTACATACTGTGCTAGTTGGGGCCAATGTTGTAGCTTGCCTCCTCAGAAGTCCACGGGGTAAGGGAATAGGGTATGCAGCAGAGACAGGCCAGAGTGTAGGTATGCCTGAACCTGAATGTTGAAGCGGGAGGTCTCTGCTTGCTGATTTGCCTCAGCTTGGGGCGGCACATGGAAAAAAAAACTGCTCCATCATTTTGAGAGGACTGAACTTTCTGCTACAGAAGAAGCACAGCAGCACTAAACGGCCGTCGCTACTTCGGCGCTCTGTGATCAGATGTCCGCCCCAGCCCTTACTTTGTGTCCATGTGTGTTGGATGAATAAAGAAGCATTTTAACTGCAGTGGTGAGTGCCGCCTGTCATTTCTTGTACCTGCAGCCATTTTCATCATTATCATCCTTTTACACCACCACAAACTCCTCCTCCAGTGGCAGCTCCTCTTCCTCCTCCTCCATTGTAGTTTCTCCTTGTGTGTCCTCAACAGCTACAGGACAGACAAATGTGTTAGCTGCTCTTCTGCTGTTGGCCCCTGCTGCATGAGCATCAGCATTTATCGAAAGATAAATATATGGGATTGAGATTGTTCATGCTCCAGTTGTCCCTACTGACAAACTGTGTGGCCTCTTCAAAGGGCTTCAACATCTCAGATGAGCTGCCATTGCAGTTCTCAAAACAGACCTCAAAAGAACACATGCTCCAAGCTGAGGTGGTCTGGTGCAAGACAAAATCGTTTACTGATTGCCACTGCTTGTACAGACACTCTAGCATGTGCAATGTTGAATTCCAGCAAGTTGGAATGTCCCGAATTATGTAGTGTAGGAATAGAGCTAAGAAATGGGGGTCATTCTAAATAAAAGTGGTACAATACCGACTGTAAATGAGTTAATGGAAGCTCTTAGTGCACATATTTGCTCAAACATGTGTCGGGCCAATCTACCAGGCATCAAGGTGGCTTCCGCAGATGGGTCCCTAACACTAAATATCTTGCCTCTCTTTGGACTTACACTGCCCTGAATATTGTAGGTTTGTAAGTCCAAAGTAAGGCAGTATATTTAGTGTTAGGGACCCATCTGCGGAAGCCACCTTGACGCCTGGTAGATGGGCCCGACACATGTTTGAGCAAATATGTGAGCTAAGAGCTTCCATTAACTCATTTACAGTCGGTATTGTACCACTTTTATTTAGAATGACCCCCAATTTTTAGCTCTATTGTTTGTATGTATAATGGTGTGCAACCATTTTGTTTTTTATAATTATGCAGTGTAGCAGCAGACATTTCTGTCTCTGCAAATCCAGGAGAGAATTCCTTGCCACGTAAGAAAGGCTTAAATGAGAGGACAGTTTGCTCGATATTGCCAACACCTTGTGCCAGTGTGGGCTCAGCATGCATGTGAGTACTTGCATCCCTGGATCCGTTGAAAGCTGTAATGGCACCGGACGGGGTTAAAAGCAGAGTGTGCTTGGCGTGCATGCTGTGCCTGCGCTCCCTGGACTTTATGTGGCTGTCATGGCCCATAAAAGGTAGGAACTAGTGTTAGGGACCACTCATGAAGGCGACCTTGACGTGGTGAGTGGCTTATTACGCTTTGGCCAAAATGTACACCAATGCCTTATTCAACATCCAGCATAAAGGCAGGGCAGAGTGCTGGTTGCAGTGTGCGATTGCATTTTGTGTTTTTACATTTATATCTCTATTTCGCCATAGCAATCTGCACCTGCTAGGGGTTGTGCGGGCTGAATTTTCCATATTTTTCTCTTTGTAGTACGTATTGGAGGCGTGGCGATCTCCAAGCAGTCAAGCACACCTGTCCAGTTAATCTGCCCCCTGGAGGCTGGTTTTAAAGTCAATATAAAACTGAGTCTGCTTATACATCACCTACCAGTAGCCATTAGGCTCCAGGAGAAGTATATAGTGGGCTCAGCATGCATGTGAGTACTTGCATCCCTGGATCCGTTGAAAGCTGTAATGGCACCGGACGGGGTTAAAAGCAGAGTGTGCTTGGCGTGCATGCTGTGCCTGCGCTCCCTGGACTTTATGTGGCTGTCATGGCCCATAAAAGGTAGGAACTAGTGTTAGGGACCACTCATGAAGGCGACCTTGACGTGGTGAGTGGCTTATTACGCTTTGGCCAAAATGTACACCAATGCCTTATTCAACATCCAGCATAAAGGCAGGGCAGAGTGCTGGTTGCAGTGTGCGATTGCATTTTGTGTTTTTACATTTATACCTTGTGCCAGTGTACTTCTTAAAAAGTGTTGTATGACTAGGTTAATGACGTCAGTGGCGTGTCTAGAGTGTTTTGCACCCGTGGCGGGTACTTTCTCTGGCCTCCCCCCAATACTTTCAAAAATTGTACCCCCTCACAGTAGTATTGCCCTCATTGTACAACCTTCACATTTTGTACAGATATGTGACCCTTCACAGTAGTTATGCCCACATTTAGCCCTCTCACAGTAGTTATGCCCACATTGTGCAACCCTCACAGTAGTTATACCCTCTCTGTGCCCCTTTCACAGTTGTAATGCCCTGTTTGTGCCCCTCTCACAGTAATAATCCTCATTGTGCCCCCTTCACAGTAATAATCCCCATTGTGCCCCCTTCATAGTAATAATGCCCATTATACCCCTTCACAGTAATAATGCCCATTGTGCCCCCTTAGTAATAGTAATGACCACTGTGCTAGTAATGCCTCCTGTGCCCACTCCATAGCAGAAATCCCCATTGTGCCCCCTTCACAGTAATAATGCCCACTGTGCACCCTTTCCAGTAATAATGCCCTCTGTGCCCCCCTCACAGTAATAATGCCCACTGTGCCCCTTCACAGTACTAATGCCCTCTGTGTCCCCTTCATTGTAGTAATGCCCTCTGGCTCTGTGCCCCCTCCATAGTAGAAATGCCTATTGTGCCCCCTTCACATTAGTAATGCCCTCTGTGCCACCTCCATAGTAGAAATGCTCTCTGTTCCCCCTCAATTGTAATAAAGTCCTCTGTGCCCCCTCCATAGTAATAAAGCCCTCTGTGCCCCCTCTGTATTAAAAAAAAACCACAAAAAAAAAAACCACAGTAACTACTCACCTTGTCCCGTTCCTGAAGCTCACATACCTCTCTTCCCTGCAGATAGTTATAAAGCCACGGCACTCGAATGGATGTTGTTCAATTCTTTTATTGCACCTCAGTCAGCGACGTTTCAACCTTGTGGTCTTTATCAAGCTCATATTGTAATAACCCCACAGTGAACATTAATTATTAATTAAAGGGGTTGTCCGGGTTCAGAGCTGAACCCGGACATACCCTTATTTTCACCCCGGCAGCCCCCCTGAGCCTAGCATCGGAGCATCTCATGCTCCGATGCGCTCCAGTACCCTGCGCTAGATCGCGCAGGGCGCGGGCTCTTTTGTTTTAAAATACACACTGCCGGGCGGTAACTTCCGCCCAGCGGTGTGTTCGGTGACGTCACCGGCTCTGAGGGGCGGGCTTTAGCTCTGCCCTAGCTGTTTTACTAGCTAGGGCAGAGCCAAATCCCGCCCATCAGTGCCGGTGACGTCACCGGGGTTCCTGTCAGCCCCATAGAGAACCCCGGTACGTCACCGGAACTCAGAAAAATGCCTTTGCCCTGTGCAATTTAGCGCAGGGCAAAGGAGAGCATCGGAGCATGAATTGCTCCGATGCTCATATCAGGGGGGCTGCCTGGGTGAAAATGGAGGTATGTCCAGGTTCAGCTCTGAACCTGGACAACCCCTTTAATGAGACAGACAAAGCCAATGAGAGGTACTATGATGGTATTTATATATTCACTGTGGTGTTATTACAATATGAGCTTGATAAAGACTGCAAGGTCGAAACGTCGCTGACTGTTGGTGCAATAAAAGAATTGAACAACATTAGAGTGCCGTGGCTTTATAACTATCTTCTGGCATATACAGGGACCAAAGGACCGAGATCCAACGCTACAGGCACCACCACAGACTGGAATAGCTGGAAACCCAGCAAGTGGTGCGGTTCTATTGCTATATCTCTTCCCTGCAGGCACAGATCACTCCGCATCACTGTCTGGGCAGATTTCTGGTCTACAGGCTCTGCCCACAAAGGCTGGCAGCGCGATCTGTGTCTGCAGGCTGAATAGTGCAGCGGGGAGAAGTCTTCCTCCTTCACCATTCAGAGCTCCGCCAGCCTGAAGGAGGGGAGGAGCGCTGGGAGCTGAGCGGTGAGTGACAGGACCGCAGCTCTCTATGCTCCAGCAATGAGAGCTTACATCTGTATTGCTTCTGGCACTCCCCTGAGAGCCGGCACCCGTTGCGGACTGTCCCCCCCTCCCCCCACTGAATGACGTTCATCATGCAGGGAGCACGTGTTATTTCGCCAAGGTTCAGGATGGCTAAGATGTTGCGCACTTTGACCACCTTGCCCAGTTGAAGTTGTCAGGGTGCTATCCGGGGGGATGTTTGCTGCTTGATGTACTTTAGCAATTGCTTCCCTGTGTGCCTACTCTCACCCAGGCTGATCAGCTCCAAAACTGCATGGCAAAGTTTGACTTGAAACATGTGATGCGAAGGAGGCGGAGTGGGAGCGACGGTGTACCTTGCTGCTGTTGGAGACAGGAGAGTGTCCATGGTGGAGGAGGTAGATAAGTGTCTGGTGTAGGAACAAATCTGACATAATTATGGGGCAGGGGTCAGAAGGACCTCGTCTTGTTGCTGGGGTGCTGCCAGCCACTTCCCAAAAAAACTGACGTGATGTGGACCGTGAAAGACATGCTATTCCTACCCGAAACAGCTGCTCCAGGCGTCTACCTAGGTATGCACCTTGCCACACAACTACAATTGCAAGGACCAACCCATGTTTTCCACCATGAAAAAGTGCAAGGCAGGGATGGCTTTTTGGGAGAAATAATGGCAGTTAGGTACATATCTTCCAGCGAGGCTGAGCTCAGCAAAATGCAGCAATTAAGACTGCACACCAGTTGTTTGCTGGGAGTGTAAAGTTATTTCCTAGGCACGCATTCCATTATTGATGGCTGATGATGGAGCAGAGGAGGAGGATTCTGAGCGGGTGAGGCAAAAAATGAGGATGACGATCTGAAAGACAATGTAGTGCCGGTGGATGCAGCCTGGCTGCCTCAAAGGACACTGGGAGAAGGAGGAAAGTCTTGTTCCTGTAGCTGGCTGCTACCTCTGAGGTAATACCGCTTCATATGGTTCAATAGAGCTGTGGTGCCTATGTTTGTGTTTTACTGCCCACGACTTATTTTCCTCTTGCAGAGCAATGCTTCCATCTTCTGGCAGCATGGAGAAAAACCGCCAGATGGGAGATACACGTGCAGACCTAGAGGCAGCCAACTTGTCTTAGCTCTGGCATGTTTGGGGCCTAAGTACCCATACCCACAGTATCATCGACATCACCAGTTCCCATATTAGATATATCCCTAACAGTTATTTGGAAGGTACGTCACCTCTGCTCATTATTGCTGAGGCTGCCACCACCCCCCTAATTTGATGCTATCTCCTCCTTCACTTCAGTACCCTGATCTGGCTCCCAGGTTCGGTCCAAGATACAATCATCATCAAAGTCCTCATCCTCATCGCCACTTTAATATCATGATGGGCTTCTTGGCCTCCTCCTGATTCCCTGTTCTGTATTTTCCCTAACTGCCACTGTTGCTGCCCCCAAGGCCAATATCATTGCTACAAGTGCTACTATTACCACCACCACAGCTATACATGGGGTTCCTTGCCTCCTTCTAAATCTCCTCCTCAGCGAAGTCCAAATAATGTCTGCTTTTACACAAGTCATCACTAGAGAGACTCTCTTGACTATTTATTGTAGGGCATGGTGGGGTTTTCTTGCCACTTCTTAGGAAAAAGGAAGGCACCCCGCTTGGAAGAGACAATGAAGACTGAGAGGACACCACAAAAAGCCTTCTGGGTCTGCAAGGATTAGGAGCAGGGGGAATGCTGTGACCCCTGGCTCCATGGTATGGTGTCAGACTCAGAAGTCATCTCCATGTCATCCTGCTGCACCTTTTTCTCCTCAATGATAATGTTGCACCTTTCCAAAGCCATCAGAGACAACTGCAGCCTACTACTACTATTACTTCTGGCTGGATAGCTGGTGCTGCTACTACCCATTTTCTGGCTCTGGGAGGACAAGTCCTGTCCCTTGGTCTTTCATTTGGAACTCTTCTGTATTCCTGACATTTTTCAGCCTAATGTACGCAATCACACAAAGTATGGAACGGTTTGTAAGCCTGGTTTCTCAACTTTAAAGACATAGGAGTGCAATAAAATGTCCTTCCCTTTCCACAAACACACTGAAGACACTGCTAATGACAATTGACTCTGGAAATAATGTAGTAGTGGAGCCATTAACAGATATGGGCCTAATATTTTATGTGTGTTCAAATGTGTAGATTCTGAAAAAAGCTTTCCCTAGTGTAAAACACAAGTTCTCATCTAAGTATGAAATCCACACTTGTATTTCTATATTTCGTGAAAAAAAAATAAAAAATTAACTGTCTGGAGATGCCCTGACTCAGACTTCGGTCTAGTATTTAAGAGATTTAAAACGCTATCCTCTGGATTGTAGAACACGTGTTGTACATGTATATTACTAGTTTCCCAAACCAAAAAAAAGGCAACTGTCTGTAGATGCTCTCTCCCAGACAATGGTGCACCTAGCCTTTCTGCTGCCTAAGGTTTCTTAACCTAACCTCTTCCCTCCAGCCCTACCGCATACCTCTTACACCCAGTGATGTGTCCTCGGATGTAGATGTTCTCTTGCTTTATCATCTCCATTCAAACCAAACCGTGTGATTATTTTTTTTCAGCCTCTCTTGTCTCTGCAGAGTTTGACAACTACTTTTCCATCCTCTTCCCCACCTTCTGAACACCCAATCCTGCCACCTCTAATACTGTGCTCATTTTACTTCCCAATACTATACTGCAGAAAGACATAATTCCCCTAAATATACTATTACCACACAGATAGTTCCCCTTCAATTATAATTGGCACACAGTACCCTAAGGGTACTGTCACACTAGCGTTGTTCAGATCCAGCAGGCAGTTCTGGCAACTGCCTGCCGGATCCAGCAAACCGTATGCAAACGGAAATATGTTTTTTTCCAGATCCGTTAGATGGATCTAGTGATATACCGGATCCATATCATCCGGTATTATCTGGATTAACGGATTCTGTGTTTCATTTTTTTTTAAAGATCAAAAGTAGAAATAGCTACTCCTATGTCCCGGCGCATGAGCAGACCGGAAAACCAGATCCGGCAATGCAACAATTTCCAGACACTTGATACCGGATCAGGCATTAATGCATCTCTATGGAGATTTTTTCTGGTATTGAGACCCTTTATCGGATTTCAATACCGGAATAACTCTAGTGTGAAAGTACCCTAAAAAATAACTGTTCCCAGCAAATAGTGTCCCTGAAATTTATACCGAACTTATAGTGCAATAAACATAGTGTCCTTCAAAATAATTGTGCTAAGCTGATACTGTGCTAGAATGCCTCCCAATGTAACAGTCCCCACTAAAAGTCCCATCAATAATAATAACTCTCTGCCAGTGTGCACTATGTGGTAGCAATACACCTAATAATAGTAATGTCACTCATTTTGCTCCCAGAAGTAATAATGCCCGCATAGTGCCTCCAGTAGCAATAATTCCAAACATAATGTATGCTAGTAAGGAAAATACCCCCTTATAATGTGTGCCAGTACAAAAAATGACCCCTTATAATGTTTTCCAGTAAAATAAACCCCCGTTGTAATGTGTGCCAGTACAAAAATGCTCCCTCATAATGTGTGGCAGTACAAAAATACCCTCTTATGTGTGCCAATGCAAAAAATTATCCCTTATGACGTGTGTCAGAACAAAAATAAACCCTTTAGTGCCCCATGTAGAAGAAATGTCCCCATATTGGCCATCTTAGAATGTGTGCCAGTACAAAAATGCTCCCTTGCAATGTGCGCTAAGTACAAAGAAATGCCCCCTTATAACATGTATCAGTACAATAAACTATCCCCTTTTAGTTCCCCCAGTACAACGAACGTCCCCATAGTGGCCCCCTTATAATGTGACCCAGTACAGAAATGCTCCTTTTTAAAGCTGCAATGTCCCCATAGTGCTTTCTCCAATTACAAAATAATGAACCCCACCCCATTGTGGCCGAACACCATGCTGCTAAATAAAAACAATAAACTCATATACTTACCCTCATTCTGCTGTCAGCGATGCAGTTCTTCTAGTCTGTGTCCTGAGCTCTATGCAGCCTGGCTGAGGCAGCGCGATAATGATGACAGCGGCCTCTGATAGGCTACAGGAGCTAGGACTAAAGCCTATTAGAGGAAACAGTGGGCCAGGGAGACATCGGTACCGTGCACTGTTGCAGCATTCAACTGTATTGCTTTCCTGAGTACAGCAATGCCATATCTACAGATGAGCGTTTCCACAATGAAAGCACTCGTTGCCCATGGCCTTTCCGCTGCCCCCCTCTTGCCCCTACCTGGTGCTGCCTGAGGTGATCGCCTCATCTGGCCTCATTGGTGGTGCACCCCTGGTCCCAGATTTCAGACTATTATTTCAGGAGTTTTCATTGAGATTTAAAACGCTATCATCTGGATGGTAAAACACACCAACACTTGAGAAAAGAAGCTGTATTTCAGTTCAGTTGGGGAAAAAAGAAATGTTCTTGCAGGTAGCTACTTTTGAGGTTCTGCAGCAGCTGCAGCTGTGCTAGCTAGGCGCCCCCAGCCTCAGAAACTCTCTCCAGACTCCCTTGTTGGAAGCTTTCCCTGCCTTTCCCTATTCTACACAATTCTTCTTTCTAGCCTTTGCCTTCATTGTATCTGACAATAGAATAGAAGCTTGATTGTGGCTGTACATTGTCCCTAAGATCGTTTTCTTTCAGACACTGCATAGACCCATCCACCCTCATTCACAGCCTAACACAGAATAATGTTCTAGTAGTTCTGCAAGGGCACCTCTCTGCCTGCTGCAGCTCTGATTGGCTCGTCCAAACTGTTTGTCAGCCTGTCAGCCAATCAGAGCAAGCACTCGCCCACCTCTTTTTCATAGGTTCATGTGAGCATCTTTTTTCTTCCTCCATCGTGCTTTTTCCCAGCGACTAGAGATGAGCGAATTTCTAAAAAATTTGATTCGGCCGGTTCACAAAAAAATAAAAAATAAAAAAATACAGTTCGATACAAATTTGTTCATTGCGAATAGCTTTAAAAAACGTCTATTTCCTGGCTGCAGAGAGCCTTTATAGTGGTGTAGAACACTGTGCCTTGCAGTAACACGCATAGGGGGTCTGCTGTAGTAGTGAAATAATACAGTGCTACAGAAAGTATGACATGCAGATGACAGGCGTCCCTCTTAGAATCACTGCACACTTCACTTCTTTGGGCAGTCACAGATCCAAAACTTACCAAATAAATCAAGTATGAACTCAACGTTACAGGGCGATGTTAGCCCCAAGAAGAAACACACTCCTTTTACACCATCGTCTGCTGATTCCACATAGATGTCTACAGAACCTGTTCTATTAAACGCTTATACAAGTAGAGCCCCCCCGACAGAGTGGATAAGGTGTCAGCAGTAAGCTTCTGTTGATGTCACTGATTATTTTGCGCTATCTCTGATTCGTCAGAACAATAACCCCCAAAAAATGGATCCTGTCTCTGGAGCATCCACCTTCACTTGGTCAGCTTTTTTTGCTAAAGGCAAAAAAACCCTGAAAAAAACAGGGAAAATTTGCATGTCTTCTGTGTTTTGTACCCACTCCTGCTTTTGGCTACCAAATCATAAGCCAATTCTGATGCAAAATAGGGACCATGTCATGCAGGCCTTACAGCTGTTACATAGACAGGATCTGTTGTGCGTATCATTTTTTCATCCTTCTGACAGATCAGAAGGGTCAAATAAATGATGATGTCAGCCAGGACTAAAGGCAAAATAGTGGCCCAGTCATGAAGTGGGGAGGATGGGAACAGCATGAGAAGTCCGCAGAGTGGCCCTATGACATAGTGGCGAGGTGGATGCAGCATGAGGAGACCACAGAGTGGCCCGGTGACAGAGTCTGGATCCATTGCGGTAGCCGCGCGGATGCTGCCCGTGCACAGAACGGCTAAACAATGGCTGTGTGCATGAGCTCTTACACTTATGGTATCACTGAACCAACACTCATAAACTGATGTCTTCCACATATACTGTAAATCTAGCTCTAACAAGAGCCTTCCGTCAGAGATATACGTAGCGAGAATTTACAAATGTATAAGGCCTCATGCACACGACCGTTTTTTTTAAGGTCCGCAAAAACGTGGTCCGTAGGTCCGTTATCCGTGACCGTTTTTTCGTCCGTGGGTCTTCCTTGTTTTTTGGAGGATCCACGGACATGAAAAATGTCAAGTTTGCCATTGAAATAATAGTTTTCCTATTATTTTCCTATTAAACGGACACGGATCACGGACACAGATGCCAATCTTGTGTGCATCCGTGATTTTTCACGGACCCATTGACTTGAATGGGTCCGTGAACCGTTGGCCGTGAAAAAAATAGGACAGGTCATATTTTTTTCACGGCCAGGAAAAACGGGTCACGGATGCGGCTGCCAAACGGTGCATTTTCCGATTTTTCCACGGACCCATTGAAAGTCAATGGGTCCGCGAAAAAAAACTGAAAATGGCACAATGGCCACGGATGCACACAACGGTCGTGTGCATGAGGCCTAACTCTGATGGAAGACTGGGATGTATGTCACTTCATAGGCATACAGTGGCACTAGTCTCCCATTAGAAAAGGTTACACTGTGTAATATACTTTTAAATAAAATAGGATTGTCTACTATGCTATTCTAAACAGTTAACCCTGTAATGACAAGTAATTTCTTCCTTTTTCAATAGTCCCATTCCAAGAGCCATATCTTTTTTCTCAATAAATAAAGGATGAGATATATTTTTCAATATATTAAGTAGCTCTCATTCATTTTGGGGGAGGCAAAATGTTTTTTTTCTTGCTATGTGCCATTTGGTAAAAATAGCAATAAAAGGGTAGTATGGGATCATTGGAAACTTTAGCAATGCCCCCGAATGTTGTAAAATAAAAAATTCTATATTACATATCAATAGTTTTTGTTTGTTTGTTTTTCAATTTTTCACATTAAAACATTTCCTGTTCTGTAGAGATCCCTTTTAAGTAACCACCTCATCATTATCACAGGCAGGATTACAATAATAGAGATCATCTTCATATACAGTTGCAAGAAAAAGTATGTGAACCCTTTGGAATAATATAGATTTCTGTACAAATTGGTCATAAAATGTGATCTGATCTTCATCTAAGTCACAACAATAGACAATCACAGTCACACAAAGAATTAAATGCTACAATGTTTTTATTGAACACACCATGTAAACATTCACAGTGCAGGTGGAAAAAGTATGTGAACCCCTAGACTAATGGCATCTCCAAGAGCTAATTGGAGTGAGGTGTCAGCCAACTGGAGTCCAATCAATGAGATGAGATTGGAGGTGTTGGTTACAGCTGCCCTGCCCTATAAAAAACACACACCAGTTCTGGGTTTGGTTTTCACAAGAAGCATTGCCTGATGTAAATGATGCCTCGCACAAAAGAGCTGTCAGAAGACCTACGATTAAGAATTGTTGACTTGCACAAAGCTGGAAAGGGTTATAAAAATATCTCCAAAAGCCTTGCTGTTCATCAGTTCACGGTAAGACAAATTGTCTATAAATGGAGAAAGTTCAGCACTGCTGCTACTCTCCCTAGGAGTGGCCGTCCTGTAAAGATGACCGCAAGAGCACAGCGCAGACTGCTCAATGAGGTGAAGAAGAATCCTAGAGTGTCAGCTAAAGACTTACAAAAGTCTCTGGCATATGCTAACATCCCTGTTAGCAAATCTACGATGCGTAAAACACTAAACAAGAATGGATTTCATGGGAGGATACCACAAATGAAGCCACTGCTGTCCAAAAAAAACATTGCTGTACGTTTACAGTTTGCACAAGAGCACCTGGATGTTCCACAGCTGTACTGGCAAAATATTTTGTGGACAGATGAAACCAAAGTTGAGTTGTTTGGAAGAAATACACAACACTATGTGTGGAGAAAAACAGGCACAGCACACCAACATCAAAACCTCATCCCAACTGTGAAGTATGGTGGTGGGGCTTCTTTGCTGCGTAATGGCCTGCTATCATCAAAGGAAAAATCAATTCCCAAGTTTATCAAGACATTTTGCAGAAGAACTTAAGGCCATCTGTCCACCAGCTGAAGCTCAACAGAAGATGGGTGTTTTAACAGGACAACGACCCAAAGCATAGAAGTAAATCAACAACAGAATGGCTTAAACAGAAGAAAATACGCCTTATGGAGTGGCCCAGTCAGAGTCCTGACCTCAATCCGATTGAGATGTTGTGGCATGACCTCAAGAAAGCGATTCACACCAGACATCCCAAGAATATTGCTGTACTAAAACAGTTCTGTGAAGAGGAATGATCAAGAATTGCTCCTGACCGTTGTGCACGTCTGATCTTCAACTACAGGAAACGTTTGGTTGAAGTTATTGCTGCCAATCCAAGGGTTCACATACTTTTTCCACCTGCACTGTGAACGTTTACATGGTGTGTTCAATAAAAACATGGCAACATTTAATTCTTTGTGTGTTATTAGTTTAACCCCTTAAGGACGCAGGGCGTACCGGTACGCCCTATTTCCCGAGTCCTTAAGGTACGTCCTAACTTTAAATGCAGATTCCGGCGCCCCAGGGGTTAATTTGAACAGGATGCCGGCGGGCGGTGCGGCAGGCGGGATAGCGATCCCCCGCCCGCCTCCCCTTGAAAATTTGTTGGCTTCTAGTGGGTTATACATGGGTGCCAGCACATTGCTGACACCCTGGTATAAACGGCTGACATCTGCGCAGATGTCAGCCGTCTAACCCTTTCCATACCGCGGTCCGTACGGACCGCTGTATGGAAAAGGTTAACTGTCATCGGTCAGGGAGCTCCCTCCCTCTCCATCGGGGGGCTGCTGTGCCTTTGCAGCCCCCCGATGCAGAGGGAGAGAGCCCCCCCGACAGCCCCCCTCAGCCCTGTGCTTACCCTTCCCCATCTGCAAAGTTGTGGCAGACGGGGAAGGTTCCCATGGCAACAGGACGCCTGCTCAGGCGTCCTGCTGTCCATGGTGCTGAATAGATCTATGCTAAAAGCATAGATCTGTTCAGTGTAAGTAAAATACAGTACAGAATCCTATATAGGGTTCTGTACTGTATTATACAGACATCAGACCCACTGGATCTTCAAGAACCAAGTGGGTCTGGGTCAATTTTATTTTATTTTTTAAGTGAAAAAAGTTAAGATAAAAAAAAACATTTATCACTGAATAAAAAATAAATAAATAAATAAATACACTACACATATTAGGTATCGCCGCGTCCGTAACGACCTGCTCTATAAAACGGTCATATTACTTTCCCCGCACGGTGAACGCCATAAAAATAAAAAAATAAAAACTATGAGAAAATTGAAATTTTGCCCACCTTACTTCCCAAAAAAGGTAATAAAAGTGATCAAAAAAGTCGCATGTACGCCAAAATAGTACCAATCAAACCGTCATTGCATCCTGCAAAAATAATCGCCCAAAAACTGAAAAAACTATGGCTCTTAGACTATGGAAACACTAAAACATGATTTTTTTTGTTTCAAAAATGAAATCATTGTGTAAAACTTACATAAATAAAAATAAAGTATACATATTAGGTATCGCCGCGTCCGTATCGTCCGGCTCTATAAAAATATCACATGACCTAACCCCTCAGGCGACCATCGTAAAAAATCAAACAAAAAAAAACGGTGCAAAAAAAGCCAATTTTTGTCATCTTACGTCACAAAAAGTGTAATAGCAAGCGATCAAAAAGTCATATGCACCCCAAAATATTGCCAATCAAACCGTCATCTCATCCCACAAAAAATGAGACCCTACTCAAGATAATCGCCCAAAAACTGAAAAAACTATGGCTCTTAGACTATGGAGACACTAAAACATTTTTTTGGTTTTAAAAATGTTATTGTATAAAACTTACATAAATAAAATAAATTGTATACATATTAGGTATCGCCGTGTCCGTGACAACCTGCTCTATAAAATTACCACATGATCTAACCTGTCAGATGAATGTTGTAAATAACAAAAAAAAAACGTGCCAAAAAAGCTATTTCTTGTTACCTTGCCGCACAAAAAGTTTAATATAGAGCAACCAAAAATCATATGTACCCTAAACTAGTACCAACAAAGCTTCTACCCTATTCCGTACTTTCTAAAATGGGGTCACTTTTTTTGGAGTTTCTACTCTAGGGGTGCAACAGGGGGGCTTCAAATGGGACATGGTGTAAAAAAAAACAGTCCAGCAAAATCTGCCTTCCAAAAACCGTACGGCATTCCTTTCCTTCTGCGCCCTGCCGTGTGCCTGAACAGCAGTTTACGACCACATATGGGGTGTTTCTGTAAACTACAGAATCAGGACCATAAATAATGAGTTTTGTTTGGCTGTTAACCCTTGCTTTGTAACTGGAAAAAAATATTAAAATGGAAAATCTGCCAAAAAAGTGAAATTTTGAAATTGTATCTCTATTTTCCATTAAATCTTGTGCAACACCTAAAGGGTTAACAAAGTTTGTAAAATCAGTTTTGAATACCTTGAGGGGTGTAGTTTCTTAGATGGGGTCACTTTCATGGAGTTTCTACTCTAGGGGTGCATCAAGGGGCTTCAAATGGGACATGGTGTCAAAAAAACAGTCCAGCAAAATCTGGCTTCCAAAAACCATACGGCGCACTTTTCACTCTACGCCCCGCTGTGTGGCCGTACAGTAGTTTACGGCCACATATAGGGGGGTTTCTGTAAACGGGGCAATAAAGATACAGTCTTGTTTGGCTGTTAACCCTTGCTTTGTTAGTGGAAAAAATGGGTAAAAATTGAAAATTAGGCAAAAAAATGAAATTCTCAAATTTCATCCCCATTTGCCAATAACTCTTGTGCAACACCTAAAGGGTTAGCAAAGTTTGTTAAGGGTTAAATCAGTTTTGAATACCTTGAGGGGTGTAGTTTATAGAATGGGGTCATTTTTGGGCGGTTTCTATTATGTAAGCCTCGCAAAGTGACTTCAGAGCTGTAGTGGTCCCTAAAAATTGGGTTTTTGTACATTTCTGAAAAATTTCAAGATTTGCTTCTAAACTTCTAAGCCTTGTAACATCCCCAAAAAATAAAATATCATTCCCAAAATAATTCAAACATGAAGTAGACATATGGGGAATGTTAAGTCATCACAATTTTTGGGGGTATTACTATGTATTACAGAAGTAGAGAAACTGAAACTTTGAAATTTGCAAATGTTTCCAAATTTTTGGTAAATTAGGTATTTTATTATGCAAAAAAATAAAAAATGTTGACTTCATTTTACCAGTGTCATGAAGTACAATATGTGACGAAAAAACAATCTCAGAATGGCCTGGATAAGTCAAAGTGTTTTAAAGTTATCAGCACTTAAAGTGGCACTGGTCAGAGTTGCAAAAAATGGCCAAGTCCTTAAGGTGAAATAGGGCTGAGTCCTTAAGGGATTAAGCAGACTGTGATTGTCAATTGTTGTGACTTAGATGAAGATCAGATCACATTTCATGACCAATTTGTGCAGAAATCCATATCATACTTTTTCTTGCAACTGTAGATCCTAAAGGATCCTAAATTCACACTAGGCAATGGCCACAGCCTATTTACTCCTTCCTTGCAATATGACACCGCACAGGTCACCTAGAGCATGCCTAGAAAACTCTCCCATGGAAGTTAGTGAGCCAACTTCAGATTATTACTGCTTATTGCCATGTGACTGCTGCAATGCGTATCTTTAAAGGGCATCTGTCAGCAGATTTATAAATATAAAAGTGGCTGTCCTGTTACATGTGCACTTGGCAGCTGGAAACATCTGTGTTGGTCCCATGTTCATATGTTTCTGTATTACTGATAAAAATGAAGTTTTAATATATACAAATGAGGCTCTAGGAGCAACGGGGGCGTTAACATTACACCTAGAGGCTCACCTCTCTCTGTAACTGCCGCTCCCCCTACACTCTGATTGACAGGACCAGGCAGTGTAAATGTGATCAGCCTGACCCTGACTTCTCCTAAAGCCTATCTCTGTGCAGTGCACTTCAGTATCCATCATAGACGCAGAACAGGAAAGATGTTTGCAGGAAATTATCTTGTGTACTGCGAGTCTCTTTCCCGTATCCGCCATTTTCACATAGTAAGTATAAATACGCTGACAGGTGCCCTTTAAATGCTGTTAACAGCAGCTCAGGCAGTTTGGCTGCCCCCATAACCATGTTCAGGAAATACAATTGAAAAACAATTCGAAAATAAAAAAACGGATTGGAAAAAAATAATATGTGCCACACTCTGGTTATGACTAACATAACAAATTTAGGTGATATTTGACCTTTTTACTAATATAAGATGCTATAGAACAAATCTTTCACCTGTGTTCACAGAAGATCTTGGATTCCGTTCTGTTTGTATTGGAGAAGCACATAGGCTTTACTAAACTATAATTACAATAAATGCCTGGATCTTACAGATCGGCATGAAGTACATGGAAACGGGCCTGTATACAAATACTTGCAAAGGTTTGTGCTAGAAACACATGCCATTTTTTACATTGTCAACATTCATTTAGCATGTTGCGTGTCTAATTTTATGTTTTACAGCCTGCATAATATGCAATAAGATGTATTTAGCAGTTTGTGTTCTCAAAGGAATTAACAGCCAGATATATGAGAACAGAATCTTGGCTTTGAAAATACACAGTAGGGCTTCTTATTTGAATAATTCTTCTTGTGAATACAGGAGAAAAGTCATGTTTCATTGTTTTCATTTACAGTAAAAGAACGCATGGATGGAATAAAAATGAAGAACAGTAGCTGGTTGTTTGTGTTCTATAAAGACAGTGGCCTCCAGGATTCCTTCATGTTTGGAGCATATGTGGCCATTATAATGCAAATGTTACTAGTGTTGATTGCGACTATTCTAATCGCAAATTTTTATCTCGAATATTGGCACTTTGAGAATTCGTGAATATCTAGAATATAGTGCTATATCTTCATAATCCCGAATATTCTAAAAAAAAAATTCATCAGTACCCATGATCCCTCACTGCTTGTGGGTCAATGAGAAGGCTGCAATATCTTTGACTTTAGGAGTAGTGTTTATCGCGAATTTTCGTATCGCAAATTTTTTATTGCAAATTTTCCCATTGCCGATTTTCGCCTTCAAGAAAATAATGACCAGATCACGAATTCTCGAATATATGACGAATATTTGCCCAAATATTCAAGAAATATCGCGAATTTGAATATTGCCCCTGCCGCTCATCACTGAATGTTACCTGTCATACAAGGCTCTGGACAAGGTGTCAATAATTCTTTGCCAATAAAAGACATAATACATATCTTCTACTAGCTATCTACCAGGAGGGAATCATGTGGAGATATCTAACATTACAAGCCCTCCCAAAAATATTTTATTCTCTGGCTTGTTAGATAGATACATGATATAAATTCTAATTAAAGTCATATTTTTACCAGTAGCTGTATTTGTGAGTTAGAGAAGGTGGTGCATATTTAACCCCTTCCCAACCTCCACCATACATGTACAGTGGAAGCCAGGTTTCTGCTGTTTTACGCAGGATAGATCCAGACCTAATGTCTGAGATTGGCGATAATGCTGATCACAGACATTTTACCCCTCAGATGCTGTGGACAATTGTGACCAAAGCATCTCAGGTCCTCCCGGAGGCCTGCAGTTGGCAGGGCTTCAAATGATCATCGTGCAACTCTCATAAGCTGCAAGTTGCTAAGGGGACTTTTTTTATATATTCAAATCACCCCCCTGCCCCATAATAAAAATAAATCAACAATAAAAATCTAAGATAATATGTATTTATCCAATACGTTGAATGTCGTAATGGTAAAAAAAACTGCCTGCCGGATTAGGCAATCTGCATGCAAACGGACAGCATTTGTAGATGGATCCAGATGCGGATTCGTCTACAAATGCATTGCAAGAATGGATCCGGCTGTACTCTTGTCAGACGGAGAAACGGATCCTTTTCTATTTTTTTTTCACATTTTTAAAGGTCTGTGCATGCGCAGACCGGAAGGACGTATCCGGCATTGCAGTATTTTTAATGCCGGATCTGGCACTAATACATTTCAATGTAAATTAATGCTGCATCCGGCATTCCGGCAACTGATCTGGAATTTTGGACGACAATATTTTCTCCGTCCTAAAACGTCAAAAAGACTGAACTGAAGACATCCTGAACGGATTACTCTCCTTTCAGAATGCATGGGGATAAAACTAGGAACCCTAGAAACCCCTAGGATGGAACTCTATACCGGAAATGAATAGTGCTAGTGTGAAAGTACCCTAAGAAGTTATGGGGGTTAGAATATTGTGCTTACAAAGTTTTCATTTTTTTTAAGTATTAAAACAAGAAAACCTATGCAAATGTTAGGGCAGAGAGTAAAAAACAAAAGTGCAAAAATGTCAAATCCCAGGGTCTTGAAGTGAAGGTAATCCTATTACTGTTGGCTGTTTGTAATCGCACTGAGCTGGAGAATAAAAGGAGCAGGTATGCTTTACCATATATGGAATGCTGTAAAAACCAATTCCATAAAACCGTGGCAGAGTTGTTGTTTTTAAAAAAATAAAAATATTTTACCCCCATTTGAAATTTTTCCGGCTTGTCGCTACATTATATGCAATATTAAATAGTGCCAATCATGCAAATTGTTCCATGTAAAATAAGCCCTCAAACAGCTATGTCAAAGGAAAATAAAAACAAGTTATGGCAGAGAGTAAAAAACAAAAGTGCAAAAATGTCAAATCCCAGGGTCTTGAAGTGAAGGTAATCCTATTACTGTTGGCTGTTTGTAAGTTATCCATTTCATCCTCAGCTGTGTCATGTGACTGACACTCTTCAACTGACACAATGAGGGCCACTTATCAAGACTGGTATTCACACTTGCCAGTTTTGATCCCTGTGCACCGGAGTAAGATGTCTAATCTATTAAGAGGCAAGTGCCTCTTAGTAAATTAGTTACATCTCTGTCAGTTCGTAGGTCAAAAACTGAAGTCTATATCAGCTAGGGGCTGGAGTAGATGTCAGCTATAAATTATACTCTAAATATGTTGATGCCTTCTGTGGTTTAATGGTCACTAACATTCATACAACTTTGCATAAATCAATAGTACAAGAGATCATAAGAAACTTTGTAATATATCTTATTAGAGAGAAATGCTTTGTTCTAGAGTTATAAGCTATTTTTCCCATCCATTCTAAAATGATTCTATCTTTGAAAATCATAAGAAATCTGTTTTGGATGGCTAATGCTCACTGAAAGATCAGATTATGGTACATCATCTTATACAAATATATGGAGGAACAAGAAGGAGTGAAGTAGTGAGACATAAGAGATACACACACAGAAAGCGACTGCTGCAGCTAATAGGAAGTTTATTTCTCAAATAAGCCCAACTGCTTTATTCACATTCTTACAGGTCAGTACACCTGCAGTAAGCCAGATTGGAATAATACACTCTGACGCTGTAATATGCAATGACTGGGTCAGGTGTAAATGATGTAAACTTCCTTCTTTCCCCATGAAGCAGGATGTGGGAACATTCCAAACCTCCTCAAAGAGGGGGGAGCTAAACTGGAATGTACTATTCCAGACTAGATATGCTAAACTGTTACTAAGGCCCTGCTAAACATTGCTGCCACCTGCTGGTGTACATGGAAATTACAGCAAAGTATATTCAACAAGGATTCATAATGCACATTAGTGAGGCTATTAAATAAAATCACATTAGATGACAAGGCACATGTTACCAACAAATTGTAGCGTGGTAAAAGAGTTTAGTAACATAACTCTGGGATGTTACACACCTCTGTAATGTACTATATGATCCTGGAGCTGCTTCTGAGTAAGAGACTGTTAGAAAACATGATTCTCCTCCCCTTTCTGTGTGCAGTAGATGGGAGCTAGTCTCCACCCACCAGATCTAGGAGAACTAGTAAAGATCTAGCTAACAATGGAGAAAACTGCTAGAAGGAATGCTGGATATAGGTCAGATAATACCCAGAAATAGTAGTATTCCTCATGTATACACACTGGACTATTGAATAATGCAAAGTTTGCTGAAAAGTAAGGTATGCTTAAAACAAGGACTTCTTGAGTGGGGGGAATGTCCTCTTTGATGTAAATATTGCTTAATGGGGCATAAGTAAATAGGTTGTCTAATGGTTTTGTGATATTATGTCTTCTATTCTAATCCTCAATAACAGTTAGTTCATATGAGGCTTTTATGTTAACAGAATTTCTCATAGATTCCACATAAAGTAAAAACATGGCTGGCTATGCCGTAATCATCTCCCATTGTTTTCATGTTCTCATGGTTTATCCTCTGGAACTGCACCAAGTAAAGACCAAGAAAACAGCACCGGGTGTTCACTCACAGTTTAACTCCATTTAATGGGACTAAACCAAAAGTGGGTCTGATGCATTTACAGTAAATTGAAAAAACTTGGCATAAACCAGATGGGTTTCTGCCGTGGAATATGTGGCAGATTTTGCCACATATATATGTCAGCCTTAAGCCATGCTTGATTTTTACAGCCTATTATGTTGTTTCTTTGTACCCCTGAATAAGTGGTGGCCTTCATGTCTGGCCGACTCTTAATAGGAATAATATGCCGGCGGAACAGAAATGTGATGATGTCTATAGATTCAAACAATTTTAAGCTGACTGTTATCTCACACTTATGGACTACATATATTTCATTAATTGTACATTAAAAAGACATAAACTGTGCTAATATACTTATTTTACTAGAAGCATTCTTTACAGTATATTCCCAGCTGAAAATATCCAAGGCATGGGCTGTGCTCCAACAGTTGTGCCAAGGTGATGATTTGTTACAGAATGTCTATATGAGCAGGAGTGATCAGCCTCAGGGGAAAGAGTTATGATGTCTCTACTGTTGCAGTCATTTACAGAACAAGAGGGAGTAATCGAGAAAATCTTTATGCTGAAAAATTCACCTTAGGGGGCAGCTACATATAACTGGCCACCTTTGGGGGCATCTTTTTTTATTATTGTATTCTGCTTATCGTAAATAAATTTAAAATATTTTTTCCAAAAATGTTCAACCATTTGTCTTCTACAGCCTTTCAGCTTTTCAGTGAAATCTGTCAAAGAGGTGCTCAGATAGCTCAGTCTGTAGCCCTTATCTGCACTAAGAACCTGGGATCACACAGCTTCTGTCCTAATTATCCAATGAGCCTCTCATTGATAGGCACGGCAAGGTTACTTCTTTATTATACCGTTTCTAAAACTACCAAAGAATAACAACCATTATATGTGTCTAATCACCCCTAGGGCATCCTATATCAGTCTTCAAGCAGTGTACCTACTCATGTATCATTTTACATTAAGGGTAAAAGGTTATGTCAATAAAAAATAATAATAATAATTGCAAGCAAAAAATAAATACACCACAAAATTGGATCTTCACAAGCAAATTGTATAGAACATGTTTGTGGGGGGTTACCATAGGCCCACAGTGAAGCATTTTTTCCCAAAGTAGCTTTGACCTATTTGCCTTAAAGATGTTATTTTCAATGTTATGTTTTAAGAAGTGTGCCGTAGTTGTTATGGTGTTGTTCCATGCCCGCTGCGGGGGCGGGTACAAGCACCACATCTCTCACCTTCCTTCTACTGCTGTTGAGGTCCCAGGGCTCCAGACCCACTGGTCCTACTTGTCTCCTTCTTACAGGTCACGGCCTGCTATTGCTGGCAAGGTCCTTCCCCGCTCTGCTCTAGGGTGCACATGCGCACTCTTGCTTACTCTTACATGGACAGTGCGCATACACTAAATTTGGTCAAGCCTATGGCTGCCCATCTGGGAGTATATAAGGTACCTTCCCCTAGAGGAAGGTGCCTGAGCTTTCTGTAGTCTAGCCCACTAGTTACAAGTGAAGGTGTTTTGTTCCTGTTTGTCTGCCCATGCACCAACCTCTCTCTGTAGACAGATAATGACCCTCCACTTATTGAATTGACTGCTGCCTGTTTTCCTTATTGACCCTTTTCTGCCTGCCCTGACCTCAATTTAGTTTTTAAGACTTGCCTAACCTCTGCCTGCCCTTGGCCTGTTTCCTAACTTCCAGTATTGCCTGTCCCCTCAGTGCTTCGCATTGGTGTCTCTGACACCTATGTGTCAGCAGCCAAACCCACCAGGACTATTCCAAGAGATAGGGGCCTGGTGGCTCCCCTGCAGCAAAGACTAGATCCCTGTACATATAGGGTTTAAAGGGTGAAAACCAGGGGATTGCCAGGATAACGCCCTTAGGGCTAGAGCAAAGTCAAAAAGATTGATTGGCACAGTGGTTCCACCCTGACTGTCCACAAAAATAATGTTTTGCTGTGCAAACCTTTGGTCTATTAGACTGAGACCTAGGTTGTGGAGTATGTCAGTGATTTTCTTTCCTGTGTAAGTGCTAGCATTTCTAAAGTATATAATGGGGTCACAATGAACGTGCACAAAGTTGTGCTGGTAAACTAATTTACTGTCTAGAGAGAAAGTACAATTAAAACAGTATATAGATATACTACTACTAAATAAAATTATAGTGCATAGATACACTAAAGATAAGAGCACCTGTCAACATATCCAATTTCTTGTAGAACACATTCCTCTAATAAATCAATGACGACAAAAACAGATATCTGTATTAAAGCATTTCAGTCTCTGTTGTCTTAGATGGAGGAAATATGGCTCCAAATTATTAAAGAGTAACTAAACTTATATACAATTTTTTTTCAACTCTTCTTAATAGCCCCAGAATAAAATAATTTTGTAGTATACTTTATTAATGAATTATGCTTTGCAATTTAAAAAGTTACCCAAAATTCATGCTAGTTCTGCTTCTTAAAATCATCATTCCCATACAGCACTGGTTTATCAGTGCTGTACGGTGTATGGATTTCTGCTGCTGTGGAGAACTCTGCACAGGAGAGAGCACAGGAGCTGTCCCGCCTGTGCCCTGTACCAATGTGCTCTGCCAGGCTTTAGTTGATCTGCCTGTGCCTGCGCTCCTCTCAGCTCAAGGTTCTCTATTCCACATAGAGGCTGAATGGGTGAAGAAGGGGTTATGACCGGGTTCAGCTCTGAACCAGGACAACCCCTTTAATAGTACAAGCCTTTTCGCACGTGTCGATGCTCATGATTTTTTGTATTGTTTATGTATTTTTGTTTTGATTTTGGGGAAAGGGGGTGTTTTGACTTTTTATATACTTTTTTTTTTTTTTTTTACCTTTTCAGGTCCCTAGATTGCAATTTGCATAGAGTAATGTAATTTTCACCATTACCCTATCCATAGATCGCTATGTTACAATTCAGTGCTGCCACCTGCTGGTTTAAATTGTAATATACACGTAATGAGCCTAGAAGCTCTAGCTCATTACTTACAAGGAATGCCTTCCCTGATCGCCGTCCGGGGAAGGAGTTCCTGCCTGCAATTTTTCGCCCTCTCAGGTGCCATGGTCACGTTTGGCCACGGCATCTGAGGGGTTAGATTTCCACAATCAGCATTACCGCTCATCACGGACATTAGCCACAAATTACACCGTAGACAGAAATATTACTCCCTTTCCTGCTTAGTTAAATTGGTGGAATGGAGAAATGATTGCATTACAGGTTTGCAATGTGTCTTAATAGTGAAGAAAGGTATTTTTGGAATGTGTTTTTAAAGGCAAATAGCATAGTAGGCAGGAATACTGCGATATTCCCAAAGTAAATTGCCAATAGCAGTGAGTGTGTTTGTAGAAGGGGAAGGACATTTAATTATACTTCTCTCTTTAAAGGGGCTGTCTCACTTCAGCAAGTGGCATTTATCATGTAGAGAAGGTTAATACAAGGCATTTACTATGTGATCCATCTTGTTTCTGTTACCAGCTGGATTCATTTTACCATCACATTATACAATTCTCATTTCCATGGTTACGACCACCCTGAAATCCATCAGCGGTGGTCGTGTTTGCACATTATAGGAAAAAGAGCTAGCCTCTCTGAAGGCCAGGACCATGTGAGCTCACATAGGCTGGTGCTTTTTGCTATAGTGTGCAAGCACGACCACTGCTGCTGGATTGCAGGGTGGACGTAACCATGGAAACGAGCAGTGTATAATGTGATGGAAAAATGAATCCAGGCAGCAAAGGAGGCAATATGGGTAATAACAATACATTAGTAAGTGCCTTCTTTATATGATGAATGCCATTTGCTAAATTGAGACAACCTTTTTAAGTTAAAGAAAACAACACCATGATTGGTTAATCCTTTCAGGACACTGTGGTTTTCTGTTTTTGCATTTGTGTTTTTTACTCCCTGTTTTCCCGGAGCCATAACTTTTTTATTTTTCTGTCCACATAGCTTGTTTTTTGCAGAACAAGTGTACTTTCTAAAGGCACCCTTTGCACACAATATAAGGGGAAGCTAGAAAAAATTCTAAATGGGGTGGAAATTTTGTGGGTTTTGTTTTTACTGTGTTCACTATGCAGTAAAAATGACCCGTGCACTTTATACTATTACAATGATACCACATTTATATAGTTTTTCTTGAGTCTTAAAGGGACTCTGTCACCACTTTCTAACCCCCCCTTTTAAAACTATTGTTCTTTCCATGCCGCCCTTGTGATTACAAAGGTGTTGTTATAACATAAATTCGCCGTCTCGTTTTGATAAAAATACCTTTTATGTAACCTGTCAATCTCTTTGGATAAGGTGCCCAGGGCGTTTCTGAGGGTCTGAAGCTGCCGCCCGCCGCCGCCGCCGTTGGTGCCCAGCTCCTCCCCTGATCCTTTCAGCGCCGCCTGAAAGTAAAGAAATCCGCCTCCGGCTCTCGCTCAGTCAGTGCCCCCTCCTCCTTTTCAAAGATCGCGCGCGTGCGCACAGGCCTGTGCCTGATGCGCCGGTGCGGACATTTAGAATCAGCCTCATTGAGCGAAGTCCCTTTAATAATTAAAAAAATACCTTTTTTTCTTTTCAAATAATGTTTTCGCCATATTCTGACTCCCATAACTTTCTTATAGGTACTGTATGTCTACGGAGCTATATGAGGGCCCATTTTTTGTAGGACAATCTGTAGTTTTTATTGATACCATTTTGGAGAGTGTATGACTTTTTTATCACTTTTCATTCAATCATTTTGGGAGGTGTCCGTCTGCATTCCGTATTTTGCGGAACAGAACAGCTGGCCCCTAATAAAACAGTACTATCCTTGTCCGTAATGCGGACAATAATAAGACATGTTCTATTTTTTTTGCAGAACAAAAATACGGACATATGGAAACGGAATGCACACGGAGTATCTTTCTTTTTTTTTTGCGGACCCATTGAAATGAATGGTTCTGCATACGGTCCACCAAAAAAGTGGAACGGACACGGAAATAAAATACGTTTGTGTGCATGAGCCCTAAAAGAAACCAAATTTCAAAAGGGTTGCTTATCTCTAAGGCCTCTTTCACACGAGCGTGTCCGGATAAGGTCCGGATGCGTTGTGGCAAACCCGTGCGAGTAGGTACCCAATTGCGGTCAGTTTTGACTACGATTGCGTTCCGTTGTTCAGTTTTTATCGCGCAGGTTCAATGTGTTTTGCACGCGTGTGATAAAAAACTGAATGTGGTACCCAGACCCGAACTTCTTCACAGAAGTTTAGGTTTGGGTTCAAGGTTGTGTAGATTGTATTATTTCCCCTTATAACATGGTTATAAGGGAAAATGATAGCATTCTAAATACAAAATGCATAGTACAATAGGGCTGGAGGGGTTAAAAAAAAAAAAGTACATTTTTAACTCACCTTAATCCACTTGTTCGCACAGCCAGCATCTCTTCTGTCTTCTTCTTTGAGGAATAGGACCTTTGATGACGTCACTGCGCTCATCACATTGTCCATCAGATGATCTTTTACCATGGTGATGGATCATGTGACGGACCATGTGATGAGCGTAGCAAATTTTTTTAAAATTTTTTTTTAACCCCTCCAGCCCTATTGTACTATGCATTCTGTATTCAGAATGCTATTATTTTCCCTTATAACCATGTTATAAGGGAAAATAATAAAGATCGGGTTCCCATCGCGATCGTCTCCTAGCAACCGTGCGTGAAAATCGCACCGCATCCGCACTTGCTTGCGCATGCTTGCGATTTTCACCCAGCCCCATTCACTTCTATGGGGGCTGCGTTGCGTGAAAAACGCACAATATAGAACTTGGGTCAGGATTCAGTGCAGGTGCAATGCGTTCACCTCACGCATTGCATCCGCGCGGAAATCTCGCCCGTGTGAACGAGGCTTAATAGATAGATAGATATACCGGGTGTTTTTCCTTGTCTTCAGTTAAATCTCTGCAATGTGTCTGACATCCTACCCAAGGCAAATGTTTCTCCCAGAGTGTCAGTACCCTGTCCTGATGTCATCACTATACATTCCTGCCATGGTTTCAGTACTACAGGACTTCTCACCCACAGTAGTGTACATAGGTTACATTTACCATTCCTTTGCTTTGCGTCTCACAGCAGTTTAAAGGCACAGTACATGGTAAATCCCATATCATCATTACATGGCATTACATCAAGGGTGCAACTGCTGGGAGGTGTACCGTTTGAAAAACTAAACCAAAAAATCTGATTTTGTAAACCCAGCCTGCGTATGTAAATGTACTAAACCTACTGTAATTTTTTTAAATGGACTGATTAAATTAGCCTTTTTATTCGGGTTATTACTGTCAGATGAAAGGAATTCACTTTCTGCAGCTTGTGTTTTGCTGCCTGAAAAAATATTGTTTGCCCTGTGTAGTATAAGTAATGTTTAATTTTGATGCATGCTTCTTAGTATATTTCAGTCTGCTCTGCAATGAGATTGTAAAACCTTTGCAATTTTTATCCACAAAATTAGGCCAAGATGAGCTTCATACCACTTCATCCAATTACTTGCATGGATGGAAGATTTTCAGATTTGCATAAACTACAAGTAATGTCTACAAATGAACAGATTAAATCAGGCTCTTGCACATAGCTACAAAAGAATGTGTCGTTTGAAAAATGACAGTGGTACTATTAGCAAATTGCATATGACAAATGGAAGTAAAGTTTTATACTAATTATGTGCCTTTTGCTTAAAGTGCCCTTTTCTCATACTTAATATTAGCAACACTATTATACTCCATAGAACGATAGGCCAATTTATGTAGCATATGTAAGACTTATCATGTAATATTAGAATCATTGGCAGGTCAAAGAATTCCAAAGCGGAAAACTTGTAAAGGGTTATGCCATGATTGATGTAATAAATGGAAATCAGACATTACATAGTACATAACAATCTCTTTCTAACAAAGCTAACAGCAGCCCTGTATCTCACATAGATCCATAGATCTCCTCATTCATTGCTCTAATTGTTCTACTAGACTCTCTTCAGGCTGGCAGCTTGTTAGGGCTTGTTCGCACAAACGTGCCGTGTTTTGCGGTCTACAAATTGTGGATCCGCAAAACACGGATGCCGTCCGTGTTCCTTCCGCAATTTGCAAAACGGACAAGAATAGGACATGATCTATAATTTTTGCAGGGCCACGGAATGGAGCAACGGATGTGGACAACAAACAGAGTGCTGTCCGCATCTTTTGCAGCCACATTGAAGTGAATGGGTCCACACCTGAGCTGCAACAAATGCGTCTCGGATGCGGAACCAAACCACGGTTGTGTGAATGAGCCCTTACTAACATAGCTTCTACCAGAAGATATGGCTAGTAGCAGTTGAAGATTTAAACTGAGCACATGCCACCACCCCAGTGAGGTGAGCAAAAATAAGAAAAGCAACTAAGGATGAGTGAACCAGTACGTACTGAACCAGGTTTGATCTGAACTTTTTTAGGTTTGCTTCGGACAGCGCCATTTTTGTGGCCATATCTTTGGGAAAAAGCAAGAGGATGAGATTGTGGATTGGATGGCTTACTCCTCCTCTCAGTCGCAGAAGGGTGATGTGGAGGTGACTTTGGAGTCTGACACTAACGTGGAGACAGGGGTCACAGCACTCTTCCTGCTTCTCTTCCAGCCGCAAAGAAAGCTTTCAGTGGAGTCCTCTCAGACTTCACTGCCCCTTCCTAGTGAGTTGTCTTTCTTTTTACTAAGACATGGCAAGAAAACCCCACCATGACCTAAGGCAGATAGTCAGGAGAGTCTCCATGTTGATAACTTGTGTGAGAGCAGTGTATGTTTGTACTGCCCTGAGGGGGAGGTGGAGAAGGAGGCTGAAGACCCCAGCCACAGCCATGTTGGTGGTGGCAGTAGTGGCACCTGTAACCCTGGTTTTGGCGTTGGGTACAGCATCGGTTGCAGTCAGGGCAGAGCAAGGGAGGTGGGCCAAAGAACCCAACACGATATCTCACAGTCTGATAAAAGTGGCAGGGAGGGTGAGGACTCTGATGACAATTGTGTACCAGACAGGACCTGTAACCCGGATCAGAGCGTTGAGGAGGAGGCAACATTAGATGAGGAGGGTGATGGCGGCAGCAATAAAGAGTAGAGGCCATGTACTTCCCAAAGAACACACAGCGCCAGGATCTGGTGATGCCGCTGATGTTGTGGTTGGCATACGCCATAAACATGCCAAAGCTAACCCGAGCTTGACTTCCTACTTTTCTGCTGCAGGATCTCCCTTCCCGCATTTTTTCCCCTCGTTGTCTGAAGACAAAAGCATTGCATTGTGCAACCTGTGCAAGAGCAAAATAAGCCGTCGGCAGGAAAACACAAAAGTAGGCACCTCAGTTCTATTGAACCACATGGAGCAGCATCACTCCTGGGGGGAAACAGAGGGGGCAGTTAGCTACCGCAATACGAGTTCTCTCCTTTTCCCGGTCCTCCTTGCAGAAGCTAGGCCGCATCCACAGGCAGTACAGTGTCTTTCACATCATCATCATTCCTTTCCACTTCATTCGCTCAGACTCCTCTTCAGGTCCATGAGGGAATGCATGGCCAGGAAACAACTCTACATGCCCAGCAATCCAATGGTGCACAAGCTTAATTCTTGCCTGGCCAAGTTGCTGGCGGTGCAGTTTATGCCATACTATTTAGTTGATTCCTAGCCACCATTATTTCTCCCAAAAAGTCATCCCAGTCTTGTACTCTCACATGGCGGAGAATGTGGGCAGCTCCGTGTGATTGTCACTGTGTGCAAGGTTCATGCCATGGTGGATGTCTGGAACAGCTCTTAAGGGCAGGGATAGTACACGTATTTCATGGCCCACTGGCAGCACCCCAGCAACAAGGTCCTTTAGATTCCCGCCACTATTGTGTCGGATTAGCTTCCATGCCAGGTATTTCTCTGCCTACTCCACCTCCTCCTTCCATGGACGCTCGCACTACCCCTCCCTCCTATCACAGGTGTGAAGTCAAGCGTTGCCACACCCTGTTGGAGCTAATCAGCCTGGGATAGAGTAGCCACACCATTGAGCAGTTGCTAAAGTACATCCAGCTGCAAACATCCCACTAGCTGTCACTCCGTTGACTCACACTGGCAAGGTGGTCAGCAAAAATAGTTGCAACACCTTGGCTCCCATGAACCTGGGTGAAATAACATATGCTCTCTGCATGGTGCAACCTAGGGTTGCAACACTTTCTAAATTAATACACTGACTCACGCGAGATGATGGCAAAGTCCAGGAGACTGTCTAAGTACTCCAGCCTCCAGGATTTTGACATGTGATGACATTGGTAAGGAACACTCTCCTGGACCTGCAGCTACAGAACGGCCTGCCGCATCACCTCTTAATCTGTGAGGTGCCAATTCACTGAAATTCAACATTACTAATGCTCGAGCATCTATACAAGGAGCGGAAAGCCGTTAATAATTTTGCCATGCTCCAGACAAGCCCTTCAAAGAGGTTCATCAGCAGGGACAACTACGGCATGAACAATGTAATTCCTTTCATATTTATCTTAGAAGAGATGTCGATGCTTATGCAGCAGTGGACCACTGCAGAAGAAGAGCAGTTGACGCATCTTGCAGCTGATGCAGCTCTATAGCTGTAGGAGACACATTAAGGGAATCTACCATGGAGGAGGAGGAGGAGGAGGAGCTGCCACTGCAAGAGGAGGTGGAGGAGAAAGAGGACAATTATGACGATTGCATCGGCCAGAACACCCAATCATCTCAGTTGGGGCAAAGAACTGGCTCCTCGGTATGCTGGGCAAAATGGCGACCTGTATGTTCACTTGTTTGTGCAGTGACAGGCGTATCGTTACATCAAGCAGTCTTATGATTACTAGATTGTAATGTTTTTACACCCCTGCTATCAAGGTAAAACGGGGGAATGTTTTTCTCTGGTAGAAAGGGAGGAAGAATTACGTTATTACCAGGAAACACTGTGTATGCAGCTTGTTGCAGCTTATGGTGAGCAAAAGCCTGATGCCAAAGGCCCCTCTCCACCCCCTGTAGAGTCACCCCCTCCCATCATCACCAGCAATAGAAGCAGCAGCCATACCAGTCCCCTTAACATGATGGAGCTAGGCAGAGGATAGTCATCAAATTGTCATCTCCTGCCTCAATGCCCAGGTTTAGGGATCAGGAAACCATTCCCGGTTCCCTGATCCAATGTATTTCTGGGCAGGCAGACTGGAACAGTGGCCCGAACTGGAACAGCATGCTCTCTATCTTTTTTATTGCCAAGCCTTCCATGAGGCTGCTGCTGCTTCCATAATGCCACCGCCACCATCATGCGACTGCTGCAACCTGCCAACCATCATGTTCTGCATGGCCGCTGCTGCTGCCTCCATCATGCCACTACCCCTATCATGCCACTGCTGTGGCCTGCCAATCATCATCTTTTGTGAGGCTGCCCCTGCCTCCATCATGCCTCCACCACCATTATGTCACTGCTGCAACCTTCGTACCATCATATTCTGTACTGCTGCTGCTGCTGCCTCCATCATGCCACAGCCACCATCCTGTGACTGCTGTGACCTGCCAACCACCATGTCCTGTATGGCTGCTGTTGCTGTGTTTATCATGCCAACACCGCCATTATGCCACCGCTGTGACTTACCAACCATCATGTTCTCTAAGGCTGCTGCTGCTGCCTCCATCATGCCACTGTTGTGGCCTGCTGACCATCATCTTCCATGAGGCTGCTGCTGCCTCCATCATGCCATCACCACCATCATGCCCCCACTGCGACCTACCAACCATCATATTCTGTACAGTTGCTGCTGCCTTCATCATACCACCGCCTCCATCATTCCACTGCTGTAGTCTGCCAACCATCATCTTCCGTAAGGCTGCTGCTGCTCCTCACTACTAATCCCTTGCTGACACCACTATTAATGCAAAGCATCTCCCACGTCTGCCACTACTACTATTACTACTACTATCCATAGTCAGCCGTTCTACTGCCTTGTATGTTCCATGCTATGCTGCTTCTGCTGCTGTTCGCAACAAGCCACCTTTTCTTTTGACAATCAACATTTTTACATGTCATATGGGCAGGCATTCTGAACCTGTCAAGACATAATTTTTGGATCCTTGGTCCCCCCCCCCCCAAGCCACTTTTTATTTATTTTCTTATCCCATAACACTGTGTGTGTTTAAACATCATCTGCCCCTGATAAGGGACAATTTTTTGAAGTTTTGTAATTTGAAAAAGACGTGTCATGGTGTGGTGTGTTTTTAAACACTGTGTATGCAAACGCTGTGAAAAGTATGTCAGTGTAACTCAGACATAATTTACTATTGCTGTCATTGCATTCTAGAGCTTGGGGAGGCAGAAGGGAGAGAGAAAAAGAAAAAAATAATAAAATTGACTTCAATGGGGTTCAGGTTCGATTTTGGGTCAAATTCGAGTCCCGAACCTGAACTTTGACCCGAAATTCGTCCGAACCCGGTAAACCCGAACCACCACTGGTTCGCTCATTCCTAATAATTCAATCTCACCTCAGTTGTCTTTTTATGAACTGAATAACCCTAATTTTGATAATCTTTTTGGGTACTGTAGTCCACCCATTCCAATTATTACTTTAGTTGCCCTGCTCTGAACCGTCTCCAGCTCATAACATGAATGGTTGGCAGGGTGCAAAGCAGGAGGGGAGATGCAGGGGCCTGCGGAAGGAAAGTGTGATGGAATCAATGAGCAGGCCCGTTGGTTGCAATAAATGAAGTCTCTCTTCATTGAATAGAAAATGGGAGTAATAGTTCATAAAACAGCAAAAAAATTCACCTCTACTTTGCTTTAATTCCTGTGGAACACATAATAGGTTAACAAAGTATCTAAAATCAGTTTTTAATAATTTAAGGTGTGTTGTTTCTAAAATAGGGTCACTTCAAAACAGAATTTTTCCTTAAAAAAGAAAATTTTGGAAATGTTCTGGAAAATTTGAAAAATTGCTTCTAAAATTGTAAGCCTTCTAACGCCCTAAAAAAATAAAATGACATTCACAAAATGATACCAACATAAAGTAGAGATATGGTGAATGTTAATAGCTAGGAGGCATCAGTATCTGTTTTCAAAGCAGAAAAATATGCAAATTTTTTAAAATTTTGTTTTATACATAATAAGAAAATATATTGGCCCAAATTTGCTACTAAAGTGAAGTACTATGGGGCACATTTGTCAAGACCGGTGTTTTAGACACCGGTCTTACTAAAGGCCCATAGCTGGCGTTGGATCCGCCAAAGTTATGAAGAGGCACAAGACTCTCCATAACTTCAGTGTATCCAGTTCTGAATGTAAGACAGCTTCCTAGCTGTAATACATTTAGACCATTTTCTATGCGTTAAACAGGCAGCCTTACCCATCTATGCCACGCTCACAATTTTAGACCTACAGTGAGCGGGGAGAAGTCGCAGATATCGGTGCAAATAACCATTGCACTGAACTCTGTGCCTGAAATACGCATAGTTTATGCGTATTTCAGCATAAAAAATGACCCCCTATGTGTCATGAATTTTTTTTTTCTAAATTGCTTGGATAAGTAAAGTCATTCCAAAGTTATTACCACATAAAGTGCCATGTCAGATATACAAAATTAGACTGGGTCCTGAAGGTGTAAAGTGCCTGGGAGCTGAAGAGGAGTTTACAGTCTACTTCACTTGTGTATCATGAAATAGCCAAGTTATACCAAATAAACAAACAAATACTCTGACCACAGCTCTGCCTCACCTAGGATTAATCAACTGCATGCTTCTAACACGCTCGAAGGCCTTATTCGGACCTCAATTAGTCATGGACATGTGCTGTCCTTGTTCTCCATGGACAGCACACGTACTCATCAATTTCTAAAATGTGTATTCACACATCTGGAATTTATCACGGTCCAGTGATTTACACCATGGAAGCATGACCAAACACAGATCTTTCAGAGACATCGTCATGGATGAACCAATGACCATCTTGTCAATGTTGTCAGTTGTGATGAGCGGCAAGGGCAATAATCGAATTCGCGATATTTCGCTAATATTTGGACGAACAATCTTCATATGTTCACGAATTCAAGAATTCGTGATTTTTTTCTTGATTGGGAAAATCGGCAATGTAATATGCGCGTATTGAGCGCAATACATGCGTGGGTCACTGTTGCTACATTTTTCAAGCTGCTGGAAGTCTCCTGAGACTGGAGAAAATGACTGGCACGGCAGAACATTACAATAGCTTTATATGCAGATAGAGTGCTCCAATATATTTGCGATTGCGCAAATCGGCAATTAATGATGTGCATATTTTTGCGCAATACGCGCAACTTCACATTTTAGCAGGTCTGACTACATATTACTGATTGGTGCACTAAGTATTGTTATGAATTTGTGACATCACAGCACTGTGTCTGTAGCATTTATGTATGGACAGTAGAACATATCGCACTGCCTAACACCCTGCACTAGAACATATCAGCTACACTCTATCACGATCTAACCTACACTGACTATCTCCCACTCCTACACTAACTATCTGTCTAGCCTGTGGCTCTATGATTACAGTAAGAGCCACATAAGCTAAAATCCTCGTTTAGACTAGGGGGCTATTTGATAATTACCATGCTGAGTCCAATGTCCTACAAAAATAGTGGCGGTACTGCCGCATATATATCTTTTACCCTCTTTATAGTAACGGTACTTCCGTCTATATAGTCATCTTTGTCTCTTAGATTGATCGTTGACCCATTCGCCTTGGTTCACACTTGTGAGCTGGTAACCTGCGGATTACAATGGGACTCTATGTTGAGCCGTTGCAAATCTGTGTATTGTGTCAAGTTTCATGTGTACATCCACAGTTTTTATTTTTGATGATTTTATATGTTGATGTGTGTGAGGTACTTTAGTAAAACTATAATACTTTAGGCATGATATTCATATATATGAGAACATTGAGCATGTGACCATATTATCTGATGTGACCGCGAGACTGTGGAGCTATTGGAAGCTTATGTTGTCCTTCAGACGATGTGATGCGTCCAGCCACATGATCGGGGTTGCGATCACATGATATGATCACATGCTCTAAGGTCCTTGGACATGCGCATCCTGATGATCGGCCTGGATGGATGATCACGTGATCTGAATAATCAAGAAGGTCCTTCGACATGCGCAATGCAATGCTAGAGACGCCGGGACCCACGTGGATTGACCCCATCGTGCACTCCTGCGACCCAGTTCATCACCTACACTGAAGGTACACCTGTACACTTAGGGTTTGAAGAAGACCCACACCTGTGTTAATAATTGTCACAATTAGATTATTTTGTATTATACATGATTATGCTGAAACTGTCATGAGAAGGATTGACATCACATCGCTTTATTGAGATCTGGAACAGGTTGTGATTGTGCCAGCACACTGATAATACTGTTTGTATTAATATTTTTTAAGATATTGTCTCTAATGAATGTACTTTATTTGATGATTGTGTAATGATGTGAAGTTGCTTAAATATGTACACTGCACTGCCCACTGTGTCACTGCTTGAGAAAAATCCCATTGAGAGGATTGAAACGTCGCATGTCTGGTGAATAAAGCCTTTTTCTACTTTTCTACAAATTGGATGTGCTGCGGAATTCTTTATTTTTTTATATATATATATATATAAGCTATCTAACTATCTATCTAATGTAATGAGTGGAAAGCAACCTAACTACACTGACTATATCCCACTATCGGTACTATATACACTCACCTAAAGAATTATTAGGATCACCTGTTCTATTTCTCATTAATGCGATCATCTAGTCAACAATCTCATGGCAGTTGCTTCAATGCATGTAGGGTTGTGGTCCTGGTCAAGACAATCTCCTGAACTCCAAACTGAATGTCAGAATGGGAGAGAAAGGTGATTTAAGCAATTTTGAGCGTGGTATGGTTGTTAGTGCCAGACGGGCCGGTCTGAGTATTTCACAATCTGCTCAGTTACTGGGATTTTCACGCACAACCATTTCTAGGGTTTACAAAGAATGGTGTGAAAAGGGAAAAACATCCAGTATGCGTCAGTACTGTGGGTGAAAATGCCTTGTTGATGCTAGAGGTCAGAGGAGAATGGGCCGACTTATTCAAGCTGATAGAAGAGCAGCATTGACTGAAATAACCACTCGTTACAACCGAGGTATGCAGCAAAGCATTTGTGAAGCCACAACACGCACAACCCATCAGGCGGATGGGCTACAACAAGACCCCACCGGGTACCACTCATCTCCACTACAAATAGGAATAAGAGGCTACAATTTGCACAAGTTCACCAAAATTGGACTGTTGAAGACTGAAAAAATGTTGCCTGGTCTGATGAGTCTCGATTTCTGTTGAGACATTCAAATGGTAGAGTCCGAATTTGGCGTAAACAGAATGAGAACATGTATCCATCATGGCTTGTTACCACTGTGCAGGCTGGTGGTGCTGGTGTAATGGTGTGGGGGATGTTTTCTGGGCACACTTTAGGCCCCTTAGTGCCAATTGGCCATGGTTTAAATGCCACGGGCTACCTGAGCATTGTTTCTGACCATGTCCATCCCTTCATGACCACCATGTACCCATCCTCTGATGGCTACTTCCAGCAGGATAATGCACCATGTCACAAAGCTCGAATCATTTCAAATTAGTTTCTTGAACATGACAATGAGTTCACTGTACTAAAATGGCCCCCACAATCACCAGATCTCAACCCAATAGAGCATCTTTGGGATGTGGTGGAACGGGAGCTTCGTGCCCTGGATGTGCATCCCTCAAATCTCCATCAACTGCAAGATGCTATCCTATCAATATGGGCCAACATTTCTAAAGAATGCTATCAGCACCTTGTTGAATCAATGCCATCTAGAATTAAGGCAGTTCTGAAGGCAAAAGGGGGTCCAACACCGTATTAGTATGGTGTTCCTAATAATTCTTTAGGTGAGTGTATATAAGCTAACAAACTATCTAATGTAATTAAACAGTAAAGCACAGAGCACAGCAATGACACTGCTGTCTCTCTCAGAACTGCAGAAAATGGCTGCTGGGTAGGTTCTTATATAGTAAGGGGTAGGCAACTTTCCTATTGGTTGCTAGGGATGTTGCCAAGCTCAAAGACATTGCAGCCTTCTCATTGACCCACAAGCAATAAGGGAGGTTACTGATGGGAAAAAAAATCTAGAATATTCGAATACACATCACTATATTCAAAATATTTGTGAATTCTTGAAGTGGCAATATTCGCGATTAAAATTTGCGATTCAAATATTCTCGCCCAACACTAGTTGTCAGCACAAACGTGTGAATGTGGCTTAAGGCAGGTAAGTTGGTAATGTTGGGTGTTAGTGTGAATTATGCACTAGTTTGTAGAAATAATAGTTGACAGAGAGATAGGTTGGGTGGCCAGCATGAGCAGAGACACAGAGAGAAAGACATACACATAAACACACAAACTGCCTGTGGAGGTGGTGATGGTGAGTTCACTAAAAGAGTTCAAGAGGGGCCTGGATTAGGGTTGAGCAAACCCGAACTGCATGCTATTATTTTCTGTTATAACATGGAAAATAATAAACTCAAGTTCGGGTTCCTATTGACTTTAATAGGGTCCAGGTTCGGGGTCAAGTTCGGGTCAACTGTGACCTGAAGTTCGGCCGAACCCAGCGAACCCAAACTTCCATGGGTTCGCTTATCCCTAGCCTGGATGTATTTCTGGAATGTAATAATATTACAGGCTATAACTACTAGAGAGGGGTCGTTGATCCAGGGAGTTATTCTGATTGCCTGATTGGAGTCTGGAAGGATTTTTTTCCCCTAAAGTGGGTAAAATTGGCTTCTACCTAACATTTTTTTTTTTTGCCTTCATCTGGATCAACTTGCAGGATAACAGGCTGAACTGAATGGACAGATGTCTTTTTTCAGCCTTATAAACTATATTACTATGTTACTATTAGAGATGAGCGAATCAAAGTTGACAAAGTGAAATTCGATCCAAATTTCAGGAACAATTTGATTTGCACCAAATCCGAATTTCCTCGCGCTTTGTGGTAACGAATCACATTTTTTCCTAAAATGGCTGCTGCATGTGTGAGGACATGGAGCAAGGAACTCTGGGAAGGCTGGATCACCCATAATGCCATGCATACAGCCAATCAGCAGCCAGCCAGCCCTGTGATGTCACAGCACTATAAATAGCCTCAGCCATCTTGGATTCTGCCATTTTCGAGTGTAGTTAGAGGAGGGAGAGACGTCAGCAGGCGCTAGGGACAGTGCTAGGAAAGACTTCATTATGCTAATAAAACAATTTAGAAGTGCAGGGAAAGATTATTCAAGGTGTAGGGAAAGGATAGGGAGTAATCATTCCACAGCATTTATGTAGAACAGGGTTCAAAAGAGGAGGTTACAGCCTGGGTAATAGGAACAATCCTATTACACCTTGCTGCACTGACTGGGGATACAAATTGCCATTATAGAGCTCTGTAATTCCATCAAACCGTTCTTGTTATTGGGGTGCAATGCTGTTTGAAACAGCCATTAACAGGGTTTATTACAAGGAAATATTTCTACGTCTTATTTGGCCTTGTGCGGTGCAGTTATATGTTCCAAAGTATTTTTTTTGGCTTGTATTAGTGGGGAAAAAAGGGCTTATTAGCCATTGTGTGGTGAAGTGAGAAAATTGCAGCCCTTTTTGGCATGTATTAGTGGCACAATTTTTTTTTTATTTGCCGTTCAGCGGTGCAGTTATATGTTCTAAAGCCCTTTTTGTCGTGTATTAGTGGCAAAAGAAAAATATGTTTGCCGTTCAGCGGTGTAGTTATATGTTCTAAAGCCTTTTTTGGAGTATATCAGTGGAAAAAAATAAGGTCCTGTTTGCCATTCAGCGGTGCAGTTATATGTTATAAAGCCCTTTTTGTTGTGTATTAGTGGCAAAAGAAAAATATACTTGCCGTTCAGCAGTGCAGCTATATGTTCTAAAGCCCTTTGTTACGTGTGTTAGCTGCACAAAAAAAGTATTTCTCGTTGTGTGGTGAAGTGAGAAAATTACAGCTTTTTTTGGAGTGTACTAGTGGGGAAAAAAAGGGCTTAATAGCCGTTGTGTGGTGAAGTGAGAAAATTACAGACTTTTCTGGGGTGTATTAATGTCCTTAATGTCCTATGTCAGACAGAGAATTGCCAGACCCTGCACAGGGGAGTGGCAGAGGCCTAAATGTTTCTGGCGCAGGCACAGGTCGCAGCAGAGTAAGGGAGCAAGGCAGCAGGAGTCACAGCGAGACGACTGAGCTCCCGGTGTCATCTAGAGGTCGTGTCTTGACCAGCAACCCAGCGGTTCTTGAATGGTTGACTCGGTTATCTCTGTTTTGGATCAACTCCAGTTTTTTTTACAATAGCAATACTGATGGATTACTGACCAAATGATGAATGAGTGAAGGCGGATGCTCAACAGACAGGATCATTTTTTGGGGGGTTATTGTTCTGATGGATCAGAGGAATGGCAAAATAATTAGTGATGTCAACACAAACTTTCTGCTGACACACTCTCCACTCTGTCGGTGGCCTCTACTTGTATAAGCGTTTATTAGAACAGGTTCTGTAGACATCTATGTGGAATCAGCTGACAGAGGTGTAAAAGGAGTGCGTTTCTTCTTTGCGCTAACATCGACCTGTAAGGCTGAGTTCATACTTGAATTATTTAGTCAGTTTTAGCCCCGTGACTGCCCAAATAAGTAAAGTGTTCAGTGATTCTAAGGCCTCTTTCACACGGGCGAGTTTTCCGCCCTGGTGCAATGCGTGAGTTGAACGCATTGCACCCGCACTGAATCCTGACCCATTCATTTCTATGGGGCTGTGCACACGAGCTGTGATTTTCACGCATCACTTGTGTGTTGTGTGAAAATCGCAGCTTGCTCCACTTTGTGCGTTTTTCACGTAACGCAGGCCCTATAGAAATGAATGGGGTTGCGTGAAAATCACAAGCATCCGCAAGCAAGTGCGGATGTGGTGCAATTTTCTCGCACGGTTGCTAGGTGACGATCGGGATGGGGACCCGATTATTATTATTTCCCCTTATAACATGGTTATAAGGGAAATTAATAGCATTCTGAATACAGAATGCATAGTAAAATAGGGCTGGAGGGGTTAAAAAAAATAAAAAAATAATTTAACTCACCTTAATCCACTTGTTCGCGCAGTCGGCATCTCTTCTGTCTTCATCTGTGAGCAATAGGACCTTTGATGACGTCACTACGCTCATCATATGATCCATCACCATGGTGATGGACCATGTGATAAACACAGTGACGTCATCAAAGGTCCTATTGCTCACAGATGAAGACAGAAGAGATGCCGGCTGCGCGAACAAGTGGATTAAGGTGAGTTCAATTATATTTAAAAAGTTTTTTAACCTCTCCAGCCTTATTGTACTATGCATTCTGTATTCAGAATGCTATTATTTTCCCTTATAACCATGTTATAAGGGGAGATAATACAATCTACACTACAACTAACCCAAACCTGATCTTCTGTGAAGAATTTCGGGTCTGGGTACCACAGTCAGTTTTTTATTACACGCGTGCAAAACACATTGTACCCGCACGATAAAAACTGAACATTGGAACGCAATCACATTCAAAACCGACTGCAATTGCGTTCCTACTTGCGCGGGTTTGCCGCAATGCACCGGGACGCATCCGGACCTAATCCGGACACGCTCATCTGCAAGGGGCCTAAGAGCGGTGTCTGTCATCTGCATGTCATACTGACTCACAGTATTATTTCAATACCACAGCAGACTCCCTATGCGTGTTACTGCAAGGCACAGTGTTCTACACCACTATAAAAGCTCTCTGCAGCCAGAAAATAGCTAATTTTTAACACGATTTGCCGCAAATAAATTCAGATCGAACCCAATTATTTTTTTTTATTCAGCGAACCGAATCAATATTTTTTTGCTCATCTCCAGTTACTATGTAATATTCTATTCACCTCACAACACACAGGTATTTTCAGACAGTATAGCACCATACTTAGTAAAGAAGAGGCCAAAGCTCTTGACCAAGCATTGTTGCCCTTTGAAGCAGTTCAATGGTCGAGGTACCAGGAGTGGAAGCTCAACCTGTTTAAGATTGATAGCCGATAGGTCATGCATAATAAAATTCTAGACAACCCCTTTAAGTTAAGTAATTTTATGAGTTACATGTACTTGATTTTGTGGGACAGAGTTAACAGTATTTCCTTCATAAAAACTCCCCTTTACCAAAATAATATTCCCCTGGATTCCCTTAGGCTATTTGATCATCTTTTTTCACTCCTTTCACTTAAATTTTGTTATATTAAACACTTGTGATGACAAAGTTTTTATATATTTCATCAATTTTTAGCATCCTCTGCCAAACAGTGCCTGTATATAGTTGCACTGTACATCACAAATGTATACCATAGGCAGGGGCGGATTGTCCATAGATCCAACAGGGAAATTTGCTCGTGGGCTGATGCCTACGAGGGCCACCCAAACCCTCCCCACAGCCACCAGCAGGGTTCATAATAAACTGATTCTCTCTTATGCACCTGACCAACGGTTGCAGGTGCCCTCCTGAACTCAACTGTATTGACGTCCTCAGGACAGTGATACGGTTAAATACTATGGCACAGGTGGTAGTATTTTGTGCTGACCTATGGTATTGGTGGCCCTGCCTACTTCTGTTGCCCCAGCCTAATTGTGTTACCACATCTTCTGTCAATTTGGACCCACCTGTAATATGGGGCAACTTTTTTCCAGGGCCATTTTTAATTCCCAGTCCATCCCTGGCCACGGGATACAAGAACTCATAATATTTTGTGCATTAGTGAACTATAGTTTTCAGAAAATCCTGTTCAACTCATAGTGTAATAACAAAATAAAGATTTTGAGCCAAGTCCACTTGTAACAGTTGCTTAAACATTATTATAATCCACGATGAACATCTACAAAAATAACACATCAAAAACAGCAAACTGTAGTGTGGCAGAACCACCTCATTTCATTTCAATAAAATTCATTGCTATTGCCTCAAATTTGCACAGAACCCACTTAATATTTTTTTTTTTTAAGTGCTGATTATGTATTCACATTTCACAGGTACTTCCTAATGGAATGTATACTGCCTACTCCACCTAATTTGGTGGATAAGGGATAATGGTAAGGGACTGTTATGGGTTTGGGCTGGGCCAATTATTTCCAGTAAAGGTTAACTAAATCATAAAGGGGTTGTGCAGAGCCGTTATATTGTTGACCCTTCCTCAGGATAGGTCGGTCCTCAGGAGGTCCGACACCCGGCACCCCCCACCAATCGGAGGATGTGGTGCTCCATGTGAGTGCAGCTTCTCTTCATTACACTACATGTCCTCTCCCTTGCAGTGGTGGCATAGTGTAATTACAAACACTAGCTCCATTCAAGTGAATGTAATGAATACTTGTAATTACACTGCCCGTCCGAGACAACAGGTAGTGTAATGAAGAAAAGGAAACAGCGATCACATGGAGCACAGCTGCCTTTTCAAACAGCTGATCAGTGGGGGTGTTGGGTGTTAGATCCCTGCCAATCTGGAATCTATGACCTATCCTGAGGATAGGTCATCAATATAAAACCGCATATAAGACATTAAAGATATTTGTATGCTTCCAAATTTGTAGCAACAATTTGAGGAAGGCATTATCCGTTGCCATCCCCTGTGCACAAAGCCGTTCAATCACAACATGGTTTGAAGGTTCGGTGAGGAGAAACTCAAATGGTCTGAACAGGGCGCTGCCTTCATACCATCAAATACCTCCAGGATGAAATGGAATGCTAAACCAGACCTAGTTGCTCAATATCGCAATGTCCCACAAATAATCTTTTGACTAAATTCCTACAGACAAACTCCCAAATCTTGTGTAAAGGTTGTGGGAGCTCCTATAGCTGCCAAGGAGAGTCCAACCCTAAATTAATGGCCATGGATTCGGATTGGGATGTCCAAAAATCTCATATAGGTGTGATATCAGGTGTCCAGATTATGATTTCTTGGAAGTTTAATTAGCCATTTAACACAATGATCTTACTCATCTTAGGGTGGGTTCACACTAGCATTATGGATTCCGTTATGGCTTTCCGTTAAAACCAATAACGGAATCCATAAGACGGAAGGACGCATCCGTTCTTCTGCCCATAGACTTGTATTATGACGGAATGCAAAACGGAAGCCTTTAAAAGTCTATGGGAATCAAAACGGATCCGTCTGTGTCCCGTTATGCAAGACGGAAAGCAAAGTCCTGTCGACTTTGTTTTCCATCTTGCATAACGTGACCCAGACGGATCCGTTATGCTTTCCCATAGACTTCTATTAGGACGGAAAGCAAACAGAATGCCTTTTAACCCCTTCACGCATTATGATGTACAAGTACGTCATTGTGTGACAGGGGATGTATGGAGCGGGCCTCTGCAGTGAGCCCGCTCCATACGCACGATCTGTCGGCTGCCATTCAACCCCTCAGGTGCCGCAATCAAGGCTGATCGTGGCACCTGTGACGTGATGCGCCTCCATCTTCCTTCCGATCGGAGCCCCCGCAGTGAAATCGCAGTACAGTTCGTTACGCAAAAAACAAGCCCTTATAAAGCTCTGTAGACCGCAATATAAAAAAGCTATAGCTGTCAGAATATAGCGAAGCAAAGAAAATTTTAATTTTTCAAAAGATGTAATTTTTAATAGTAAAAAAATAATTGTTCAAGTTTGATATCTCTGCATTCGAATTGAGCTGCAGAATAAGAATGTCAGGTCATTTTTAGTGCATAGTGAACGCTGTGATGTCAAAACCCCAAAAACTTTGGTGGAATTTTTAAATTTTTTTCAATTTTGCCACACAAATATTTTTTTTCCCTTTTTTATAATACAATACATGGTAAATTAAATGGTGTCATTAAAAAATGCATCTTGTCCCGCAAAAAATAAGCCCTCATATAGCTATGTGAACGGAAAAATAAAAAAAGTTATGGCTTTTGGAACATGAGGAGGACAAATCAAAAAAGTAAAAATTTAAATAGGCCTGGTCTTGAAGGGGTTAAAGGCTTCCGATTTGCATTCTGTCTGGACCAAGTTATAACGGAAAGCCATAACGGAATCCCTAACGCTAGTGTGAACCCACCCTTAGTGGCTTGTATGATATTTTACCACTGAATTTCATAGAAGTACAATGCCTATTTTGTCTTCATTACTTCATTGAATGTCTTGTGTTTTAACTAATTTTACTGAGCCAGTCTGATTCCTTTCTTCCAGTTACTTTTCTAATCATCGGGCTCATTACAATTCAGCTCCCACAGGCCCGAACTTTGATTGACTGACTGATTTTCTCAACTATGTCCATGCTTGGCAGGCATTTAATAGTAATTAAAGATTTCTCTAATCTTTTCAAAGGCTACTCAGATAATCAAAAGACAGTCGCTGTGATTGATAGTCACTGTCAAGTAAACTGTAAGACAAAATGTTGCAACACATTTTCCCAGGAAAAATAAAATCCCAGAGATAAAGAGTTTCAGCACTATACAAAGCATAATTTATAACGTATCAATTTTATTTAAAGAAATGTTTCTTATTTATGGAATACTAAAAGAAAGAGAAAGATTTACTACCGAAGTAGGGTTTCTTGTGTGATCATATTTCCCCGTGGTCATACAGCATCTTTTATACAGTTAGAAGTCTTTTGCAGTGTCTGACAGATCAAATACAAATTCATAGTAATAAAACGAACTCAACGGTAGCCTTGGCTGCTGAGAGATTAAGACAGGAAGAGAATCCTGTGGGGTTTGAAATAATGAGAAGGAATGGCTAAACCAACAGCGGCATTAAAAGGGCAAGAACAGCTAAAGAGTCTCCGGAGGTCATCAGCAAAAAACATATTATTTCAGTATACATCCTTTTGATGTAGTGTTTTGTAGATGAGGTCTGTAGTGCCACCAGAGCTAATAAATCACTTCTGCTGATGACAAGCAAAGCACCTGTGCTTTATCATACAGGAGGCCTTGTAAATTACTGAAAGAAGCAATCGGTGACTCATGCAGGCAGGTTCTGGCACAAGGATCCCATACACTCTGAAGCATGTTAGTCCTGTCTTTCTAATTAGATTTAATGGAAATCAGAGGCAGTCATGTGTACTTTAAAAAAAATGAAGGTAGAGATAAAATCAGACAGAAATAATCATAAAAAGAAATGAGTGGAAATTCTTGAAAAGATCAAGCATTTGCTAGAAATTCTAAATGTTGTCTTTCTGCTTGTGATATCTACACGCCGGTGCATCTACGCAAAGAAGACAAACTAGGAAAATATAAAAGGTATTCTCAAAAAAGAAAATTAATCTCTCATTGTGCCTTCTAATCTCTATTCAATTTAAGCTATTGAATGCAATGACGTCCACAAGACAGATCCCAGAAGACCTGACTGCTTGCCCTTTAAAAACAGCAGATCTCTGCCAGGTTTCTGAGATCAGCATTGAGGATTAAAGTAGAACTCCCACGAAAAATGTTTATTCTCTGACCTGTTAGAGAGGTGCATGATGTAATCTGTAGTGAATGTAATCTTCTTACCAGTGACTGTATTTGTGAGTTATCCACTCCCTTCTGATCCTCAGCTGTGTCATGTGACCAATACTCTGATCTCCAACTGACACAGGACAGGAAGTCAGTTACTTCTCTATTAATTCCTATGAACCTGACATTGAGGCTCCCATAGGAATACATAGAGATACTGACTTCCTGTCCACACATACGATGCTGTGTTAGTTAGAAAGTCTGATTGTTGGTCACATGACACAGCTGAGGATCAGAAGGGAGGGGATAACTCACAAATACAGACACTGGTAAAAAAGATTGCCTTCACCAAAGATTACATGATGAACCTTTCCAGCAGATCAGAGAATCACATTTATTGTGGGAGTTCCTCTTTAAAGGGGTAGTCTTATTTCAGCAAGGGGCATTTATCTTGTAGAGAAAGTTCATACAAGACACTTACCGAAATATATTGTTATTATCCATATTGCTTCTTGTTTTGGCTAGACTCATTTTTCCATCACATTATACACTCTTCGTTTCCATGGTTATGACCACCCTGCAATCCAGCAGTGATGGTCATGCTTGCACACTATAGGAAAAAGCTCCAGCCTATGTGCGCTCTTATGGTACTGGCCGGTGCTTTTTTCTATAGTGTGCAAGTGCGGCCACCAATGCTGGATTGCAAGGTGGTCGTAACTATAGAAAAGATAAGTCTGTAATGTGAAAAATGAATCCAACAACATGGATAATAACAATACATTAGTAAGTGCCTTGTATTAACTTTCTCTATGTGATAAATGCCACATGCTGAAGCAAGACAACCCCTTTAAGAAAAACCATTGCAATCAGTGTTAGGCAGGTGTTGTCACTGGGGCAGATTTATCAAAGCTGGCGTAAGGGAAAAATGGTATTGTTGCCACTAGCAAGCAATCAGATTCCAACTCTCATTTTTCAGATCTCTTTTGGAAAATGACATGTGGAATCTGAATGTTTGCTATGGTCAACTAAACCAGTTTTCCTTTACAACAGTTTTGCTAAATCTCCCCCACTGAGTGTGGTTAGAGTATTGGCTACAGCTATGGTGTTCTGACTGCTAAGCTAGCTTCCCATATGTATTAGTCTGATCTCTGATACCCAGGGAAAAAAGCAACTGGCTGGCACAATTCATCCACAACATCGCCCTTTGCCATGACTATTTTTAGTGTTGAAGTACAGTATGTCGCTGATCCCAGATAGAGATGAGCGAAGTTTTAAAAAATTTGATTTAGTAGCTTCGCTGAAGTTTGACAAGAAATTCGATTAGTTACTAACAAATTCCGTTCCCGTTTGTAAAGGCCACTTAGACAGAAGTGCACCCGTCTAATGGCCGTTAAAATCGATAATACGCTAGTGCAGTATGGCCATTTGGGTTTAAAAAAAAAATCACTACCTCATTCACTTGCTTGCGCAGAGGCAGTCTGCTCCTCTCATGATATCACCATGTGATCACACTGTAGCACGCGGTGACATAATCGCGCTTAGCACAGATCCTTCGGCAGTTCTTTTTCAATCAGTAGAGGAGCAGACTGCCTCTGTGCGAGCAATTGGATAAGGTGAGGATTTTTATTTTCATTCTTTCTAAGACAACTCCAGCCACCATGTTAGGAAAAATGAATAATTACCAAGAAGCACAAGGAAAATAGGCTTTGTTTAGAATCTAATTGTTCCTAAAATTCGGACCAATTTCCACTTTTCTTCACTCAACATTAATCCCAGGACTTAGTAGGACCAAGCTGGTCCAGCGATTGTTTCCCCGGATAATGTAGTGGAAGAAGAACCAGATAAAATAAGTATGGGTTGGAGGCAAATAAAGACACTTTAACCACCTCCGGACCGCCTAACGCACATGTGCGTTCCGGAGGTGGCAGCGCTGCGCACAGTCACGCATATACGCGTCATCTCGCGAGATGCGAGATGACGCGAATATGCGCGCGCGCATGCGCAGTTCGCGCCGGCATTTCGCACAGCAGTATTTCGTCAGCAACCTGCCAGCCAATGATCGTGGCTGGCAGGTTGCTGATTTTTAAAAAATCCAATCAAAGTGCCAGATAGCAGATCATATTTGTAAATATGATCTGTTATATGGCTGCCTGCTCCTCTGCTGGTTCTTTTCGTCGGTTGGATCCAGCAGAGGAGCAGGCTTCACAGTGAGTACACCAACACTACACTATAGCCCCTGATCACCCCCCTGAACCCCAATTAACCCTTTGATCACCCCTGTCAATCACAAGTGAAAAGAAAAAAGTGATCAGTGCAAACTGTCACTTTTTTTTTTCACTGTTATTGACCGTTAGGTTTTAGGTATAGTTTAGGTCCCTTGGTTAGGTAGTTAGCGATCAGTTAGCGCCCAGCCCACCGCACCGCAGTCCGTTATTCGCTGATTAGCGTATCGCGAATCAGCATTTGTACTTTTATAGTATCTGGAAGTGATCAAAACTGATCACGGTCAGATCTATGATTGTATTAGTGTCACTTTAGTTCGCCCTCCACCCAAAACGCAGTGTTTGCCCGATCAGGCCTGATCGGTCGCCCACACGTGCGTTCGCCCACACCCGCCCCACCGCAGTGACAAAAAAAAAAAATTTTTTTTATCACTGCACATTCACTTTACACGCACTGCGGCGATAAAAAAATCAGTTTTGATATTTTTTATCAACCGCAGCGGCCTCCGGTACTTCGCTAGCCTTCCCTTTGTAAGACAGGCTTGCTTTTTTTTTCTTGGGTAGTCTCAGGGAATACCCCTAAATTTAGTTGCCCACATGTCTAACAGGGGGTATTCCTCTGAAGAGGCCTACAGGCTTCTGACCCAGTCGGATGAGGAGTGGGAACCCTCATCTGATGAATCCAGCGGGTCAGAATACGAACCTGTAGAAAGCAGTGGCTCTCTGACCCAAAGTTCGGACGAGGAGGCTGAGGTCCCTGATACCACCAGGCGTACCCGGCCCCGTGTCGCTAGACCGCAGGTTGCGCAGGATCCGCTTCAAGAGCAGCAGAGTGGGGCTGGTGCTGTCGGATTACGTGGTGAGGCATACACCAGCAGCCCAGCCCTCCCTGGACCTAGTACCAGCACTGCCGTACAACCTGGTGAAGTAGCGAGCACCAGAAGGGCAGTTGAAGCTGGTACGGTGGCACGTGCAGTAGTGACCCCGTCGCAGCCACCGCAAAGACGTGCCCGTAGAGCCCCTAGAATCCCAGAGGTGCTGGCAAACCCTGATTGGCAGTCCCCAACTTCAGCCGCACCTGTAGTTTTCCCTTTCACTGCCCAGTCTGGAGTTCGGGTTGAGACGGCTCAGATCGTTTCGGCCCTGGGATTTTTTGAGCTGTTCTTGACTGCGGAGCTTTTAGACATAGTTGTGGCCGAAACAAACAGGTATGCCACACAATTTATCACCGCTAACCCGGGAAGCTTTTATGCCCAGCCTTTCCGGTGGAAACCAGTCCAAGTTTCCGAACTTAAAACTTTTCTGGGCCTCCTCCTCAACATGCGCCTGACAAAAAAGCATGAATTGCGGTCATATTGGTCCACGAACCCGATTCATCACATGCCCATGTTCTCTGCTGCCATGTCCAGGGCACGTTTTGAGGCCATCCTGCGGTTCCTGCACTTTAGTGACAACACCGCCTCCCGTCCCAGGGGCCACCCTGCTTTTGACCGGCTCCACAAAATTCGGCCCCTCATAGACCATTTCAACCAGAAATTTGCAGATATTTATACCCTAGAGCAAAACATCTGCATAGACGAGTCCCTGATACATTTTACCGGGTGCCTTGGCTTCAAACAATACATCCCAAGCAAGCGCGCCCGGTATGGGGTCAAATTGTATAAGCTCTGTGAAAGGGCCACAGGCTATACCCACAAATTTCGGGTCCATGAGGGAAAAGATCAGACCCTGGAGCCGGTCGGTTGCCCTGACTACCTGGGGAGCAGTGGGAAGACAGTTTGGGACTTGGTGTCACCCTTATTCGGCAAGGGGTACCATCTTTATGTGGACAATTTTTACACAAGTGTGGCCCTCTTTAGGCATTTGTTTCTAGAACGGATTGGCGCCTGTGGTACCGCGCGAACTAGTCGCGCGGGCTTCCCCCAACGGCTCGTTACCACCCGTCTTGCAAGGGGGCAGAGGGCCGCACTGTGTAACGAAGAACTGCTCGCGGTGAAATGGAGAGACAAGCGTGACGTTTACATGCTCTCCTCCATTCACGCAGACACGACAATACAAATTGAGCGAGCAACCCGTGTCATTGAAAAGCCCCTCTCAGTCCACGACTATAACCTCCACATGGGAGGGGTCGACTTCAATGACCAGATGTTGTCTCCGTATTTAGTTTCCCGACGCACCAGACGCTGGTATAAGAAGGTGTCTGTATATTTAATTCAATTGGCTCTGTACAATAGTTTTGTTCTCTACAGTAAGGCTGGGAGAACTGGATCCTTCCTCAAATTTCAGGAAGAGATCATCGAGAACCTCCTGTATCCAGGAGGTTCCGTGGCCCCAACCACCAGTGTAGTTAGCCGTCTACACGAGCGACATTTCCCCAATGTCGTTCCTGGTACCTCAACCCAACAGTCACCCCGAAAAAGATGTCGTGTCTGTAGCAGGAGTGGAATAAGGCGTGACACCCGCTATTTCTGTCCTGACTGTCCGGACCACCCTGCCCTATGCTTTGGAGAGTGTTTCCGGAAGTACCACTCACAGGTACACTATTAGCATAGGGATCATCTCACCAGGACAGGCACACAGGGCTATTAGGGCCCATTCACTCACTGCTGCTGCAAACGTCTCCTTTCACATGGGACAAAGTGCATAACGCACTTCGCCACATCTTTGGGCGATTTGCGCTTTGCACATTGACCCATGGGGAAGGAGAGGTTTGTTCTATAAAGGTAAAAAAAAAAAAAAAAAAAAAAAAAAAACAGGTAAGCAAACAGGTTAATGTTTAGTTCCAAAAGTTAAAGTTACATGTTCTGTTCCAAAGTTAATAAAATTATTGCGTTGTGGCCTGTTTTTTTTTTTGTTTTTGTTTTTTTACCTTCCAGGTGGACCAACCGATCTACTAGCTGCAGCACCGATGTGCATTCTGACAGAAGCATTGCGCTGCTGTCAGATTACACGCAAGTCGGTGTATGCGGCGCTGCAAGACGGGATTTTCTCCTCTGCAGTGACTGATACGTTTGCCGAGGCATACGAGCTGAGGAGGAGGCGGCGTTCCTATGCTTTGGCAAACACTTTGTATATATATATATATAAAAAAAAAAATCCCGGCAATGATTTATTCATCCACATCGATTGATGCGAATGGAGAAATCTGGTTTGCCAGGGCATACGAGCTAAGTGGGTATGGATGTAGGGCGGAGCTCCTATGTCCTGGCAGACGCCTTTCCCCTCCATTTTTTTTTTTGGGCAGAGATTTTTTCATCCACATTGATCGATGCGACTGAAGAAATCTGTGCCGTTCATTTTTTTCTTTCAGCCCAGAAGATGAACGGAAAAAAAAATCTCATTACCTGTATGCTCAATATAAGGAGAATAGCAGAAACTCCTAATGCTGGCCATACATGTAATGATTGCGGAGACCCTCAAATGCCAGGGCAGTACAAACACCCCACAACTGACCCCATTTTGGAAAGAAGACACCCCAAGGTATTTGCTGAGGGGCATATTGAGTCCATGAAAGATTTAAATTTTTGTCCTAAGTTAGCGGAAAGTGAGACTTTGTGAGAAAAAACAAAAAAAAATCAATTTCCGCAAACTTATGCGAAAAAAAAAAATTTCTATGAACTTGCCAGGCCCCTCATTGGATACCTTGGGGTGTCTTCTTTCCAAAGTGGGGTCACATGTGGGGTATTTATACTGCCCTGGCTTTTTAGGGGCCCTAAAGCGTGAGAAGAAGTCTGGGATCCAAATGTCTAAAAATGCCCTCCTAAAAGGAATTTGGGCACCTTTGCGCATCTAGGCTGCAAAAAAGTGTGACACATCTGGTATCGCCCTACTCAGGAGAATACCTTGGGGTGTCTTCTTTCCAAAATGGGGTCACTTGTGGCGTAGTTATACTGCCCTGGCAATTTAGGGGCCCAAATGTGTGAGAAGAACTTTGCAATCAAAATGTGTAAAAAATGGCCTGCAAAATCCGAAAGGTGCACTTTGGAATATGCGCCCCTTTGCCCACCTTGGCAGCAAAAAAGTGTGACACATCTGGTATCGCCGTACTCAGGAGAAGTTGGGGAATGTGTTTTGGGGTGTCATTTTACATATACCCATGCTGGGTGAGAAAAATATCTTGGTCAAATGCCAACTTTGTATAAAAAAATGGGAAAAGTTGTCGTTTGCCAAGATATTTCTCTCACCCAGCATGGGTATATGTAAAATGACACCCCAAAACACATTCCCCAACTTCTCCTGAGTACGGCGATACCAGATGTGTGACACTTTTTTGATGCCAAGGTGGGAGAAGTACCTTGCAATCAAAATGTGTAAAAAATGGCCTGCAAAATCCGAAAGGTGCACTTTGGAATATGTGCCCCTTTGCCCACCTTGGCTGCAATAAAGTGTCACACATGTGGTATCGCCGTACTCAGGAGAAGTTGGGGAATGTGTTTTGGGGTGTCATTTTACATATACCCATGCTGGGTGAGAAAAATATCTTGGTCAAATGCCAACTTTGTATAAAAAAATGGGAAAAGTTGTCTTTTGCCAAGATATTTCTCTCACCCAGCATGGGTATATGTAAAATGACACCCCAAAACACATTCCCCAACTTCTCCTGAGTACAGCGATACCAGATGTGTGACACTTTTTTGATGCCAAGGTGGGCAAAGGGGCACATATTCCAAAGTGCACCTTTCGGATTTTGCAGGCCATTTTTTACACATTTTGATTGCAAAGTACTTCTCACACATATGGGCCCCTAAATTGCCAGGGCAGTATAACTACCCCACAAGTGACCCCATTTTGGAAAGAAGACACCCCAAGGTATTCTGTGAGGGGCATGGTGAGTTCCTAGAATTTTTTATTTTTTGTCGCAAGTTAGTGGAATATGAGACTTTGTAAGAAAAAAAAAAAAAAAAAAAAAAAACATTATCATTTTCCGCTAACTTGTGACAAAAAAAAATTCTAGGAACTCGCAGTGCCCCTCACGGAATACCTTAGGGTGTCTTCTTTCCAAAATGGGGTCACTTGTGGCGTAGTTATACTGCCCTGGCAATTTAGGGGCCCAAATGTGTGAGAAGAACTTTGCAATCAAAATGTGTAAAAAATGGCCTGCAAAATCCGAAAGGTGCACTTTGGAATATGCGCCCCTTTGCCCACCTTGGCAGCAAAAAAGTGTGACACATCTGGTATCGCCGTACTCAGGAGAAGTTGGGGAATGTGTTTTGGGGTGTCATTTTACATATACCCATGCTGGGTGAGAAAAATATCTTGGTCAAATGCCAACTTTGTATAAAAAAATGGGAAAAGTTGTCGTTTGCCAAGATATTTCTCTCACCCAGCATGGGTATATGTAAAATGACACCCCAAAACACATTCCCCAACTTCTCCTGAGTACGGCGATACCAGATGTGTGACACTTTTTTGATGCCAAGGTGGGCAAAGGGGCGCATATTCCAAAGTGCACCTTTCGGATTTCACCGGTCATTTTTTACAGATTTTGATTGCAAAGTACTTCTCACACATATGGGCCCCTAAATTGCCAGGGCAGTATAACTACCCCACAAGCGACCCCATTTTGGAAAGAAGACACCCCAAGGTATTCTGTGAGGGGCATGGTGAGTTCCTAGAATTTTTTATTTTTTGTCGCAAGTTAGTGGAATATGAGACTTTGTAAGAAAAAAAAAAAAAAAAAAAAAAACATTATCATTTTCCGCTAACTTGTGACAAAAAAAAATTCTAGGAACTCGCAGTGCCCCTCACGGAATACCTTAGGGTGTCTTCTTTCCAAAATGGGGTCACTTGTGGCGTAGTTATACTGCCCTGGCAATTTAGGGGCCCAAATGTGTGAGAAGAACTTTGCAATCAAAATGTGTAAAAAATGGCCTGCAAAATCCGAAAGGTGCACTTTGGAATATGCGCCCCTTTGCCCACCTTGGCAGCAAAAAAGTGTGACACATCTGGTATCGCCGTACTCAGGAGAAGTTGGGGAATGTGTTTTGGGGTGTCATTTTACATATACCCATGCTGGGTGAGAAAAATATCTTGGTCAAATGCCAACTTTGTATAAAAAAATGGGAAAAGTTGTCGTTTGCCAAGATATTTCTCTCACCCAGCATGGGTATATGTAAAATGACACCCCAAAACACATTCCCCAACTTCTCCTGAGTACGGCGATACCAGATGTGTGACACTTTTTTGATGCCAAGGTGGGCAAAGGGGCGCATATTCCAAAGTGCACCTTTCGGATTTCACCGGTCATTTTTTACAGATTTTGATTGCAAAGTACTTCTCACACATATGGGCCCCTAAATTGCCAGGGCAGTATAACTACGCCACAAGTGACCCCATTTTGGAAAGAAGACACCCCAAGGTATTCCGTGAGGGGCATGGCGAGTTCCTAGAATTTTTTATTTTTTGTCGCAAGTTAGTGGAATATGAGACTTTGTAAGGAAAAAAGAGAAAAAAAAATCATCATTTTCCGCTAACTTGTGACAAAAAATAAAAAATTCTAGGAACTCGCCATGCCCCTCACGGAATACCTTGGGGTGTCTTCTTTCCAAAATGGGGTCACTTGTGGCGTAGTTATACTGCCCTGGCAATTTAGGGGCCCAAATGTGTGAGAAGTACCTTGCAATCAAAATGTGTAAAAAATGACCGGCGAAACCCGAAAGGTGCACTTTGGAATATGTGCCCCTTTGCCCACCTAGGCTGCAATAAAGTGTCACACATGTGGTATCGCCGTACTCAGGAGAAGTTGGGGAATGTGTTTTGGGGTGTCATTTTACATATACCCATGCTGGGTGAGAAAAATATCTTGGTCAAATGCCAACTTTGTATAAAAAAATGGGAAAAGTTGTCTTTTGCCAAGATATTTCTCTCACCCAGCATGGGTATATGTAAAATGACACCCCAAAACACATTCCCCAACTTCTCCTGAGTACGGCGATACCACATGTGTGACACTTTTTTGCTGCCAAGGTGGGCAAAGGGGCGCATATTCCAAAGTGCACCTTTCGGATTTCACCGGTCATTTCTTACACATTTTGATTGCAAAGTTCTTCTCACACATTTGGGCCCCTAAATTGCCAGGGCAGTATAACTACCCCACAAGTGACCCCATTTTGGAAAGAAGACACCCCAAGGTATTCTGTGAGGGGCATGGTGAGTTCCTCGAATTTTTTATTTTTTGTCGCAAGTTAGTGCAATATGAGACTTTGTAAGAAAAAAATAAATAAAAAAATCATCATCATTTTCCGCTAACTTGTGACAAAAAAGTTCTATGAACTCACTATGCCCATCAGCGAATACCTTAGGGTGTCTACTTTCCGAAATGGGGTCATTTGTGGGGGTTTTCTACTGTCTGGGCATTGTAGAACCTCAGGAAACATGACAGGTGCTCAGAAAATCAGAGCCGTTTCAAAAAGCGGAAATTCACATTTTTGTACCATAGTTTGTAAATGCTATAACTTTTACCCAAACCATTTTGTTTTTGCCCAAACATTTTTTTTTTATCAAAGACATGTAGAACTATAAATTTAGCGAAAAATTTATATATGGATGTCGTTTTTTTTGCAAAATTTCACAGCTGAAAGTGAAAAATGTCATTTTTTTGCAAAAAAATCGTTACATTTTGATTAATAACAAAAAAAGTAAAAATGTCAGCAGCAATAAAATACCACCAAATGAAAGCTCTATTAGTGAGAAGAAAAGGAGGTAAAATTCATTTGGGTGGTAAGTTGCATGACCGAGCGATAAACGGTGAAAGGAGTGTAGTGCCGAAGTGTAAAAAGTGGCCTGGTCATGAACGGGGTTTCACCTAGCGGGGCTGAAGTGGTTAAAATGTATAATGGGAGAAACATAATGAGACCAGGATTCAGTAGCATGCTTAAACCGGCCAGTGGTCAATTGAGATGGCCTTGTGGTTCGCCCAGCAGTTGTTTCACAGTGAACTTTTCTCGTTCGCAATTCGCTGAACATGCGAACATATGGCTATATTTGCATGCGCCATTTTTTTTGCATAGCGCCGAACTTTGACCCATGACACATCAGGTGGGACAGGACAGCCAATTTAGACGTTTCAGCACATGGACACACCCCTAACCCTATAACAGAACCCATTATCAGGGCTCCAGATGGCGACGGTCGCCATTGCGATTTTGTAGTCTTGTCGCCATTTGCGCCTAGACCCTCTGCTGCTCTGCCTCTTTCACATTAAACTGACATGGCACGCGCTGCTGTCAGCGCTTGCCATGTTCTTCTCAACAGCACAGGGGAGAAGGAGGCAGTCCCTCCCCCCTGTACCGCTGCTGCCGCTGCTACCAATGGCCTGATAGCAGGGAGGGGCTGTGGCCACTGCGCCACCAATGAATAAAGTTTATGCTTAATACAAACGCAGGCTGCGCTGCTATCCGCCGCTATTAACCCCTCAGGTGCCGCACCCCCAACCCCAGTATTATAAAGTAGAATCATTGTATTCTTATTATTGGTGGCAGTGGCAGTTCCGATCGGAGCCCCAGCAGTGTAAGCCTGGGGCTCTGATCGGTTACCATGACAGCCAGGATGCAATTAAAGCCCTTGCTGCCATAGTCGGCTACCTGCTGCTGTGTGCACAAAGCACAGAGTAGTGGGGAGAGTGTAAGTTCCTATTCACTCTGATAGAGCTCTATCAGGGTGAATAGGACAAGGGATGAAAGATCCCAGGTTCTAGCCCATAAGGAGGGAAATAGTTATTAAATAAAAAGTAAAAAAAAAAAGGTTAAAACAAAACACCAAAATATTAAGTTTAAATCACCCCCTTGCCCAATATAACTAGAGTTGAGCGAACACCTGGATGTTCGGGTTCGAGAAGTTCGGCCGAACATCCCGGAAATGTTCGGGTTCGGGATCCGAACCCGATCCGAACTTCGTCCCGAACCCGAACCCCATTGAAGTCAATGGGGACCCGAACTTTTCGGCACTAAAAAGGCTGTAAAACAGCCCAGGAAAGAGCTAGAGGGCTGCAAAAGGCAGCAACATGTAGGTAAATCCCCTGCAAACAAATGTGGATAGGGAAATGAATTAAAATAAAAATTAAATAAATAAAAATTAACCAAAATCAATTGGAGAGAGGTTCCATAGCAGAGAATCTGGCTTCCCGTCACCCACCACTGGAACAGTCCATTCTCAGATATTTAGGCCCCGGCACCCAGGCAGAGGAGAGAGGTCCCGTAACAGAGAATCTGTCTTCATGTCAGCAGAGAATTAGTCTGCATGTCATAGCAGAGAATGAGGCTTCACGTCAGCCACCACTGCAACAGTCCATTGGCATATATTTAGGCCCAGCACCCAGGCAGAGGAGGGAGGTCCCGTAACAGAGAATCTGTCTTCATGTCAGCAGAGAATTAGTCTGCATGTCATAGCAGAGAATGAGGCTTCACGTCAGCCACCACTGCAACAGTCCATTGGCATATATTTAGGCCCAGCACACACACAGGCAGAGGAGAGAGGTCCCGTAACAGAGAATCTGGCTTCATGTCAGCAGAGAATCAGTCTGCATGTCATAGCAGAGAATGAGGCTTCACGTCAGCCACCACTGCAACAGTCCATTGGCATATATTTAGGCCCAGCACACACACAGGCAGAGGAGAGAGGTCCCGTAACAGAGAATCTGGCTTCATGTCAGCAGAGAATCAGTCTGCATGTCATAGCAGAGAATGAGGCTTCACGTCAGCCACCACTGCAACAGTCCATTGGCATATATTTAGGCCCAGCACCCAGGCAGAGGAGGGAGGTCCCGTAACAGAGAATCTGTCTTCATGTCAGCAGAGAATTAGTCTGCATGTCATAGCAGAGAATGAGGCTTCACGTCAGCCACCACTGCAACAGTCCATTGGCATATATTTAGGCCCAGCACACACACAGGCAGAGGAGAGAGGTCCCGTAACAGAGAATCTGGCTTCATGTCAGCAGAGAATCAGTCTGCATGTCATAGCAGAGAATGAGGCTTCACGTCAGCCACCACTGCAACAGTCCATTGGCATATATTTAGGCCCAGCACACACACAGGCAGAGGAGAGAGGTCCCGTAACAGAGAATCTGGCTTCATGTCAGCAGAGAATCAGTCTGCATGTCATAGCAGAGAATGAGGCTTCACGTCAGCCACCACTGCAACAGTCCATTGGCATATATTTAGGCCCAGCACCCAGGCAGAGGAGGGAGGTCCCGTAACAGAGAATCTGTCTTCATGTCAGCAGAGAATTAGTCTGCATGTCATAGCAGAGAATGAGGCTTCACGTCAGCCAACACTGCAACAGTCCATTGGCATATATTTAGGCCCAGCACCCAGGCAGAGGAGGGAGGTCCCGTAACAGAGAATCTGTCTTCATGTCAGCAGAGAATTAGTCTGCATGTCATAGCAGAGAATGAGGCTTCACGTCAGCCACCACTGGAACAGTCCATTCTCAGATATTTAGGCCCCGGCACCCAGGCAGAGGAGAGAGGTCCCGTAACAGAGAATCTGTCTTCATGTCAGCAGAGAATTAGTCTGCATGTCATAGCAGAGAATGAGGCTTCACGTCAGCCACCACTGCAACAGTCCATTGGCATATATTTAGGCCCAGCACCCAGGCAGAGGAGAGAGGTCCCGTAACAGACAATCTGGCTTCATGTCAGCAGAGAATCAGTCTTCATATCATAGCAGAGAATCAGGCTTCACGTCACCCACCACTGTAAGAGTCAATTTTCATAAATTTAGGCCCAGAACCCAGGCAGAGGAGAAAGGTCCCGTAACAGACAATCTGGCTTCATGTCAGCAGAGAATCAGTCTTCATATCATAGCAGAGAATCAGGCTTCACGTCACCCACCACTGTAAGAGTCAATTTTCATAAATTTAGGCCCAGAACCCAGGCAGAGGAGAAAGGTCCCGTAACAGACAATCTGGCTTCATGTCAGCAGAGAATCAGTCTTCATATCATAGCAGAGAATCAGGCTTCACGTCACCCACCACTGTAAGAGTCAATTTTCATAAATTTAGGCCCAGAACCCAGGCAGAGGAGAAAGGTCCCGTAACAGACAATCTGGCTTCATGTCAGCAGAGAATCAGTCTTCATATCATAGCAGAGAATCAGGCTTCACGTCACCCACCACTGTAAGAGTCAATTTTCATAAATTTAGGCCCAGAACCCAGGCAGAGGAGAAAGGTCCCGTAACAGACAATCTGGCTTCATGTCAGCAGAGAATCAGTCTTCATATCATAGCAGAGAATCAGGCTTCACGTCACCCACCACTGTAAGAGTCAATTTTCATAAATTTAGGCCCAGAACCCAGGCAGAGGAGAAAGGTCCCGTAACAGACAATCTGGCTTCATGTCAGCAGAGAATCAGTCTTCATATCATAGCAGAGAATCAGGCTTCACGTCACCCACCACTGTAAGAGTCAATTTTCATAAATTTAGGCCCAGAACCCAGGTAGAGGAGAAAGGTCCCGTAACAGACAATCTGGCTTCATGACAGCAGAGAATCAGTCTGCATGTCATAGCAGAGAATCAGGCTTCACGTCAGCCACCACTGCAACAGTCCATTGTCATAAATTTAGGCCCAGCACCCAGGCAGAGGAGAGAGGTCCCGTAACAGACAATCTGGCTTCATGTCAGCAGAGAATTAGTCTGCATGTCATAGCAGAGAATCAGGCTTCATGTCAGCCACCACTGCAACAGTCCATTGGCATATATTTAGGCCTAGCACACAGGCAGAGGAGAGGTTCATTCAACTTTGGGTAGCATCGCAATATAATGGTAAAATGAAAATAAAAATAGGATTGAATGAGGAAGTGCCCTGGAGTCCAATAATATATGGTTATGGGGAGGTAGTTAATGTCTAATCTGGACAAGGGACGGACAGGTCCTGTGGGATCCATGCCTGGTTCATTTTTATGAACGTCAGCTTGTCCACATTGGCTGTAGACAGGCGGCTGCGTTTGTCTGTAATGACGCCCCCTGCCGTGCTGAATACACGTTCAGACAAAACGCTGGCTGCCGGGCAGGCCAGCACCTCCAAGGCATAAAAGGCTAGCTCTGGCCACGTGGACAATTTAGAGACCCAGAAGTTGAATGGGGCCGAACCATCAGTCAGTACGTGGAGGGGTGTGCACACGTACTGTTCCACCATGTTAGTAAAATGTTGCCTCCTGCTAACACGTTGCGTATCAGGTGGTGGTGCAGTTAGCTGTGGCGTGTTGACAAAAGTTTTCCACATCTCTGCCATGCTAACCCTGCCCTCAGAGGAGCTGGCCGTGACACAGCTGCCTTGGCGACCTCTTGCTCCTCCTCTGCCTTGGCCTTGGGCTTCCACTTGTTCCCCTGTGACATTTGGGAATGCTCTCAGTAGCGCGTCTACCAACGTGCGCTTGTACTCGCGCATCTTCCTATCACGCTCCAGTGCAGGAAGTAAGGTGGGCACATTGTCTTTGTAGCGTGGATCCAGCAGGGTGGCAACCCAGTAGTCCGCACAGGTTAAAATGTGGGCAACTCTGCTGTCGTTGCGCAGGCACTGCAGCATGTAGTCGCTCATGTGTGCCAGGCTGCCCAGGGGTAAGGACAAGCTGTCCTCTGTGGGAGGCGTATCGTCATCGTCCTGCCTTTCCCCCCAGCCACGCACCAGTGATGGACCCGAGCTGCGTTGGGTGCCACCCCGCTGTGACCATGCTTCATCCTCATCCTCCTCCACCTCCTCCTCATCCTCGTCCTCCTCGTCCTCCAGTAGTGGGCCCTGGCTGGCCACATTTGTACCTGGCCTCTGCTGTTGCAAAAAACCTCCCTCTGAGTCACTTCGAAGAGACTGGCCTGAAAGTGCTAAAAATGACCCCTCTTCCTCATCCTCCTCCTCCTCCTCCTGGGCCACCTCCTGTTCCATCATCGCCCTAAGTGTTTTCTCAAGGAGACATAGAAGTGGTATTGTAACGCTGATAACGGTGTCATCGCCACTGGCCATGTTGGTGGAGTACTCGAAACAGCGCAACAGGGCACACAGGTCTCGCATGGAGGCCCAGTCATTGGTGGTGAAGTGGTGCTGTTCTGTAGTGCGACTGACCCGTGCGTGCTGCAGCTGAAACTCCACTATGGCCTGCTGCTGCTCGCACAGTCTGTCCAGCATGTGCAAGGTGGAGTTCCACCTGGTGGGCACGTCGCATATGAGGCGGTGAGCGGGAAGGCCGAAGTTACGCTGTAGCGCAGACAGGCGAGCAGCAGCAGGATGTGAACGCCGGAAGCGCGAACAGACGGCCCGCACTTTATGCAGCAGCTCTGACATGTCGGGGTAGTTGTGAATGAACTTCTGCACCACCAAATTCAGCACATGCGCCAAGCAAGGGATGTGCGTCAAATTGGCTAGTCCCAGAGCTGCAACGAGATTTCGCCCATTATCACACACCACCAGGCCGGGCTTGAGGCTCACCGGCAGCAACCACTCGTCGGTCTGTTGTTCTATACCCCGCCACAACTCCTGTGCGGTGTGGGGCCTGTCCCCCAAACATATGAGTTTCAGAATGGCCTGCTGACGTTTACCCCGGGCTGTGCTGAAGTTGGTGGTGAAGGTGTGTGGCTGACTGGATGAGCAGGTGGAAGAAGAGGAGGAGGAAGCCGAGAAGGAGGAGGTGGCAACAGGAGGCAAAGAATGTTGCCCTGCGATCCTTGGCGGCGGAAGGACGTGCGCCAAACAGCTCTCCGCCTGGGGCCCAGCTGCCACTACATTTACCCAGTGTGCAGTTAGGGAGATATAGCGTCCCTGGCCGTGCTTACTGGTCCACGTATCTGTGGTTAGGTGGACCTTGCTACAGATGGCGTTGCGCAGTGCACACTTGATTTTATCGGATACTTGGTTGTGCAGGGAAGGCACGGCTCTCTTGGAGAAGTAGTGCCGGCTGGGAACAACATACTGTGGGACAGCAAGCGACATGAGCTGTTTGAAGCTGTCTGTGTCCACCAGCCTAAATGACAGCATTTCATAGGCCAGTAGTTTAGAAATGCTGGCATTCAGGGCCAGGGATCGAGGGTGGCTAGGTGGGAATTTACGCTTTCTATCAAATGTTTGTGAGATGGAGAGCTGAACGCTGGCGTGTGACATGGTTGAGACGCTTGGTGACGGAGGTGGTGGTGGTGGTGTTGGTGGTACATCCCCTGTTTGCTGGGCGGCAGGTGCCAACGTTCCTCCAGAGGCGGAGGAAGAGGCCGAGGCGGCAGCAGCAGAATAGGCCGAGGCGGCAGCAGCAGAAGAGGTAGCAGGGGGAGCCTGAGTGACTTCCTTGGTTTTAAGGTGTTTACTCCACTGCAGTTCATGCTTTGCATGCAGGTGCCTGGTCATGCAGGTTGTGCTCAGGTTCAGAACGTTAATGCCTCGCTTCAGGCTCTGATGGCACAGCGTGCAAACCACTCGGGTCTTGTCGTCAGCACATTGTTTGAAGAAGTGCCATGCCAGGGAACTCCTTGAAGCTGCCTTTGGGGTGCTCGGTCCCAGATGGCGGCGGTCAGTAGCAGGCGGAGTCTCTTGGCGGCGGGTGTTCTGCTTTTGCCCACTGCTCCCTCTTTTGCTACGCTGTTGGCTCGGTCTCACCACTGCCTCTTCCTCCGAACTGTGAAAGTCAGTGGCACGACCTTCATTCCATGTGGGGTCTAGGACCTCATCGTCCCCTGCATCGTCTTCCACCCAGTCTTGATCCCTGACCTCCTGTTCAGTCTGCACACTGCAGAAAGACGCAGCAGTTGGCACCTGTGTTTCGTCATCATCAGAGACATGCTGAGGTGGTATTCCCATGTCCTCATCATCAGGAAACATAAGTGGTTGTGCGTCAGTGCATTCTATGTCTTTCACCGCTGGGGAAGGGCTAGGTGGATGCCCTTGGGAAACCCTGCCAGCGGAGTCTTCAAACAGCATAAGAGACTGCTGCATAACTTGAGGCTGAGACAGTTTCCCTGGTATGCATGGGGGTGATGTGACAGACTGATGGGGTTGGTTTTCAGGCGCCATCTGTGCGCTTTCTGCAGAAGACTGGGTGGGAGATAATGTGAACGTGCTGGATCCACTGTCGGCCACCCAATTGACTAATGCCTGTACCTGCTCAGGCCTTACCATCCTTAGAACGGCATTGGGCCCCACCATATATCGCTGTAAATTCTGGCGGCTACTGGGACCTGAGGTAGTTGGTACACTAGGACGTGTGGATGTGGCAGAACGGCCACGTCCTCTCCCAGCACCAGAGGGTCCACTAACACCACCACGACCATGTCCACGTCCGCGTCCCTTACTAGATGTTTTTCTCATTGTTATGGTTCACCACAACAACAAATATATTATTTGGCCCAATGTATTGTATTCAAATTCAGCGGGATATAAATTTGAGGCCTAGTATTTAGGCGCTGGGTGACCGGTATGGATTTAGTGACAGAATTAGACTTGGAAATGCACAGAAGCGTGTGTGTGTGAAGTTATTCTGAATGACCCAATGTGCACCTTGAATATTATATACCCTTTTAGGGATAGATTTCAAATAGCTCTGATATAGCAGAAACCACTAAATTATGAAATTGCTAAATTGGGAATTGTACTTCAACCCAGAACAAAAAATGTGCTTTGACGGGCACTAAATAACTTTCCCAGCTACAACAGGACAACGGTAACGAGAGATTTAGAGGGATTTAAATTTGAGGCCTAGTATTTAGGCGCTGGGTGACAGGTATGGGTTTAGTGACAGAATTAGACTTGGAAATACACAGTAGCGGGTGTGTGTGAAGTTATTCTGAATGACCCTATGTGCACCTTCAATATTATATACCCTTTTTGGGATAGATTTCAAATAGCTCTGATATAGCAGAAACCACTAAATTATGAAATTGCTAAATTGGGAATTGTACTTCAACCCAGAACAAAAAATGTGCTTTGACGGACACTAAATATCTTGCCCAGCAACAACAGTACACCGGTGGGTAACGAGAGATTTAGAGGGAATTAAATTTGAGGCCTAGTATTTAGGCGCTGGGTCACCGGTATGGATTTAGTGACAGAATTAGACTTGGAAATACACAGTAGCGGGTGTGTGTGAAGTTATTCTGAATGACCCTATGTGCACCTTCAATATTATATACCCTTTTTGGGATAGATTTCAAATAGCTCTGATATAGCAGGAACCACTAAATTATGAAATTGCTAAATTGGGAATTGTACTTCAACCCAGAACAAAAAATGTGCTTTGACGGGCACTAAATAACTTTCCCAGCTACAACAGGACAACGGTAACGAGAGATTTAGAGGGATTTAAATTTGAGGCCTAGTATTTAGGCGCTGGGTGACAGGTATGGGTTTAGTGACAGAATTAGACTTGGAAATACACAGTAGCGGGTGTGTGTGAAGTTATTCTGAATGACCCTATGTGCACCTTCAATATTATATACCCTTTTTGGGATAGATTTCAAATAGCTCTGATATAGCAGAAACCACTAAATTATGAAATTGCTAAATTGGGAATTGTACTTCAACCCAGAACAAAAATGTGCTTTGACGGACACTAAATATCTTGCCCAGCAACAACAGTACAGCGGTGGGTAACGAGAGATTTAGAGGGAATTAAATTTGAGGCCTAGTATTTAGGCGCTGGGTCACCGGTATGGATTTAGTGACAGAATTAGACTTGGAAATACACAGTAGCGGGTGTGTGTGAAGTTACTCTGAATGACCCTATGTGCACCTTCAATATTATATACCCTTTTTGGGATAGATTTCAAAGAGCTCTGATATAGCAGGAACCACTAAATTATGAAATTGCTAAATTGGGAATTGTATTTCAACCCAGAACAAGAAATGTGCTTGAACGGACACTAAATAACTCGCCCAGCTACAGCACTAGGGACAGATTTAGCTGGATATAAATTTGAGGCCTAGTATTTAGGCGCTGGGTGACCGGTATGGATTTAGTGACAGAATTAGACTGGGATATGGCCAAAAAATGAACAGACTATTGCTGGTTAAATGCACTTGGTGTGACAGCTTCACCCTGATGTAGGCTTTAGCCAAAAAACAACCACACCATTGAGGGTTAAATGCACTTGGTGACAGGCGCAGCTTGCCCCTGATTTTGTATATGGCCAAAAAATGAACAGACTATTGCTGGTTAAATGCACTTGGTGTGACAGCTTCACCCTGATGTAGGCTTTAGCCAAAAAACAACCACACCATTGAGGGTTAAATGCACTTGGTGACAGGCGCAGCTTGCCCCTTATTTTGTATATGGCCAAAAAATGAACAGACTATTGCTGGTTAAATGCACTTGGTGTGACAGCTTCACCCTGATGTAGGCTTTAGCCAAAAAACAACCACACCATTGAGGGTTAAATGCACTTGGTGACAGGCGCAGCTTGCCCCTGATTTTGTATATGGCCAAAAAATGAACAGACTATTGCTGGTTAAATGCACTTGGTGTGACAGCTTCACCCTGATGTAGGCTTTAGCCAAAAAACAACCACACCATTGAGGGTTAAATGCACTTGGTGACAGGCGCAGCTTGCCCCTGATTTTGTATATGGCCAAAAAATGAACAGACTATTGCTGGTTAAATGCACTTGGTGTCACAGCTTCACCCTGATGTAGGCTTTAGCCAAAAAACAACCACACCATTGAGGGTTAAATGCACTTGGTCGCAGCTTGTGCTGGCGCACCACAAGACACAAAATGGCCGCCGATCACCCCAGAAAAATGAGACTGACAAACGGTCTGTGCAGCCTAAAAACAGTGAGCAATTGAGGATCAGCAGCTCAATGATCCACAGCTGCAGATCGATCAGTTAATCAAGTCCTTTGGAGGAGTTAATCTGCCTAATCTCGCCCTACTGTCGCAGCCGCAACCTCTCCCTACGCTAATCAGAGCAGAGTGACGGGCGGCGCTATGTGACTCCAGCTTAAATAGAGGCTGGGTCACATGGTGCTCTGGCCAATCACAGCCATGCCAATAGTAGGCATGGCTGTGATGGCCTCTTGGGGCAAGTAGTATGACGCTTGTTGATTGGCTGCTTTGCAGCCTTTCAAAAAGCGCCAAGAAAGCGTCACAAAAGCGCGAAGAAAGCGACGAACACCGAACCCGAACCCGGACTTTTACGAAAATGTCCGGGTTCGGGTCCGTGTCACGGACACCCCAAAATTCGGTACGAACCCGAACTATACAGTTCGAGTTCGCTCATCCCTAAATATAACACATAAAATATAAAATCTGGAATGCACGCGGCTTTTTTGGTGTTTTAGTTTTTTCACGTGGTATCAAGTATTGCAATACTTCTTTATGATATCTAAATCGAGTCAAAATTTTGATATCGTGACAACCCTAGGTAAGACGTGTGTGTATTTATTTATTTGTTTAATATAATACCGTAATTATATGTATTTTAAATTTGGCGACTAAAAATTAAAATTTGGCTCCTACATTTTTCAGGTTAATGGTTCCTTGATATTTTCTTAGTCTGGAGCCCTGATTATGTGTTTTGTCAGTGTAGGGAGAGGTTGCATTTTGGAGCAGGGACAGTTAGGGACACCAAATGCTGGATAATTGGGCCACAAAAGTCCTTTTAAAGACTGGTATAGGTGTGCTATCGAGAGGTGTGATATAGAAGAGTGTGATATACAGTCGTGGCCAAAAGTTTTGAGAATTACATAAATATTGGAAATTGGAAAAGTTGCTGCTTAAGTTTTTATAATAGCAATTTGCATATACTCCAGAATGTTATGAAGAGTGATCAGATGAATTGCATAGTCCTTTCCACTGCATTTCATTGCTGTCATTAAAGGACCTGCTGAGATCATTTCAGTAATCATCTCAACTCAGGTGAGAATGTTGACGAGCACAAGGCTGGAGATCATTATGTCAGGCTAATTGGGTTAAAATGGCAGACTTGACCTGTTAAAAGGAGTGTGATGCTTGAAATAATTTTTCTTCCATTGTTAACCATGGTGACCTGCAAAGAAACGCGTGCAGCCATCATTGCGTTGCATAAAAATGGCTTCACAGGAGCAAGGATATTGTGGCTACTAAGATTGCACCTCAATCAACAATTTATAGGATCATCAAGAACTTCAAGAAAAGAGGTTCAATTCTTGTTAAGAAGGCTTCAGGGCGTCCAAGAAAGTCCAGCAAGTGCCAGGATCGTCTCCTAAAGAGGATTTCAGCTGCGGGATCGGAGTGCCACCAGTGCAGAGCTTGCTCAGGAATGGCAGCAGGAAGGTGTGAGCGCATCTGCACGCACAGTGAGGCGAAGTCTTTTGGAAGATGGCCTGGTGTCAAGAAGGGCAGCAAAGAAGCCACTTCTCTCTAAAAAACAAAACATCAGGGACAGAAAATGGACTGCTGAGGACTGGGGCAAAGTCATATTCTCCGATGAAGCCTCTTTCCGATTGTTTGGGGCATCAGGAAAAATGCTTGTCCGGAGAAGAAAAGGTGAGTGCTACCATCAGTCCTGTGTCATGCCAACAGTAAAGCATCCTGAGACCATTCATGTGTGGGGTTGCTTCTCATCCAAGGGAGTGGGCTCACTCACAATTTTGCACAAAAACACAGCCATGAATAAAGAATGGTACCAAAACACCCTCCAACTGCAACTTCTTCCAAAAATCCAACAACAGTTTGGTGAAGAACAATGCATTTTCCAGCACAATGGAGAACCGTGCCATAAGGCCTGGAAACTTCCCAGATCTTAATCCCAGTGAGAACTTGTGGTCAATCCTCAAGAGGCGGGTGGACAAACAAAAACCCACTAATTCTGACAAATTCCAAGAAGTGATTATGAAAGAATGGGTTGCTATCAGTCAGGAATTGGCCCAGAAGTTGATTGAGAGCATGCCCAGTCAAATTGCAGAGGTCCTGAAAAAGAAGGGCCAACACTGCAAATACTGGCTCTTTGCATAAATGTCATGTAGTTGTCGATAAAAGCCTTTGAAACATATGAAGTACGTGTAATTATATTTCACTACATCACAGAAACAACTGAAACAAAGATCAAAAAGCAGTTTAGCATCAAACTTTGTGAAACGTCAGCGTTGTGTGCATTCATGGAGACTTAGAGGACTATCCCACTATCCCTTCGAACTGCTATACAGCAGACACCCTCGCGGTCTGTTGGACGTGGCATGGGAACAACAACCCACACCGCACAAAAGTGTTGTTGAGTACGTCACCCAGATGCAAGGATGGATGGAAACAGTGTTACCTCTGGTTAGGGAGCATAAGGAGGCAGCGCAAAGAGCTCAGAGTAGGGTCTATAACTGACAGGCTTGGGTCCGGACCTTAGGGTGATAGGGTTCCTAGTTAGGTGGCAGGGGCCCTACAAGGTACTTTCAAAAATTGGAGAGGTAGATTACAAGGTACACTAGCCAGGGAGGTGAAAGCCGTAGCAGGTTTAACATGTGAATATGCTCAAACCATGGAAAGATAGGGAAACCTGTACTGAAGATAGCCCGTGGCCAGAGTTTCTAGGGGAAGTGGTTTCAGCCCCTCTGTCTGAAGCAAGGAAAGTTTATAAATAATAAATAAGCCTCAAACAGTATGTTGCTCAGTGGCGTCGCAGGTCCCAGTGGTGAAGTGGGTACAGTTCACACAGGTGAAAGCGTTTCTTTTGGTTGGACCGCGCTGCCTCAGAGGTCACAGGAAATCCACAATCGAAGCCAGCAAAATAATCACGGACATGGGAAAGCAAACAGGCCAGTCAAAGCCTCTCCTCCTCTCCTTTCCAGGCTTCTATGGAAAATGGTTTTATGGGTGATTGATCCATTGTATATTGCTTGTATATACTTGTATATTGTGAGTATAATAAAACCATTTTTACTCCAATTTGCATGACGGTACTTCACTATTGGATGCAAATTTTGGTGTTCCATAGAAACCTGGAAAGGAGAGGAGGAGAGGCTTTGACTGGCCTGTTTGCTTCCCTATGTCCGTGATTATTTTACTGGCTTCGATTGTGGATTTCCTGTGACCTCTGAGGCAGCGCAGTCCAACCAAAAGAGATGAAGCAAGGAAAGTGGCTGCCACAGTGAAAATTGCTGACAGCCTCTCCTCTAAACAGACTCAGGAAGCCAGGGAGTTCATTAGTTGGAACACGGATGTGTTCTCGGACCTCCCTGGACACACACTTCCATAATCCGGCATGACATTATCACTGAGCCTCCGGCAAAAGTCCGGTTAAAACCATACCGGGTACCCAAGGCTCGGCGACAAGCCATCGCGGAGGAAGTACAGCTAATGCTGCAGCTAGACATCATTGAGGAGCAAAAAGTGAGTGAGCCAGTCCTATAGTATTAATACCCAAGCCGGACGGGACATTACAGTTCTGTAGCAATTTTCCCAAACTAAACAAAATCTCTACGTTTGATATATATCCTATGCCTCAGATGGATAAGCTTATTGAGAGGTTAGGCCAAGCTCTGCATTTTTCTGTTTTGGACTTCACCAAATGGTACTGGCAGGTACCCTTGACGGATGCTGTCAAAGAGAAAACTGCCTTCATCACACCAGAAGGGCTATACTAATATAAGGTGTTAGGGTCCATTCACACGTCCGCAATTTCGTTCCGCATTTTTCGGAACGGAATTGCGGACCCATTCATTTGTATGGGGCAGCAAGATGTGCTGCCCGGACACGGAAATGCAGACCCGCACTTCTGGGTCCGCAATTCCGTTCCCGGAAAAAATAGAACATGTCCTATTCTTGTCTGCAATTGCGGACAAGAACAGGTATATTCTATTAGTGCCGGCAATGTGCGGTCCGCAAAATGCAGAACGCACATTGCCGCTGTCCGTGTTTTGCGGATCCGTGGATCCACAAAACATGTTGCAGACTTGTGAATGGACTCTTACCCTTTGGTCTGCATGGCGCCCCTGCCTCTTTTCAATGGCTCATGGACGTTGTACTTCGTCCACATCGTCGGTAAGCTTCGGCTTACCTAGACGATATTGTCATTCATAGTACCGACTGGGAAAGTCATCTGCCAAAAGTGCAGGCTGTAGTGGACTCCCTTCGGAAGGCTGGACTGACCGCTAACACAAAAAAGTGTGAGATAGGGTTAGAAGAGACCATGTACCTGGGGTATGCAATTGGGCGCAGACCAAACCTCAGGTAAACAAAATTAAGCTAAATCCGAATTGGCCCCCGACCTGTCACCATTAGGCAAATAAAGTCGTTCCCGGGAATAGTGGGCTATTATATGAGGTTCGTTCCCCATTTTGCCTCTTTAGCGGCTCCATTGACAGGGCTCCATTGAAGGGACAGAAGTCCGTGACGGTCCACTAGAATGAGCAGGTGGAAAAGGCTTTCTCCGCTTTATAGTCAGCCCTGTGTGGGTCCCCAGTTTTGGTGATGCCCGACTTCAAAAGGGAGTTGTACAGACCGATGCCTCTGAAGTAAGCCTTGGAGCTGTACTCTCTCAGAAAATCAATAGGGAGAAACATCCCGTTGTTTCCTGAGCCGCAAACTTACCCCAGCCGAGACTAGGTACAGTATAGTGGAGAGAGAGTGCCTGGCCATCAAGTGGGCACTCGAGTCTCTCTGCTATTATCTGTTGGGGAGAAAGTTCCGCTGGTGACCGACCACTTCCCTCCGTTCTTCTTCATAGGCTTCAGGCTAGTGACCTGAAGCCTATGAGGCAGTAAAGCAATGGTAGTTGCTAGAATGGAGTTGCTACTGGCAGGTATGATGTCAGGGGAAGAGGCAGAGTCTCGTCATACAGGGGGCGGGCCTCAAGATTTGCAGGAGATTCTACAGAGCACGTTGTTGGAGAGAGGAGCAGAGGCTGCAGTCGGTGTGTGGAGCAGAATATTGAAGTTATTTTTACTTGGGGAGCTTTTTGCAGAGGCTGAAGGGAGGAGGAATAATCCTTGTACTGGAGACTGTATGTTAGAGGAGTCTGAAGAAAGGGGGTTGTGATATTATTTACATAGGACTGTGTGCTGCAAGGGCTGAAGTCGGGGGGTTATATTATTTTACATGGGACTGTATGCTGGAGGGGCTGAGGGCAGGAAGAGTGATGCATTTTACATGGGACTGTTTGCAAGAAGGGCTGGAAGGCAGGGGGAGTGATGTATCTTACATGGGACTGTATGTTGGAGGGGCTGAAGGCAGGCGGCGAAGAGAGGTAGGGTGAATTTTCTTACATGGGACTGTATGCTGGAGGGGCTGAAGGCAGGGGGAGTGATGTATTTTACATGGAACTGTATGCTGGAGGGGCTGAAGGCAGGGGAGTAATTTATCTTCCATGGGACTATATGCTGGAGGAGCTGAAGGCAGGAAGAGTGATGTATTTTGCATGGGACTGTATGCTGAAGGAGCTAAAGGCAGGGGAGTGGTTTATCTTACACAGGACTGTGTGCTGGAGGGGCTGAAGGCAGGGGAGTGATTTATCTTACACGGGACTGTGTGTACTGGAGGGGCTGAAGGCAGGGGGAAGGTTGTATCTTACATGGAACTGTATGCTGGAGGGGCTGAAGGCAGGGGGAGTAATGTATTTTGCATGGGACTGTTTGCAAGAAGGGGTGAAGGCAGGGGGATTGATGTATCTTACATGGGACTGTATGCTGGAGGGGCTGAAGGCAGGCGGCGAAGAGAGGGAGGGTGATATTATTTACATGGGACTGTATGCTGGAGAGGATAAAGGCAGGGGGAGCTTTGTATTTTACATGGGACTGTATGTTGGAGGGGCTAATGGCAGGGAAGTGATGTGTCTTACATGGGACTGTATGCTGGAGGGGCTGAAGGCGGCAGGGGGTTGTATCTTACATGGGACTGTATGCTGGAGGAGCTAAAGGCAGGGGGAGTGATGTATTTTACATGGGACTGTATGCTGGAGGGGCTTAAGACAGGGGAGTGATTTATCTTACACGGTACTGTATGCTAGAGGGGCTGAAGGCAGGGGGAAGGTTGTATCTTACATGGGACTGTATGCTGGAGGGTCTGAAGGCAGGGGGAGTGATGGATTTTACATGGGACTGTATGCTGGAGGGGCTGAAGGGGCCATAATTATTACTATAATACAGAGGGGGCCATAATTATTACAATAATACTACAGAGGGGGCTATAATAATAATAATAATAATAATAATAATACAAAGGGGCCATAATATATTATAATTATACAAAGGGCATTATACTTATGGGCACTACGGGGGGATGGGAGGTCTGTTATCTGAGGATGATAGTAAAGTGAGGAATCTAAAAAAAAATCTGTGAAACTCTGCAGAGACGAGACACGGCTGAAAGAAGGTATCATGACCATCCTATCTCCGAATGAAGACGCTGAGGAAAGCTATGGTGCTGTATTCTGCTGTATATTTCATAGCAATGTATGTTATGTCTATCCAAATATCTGTTTTGGGGGGGGGGGGGGGGGGTAGATATAGAATTTGGCCCACAATGACCAAGTCTGGCCCCAGACTTCAGGTCACACTGTGTGTGTTCTGAATTCTGGGGCCTCACACCCATCTACCACAATACTACATTATCTGTATTCAGAGAGTTATCACTGTGTTACCTGTGCTGTTACGTAGGACTGCAGGTGACATCTACTGCATTAGGGCCCTTGCACACGACCGTATGCCCTCCGAGACATACAGTCCGTGAGCGGGCCATATGTCCCAAAGCGGCATCAATCTTGCGCACGGAGTACACAGCATCATAGAGTACAATGATGCTGTGCACATCGACCCGTCTGCCTGGCTATGGTCCCTTACTCATAAAATTGTGTGCAAGGGCCCTTATTTGTAAAAAGGGGTGTGGTCGTAGGTGGGGGGGGCACAATACTTGGCTTGTTCAGGTGCTGGCGACCCACGTTATGCCACCAATGACATCATCGGTGCATGCACATTAGTCATCTTTGCTGCTACAGAAGCAGTACCAGATGCACTGAGCATGTGCCAGCTATGGTGCAGGTGCAGAATTACAGAGCAGGGTGAGATGCCTGACCATGTCAATCAAGGAGACAGGGAAGTGGCAAGTGGGGCAGATTGGAGGAGCCCTGGGGCAAGAGACCCTGAAAGCAGGGTGTGCCCTGGGGGAGACAAGTGCATAGCCTCTTCACTGTGCACAGCCCAGGGAGCACTAGAGCAGGATGACCACCATTGTAATATCCACACCTGCCTCTACTACTACTTCTGTCCTCTCCCCTCACACCATGTGGGCCACTGCACTAGTATTGCTTTATGTTTGCATAGGCTATCAAAGTGGCTTTTGAAGGAGCATTCTTTTAGTTTTCACTTAGAAAAATAATATTGCGGTAAATATAAACCTGTTTTATTATTGATGTAGTAAGAAATGAATACTGAAAGCAAATGCAGAAAAGTAAAGGTAATTCTAAACCATATTTACACTATTTATACAGAATATTGGTCTTAATAGATTTTTAAAATGGGACTAATTAAAATGTGATTCATGTAGTTATTCTCTATACCTTACATTGCATTGTAACATGTATAGATTTAAATGTATAGGTATTACAGGCTTGTATGTGCAATTTCTGTACTACAATAATAACTCAGACTTTTCACCTGTTTATAGTGCTGTTCCTTCTACATGGTTCACTGCATGGATCTCACACAGACATGTACAATGAATGTATATAAAATATGGTCAATAGATCAGCCGCACAGAACGCGGCCTGGAGAACTCTGCAGAAAATGAACAATAGCTCTCCTATACCCTTGCTTTATATCCTCCTCATCCCATTACTTGGATCAAAATGGCTATTCCTTAGAATTCTCCTCAATTAACTCAAGTCTCTCACATACGATATCGTTATTGAATGGAAAATGAAATGGGTATATGGTCAATTAAATAAATGGCTTGAGGGCATTAAATTGAAAGTGCGCTTTCTATGATGCTCTACTGGTGCAGGAAAAATGTGTAAGTTATTTAAAGAATCCTATTCTTTGACTACCATCAGAGTTTTTGATCAATGCTTCTTTAAGGTGAAGGGAATGAGACTGGAGCAGAACTAATATTGTAAGTAAATGTCTCATGGATTTTCTGAGAGCTAGGTAAATAGAAGTGGCTGAAGGAATTTTTATCATCCACATAAAAAATAAGAAAAAATATAAAGTAATATAGGTAGGTTTAAGAGGATGCTCCCTTCCTACAGGGATTCTTACTATTATATATAATAGAGATTCTTTCCAATTAATGTATTGACCATTGTGACATTGTTTTCAGTTATTTCTCGTTAACAGCTAAGCATTAAAGTATAACTGTCATTCTTATTCTTATTTTATGTGTAGGGTCAGTGATACCGACCATTTTTGTAATATACATACATACAGTACAGACCAAAGGTTTGGACACACCTTCTCATTCAAAGAGTTTTCTTTATTTTCATGACTATGAAAATTGTAGATTCACACTGAAGGCATCAAAACTATGAATTAACACATGTGGAATTATATACATAACAAAAAAGTGTGAAACAACTGAAAATATGTCATATTCTAGGTTCTTCAAAGTAGCCACCTTTTGCTTTGATTACTGCTTTGCACACTCTTGGCATTCTCTTGACAGAAAGCAAGCAGCATTTTTCCGACCGTCATGGGATGCAGAGCAAGACAGATCCATAAAAAAAAACAATGTAAGTCAATGTTGCCAGATCCGTTTTCTTTGACACAAAAGAAAACTGATCCGGCATCCATTGACTTTCAATGGTGTTCATGCCGGATACATCATGGCTATTTTAAAGATAATACAACTGAATCCGTTCATAATGGATTCTGCCGGTTGTATTATCCAGGTGGGAGCACTTTTGCTGATACATGCTGGATCCAACAAAAACCCATGTTACCTTAAGAGGAGTTACGAAACTGATAAAAAAAAGTGGGCCATTTGTTTGTTAAAAAAAATGCAAATGTAGACCAGGCATAGGCAGAGAAATATGTCTAGCAAGCCAACTAAGTTGTGTCGAATTTTACCCAATTTGTGCCATTTCTGCTGACTCATTTAAAGTGGTCAGAAAAGGGCTACAGAAACATTTATCACCTATCCGCAAGATAGAATTCAACATTTTCCAGGCTCTAAATATTTTCTAAATCATTGCTTTTATTGTTACTAAGTTAAAAGCAAAAAGTTTGAGCCTCAGACTTGAGAAAAGTTTTTTGAGGCCAGAACATTTTGGGGGTCATTTATCAAACTGGTGTAAAATAGAACTGGCTTAGTTGCCCATGGAAACCAATCAGATTCCAGCTTTCAGTTTGGCCAGCTCCTTTGGAAAATGAAATGAGTAACCTGTTTGTTTGCTATGGGCAACTAAGCCAGTTCTACTTTACACCAGTTTCATAAATGACCCCCTTTCTTTTGTTGCATTTATTCTTGGCTAAAATAAAAATGGTAAAGTTTTGAATTCTATGGCCTTATTTTAGAATACTATGCTGGAATACCATCTAAGTTGCACAGACAGAGGGAAAAGTGCTGGTGATCCTACAAATTCTATCCACATGATAGTTAGTATATGTATGATCGCTGGAAGTGTGACTGCTTGGATGCCACCGATAAAAACAGGGGTCCTGTGTTAAATGGAGCCATGGTCTCACATGCACACTGTTGTTCCATTCAAAGTATATGGGATTGATGGAAATAGCTGAGTGCTGCACTTAGCTATCTCAATCAGTCCCGAAGATACTAAATTGAGCAGTAGTGCACATGCATCACCTCCAACTAACAGGGGACACCTGTTGAGGGCCAACAATGGAGGTTCTACAAATCCTATCCGCAGCATAGTTAACATATGCATGATTGTCGGGTGTTTGACTGAACCACATCAATCGCGAGGTCCTGTATCCCCTGTTGAACAGTGGTCTCACATGCATACTATCACTCCATTCAAAGTATGTTGGACTGATGGAGATAGTGGAATGTGGTACCTAGCTGTCTCCATCAGTCCCATAGAAATAGAATTGAGTGTTGTATGATAATGCAGGCAATTTGTACAATTAAGTAGTTTAACAGTCTTATCTTTTGCCTCTTTTCTAGCAGTGCCATTGACTCATGCAGTGTCTAATATGCGTAGGATCCTGATGGATCTTAAAGATACCCCCTCCTTTATAGCAACACGGGTCAAAGAACTGAACTTTACATTTAACTCAAAACCGCCACAATTTTTTTGACTGTTACTCATATTTGAATTGTACCTGAAGTCAAGAGTTAAATTATAAAGTAATACCAAATGGTACAGAAGCCCTGAATTGTTACATAGGGTTAACCCTTCTATCTCTCCTCTTTGCTAGAGATGCCATACTGTAAAAGTACTGGCTTTATTTCTCATCTCTGGATTACATGTGAAAAGTTAGTTGCTTTTTGAAAATCTGTCAATAAGACCTCAAATATCATCTTTTCAAATAATATTGATTTGACTCCAAAATTATTTTACTTAATTTGTATGACACAAAAACAGCTGCATCAAGCATGCGGTCGCAATGAATGGGAACGGCCTATCCCTTTGATTTAACCCCTCAGGTGCTGCGATCAAAGCTGATCATGGCACCTGTGAGGCTCCCTCTGCCTTCCAATCGGAACCCCCGCAGTGTAATTGCGGGGCTATCATTAGTTACAATGTCAGCCTGGACACTGCTGAAGCCTTCCATGTGCACGAGGCCCAACTGAGCAGGGACAGTGTCAAAATCCTACTCACCCTAATAGATATCTTTTAGGGTGAATAGGACAAGGGATCAAAAGGTTCTAGCCCCCCTAAGGGGGCTAATAGTTATTAAATAAAAAGTGAAAAAACATTAAAATAGTAATAGTTTAAAACACCCCCTTTCCCAATTTGACATATGAAAGTATATCAACAATAAAAAAATAAACATATCAGCTATCGTATAATCCAAAAATGTCTATTAAAATATTTTTAAAAATTCCTATGTGGTGAATACCGTAAAGTAATGAAAAATTTAAAACACTATTTGCCATTTTTTAGCCACCCCCTTCCCACAAAAAAATTGAACAGTGATCAAAAAGTCATACGTACCACAAAAATGAAAAAATAAATGAAAAATGTGTCCAGCTTATCCAAAAAGTGACAGTCTTTATTTTCTTAGTGGAGGTTAAAATCAAATATTTAATAACAGCGTCTACGCATTTCGGACCCCTGTGTTTAGGTCCATATTCATGACCAATGTGCTTGCAGGTGAAAGGTTACAATCAAGTGAGACAAGATACACATGTAAGATATACATCCATACAAAAAACTATAAAACAAGGAAGTAAAATCCATGATGACTAAAAAGAAACTAATAATGTAAGATGAAGTCATGTCTTCCGGATAACCCAGCTGGAGCGCAAAAAAATCCAAAGGATTCTCTGTTGAGTAGTTTCCTTCCATAGTCTCCGCCTCGACTTAGTCAGCAGACTCGCTCCACACCCTCGACAGAAAAGCCAGACACAAGCGGCAGAGTTATTTGTGTCCTTGTAACGCGTTATATCCGATAAATGTTTTCTAATTCTCGTTTTGACTTTAATATATTGTAGTTGTCAAATTGTGCAAGTTATGCAATATACAACATATTCCATATTGCAATTAATGTACTGATGGAGTAAAAAAAAATATGCCATTAGCTGTAGATTTTAACTGCTTAGAAATTCTCATATATTTGCAGCATATACATTTGTGATGGCTATATTTGAAATTACCCTCATGATTGAGCCAAGTTGGTTTATTCTCTGTTTACAAAAATGGTACCAGTAAAAACTACAGTTTGTCCCGCAGAAAACAAGCCCTCACATAGCTCTGTAGACTAAAATATAAAAAAAAGTTATGGCTCTCAGAAGATGGCAATGCAAAGAAAATTTTGATTTTTTTTCAAAGGTTTTTATTTTTTTTTAAATTTCATATTGAGCCACAGAATAAGGATGTCATGCCAGGTTTAGCACGCAATGAACCCCGCAATGTCAAAACCCCCAAAATCTTGGTGGAATTGTGTTTTGTTTTGTTTTTTAGATTTAACCCCACAAAGAATCTTTTTCCAGTTTTCCAACATGAGACATGGTATTGTTAACCCCTTAAGGACACATGACGTACCGGTACGGCATGTTTCCCGAGTCCTTAAGGACACATGACGTACCGGTACGTCATGGCTTTAAATAGCGATGCCGGCGCCGCGGGGGTTAATCGGAACGGGATGCCGGCTGAAATCATTCAGCCGGCATCCTGTAACAATGCAGGGGGGGTCATTTGACCCCCCCCCCCCCGCATCGACGATCGCAGAAAACCGCAGGTCAATTCAGACCTGCGGTTTTCTGCGTTTCCGGTCCATTCGGGTGTCCTGTGACCCGATGAACCGGAAAAAGACTGCGATCGGTGGCGTAATTTTACACCACCAATCGCAGTCCGAGGATTTGCAGAGGCGGAGCTGGCCCTGGTGCTGAACGCCGCTGTCCAGGGTGCTGATTGGTGCAGGGGAGAGAGGCGCGAGATTCAAACTTCCTGCGCTCCTCTCTCCCCTCCTCTTCCTGTCCAGCACCCTGACCGTGCAGCATCGTCCAGCACCAGCTCCTGTGTCCCCCTAATCGCCATCCATCACCCTCCTGCACCCATCGCCACCCAGGTAGGTTAGGGTCAGTGAGGGAGAGGCACCTTTAGGCAGGGATAGAAGGGAAAAGTTAGAAAAAAAAAGCACATTTATTCCAAACTTTTTTTTTTCAGCTACCAGACCCCAGACCCCCCTGCCACTTGCCCCCCCCCCCCCCGCATCCCCCCCACCACCAGCCCCCCCCTCATCACCAGCCCCCCCCCCCCACCAGACCCTTCCCCCACCACCACTTTTTTTTTTTTTTCTGCGTGCGCTGACTGGCCGGCACTTTTTAGCGTCCGTCCACTGTTAGCGCATCGCCCGCCCCACCGCCCCACCACCCCACCGACCGCTGATCAGCGTTGAACCGCTGATCAGCAAGTTTGAACTTTTTTTTTTTTTTTTCTAACACTTGCCCATTTTCTTTGCCTGGACTTTTAGTACGTGAACACCCGTGCCCCCACACACACGCACATAGAATAAAGGTTTACACGCACGCACATACACACGCACACACACACACCCATGGCCCGCCGGGTGTTCTCGGCCGAGGAGGCATATGCCCAGATTGCCTCCGACTCTGAGAGCCCCAGTGAGGATGAGGATGACCCCACATTCCTTTTGTCATCCGCATCCTCCTCATCATCATCGGATGACGATGAGCCACCAAGGCAGCGGAGACGCCGCCAGGCGGAGCCAGGGGCCACACATGCTAGGGATCCTGTGGCCCACCCTAGTACGAGCCGCCCTGGGGTTCGTACTGGTTTCCCGGCCCACCAAATAAGTTCACCGGAGCCCCCTGCCGATGAACTTAGCTGGTGTCCCCCAGTGGACTTTGAGCCTGAGATTCCGGATTTCGCTGGCAATCCTGGAATCCAGATTCCCACAGTGGGGTTTACTGAAATAGACTTTTTTAGTTTTTTTTTCAGTAACCCACTGGTGAATCTGATGGTGGAGCAGACGAATCTGTACGCCCAACAGTTCGTCGCTCAAAACCCGGGCTCATTTTTGGCTAGACCCGGTGGCTGGACGCCGGTCAGTGCAGCCGAGATGAGGACATTTTGGGGCCTCGTGCTGCATATGGGTCTAGTGCAAAAACCCAGTGTCAGGCTGTACTGGAGTGGGGACGTCCTATACCAGACCCCACTGTACAGTACGGCCATGACACGCTCCCGGTTTGAGGCCATCCGGAAATGTCTGCATTATTCCGATAATACAGCATGTCCCCCCCGAAGTGATCCTGCCTATGACCGGCTGTACAAGATACGGCCGGTCATCGATCACTTTGGGGCCACATTTCAGCAGGCCTACGTACCTGGAAGGGAGGTCGCGGTTGATGAGTCTCTCGTTGCGTTCAAGGGGAGACTCAGTTTCCGCCAATACATTCCCACAAAGCGGGCGAGGTATGGCGTGAAGCTATACAAAATTTGTGAGAGTACCTCAGGGTACACTTACAAATTTCGTGTGTACGAGGGGCGAGATTCCCGGATTCAACCACCAGAATGTCCCCCCACTCTGGGTGTTACCGGGAAACTCGTGTGGGACCTTATGTACCCACTGCTGGATAAGGGTTACCACTTGTACGTGGACAACTTTTATACCAGCATTCCCTTGTTCAGGTCCCTTGCCGCCAGATCCACGTTCGCTTGTGGGACCGTGCGGAAAAATCAACGCGGCCTCCCTGCCCACCCCCTCCAGGTACCTATCCCCAGGGGTGAGACCCGTGCACTTACCAGTGGAAACCTGTTGCTGGTCAGGTATAAGGACAAGAGGGATGTCCTTATGCTGTCCACAATCCACGGTAACAGCACCACCCCAGTCTCTGTGCGAGGTACCACGGCAACGGTCCTCAAGCCCGATTGTATCGTCGACTACAATCGGTATATGGGAGGAGTTGATCTCTCTGATCAAGTCCTCAAGCCATATAATGCCATGCGCAAAACCCGGGCATGGTACAAAAAAGTTGCGGTCTACATGGTGCAGGTTGCCATGTACAACTCTTTTGTACTATCCCGAAGCGCTGGCAGCACAGGGACATTCCTCCAATTCTATGAGGCAGTCCTCAAAGACCTGATCTTTTCGGACCGGGAAAGAGCAGGCCGGAGTACCTCGGGAACTGGAGGCGCCCGGATCGTCCCTGGCCAACACTTTCCAGGTGTGGTCCCCCATACTGGAAAGAAGGGACGAACCCAAAAAAGATGCAGAGTGTGTCACAAGAGGGGGATACGGAAGGACACCACTACTCAGTGTGACACTTGCCCCGATCATCCGGGCCTCTGCGTTATCGATTGCTTCAGGGAGTATCACACTTCCATGGAGTACTAAATTTTTATAATCTCCAACAGTCCCCTAGAGAACATAAAACACTATGTCTCTCAGACTTTGGAGACACAGAAACAATTTTTTTTCCCCAAAAAAATATTAGTTTTAGTGCAGGCATCCTCAAACTGCGGCCCTCCAGATGTTGTAAAACTATAACTCCCAGCATGCCCAGACAACCTACAGCCATCAGCAGGGCATGGTGGGAATTGTAGTTTTACAACATCTGGAGGGCCGCAGTTTTAGGATGCCTGCTTAGTGTCTCCAAAGTCTGAGAGCCATACATATTGGGCATCGTCGCGTGCGTAAAAGTCGTCGCTATAAAAATAACATTTGACCAAACCCCTCGGATGAACGGTGTTAAAAATATAAAATAAAAACGGTGCCAAAACACCCATTTTTGGGCAAAATTTCCATTTGAATCCTTTTTTTCCAGTAATAAAGCAAGGGTTAACAGCCAAAAAAAACTCAATATTTATGGCCCTGATTCTGTAGTTTGCAGAAACACCCCATATGTGGTCGTAAATGGCTATATAGCCGCACGGCAGGGCATAGAACGAAGGGAACTCCATATGGTTTCTGGAAGGCAGATTTTGATGGACAGTTTTTTTTTTTGACACCATGTCCCATTAGAAGCCCCCCCTGATGTAGCCTAGACTAGAAACTCCAAAAAAGTGACCCCATCTAAGAAACTACACCCCTCAAGGTATTCAAAAGTTACTTTATAAACTTTGTTAACCCTTTAGGTGTTCCACAAAACTAAATAGCAAATGTAGAAAAATTTTAGAATTTAATTTTTTTGTTACCTTGCCTCAAAAAAGTGTAATATAGAGCAACCAAAAATCATATTTACCCCTAAAATAGTACCAAAACAACAACCACCTTATCCCATAGTTTCCTAGATGGGGTCACTTTTATGGAGTTTCTACTCTAGGGGTGCATCAGGGGGCTTGAAAGGGTACATGGTGTAAATAAACCAGTCCAGCAAAATCTGCCTTCCAAAAACCGTATGGCGTTCCCCTTCTTCTATCTCCTGCCGTTTAGCCAAATAGTAGTTTACGACCACATTTGGGGTGTTTCTGCAAACTACAGAATCAGGGCAACCCATTTTGAGTTTTGTTTGGCTGTTAACCCATTTTTTTCAGTAATAAAGTAAGGGTTAAAATGGAAAATTTTCCAAAAAATAGAAATTTCTAAATTGTTTCTCCATCTGCCATTAACTCTTGTGGAACACCTAAAGGGTTAACAAAGTTTGTAAACCCAGTTTTGAATACCTTGAGGGGTGTACTTTCTTAGATGGAGTCACTTTTTTGAAATTTCTATTCTAGGGGTGCAACAGGGGGCTTCAAATGGGACATGGTATAAACAAAACCAGTCCTGCCAAATCTGCCTTCCAAAACCCATATGGTGTTCCCCTCCTTCTATGTCCTCCCGTTCGGCCAAACAGTAGTTTACGACCACATATGGGGTGTTTTTGCAAACTACAGAATCAGGGCAACCCATTTTGAGTTTTGTTTGGCAGTTAACCCTTGTTTTACTCCTGGAAAAAATTGATTATATTGGAAAATTTTCCAAAAAATAGAAATTTCTAAATTGTTTCTCCATCTGCCAATAACTCTTGTGGAACACCTAAAGGGTTAACAAAGTTTGTAAACCCAGTTTTGAATACCTTGAGGGGTGTACTTTCTTAGATGGAGTCACTTTTTTGAAATTTCTATTCTAGGGGTGCAACAGGGGGCTTCAAATGGGACATGGTATAAACAAAACCAGTCCTGCAAAATCTGCCTTCCAAAACCCATATGGCGTTCCCCTCCTTCTATGTCCTCCCGTTCGGCCAAACAGTAGTTTACGACCACATATGGGGTGTTTCTGCAAACTACAGAATCAGGGCAACCCATTTTGAGTTTTGTTTGGCAGTTAACCCTTGTTTTTTTCCAGGAAAAAATTGATTATATTGGAAAATTTTCCAAAAAATCTAAATTCTAAAAATGTATGTCCATTTGCCATGAAGTGTTGTGGAAGACCTAAAGGGTTAACAAAGTTTGTAAAAACAGTTTTGAATACCTTGAGGGGTGTAGTTTCTAGAATGGGGTCATTTTTGGGTGGTTTCTATTATGTAAGCCTCACAAAGTGACTTCAAACCTGAACTGGTCCATAAAAAGTGGGATTTTGAAGATTTCAGAAAATTTCTAAATTTGCTTCTAAACTTCTAAGCCTTGTAACATCCCCAAAAAATAAAATATCATTCCCAAAATGCTACAAACATGAAGTAGACATATGGGGAATGTAAAGTCATCACAATTTTTGGGGGTATTACTATGTATTACAGAAGTAGAGAAACTGAAACTTTGAAATTTGCAAATTTTTCAAAATTTTTGGTAAATATGGTATTTTTTATGCAAAAAAATTAACTTTTTTGACCCAATTTTAGCAGTGTCATGAAGTACAATATGCGACGAAAAAACTATCTCAGAACGGCCTGGGTAAGTCAAAGCGTTTTTTTTTTTGTAAATTCTTTATTTTCAAGAATTTTCATAGTAAAGATAACAAAGGTACATGTCATAACAGTGATACATATATCTTCAGTCATTGTTACATCACAGTTTCCAATAAAAAGCAGCAACCTCTCATAAAAAGACAAATATTCCAAGTAAGGACTACTTCCAAAAGGAATGTAATTGGAGTAGCAATCTACCCATAGACCTTAATTAGGTATAATACCAATGCATAAAATCAGGTGTTTCTAAAGCATAAATGCACTATGCAAAGGTTGTCACTAATGAGGCTACCAGAAGATACATGCATCATATCTTAAAGTATATAAGAGAGCTATCGAAAATATAATATAACACAAACATAATACAGAAATACAAATAGAAATGGGTCCATATGTAGCAATCGAAACCTTCCGAATTGTGAGTTACCAATACTTCAACATTCTCCTGGAAGGAAGTTTCATGGGAAGGGTAACTAGAATAATTCTGTGTACAAGCATGGGTCACTCATAGCCAGACTATAAATAGGGATTTCCTAATATAACCTAGTCTGTTCCAAATAAAAAGGTAAAAGAAAAAGAAGGAGAACAGAGTCAAAGACTTGAGTGGGAGTAAGAGGGTAGACCCCCAGGATCATCAGGCGGTAACCTGTCTGCGCGTTAATGCAGTTAAGTACATTCTATATATTTATTTATTTCTTATAAAAATCTAGCCATGGTTGCCACGTTGTTAAAAAGGATGTCCTGCTTCCCCTATCCCACCCTGCTAATTCCTCCATTAAACAGATTTGGTGGACCTTGTCAATCCATTCCTTCAAAGTGGGGGGTTCCACCTCTCTCCATTTGGTTGGTATAATATATTTTGCAGCCACAAGTAAATGTGTTATCAAGCAGTTGGTTTTGGGCCTAAAATCTTTCTGCGGTTTCCAAAGTAAAATCAGCTCAGGCGTAAGAGTGAGGGATTTTTTGCAAATTTTCCTAATCGTGTCTTCAACACCTTTCCAAAACATTTTAAGTTTATCACATAGCCACCATATGTGGGTCATAGTTCCAGGTTCAGCCATACATCTCCAGCATTCGTCTGTGGGAACAAGGCCTATTCCATGAAGAAAGCTAGGGGTCCTATACCACCTTGAAATGATCTTATACGAATTTTCTTGTATACGTATACACTTGGAGAATCCGTGTGAGTGTCTAAGAACAAATTTAACATCTTCATCAGACAAGGATATCTTAAGCTCTTTTTCCCACAGACGAAGAAAATAAGGTCGCGTACTAGAGGCATTGGAAATTAGCTTAGAGTATAGTTGGGACAATATCTTGGTCCGGGGAGAAGGAAGCAAAGTATAGTTCTCTATCCAGGTTGGATCAGGGAGAGAGGAATGTAATTTCTTAAATTTCTTACAAGTAAGGGTAATGTCCATGTCTACAAGGTCTGACCTAATATGTCTGGGAATGCATCTCAATGTATTCTGAAGGAATTCAGATATGTCTGGAGCCTTACTCAGGTCAGAGACTTTAATACCGGAGAGGCTATTCCAAGCTTTGCGGTTTCCATCCACTTTGGGATAGAGAAAGTCTGGCAATACTGATAGAGGGGCCAACGGGGATAATAGGTTAGCAGAAAGGTTCAAGTCGTCTGATTTTCCACAGTATTGTAACATACAGCGGGTGATATCACTTAAAATCCTATTTTTGTTAAATGTAGAGGTTTTGATCCATAGGAGATGTAGGTTCTCTTCTCCTAACAAAGCCCTTTCAAGGTCGGCATACAAAGCTGTGTTATTGAATCTAGCTAGATCCATCCACCTTTCTAGCTGTATAGCATGTAGATAAGTTTTAATATCCGGCAGTGATAAGCCACCATCTACTTTTTTCCTAATTATAAGGGGGTAAGCCAGTCTCGATCTTTTGTGTTGCCACAGGTATGTGGTAAATAGGCTTCGAATATCTGAAAGGAACTTATTTGAAAGCGGGACAGGGAGACATCTCAAGGTATATAAAATTTGAGGTAAGACATAAGAGGCCAGCAGATTTTTCCTGCCAATCCATGACAGAAAAGGGATTTTAACAGAGTTCAGAAAAGTCTTAATTTTAGAGAAAAGTGGGACATAATTGAGTCTAAAGAGGTTTTTGGGGTTTGCTGGGATCATGATGCCTAAGTGTTTAATAGCCTCCTTAGGCCACTGAAAAGAAGTATTGGATTTAATCGCTTCCATATGTTTGGCATTACCAGAGACATTTAATATCTCTGATTTATCGTAGTTGACCTTGAAGTTTGAGATTTCTCCATATTCTGATAAGATCTTTAAGATTTCTGGTATAGCTTCTTTGGGGTTCGTAATAAAAAGTAGTAAATCGTCAGCAAAGGCTGCTAAGGAATGGGTTTTTCCCTTTACCTGTAAACCTCTAATAACCCCAGAGGCTCTGATCTTATGCAGAAGCAATTCAAGGGTAAGTACAAATAACGTCGGGGACAAAGGGCACCCTTGTCTCGTCCCATTCGAAATATCAAATGGGGGAGATAATACGCCATTTACTAGAACTCTAGCTGAAGGGCCCCGGTATAATGAGAAAATGGCATCTATGAGCTCAGGCGGGAAGCCAAAGTGTCGCAGAGCCCCCCCCCCCATAAAAGCCCAGTTGACTCTGTCAAAGGCTTTCTCTGCATCCGTTCCTAGAAGCACTAGAGGAATATTATGTTTTTTCGCATAATAGACAGCATGAAGAGCTCTGCTAACATTATGCCTTCCTTCCCTACCTTTGACAAAGCCAACCTGTTCTTCATTAATTAATTTGGGGAGGAGCCCAGCGACACGACGGCTCAGCAGCTTAGCCCAAAGCTTTATATCCACATTGAGGAGGGATATTGGCCTATAGCTACTACATTTAGTAGGATCCTTCCCCTCTTTGGGGATTATGGAGATATGGGCCATAAGTGATTGTGGGGTGAGCGAGCCACCTTTCAATAGGTAGTTGCACAAATTTACAAAGTGTGGGACGAGAGATTTCTGGAATTTTCTATAATACGTAGCTGGGAGTCCATCTGGACCAGGGCACCTCCCAGCGCGAATACTAGCCAATGTATCTGCGACTTCATCCACCGTTATTGGTGTTAACAGAGCTTCTCTGTCAATGTCAGTTAACTTCGTAACTTGGACCGACTGGAGGAATAAATCAATTTTCTGGACTGTTTGGGTAGGTTCCTCTTGTTTTAAGTTATAAAGTTCTGAATAAAAGTTAGCAAACTCTTTGGCCACAGAAGGGGTGTTGGAAATGGTAAGCCCTCTATCATTTTTAATGTTGGATATAAACGCTTTCTCTCTTTGTCCCTTTACCATCTGAGTGAGGAGTTTAGAGCCTCTGTCGCCATGAAGATATTGTTTGAACTTAGCCACTCTAAGAGCTTTGGCCGATTTTATATTTAGCAGGTCTCTTAGTTGGAGTCTAAGTTTGGCGATATCTACGCGGTTGGCCTCTGTGGGGGAAAGCTTGTTGATATTTTCAATGGTCGAAATTTGGGCAATTATTGAATCAATTTTTGCAGTTCTTTGTTTGCGTATCCAAGCTCCTAAGGCTATGAGTTCACCTCTAATGTAGGCTTTGTGTGCCTCCCACACTATAGCTTCACTCACAGATGGAGTGGCATTAATCTCAAAATAAGTGTTGAGTTTAGTCTCTAATTTAAGTCTTTCCTGTTCGTTCTCTAAGAGGGTTTCGTTTAGCCTCCAAGACCACTCCCTGGGCGGAATACCTTTCAGTCGAATCTCTAAAGAGATCGGGGCGTGGTCTGATATCAAAATATCACCAATCGACACACGCTTAATCCTGTCCAAAATATGATTGGACAGGAATAAGTAATCTAGACGATGATACGTTTTGTGCACCGCAGAGTGAAAGGTGAAGTCCTTCCCATCAGGATGGGCTATTCTCCAAGTGTCAGATATTTGGTGCGAGGACAACATCCTCTTTAGCTTGCCCAATTGTTTATTTGTAAACTTAGAAACAGCCGATGTAGAGTCCAGGGAGTGGTCCAGAGTCACATTTAAATCCCCCCCCCCAATATCAACAAACCTTCCCTGAAATCCTGTAAGGATTGTAGCATATGTATGAGCCATGGAATTTGTTTAACATTAGGAGCATATATATTTACTAGTGTGACTTTATTTCCCTGCAGCATTCCCTTAAGAAAAACATATCGTCCACTAGGGTCTATATAGTGAGCTTGTTCTATAAATGGCACATTGGCTCCAATACCTATGGAAGCTCCTCTAGAGGCAGAGGAGTGTGTACTATGATACCATTTTTTATAACGCTTAGTAAACAGATTAGGAACTCGGTTATGCCTAAAATGAGTTTCTTGTAAATAAAGAATATCTGCATTTCCCTTTTTGAGTATCTGGAAAATTTGACTCCTCTTTTGAGGAACATTTAATCCCTTAACATTAAAGGAGACTACTTTCATAGAACCCATCTTGTCGACAGTAAAATCAATTCTAGGCAATTGTTACCCATTAGACCCAGAGTAAATATCTGTCTGACCCAAAGAAAAAGGTTAACTACATGAGAACTAAACCAAAAGATTAACAAACGGTCCATCAGACCAACAATATTATTTAGTAAGTCGCTTCACTAGGGGAGAAGCGCCTAAACCACCCCTGAACAAGGGCGTGATCTAGGTAAAGAGTGAAAGGAAGGGAAGAGAGGGTACAGGTTATCTAGTTTAGATCAGCACTAGAGAAGGAGAGAGGGTGAGAGAAAAGGGGGGGGGGGGGTAGGGGAGGGTAACTGTTTCACACAACGCCTGCGTGAGGTCACACAGCGCAGTCAAAATGTAGACGCGCTGGCTGAAGACGACCAAACTCCCATTATGCCACGCCAATCAAATATATCGTCATCTCCAGCCAGCACGCCCCCACAAATTCCAGCGCGGAACGTGCCTGAATTAAGTCTCATTACTCCTATGGGGTAAGCTACTGAACACATGTTAGGACCGAAAATACGTTGAGAGTGATGTGATATGACACACATCTCAGGTATTTATCATTGTGAGATACCAGTTCGAGGCGCAATAGCGCCTTATAGCTCTGTGTGTGTGGGTGTCTATTACATCTCTCACTAAAATCACCCAGCTAAAATCCACACATAAGTTGGGGCTTAATTAGCAACCTAACAGGGTTACCTGAGGACGTGTGAGTACAAAAAACTACCATAGCCTTGAAGAGGCAGCGTATGCGATTCCATCAGCACATGTAAACGTTGCTAGTGCAGGGACGCACTTTAACAAGTAAACGTTAGGAAGTGTAGGTAACACACTCGGAACATGCCTCCTCAAGCTGCTCGTGTATCAGATCGAGCCCGTAAAAAACGATCGGACCAACCATACACACACGGTCAGGCAAGGAATAAAGTGTCTCTAACAACAAATTCGTGTAGAAGCTCATACCAAACTCCTACGGCATAAGACGTGGACAAGACTCAAAAGGTCATCTTCTTCAAGTGTCTTTAAGTTCAGCTTGTCGTTTCTTGGCGGCAGGCGATTTAAATTTCCTGGAGATCTGCCAATCAGTCTCCGATGGCAACGGTGGTATCTTTGTTCCCCCAGCAAGTGGCAGCCAAGAAGGGATGTCCAACGGTTCTATCTTCAAGATGTTCCACACCTTTATAAGATCCGAAGGGTGACGGATGATGACTTGCTTGCCATTTATAGAAGTGTACAATCCGAAAGGAAAAAGCCATCTCAGCGGGTGTTTTTTAGCCCTTAACAAATCAGTCAATGGCTTTAGCGCACGCCTTTTAGCTAAAGTGCTAGCAGCCAGATCTTGGAAGATCTGTATCTTGGAGTTCTCCAGGAGTATGTCACCCTTCTCCCTGGCTGCTCCTAGAATGGCGGCAGTGTCCAGGTAGTTAAGCAAACCACATATGATATCTCGTGGCGGGGCCTCTGCAAGGGGTTTAGGCCTGAGGGCTCTGTGAGCTCTCTCTATTATCACCGAAGCGGCTCTGTCTGGGCCAAGGATAGAGGAGAAGATTGTACCGACCGTAGTAAGTATTGCTTCGGAGGGGATCTCTTCTGGGACACCTCGTATACGGATGTTCTTCCTCCGGCTTCTGTTTTCTTGGTCCTCTAGGTGTAGAAAGGCAGAGTTCAGTTGGTCTTGCATCTCTTCTATATTTGTCTGCAGGGCGCCACTGTGTTTAGCGATCGCCGCCTGTGTCTCCTCTAATACCGCAACCCGCTGACCCGTCTGTTTAATGTCAGTTTTAATAGCCGAAAGTTCTCTCATGACGGGTTCAAAAGCTGAAGTCAGGGACTCCTTGAGAAAGGTTCTAGTAATCGGCATGGAGTCACTTCTACAGTGAGCTTCTGACATAGCGCAGGAGCCTTCGTCATCCGAGTCTTCAGTATAGCTCTGTGCTGCAGCGGCGTCCGGCGCCATCTTGGATCTACAGGCCGGAGAAGAAATCTTCTTTTTCAGATACTTGTCCATATCTGACTGTCCCCTATTGTGCTTAGGGGTTCCCTGCGACTCTCTGGTTTTGTCCTTTGACGGTTTCCCCATAGTTTGGAGTGAAGGGAGCGCTGAATAAAGCCGTTAAGAGCGCTGTGGACCGGAGCACACGAGTCAAGCAGCCATTCCCTGACGCGGCTAGCCAAGTCAAAGCGTTTTAAAGTTATCAGCACTTAAAGTGACAGTGGTCAGATTTGCAAAAAATGGCCTGGTCCTTAAGGTGAAATAGGGCTGTGTCCTTAAGGGGTTAAGGACCAACCCCTTTATTCTCTCTACATACAGTATATGTTTTGCCCAGAATTGTTGATTTTAGATTGGATGTAAATTTTAGGCTAAATGCACACTATAAACATACCAATACAGTTGCATACTGTGTATTTTCCTTTGACTTTACTGCGTGGTACATGCTTCTTCTGGAATTTCAAAATCAAAATTTCAATACAGTTGAAACAAAGTTATACCGACATATATACTGAAAAGGCAATGCAGTGTGAATTTCCACAATACTTCATGAAATGCTGTTAAAACGAATCCTCCAGTAATTACCAGGAAACACAATGTATATATTCCAATCATTTGATAAATTATTTGATTATAGACAATATGTCAGCTTTTCAGAAATGCTGAGCTTTTTGCTCAGCAATGAGCCAGAACTTCTGCTTACTTGCAGTCATAGTGAAGAAGATGAACATGGTCTCTGTAGAAAGAAGACACAAAATGCAATAACTTGGCAGAAACAACACACTGAAAATTACCTACAACCATTTTTTGTTAATGCCAAGTGCACAGAAGTCAGAACATTAAAATCAGAGTGTAATCTTTTCTATGACATTGATTTGTATCACACATTTCTTTCTTTGTCCTCATCTTATTCCTTTGTTTGAGATTGCTTTCATTGCCTTGCACATTTCTTCTTTGCAATAACCTGAACAGAATTCTAGGCTATATCACGAGTGTCGGAACTGGAGAAAAAGAGTTCTGCTAAAGACATTATTCTGGATATAAAAATTCCAATCCACTTGAAATTTCATACTATGAATGTTTTACTCTGACAGGATTAACAAACAAGACACTTTGCAGATGTTGAGCCTAGACAGAACAATGCTTCCATCTTGGAAATACAAGACTTGTTCAATGTTTCAAAAAGCGATTACACTCACCTAATTATTGCGCTGTGCCATATGTTCATATCATATTTTTATGCTCTTACGTTCTTCAGATTTCATACTTGATGTATGAGATGTTTTCTGCTTAATTTTATGAACACAAATATGTTACAAGTTAACAAAAAGAAACAACATATTTTGCAAGTCTTGTTTGGAATGAATTACAGAGGAAGGCAGCAGCAGTAATCTTACAGATATGGAGAGAAGAGCTTGATTTGCATTTCAACCTATGCCAAGAAAAGCTTGGCAAACTACAATTCGGCTTCTCTGGCAGATTTAATGATACACCTCATCCGCTTGCCATACATCACCATTGTTCTTGACCCTTAACTTCCATTCCTGACAAAGATTTCTCTGGCAGGGAAATGAACCAAATAAAACCATGTGCTGACATCTGCACAGATAACAAGGACCACTGATTTTCTTGTACTATCAGCCAGTGTTATATTGTGTCATTTAAAGCATTTTCAATCTCTCAGCACACAGCAATGCACTGGGACAAGAACTAGTATTTCAACATTGTACTCTATATGAAAGAAACCATGGTTAACTGGCATCTGGACAATATTGTCAAGTGGTACCCTGACTGCCATTCGTTGCATGCCACTTTCTCTTAATTCCGTCTCTACCTCCTAACCTGTATTGCCCCATCATTTATAAATGTCTTCTATGTCTTACAAAATGACAAGTTGCCTCCTCATGGGAAATATGACTACTCTATTGGTTCAGTGCCTGGTTCCCAATTGCCCAAGGAGTGCACTTTCTACAGGCTACCTATAGAGTGGCATTTATGTTGGGCTTTAATTTGCATATTACCATACACTACAGCAGGGGTCAACAATCTACCAGGGCAAACTTTTGCACACCAGATGTGCCAGTCTTTGGTCCCCTCACATACTAAAAAGTAAATGTTTGGCCACCAGTGCACTAAAGACTGCTATGAATAAATCTGTTGTCTAGCTGAAGGAAAGTTTGGAAAAATATATTTCCCAGTGCAACCCTGCTGTTTGTAGGAAAATTTGGCCAAATTAACATTTATTGAAAACTGTACATTGTCCCATTATCTGGTCCTCATTAAACTCTAGCCGAGTCCAGCAAGTAAAGATACAATCTAAATCAGTAGAAAAACACCTAGTTCCAGCAATTGTAATAACCCTTAAAACTGATAGGCTTTAATTAAATTACTTAAAAATAAGACACACGGAACAAAAATCACTGAGATAGTCTCAGATAAATCTACCGCAGGCAACTATATAAATATATACTGACGGGTGGGGAAAGCTGTCCCTAAATTCTCACCCTAGTCTCGTGCTCAGCCCAGGGACGACCCCTAAAGGTGGTGACTCCCTGTCCTCAAACCTGGACTCACACAGTCAACCCTAGCAATGAGATAATTGTAGAGGGTAGAATAGGTGCCTGTCGGTAAATAACAGAAAATGAGAAAGACACTGTACATATACACTCCCCTATAAACATAGGGTAAATTGCTGGACTTTGTATACAGCCCTAATGCTGCAAGATTACAGTCAAAGGTACACAGTGAATCAAAGTGATCATCAGGGGGTAGGTAAGATCAACTAACTGATATTAAAGATAACAGATACCCATACTATAAGGTGATATCCGTAATTTGGGTGAGGACCACCAATATTGATAAATCAGTGTCCGTTCTTGATTATGAGGGGACCATCAAATGATAACGGGAGGAGAGCAATCTCAATTGGACTGTACGCCGAGCATAGCAGAGGGGGATGGTTGCTCCATACATTCACGTTTCCATAAAGGCATTTGTGGGGGAGAGATACATAAAACGATAATAAACACATCAGGTTGTCACCTCCACCACTAGCCACCAAAGTCACACATCGAACTCACAGTCTCCACAGATGTAGGGGAGTGTCCAAATGAGTTGCAGATGGCATCAGCCACAATAGATATCCTAAGTTATAAAGAGGGGCATGTTCAATATCACCAAAAAGTTTAGGCATGATGAAAAACTACCTAGGGAAACAATGTCCCTACTTACGGTTAGTTGTCAGGCTGTGGAGTAGAACATGCCGACTCCTCCATCGGTCCGATACCTTATGGGTCCCAGGCCCCCATTTAAGTATCCCTCTGCCAGTTAAACTTCCCGCCCACAGGTGCTGCGTCCGTGTCGCTTGGCCATAGACATCACTTCCGGTTTCTGAAGTGAGTCATTGGCAATAAGCGAAACGCACATACAGCGCATGATAGCCCGTGGAGCGCATCCCTAATCACCTGCTTCCGGTAAATGGAACGCAGGGTGCCGCGGACATACTTCCGGTCACATGATTCCGGAACTCCATCGCCGGTGGGTGAAGCGCACATACATCAATTGATAGTTCGTGGGGCGCAACCCTGATCACCTGCTTCCAGTGAATGAGACACAGAGTACTGCAGACGTATTTCCGGTCACATGATTCCAGAGTCACATCGCAGGTAGACTATAGTAGAAGCGCTCCCAAGCATTAAACAAAGCTGAATAATGCCCAAACTACCTTTGTGTAATCAGGGTCAGGATATGGACAGGTCGCAGTATGACACTCACCAAGGGATAGAAGGGTAATCGTCGTCAACACTGACGGCGAGGCAGGCATAGGGTATATAGAGGGAGCCCATTACTATTAGACTATTAAATGATTAATAGAGCCATCGTCCGTTACTGTCAATAGGCACCCACTTATGATTATAGGGAGTGTCAGCAAAAGCAATGAAAGCAATTATGTTCGTTGATAAAGATAATATTGAATTTAAAGATGCTTCCCGCATCTGGCCAATAAAGGGAAACTTAATTTTACAATGGGCCTAGCCAAATCAAATAAAGACACCCAGGACAAAGCACCTGTTGCCTTATAAGTAGTGGTCAGAAAAAGCACATATAGTCAGAGGAAGCAAGATAAGGTCAATCTTTCATTGATCCCATGGGGGGGACTGGGACCGGAATCGATGTATCCATTCACTTTCCTTTCGGAGGATCTTCCTGTCCCAGTCACCCCCTCGGGAAGATGGAGGTACCAGTTCCAGAACCCGAGAATTTTAGACATCTCGGGTCCCCCCCATGATGGTCATTAACATGCAACGCTACTGGTGTCACTTTCTTCTTTACTATGTCATTGACATGTTCAAGGATCCTCCTTCTCACCTCTCTCACTGTTTTACCTATATAGTCCATTGGACACGTACACTGGCATATATAGATCGCCCCTTTACTCCTACAATTTATGAAGTCCCTGGAAGGTCTGATTTGTCGCTGAGCACGTAATGGCCTTAGCTGTCGACATATAGTCATTAAACTCTAGGGTCCATGTGTCAGGCATTCATTATCTTTTTGTTCACATCAAACCTTCCAGACCTCCATCATGCATGTATGATGGTAGTCCGGTCTTTAAAAATGGCACCTGCTCACAGATTGTGGCTAGAGATGAGCAAATCGAAGCTGACAAAGTGGAATTAGTTTAGAATTTCAGGAAAACTTTGTTTGCAATGAATGCAAATTTCCTCGCGCTTCCTGGTAATGAATCGCATTTTTCCTAAAATTGCGGCTACACATGTGAGGACTGAGGACATGGGGCAAGGAACTCTGGGAATGCAGGATCACCCAGATTGACATGCATGCATGCAGCCAATCAGCAGCCAGCCAGCCCTGTGATGTCACAGCCCTATAAATACGGCGGCCATCTTAGAGTCAGACATTTTCCAGCATTCAGAGTGCAGGGACAGACGTGTGAATGCACTAGGTACAGCAATTGGAAAAACCTAATTGGGGAAAAAAAAGACAGAAAAAGTTATTTATACAGTAAGTGCAGGGAAAGGATATGGAGGCATCATTTCACAACATCTTAGTGCAGGGAGAGACGTCAGAAGGCGCTAGGGACATTGATAGGAAAGCGATTTACAAGTGCAGGGAAATATTATTTGGGGATCCAAATAGCCATTAGACAGCTCTGTCATCCCAGCTATTTGTTATTGGGCTGCAAGTGTTATGTTGAAAAGCCTTTAGTGGCTTAAATCTAAGTATCTTTAGTATCTTATATCAGTACTACAAGAAAAATATATGCAAATTTCACTTCTGCAGTTATTTCTGGTGACAGCATATAAGGGCGTATTTCAGTAAAATAAGAAAAAATATACGCACTGCACTGTTGCAGTTATTTCTGGTGAAAGCGTATAGGGGCGTATTTCAGTACAACAATAAAAATATATTCTCAGTGCATTACTGCAGTTATTTCTGGTGAGAGCATGAAGTGTCCTATTTCAGTCCAACAAGAAAAATATATATTCACAGTTCACTTCTGCAGTTATTTCTGTTGAAAGCGTATAGGGGTGTATTTCAGTTAAAAAAAAAATAAACATTTTTTGGGGAAATTTGATGGGTGAATGTACGCTTTCTTCTGTATGAACTGAATTCCATTATCTAGTGTTGCTCGAGTCTCCTCCCTGCTACGTGCGTGGAGGTACTGGCAGTCACTGTAATGCCGTAGCCATGTTGGTCGCTAGAATTACAGTGATTGGCTGGCCGGAATGCATCATCAGGTGCTATATAGGCCTGCTATGAGGCCTGCGATACACCGGCTACCACCAAATATTAATTAAGGGGTTTGATTTACCGGCTTCCAGCAAATACTCATTATTGGGTTCTATATACCTGTTTCCACAAAATACTGATAGAGGGGATTGATATACCGGATTCCACAAAATATTGATTGAGGCCTGCGATATACCTGCTTCCACAAATACTGCTCTTCTGGAAGGTGCCCCAGGCTGGAGCCTAATTGAGTTGGGGAACGTGCGTGCGATTAAATCAAAGGATGCACCAGAGTTGGTTGAGTGGCTCACTCAGCCTTCCGCTTCTGCACCCTCCTCATCCTCTGTATCAGCACCCTTCTCACTCTCTGCAGTGTGCACCACCAAAGACACCACCACCACCAACACCATAGCCCCTCCACTCAAGTCAGAGGAATTATTTTCACATCCTTTCCGAGACCTTACCGATGCGCAGCCATTCTTGGCATCGGATGAGGAAGAGGAGGTAGCAACGGCCGCCACCAAGCAGTCTGACAGTACCCAGATCAGCCCAAGGAGGGTGGTCCCCACTGTTGCTGCCTGCTCCGAGATCGCAAATGTCAGTGGTGGTGAAGGTGACGATAATGACGTATTGATGGACGTAACATGGGTGCCCACAAGAGAGGAAGAGGAAGGAAGTTCAGAGGGAGAGACGGAGCAGCAGATAGGCAGTAGAAGGAGAAGCAGGCAGAACTTGCCATGCAAAGGAGACACAAACAGACTGCAAACGTATCTGGAGCGAGCCATCCACCATGCACTGTTACATCTGGCGCTCCCAGGACGTCGGCACATGGCTCCGCAGTGTGGTCTTTTTTTATTGTGTGAAAGAGAAGAAAATCCAGCTCTCTCCGGTGAAAAAATGAAAAACTTTAATCCAGCAAGTTTAAAATCCATACAGGTGTACAAATAGCAGTCAACGCGTTTCAGACCTCAGAGAAATATGGGTCCTTCCTCATGACAAACGTGTTTATAAAATGGGAGCTCCCTCTTAAGTAGCACATACTAACCCCAGGTTGATAGGTATCACCTGGGAGGTGGAGACCCAAGGGGGCATTCCCATGCACATGACACAGAAGAAAATCCTTTATAATCAAGGGCAAACACCAGCAAATAGGAAAAAAAAAAGGAAAAAGGGAAAAGAACCTTACATACAGGTAAATTAAATCACTAAAACAGTGATCATATATAAAAATACAAATACAAAGAGAGCAAAAATACTAATGGCAAAGAATGTGTGTAATAGAAAAGACGGCACGATCCCACATTAGTACTGTAAAATGAGATCATGGCGTCTATTCAACCCACAGGGCAGGCGAGATTCTAACTGGAAGATCCAGAAGGCCTCCCTGTTAAGGAGTTTCCTCCTGTGATCTCCCCCCCTAGGCGGCAAAAAACCTCTTTCTATGCCCTTAACCTGTAGGTGGGATACATCACCAGCATGTACCACTGCAAAATGCAGGCTGACCGCAGAGACATTCCGGTCCTTATAATGAGGCACATCGGAAATGTGTCTGCGGATCCGATTTTTTAAAGGAGTGGTGGTGCAGCCCACATACAACAAGGAACACAGTGTACATGTAATAAGATACACCACATGCTTGGTATTACAATTAATATAGGACTGATTATTGTATACCCTTTCGTTGTTCATGGACTTAAACGTTTTTTCAGTGGTCATGTGTTGGCAACAGATGCATTTTTTGTGACCACACTTAAAATTCCCTTTATGCTGTAACCAGATGGCTTGTGGTTTTTTGGACACTGAAAAAAAGCTGGGACTAATGATATTACCCAGGGTGGGTGCTTTCCTGGCTACACATTTAATTCCGTTGGACACAATATCAGACCATTCGTTATCAAAATTGAGTACATTCAGATATTTCTTCATAATTTGACATATGGCAGAGAACTCTTGGCTGTATTGTGTAACGAAATAAGTTGCTTGCTGACAGTGAGTGGAGTTCACTAGTGGTCTGCGTGCCTGGGACTGTTCCGGAAAAATCAATGACTGTCTGTTGATTTGTGAAACCATTTTTTTAGCATGTTGTATATCCTGCTGTAAATAGTCCCTGCGTAACAGTCTATTAGTAATATTAGAGGCTTCTGTCTCAAAAGCTCTCTGATCGGAACAGTTACGACGGGCACGTATAAGTTCCCCCCTAGGAATGCTATGGATAGTATGGGAGGGATGGCATGACTTGGCCAGAAGTATGGTATTACCTGCTAGTTGTTTGCGGTGAGTTAGTGTATTAACTGCACTGGTGGAGGGGTCCCCCCTCAGGCACAGATCCAGAAATTGTATCTCAGTTCGGTGAGTATGAAAAACAAATTGTATGTCATCCACCTTGGAATTAAAATATTTCATAAGCTCCGGTATGGACGTCACATCACCAGACCACACCATCAGCAGGTCATCAATGTAACGTCCATACCAGAGTAGGTGGTCCAGGAGTGGGAGGGTGTCGATGAGGAGAAAGTGTCCCTCCCACCACGCCATAAATATATTAGCTATGGAGGGGGAGAACTTAGCCCCCATCGACACCCCCGACACCTGAAGATAAAAATTCTCACCAAACAAAAAATAATTGTGCCTGAGGAGGAAATCCACCACGTGGACAATATATTCCCTCAAAGTCTGGGTGTAGTCACTATAGTATTCAAAAAACCACCTCAGCGCAATGATGGCCAAATTGTGGGGAATATTGGTGTATAGGGATGTAATATCCGCTGTTATCCACGAGTAGTTATCCTTCCACTTAAATTCAGCAAAGGCTTGTAGCACCGCCCTAGTGTCCTTAAGAAAATCTGTTACTAAAGGAGTTACGGACATGGTGGGATGCCACTTCATTGCAGAAGTATATTGACAAGAAAATGATCCCCCGTGGCTTACGGATTAAGAAGAATCCGACGACCATCTATTCTGACTCCTTTGTTTTGCAGTGGCAAACTATTTTATTGGATTGCTCATTTAAATTGATGGAGCTGATAATACATCATGAACAGGATTCCCTCTCTGCCTTGAGAGAGGAAATAAAAACAGCACAGGACCTGTTATCGGCTCATACCGACATGCCAAGTTTTGCAGATGCAGACAATCAACTTAAGAGCAATCTTGAAAAGGTAGAGGAAGATCTTATACTCTTCAAACAGAGCAAATTTAATCTGGATCTGCTTGACTACAGCAACAACACAGTTTACACCTGGGCTGAAATACGCAGGAGCACACCGCGCTCCATTTTACGCAGATCCCGCAATAGACAAAGAAGATCTGGCCGTGTATCATTTAGTTCTACTGAACGCGACTCACAGGAGTCTTCACCAGATGCTACTGATCCCCCTATGAGCAGTGTGGAAAGGGATTCCAATCCACGTTTAACACCTGCCAATCAGCACAGAAAAGATGCAAAAAACGACGGGCAGGCTGAGGGCACCGGAAAAAGTCACCGCTACCCGTCCAGACAGAAAAGATAAATGAAGACATACAAGTCATCAATCTGTCGGCATCTATTATTTCATCCCAGCAAATTATGGTCTTACAAAAGGGACTTTCGTTTTCTCCCACGCATCATTTCAACTTGTACCAAACGATCCTCGATGTTAATAGGTTCGCCCGGAACCTAACGTTGAGGAAACATTTCCTGGGGGAACCTCTGGGTGATGCACTTGGCAGTGTTGTTTCCTCTTCACCACAAGCTTCACAGGACTTTGATATCCGTCAGGACGATGTTGCTTCCTCCCTGCAACGGGCCCCACGTGACCCCGACAGTGGTCATGACGGCGCCACCCTCTCTTTGCAGTTAGCTCCATGGGACTTGGATATCGTCCATAGCAACACTGTTCCCTCCTTACAGCAGACCACACGAGACTCTGGTAGGAACCATAGTAATACCGCTTTTTCTCCCTAGCAGCCCCTAATGAACCCTGCCATTAATCATGGACATGACAGCAGGCCTTTATCTACAGCATGCACTGATATGTCTAGTAGTAAGTCTGTTAGTGTTAATGTTACACCAGTATTATATGGCAATACTATGAGCTTTGCTGAACTTGTCCATTGTAATTTTCTTCAAACTGGTACTAGGGATGAGGGGGGTCATGTTAATACCTCTGTGTCCTTTAAAACACATAATAGGGATTTTTACCCTATTCAATCTCGTTCAATTGCCTTAGACAAATACCAGGAATTGGTTGAAAAAGAATTTTGCATGATACTTCGAGGACACAGAGTTATTCCAACATGACCGCAGTGGAAAAAATTGCCTTGCGTGATCTAGGAGCAAGAGAGGATATCATCATTAAGGAGGCAGATAAGGGGGGGTCAGTAGTTGTATTGTATAAGGGCCTGTATGGATCCCTTGTCACCACTATGCTGGATGATACTAATGTTTATGTTCGTTTGCCCTATGACCCATTGAGGAATTTTCAATCAGAAATGAAGAAACTCCTGGACTGTGGGGTATCATGTGGCTGTCTTAGTGTTAGGGAGAGGGAATACATCTTTGTGGAACATCCTATAGCACCTATTTTTCATGCTTTGCCTAAAGTCCACAAGGATGTATTCCCCCCACCCCTCAGACCCATTGTGGCTGGTATCGGCTCATATTCTGAGCGATTTTCTGAGTGGGTGGACTCCCTATTACAGCCCCTGATACCACACATTCCAGGGTTTCTTAAGGACACTAGGGCGGTGCTACAAGCCTTTGCTGAATTTAAGTGGAAGGATAACTACTCGTGGATAACAGCGGATATTACATCCCTATACACCAATATTCCCCACAATTTGGCCATCATTACGCTGAGGTGGTTTTTTGAATACTATAGTGACTACACCCAGACTTTGAGGGAATATGTTGTCCACGTGGTGGATTTCCTCCTCAGGCACAATTATTTTTTGTTTGGTGAGAATTTTTATCTTCAGGTGTCGGGGGTGTCGATGGGGGCTAAGTTCTCTCCCTCCATAGCTAATATATTTATGGCGTGGTGGGAGGGACACTTTCTCCTCATCGACACCCTCCCACTCCTGGACCACCTACTCTGGTATGGACGTTACATTGATGACCTGCTGATGGTGTGGTCTGGTGATGTGACGTCCATACCGGAGCTTATGAAATATTTTAATTCCAAGGTGGATGACATACAATTTGTTTTTCATACTCACCGAACTGAGATACAATTTCTGGATCTGTGCCTGAGGGGGGACCCCTCCACCAGTGCAGTTAATACACTAACTCACCGCAAACAACTAGCAGGTAATACCATACTTCTGGCCAAGTCATGCCATCCCTCCCATACTATCCATAGCATTCCTAGGGGGGAACTTATACGTGCCCGTCGTAACTGTTCCGATCAGAGAGCTTTTGAGACAGAAGCCTCTAATATTACTAATAGACTGTTACGCAGGGACTATTTACAGCAGGATATACAACATGCTAAAAAAATGGTTTCACAAATCAACAGACAGTCATTGATTTTTCCGGAACAGTCCCAGGCACGCAGACCACTAGTGAACTCCACTCACTGTCAGCAAGCAACTTATTTCGTTACACAATACAGCCAAGAGTTCTCTGCCATATGTAAAATTATGAAGAAATATCTGAATGTACTCAATTTTGATAACGAATGGTCTGATATTGTGTCCAACGGAATTAAATGTGTAGCCAGGAAAGCACCCACCCTGGGTAATATCATTAGTCCCAGCTTTTTTTCAGTGTCCAAAAAACCACAAGCCATCTGGTTACAGCATAAAGGGAATTTTAAGTGTGGTCACAAAAAATGCATCTGTTGCCAACACATGACCACTGAAAAAACGTTTAAGTCCATGAACAACGAAAGGGTATACAATAGTCAGTCCTATATTAATTGTAATACCAAGCATGTGGTGTATCTTATTACATGTACACTGTGTTCCTTGTTGTATGTGGGCTGCACCACCACTCCTTTAAAAAATCGGATCCGCAGACACATTTCCGATGTGCCTCATTATAAGGACCGGAATGTCTCTGCTGGTGATGTATCCCACCTACAGGTTAAGGGCATAGAAAGAGTTTTTTTGCCGCCTAGGGGGGGAGATCACAGGAGGAAACTCCTTAACAGGGAGGCCTTCTGGATCTTCCAGTTAGAATCTCGCCAGCCCTGTGGGTTGAATAGACGCCATGATCTCATTTTACAGTACTAATGTGGGATTGTGGCGTCTTTTCTATTACACACATTCTTTGCCATTAGTATTTTTGCTCTCTTTGTATTTGTATTTTTATATATGATCACTGTTTTAGTGATCTAATTTACCTGTATGTAAGGTTCTTTTTCCCTTTTTTTTTTCCTATTTGCTGGTGTTTGCTCTTGATTATAAAGGGTTTTCTTCTGTGTCATGTGCATGGGAACGCCCCCTTGGGTCTCCACCTCCCAGGTGATACCTATCAACCTGGGGTTAGTATGTGCTACTTAAGAGGGAGCTCCCATTTCATAAACACGTTTGTCATGCGGAAGGACCCATATTTCTCTGAGGTCTGAAACGCGTTGACTGCTATTTGTACACCTGTATGGATTTTAAACTTGCTGGATTAAAGTTTTTCATTTTTTCACTGGAGAGAGCTGGATTTTCTTCTCTTTCTTATTGTATATACCGCATCCAGGAGCAGCATCCGTGCACCTCTGGTGATTTTACTACTGCAGGTGAGAGCTGCCTTACGTTTTCTTTTTTTATTGTGTCAGCTGCTGACAATAGTGCTGTCATCTGCAGCCTGTGCTGTTAACGCATAAGTCGCGGTAATCCCAACACTCACCTAGGGACGACTGCCTTAAGAAGGCACCTGGCCTCCCATCAACGACCCCAGTGGGAGCAACACCGTCAGAACCCACAAAGCCACACTCCCAGCGCTTCACGTCCTGCCTCTTCTCCTTCTCCTCTCTCCTCCCATTTGTCCTCCACTCCAGCTTCCACTGTGTCGTCGTCGCGTTTATCTGGCAAAAGGCATACTTCCGTGGCCCAAATGTTCGAACGTGAAAAGTTCATGACGCTGGATAACCCTCTTGCCAAACGGCTTACCGCTGACTTGTCAGAACTGCTAGCCCGCCAACTACTGCCATATAAATTGGTGGACCCGGAGGCCCGGAGAAGGGCATCCCAGAGCTATATGGCCATGTTCAGCAGCAAGTAAATGTATCTCAGGCACATAGTGTCGGTGCAAAGATACATCTGACCACAGACACATGGTCTAGCAAACATGGGCAGGGAAGGAACATCACTTTTACTGCCCACTGGGTGAACCTTCTGACAGCTGTCAAGCATGCAACCTGTGGCACCCATGTAGATTTGGTGTTACCGCCACAGATTGCATGCAGGCCTGCCTCTTCTCCATTATCCGTCTCCTCTTTGGCTGACTCCTGCTTTCCCACTGCTACCCCCCCCCAGCTCTCCAGAACCTATTCGACGTGCCAGGTGAGACATTGCCATGCTGTGCTGCGGCTGTTGTGCCTGGAAGCCAAGAGCCACACCGGTCCTGCACTGCTTTCAGCTCTGCAGTCACAGGCCGATCAGTGGCTAACCCTGCTCAATTTGACAGTGGGTAAAGTGGTGTGCGACAACGGTGCCAATCTGCTGAGCGTGTTGAAACAGGACAAAATGACAGACATGGCACAAGTCCTGAACTTAGTCATGCAGCGATTCGTTGCCAAATATCCCAGGGTCCAGGAAGTCTTGCGGCAGGCCAGGAAAACTTTTGAAGATCTTATACGGCCATGGCTCGTCTTGCTGACGTTCAGCGGTGACACCACTTGCCCGTGAGACGTCTAATTTGTGACTGCCCGACGCGCTGGAACTCCACCTTTTATATGCTTGATAGGCTGCTCCAGCAGAAACTTGCCATTAACGACTACCTGTACGAACTCTGCAACAGGACAGGTTCTGGGGAGCTTGTTTTTTTTTATCTCGCCAGTGGCTGCTCATGCACGACTCATGCAGACTTCTGCGGCCATTTGATGAGATCACTAAACTGGTCAGTCACAGCCAGGGCGCCATCAGTGACATCGTCCCTTACGCCTTCTTTCTGGAGCATGCATTGCGTTGTGTCAATGATCAAGCCGTTGAGGAGCAGGAGCAGGAAGATGGGGAAGTCATAATGCTGAATGAATTCCCAGGGTGGGGCTACTCCATCTGAGACAAGTCAGCAGGAGTCTAAAGAGGAGTCAGAGGAGCATGGTGCCTGGGGGGAGGAGGAGGAGGAGCAAGAAGACTGAGAAGAGCAGGCTTTAAACTTCTCAGGGTTCCCTGGTGCTGTCCATGGATGGGGAGAGGAGACCGAGGACGACATTCTCCTGGGCAATGAGCAGGAGCCAGGCCGCTCCAGCGCTTCCAATTTAGTGCAAATGAGGGCCTTCATGCTCCAGTGTTTGAAGAGGGAGCCCCGTATAAAAAGCATAAAGGGCAAGGACCAGTACTGAATGGCAACATACTTAGACCCCCGGTACAAACACAAAATGCCAGACATGTTACCAGCAGCACAGAGGGCTGTCAGAATGCAGCATTTCCAAGCCTTGCTTTCGAGAGATGCTGCATTCTGCTGTTGTGGGCGCTGGCAGAGGAATTTCCACCCACAGAGAAACAGTTGCGGGTACCAATCCTACAGCGCATGCAAGAAGAGGGTGGTTTAAAGACGTGTTGGTCACATCTAATATGAGCTCATTCTTGCAGCCAACCCATCGACAGCTGCACTCCGGATCCAGCCTCAGGGAACGCCTAGACCGACAGGTGTCCGACTACATTGGGTTAACGGCCGATGTGAACCCTCTGAGAAGCATAGAACTCCTTGACTACTAGGTGTGCAGGCTTGACCTGTAGCCAGAGCTGGCACAATTTGCCATGGAACTCTTGGCTTGCCCCTCGTCGAGTGTCCTGTCCGCAGCAGGAGGACCGCGTCCGATAAGCACACTCGCCTAGCTCACGATAGTGTGGACTACCTCATACCACATATCTGCTACCCTGTCTTATGTAAATACAGTGGCATAAAAGGCCTTTTCTCTCCTGTGAATGCCTAATATTTTGGGGCCACTGAGGAATTCAACACCTGTGACGACCACATGTTATCGAATTTCGACTATTTTCATTAGTTTTTTTTTCAAGAGGGGGGATTTCGTTAGCCATGTTTTTAGTTATTTTAAACATATGTATTTGACATGTATTTGCACTGGCCTGCAGTAAAACTGATATCCAATGATCGTCTAATATACCTCCAGCCACATAATCACTTGTTCTTTTCTGCACTTTGAATTAATAATTTTTAGGGCCTGTACTACACTGGCCTGCATTAAAATTGTTATCCAATGACCGTCTAATATACCTCCAACGACATAATCACTTGATGTTTTCGGTCCGGTGAATGAATAATTTTTGGGGCCTGTTGTCCACTGGCCTGCACTAAAATTTATATCCATCGACCGTCTAATATAACTCCAGCCACATAATCACTTGATCTTTTATGTACGTTGTATGCATAATTTTTTGACTTTTTTCCTTTAAGACGCCTAAAAATGACCCTTGATTAAAATACATATTTTTTGTGGGAATTTTTGCCATTGATCCCCCTCTAGTACATCACTTTCCATGTTGTGGGATGATTTGTGCACTTCTAGTAAGTATTTGGTGGCTGAAAATATGACCTTAAGTTTTTACCGGTCCGACTGCTATTAAAGTGAATGGTGCACGCCATGAACTTGCGGTTTGCGAAAATTTTATCTCGTTTGCGCGATCTCGTTCGCAAATCGTCCCAGGCCGATGTTCGTCCATCACTATTAGAGACCCAAAAGTCTTTTTAAGGACTATTGTTTTATCTGGCTGCATATATATTATTAGCGCAACCTGAGCTAAAAAGCATGCAATTATTTGGCTGCTGACACAACCTCTGCTACATCTGTTGTGTTACATTTGCGCTGTGAAATTCAGCGCAATTGTTTGGCCACTGGTGACAGCGACATTACCTGTGCTAAGTCTCCTGTATAACCTTAGCACATCCTAAATATCAGTGGCATTCAGTGTAATTTTTTCGCTGCTGGTGGCAGTGACATTACCTGTGCTACATCTCCTGTATAACGTTTGCCCATCATAAATATCAGTGACATTCAGTCTAATTATTTTGCCGCTGGTGACAGCGACATTACCTGCGCTACATCTTCTGTATAACGTTTGCGCATCCTAAATATCAGTGACATTCCGTTTAATTTTTTCGCCGCTGGTGACAGCAACATTACCTGCACTACATCTCCTGTATAACGTTTGCCCATCCTAAATATCAGTGACAGTCAGTTTAATATTTTTGCCGCTGGTGACAGCGACATCACCTGCACTACATCTCCTGTATAATGATTGCACATCCTAAATATCAGTGACATTCAGTTAAATTTTTTTCGCCGCTGGTGACAGCGACATTACCTGTGCTACATCTCCTGTATAACGTTTGTGCATCATAAATATCAGTGACATTCAGTTACATTTTTTCACCGCTGGTGACAGCGACATCACCTGCACTACATCTCCTGTATAATGATTGCACATCCTAAATATCAGTGAAATTCAGTTACATTTTTTCACCGCTGGTGACAGCGACATCACCTGCACTACATCTCCTGTATAATGATTGCACATCCTAAATACCAGTGAAATTCAGTTACATTTTTTCACCGCTGGTGACAGCGACATTACCTGCGCTACTTCTCCTGTATAACGTTTGCACATCCTAAATATCAGTGGCATTCAGTGTAATTTTTTTGCTGCTGGTGGCAGCGACATTACCTGTGCTACATCTCCTATATAACGTTTGCCCATCCTAAATATCTGTGACATTCAGTAAAACAAAATTGCCGCTGGTGACAGCAACATTACGTGCGCTACATCTCCTGTATAACGTTTGCACATCCTAAATATCAGTGACAGTCAGTTTAATATTTTCGCCGCTGGTCACAGCGACATTACCTGCGCTACATCTCCTGTATAATGTTTGCACATCCTAAATATCAGTGGCATTCAGTGTCCTTTTTTTCGCTGCTGGTGGCAGCGACATTACCTGTGCAAGATCTCCTATATAACGTTTGCCCATCCTAAATATCAGTGACATTCAGTTAAAAAATTTTGCCGCTGGTGACAGCGATATTACCTGCACTACATCTCCTGTATAACGTTTGCACATCCTAAATATCAGTGACATTCAATAAAAAAAATTAGCTGCTGGTGACAGCAACATCACCTGCACTACATCTCCTGTATAATGATTGCACATCCTAAATATCAGTGACATTCAGTAAAAAAAATGGTTCCGTTGGTGACAGCGACATTACCTGCAGTACATCTCCTGTATAACATTTGCACATCCTAAATTTTCAGTGGCATTCAGTGTAATTTTTTCGCCGCTGGTGACAGCGACATTAACTGCACTACATCTTCTGTATAATGATTGCTCATCCTAAATATCAGTGACATTAAGTTTAATTTTTTAACCGCTGGTGACAGCAACATTACCTGCACTACATCTCCTGTATAACGTTTGCGCATCCTAAATATCTGTGACATTCAGTTTATCAGCGCATACCCTTACAAAACCTGCAGTACTGTACGTGTGACGATTTAGAGAGAGAGTGTAAAGGAAATCACGGCACTCACCAGAGTAGAAGTAATATTGCTGCTTTAGTGATACACTTTCGTAAGAAGCTTGTGCATAGAGCATCCAGGGGCGGACACAATGTAGCAAGCGGCGACGGACGTTTCGCACGCGGGATCGCGCTTCCTCTGGCCGCTGTGCACGTCATCACGCTGACCTAGGGACGGACCCAGAACAGCCGGCACCGTCAGCTGCTGCTGTGCGCCCGTGGATCTATGACGTGGATTAAAAACATGACCAGCGTGGGCGAGTACAAATGCAATAACTAAAGGACATATTAAGGAATACGATAAAGTACAAATTGTGCGGCATATCCTAACTATTAGGCATCTAGCTGTAAACTTATGCCACGGGGCCATGGGAGGTTGAACACAGCGATACAGACTTGAATGTAAATATCTATACCGTGACCTTCACACAGGTCACATATGAGCTAAAGTACCAAGAGGCCATATAGCAAACTGCCCGCCCCTCTAAAATGAACGCATCCTATCACAAAAACACTGACATGTCGTTCTTGTCAATCATACCTTCTGCTCCCATCGCTCCAGTTCGCATAATCCACCTTGGGATGGGACAAACATGCTCAATCCCCGCAAAGGAGAGACAACGTGGATGAGCGTCGTGGGCGGTGCGGATACGATCAATAAGTCGTGGGCTACCTCTGCCCGACCGTATAGAACCGACATGTTCACGGATGCATTCAAATAGGGGGCGGATCGTTTTACCTATGTAAAAACGTTTACAAGGACAAAAGACTACGTATACCGCGTAAGACGTACGGCAGTTTATAAATTCACGCACGATATTCTTAGTTCCCCCTATCTGCAGGTCCTAGCTACAGGTGTTAAGTGTGCAGAAGGAACAATGGCCACATCTGTGGTTCCCTCTAGGCTTTTTAAGCCAGGTCTCTTTTGGGGGTGTGTTGAATACGCTCCTGACCAATTTATCCTTGAGTGTGGGACACCTTCTGAATGTGACCAATGGTCGTTCGTTTGCAAGCTTACTGAGAGATGAATCCCCCCGATGGATAACCCCTGTCCAGAAGCCTATCCCTACGTTCTCCAGCTTGTTTGTGGAAACCCTCATTGGTATCGTTAATCCTCCGTAAACTGACAAATTGTCCGTACGGAACTGCTTGCTTAACCGACGGCGGGTGGAAATTGGTCTGGTGGAGGAGGGAGTTGGTCGCCGTGGGCTTACGGTAGCCGCTGGTATGTACAATACCATTTTTTACAGTAACATGCACATCCAGAAAGTCAAGGGACCCACCACCAAAATTGATGGTGAATTTCATATTCATCTGGTTATGTGCATTAAGGTAGTCAACAAATGCAATACAGGACTCCTCACTCCCCGACCAGACCAGGAATATATCATCCACATATCTTAAAAACAGGTAGATGTACCGCAGGAAGGGGTTATCCACCGAGAAGACGTAGGTCTCTTCGAATACCGCCAGGTACAGGTTAGCAAATGTGCACGATACGGGTGTGCCCATTGCAGTACCTAGTACTGGCGGTACCACTGTCCATCAAACTGGAAGACGTTATTAGTGAGGACAAGGTCTAGTGCTTCATGGATAAAATTTACGAACACCGCACCCTTGTCGCTTCTACTAAGGACCATACTGACTGCCCGAAGTCCTAAATCATGAGGGATTCTAGTATATAGGCTCTCGACGTCTAAAGACACCAGGTTAAACTCGTCCCGCCACTCAAGTCCTCTGAGTTCCCGGAGGAAGTCACCTGTGTCTTTTAGATACGTCGGAGTGCTAGGTAACAAAGGTCTTAGGAGCCAGTCAATATAACTGGACAAAGGCTCAGTCACCGACCCGATCCCGGCGATGATGGGACGGCCCGGAGGTCAGGTCAGTGATTTGTGAATTTTTGGCACAAAGTACCATATAGGGATCTTCGGAAAAGCAGGGATAAGTTTGTCTATCATGCCTTTGGATAGAAATCCGTTCAATATGTACTGGTTGAGAAGTGCATAAAGCTTAGACGACACCCCTGGAACAGGGTCCCCTCTGAGCTTTAAATACACTGTACTATCCCCTAATTGCCTGTGTGCTTCCTCTGTATGTGTGACACACTTGCAAGCATATTTACCATTTAATATGCTCAAGGCGAGCAGTAAGGGACGGGGAAGTGGCCGTGCTGCTGATGGGGCATGCAGAGCTCATGGCCCTGGGTGCGGTGAAACTGTGCCTGATGCCAAAGCACAAGAAACACACTTATCCACAATACCTAGCTTCATGTTCAAGTCTGCAGGGCAGCGCAGGACACCACTTTCAAAGTCATACCAGGTCAACCAGGAGGTCGGTTGGATTGCAGCAGATAATGCTTCTAGTCTGTCTTCCATGAAGTCTAGTCTCAGAAATCAAGAGTCTGGTCAACAGAATCCTCACCCTGATCCTCCTTCCTCCCACCATGGAGAGTCTTGGCATACAAGTGACCCACACTCGGATATTCCGAAGAGATCTTTTCATCGCCATTACTTGATTTGGCCCTCTCACCAAGCCCACTTGAAGAGGGACATGAGGAGATCTTGTGCACTGATTCCTAAACTATTGAGCATCCAACGTCAGAAAAAGATGACAGTGGGGAACAACAGTTAGTGTTTCACAAGGTGGATGATGATGATAAGACACAGTTGCCAATAAGTCAACCTCAATTAGTGTCTCAAGAGGTTCATGATGAGGATGAGACATAGTTGTCAATAAGTGAGGTTCTTGATAAGTCAACAAGTCAGGAGGATGACCAGAGTGAGGAAGTGGAAGAGAAGGTGGTGGATGATGAAATCACTGACCCAACCTGGGAAGGTGGCAAGCAGAGCGAGGACAGCAGTACAGAGGGGGAGAGATACGCAGCAGTGCAACAGGCTGGAAGAGGCAGTGGGTGGCAAAAGGGAGAAGGCAGGCCACACCAAACAGGACCACAACTGTTCCCCAGAGCACCCCCCTTTCGGCAATCTCCCTTGCCAAGGGGTAGGTGTTCCGCAGTCTGTCGCTTTTTTGAGGAAAGTTACAGACGACAAAAAAATAGTAGTTTGCAACCTGTGTTACACCAAAATGAGCTAGGGCGTGAACCACCAGCAAGGTCAAATACCCAGCCACCCACCTACAGACAGGCCATAGCACTAAAAGTGCTGCTTTCCAAATTATTGGCCCTGGAAATATTGCCATTTAGGCTTGTGGACACTGAGGCCTTTCGCAGCCTGATGTCGGCGGCCATCCCGCGTACGCAGTCCCCAGCCACTACTATTTTTCAAGGTGTGCATGCCCGTCTTACACCAACATGTGTCCCGTAACATCACGCGTGCCGTGACCAACGCAGTTACTGGAAAGGTCCACTTAACTACGGACACATGGACAAGTGCATTCGGCCAGGGACGCTACAGTTCCCTGATGGCACACTGGGTGAACGTTGTGGAGGCCGAAAGCGATTTATACCCTGGGATGGCACAAGTGCCTACTGATTGTAACATGGTTAGCACTCCTTTTTTCAGAAATTTCTTAGTCTGGTTATCTTATCTAAGCAAACACCTTCAATTGCTTTTCAATGGCTTTTGTCTCAAGATAATGAATTGAGTTAAGAAATTAGAGTTAACAGCGGGAGTGCTAACCATGGTATATCCTTTCATAGGTGAAATTTTATTGGGACATGTCCCTTTTTGGGAAGATTTGATGGGTGAATGTACAATTTCTTCTGTATGAACCGAATTCCATCTAACAAATATACAAAAAGTACATGAAAACAATGACAACCTCCTGATGCTGCCGCCACCTCCAGACTCTGTCATTGTGCCACTCGTTGGCCTTCTCCTGATGCTGCTGCTGCTGCATCCACCACCTCCAGACTCTGTCATTGTCCCACTCGGTGGCATTCTCCTGATGCTGCATCCACCATCTCCAGACTCTGTCATTGTGCCACTCTGTGGTCCCCTTATGCTTCTTACACCTCACCACTATGTCATAGGGCCACTCTGTGGACGTCTCATGCTGTTCCCACCCTCCCCACTTTATGACTGGGCCAATACTGATGGATTACTGAGCAAATGCTGACTGAGTGAAGGCGGATGCTCAACAGACAGAATCTGTTTTTTGGGGGGTTATTGTTTTGACGGATCAGAGAAAGGGCAAAATAATCAGTGACGTCAACACAAACTTACTGCTGACACCCTCTCCACACTCTGTCGGGGGCTCTTCTTGTATAAGCGTTTAATAGAACAGGTTCTGTAGACATCTATGTGGAATCAGCTGATGAGGGTGTAAAAGGAGTGCGCTTGTTCTTGACGCTAACCGACCTGAAAGAGTTCATCCTAAAGTTATTTTGTCAGTTTTGGCGCCGTGACTGGCCAAATAAATGAAGTGTACAGTAATTCTAAGAAAGACGCCTGTCATCTGCATGTCATACTGACTCACAGTACTATTTCACTACCCCAGCAAACTCCCTATGCATGTTAGTGCAAGGCACAGTGTTCTACACCCCTATAAAGTTTCTCTGCGGCCCGGAAATAGCCAATTTTTATGCAATTCGCCGCAAATAAATTCGTATCGAAGCAAATTTTTCCCAAACAATTCAGGGAACCAGCGAATCAAATGTTTGGAAAATTCGCTCATCTGAGCCATCCCTGTGCTGATATCAAGATCTTCCCTGTGCTGACATCGGGTAAGCTGTTCCTTGTTTGGGATAGGCTGGAGCCTGGTAGTGGCTACAAGGCCCATCAGAGGTATATTCCAATGAAGCACTGTATTGGTATATGTTACATTTTCTGTTTACTAATGTAATAAATTACATTAGTGTGTCGAAAAGTAATCTTATTATAGCACGCTCAGGTCACATTGGGGAGGGGGGCTAAAATAAAATTTTAAAACAGTATTTAAAAAAGTATATGAAAATATAATTTTTAAAAATTCTAATCACCCCCTTTCCTCATGATTAAAATAAAAAATAAACAATATAGATATTGCCACATCCCCAAATGATTGAACTATTAAAATATAAATGTATTTATTCTGTGTGATGAGTGTCATAATGGAAAAAAATCTAAATGGCTTATTCACACTTTTTTCATAGCTTTAGCATGAAAAAAAATAAATAATAAGTGATTAAAAAGTCATACATACTCCAAAATGGTATCAATAAAAACTAGAGTTTCTATTGTTTTACAGTATTAAAACACAAGAAAAACTATATAAATGTCATATCGTAATAATACCTACCTAGTGAATGAAGTTAACAAGTCAATTTCACCATAAAGTAAATGCTGTAAAAACAAAAACACATAAATCTGTTGCTGTATTGTGGTTTTTTTTTTCAATTCCACCAAATTTGGAAAGAGAGAATATAGCAAGGTCCAGAAGGGATTAATAGAAGGCTTACCTGTAATGACCGACATCACGCACAGGGAGGAAAACAGGGAAAGCCCTGCCCAAGGGAGAGGGAAAGGTGGTGACCCCTAACTCACCTTGCGGCTGGCACCTGACTGCCCTGACGTCCCTAGACGGGTTCCTCACCCGTGCGGCGATCACGTGCCTAAACCCTGGCTTTCCCTGAAATGAGCCCTAGATAGTGAACGGGCCGGTGGGATCGCTAGTCCGCACCACTGACGCTAAGAGGGAAACACCAGGGAGAGGACAGACAAATACAGACAAACACACACACCCAGGTGGGCGACCACAGCAGTCCACAAAGGTCCAACAGGGATCCGGAGGGTAGCGTTCTGAATCAACAATCCGAGAATGCAGCAACACAGCTCCAGTGGGTCAGAATAGATGTCCAGGCAGGAAGCTCTATCTCTGGCAACCAGAGAAGTGTGAGAGAGGAATATAAGGAGGTTTGGGAGTGCTGGACAAGGAACAGCTGAGGAGAAGGAGCTACGGATCCCTGAGTGAGCCAAAAGGGTTTGCAAAGCAAACCCAGAAAGCTACCATAAAGAAAAACAGCCCTATCCTAAATAGAGCGTGCAGCCAACCGCTGCGACTTCCTGACCCCGGGTATAACGGAGTCAGGCGTGGTTCTCGATACCCTCGTGACAGTACCCCCCTCTCTACGAGGGGCCTCCGGACACTCAGGACCAGGTCTCTCAGGATGAGAGGCATGAAAAGCCCATACTAACCTGTCGGCATTTACCTCAGACGCAGGAACCCACATTCTTTCCTCGGGACCGTAACCTCTCCAATGCACCAGATATTGAAGAGAGCGGCGGACCCGACGAGAATTAACAATTTTGGATATCTGAAATTCTAGATTACCATCCACGACAACAGGAGGGGGTGGCAGCGGTGATGGTTCTAGAGGTGGAACATATTTTTTGAGTAACGACTTATGAAAAACATTATGAATTTTAAAAGTCTGAGGTAACTCCAGGCGAAAAGCCACGGGGTTGATGATGGCTACAATTTTGTAAGGGCCAATAAACCTAGGACCCAGTTTCCAAGAGGGAACCTTTAATTTAATATTCCTAGTAGACAACCACACATAGTCATTCACTCCTAGGTCCGGACCTGGCGACCGTCTCTTATCAGCCATGCATTTGTATTTACCTCCCATATTTTTCAAGTTAGCTTGCACCTTCTGCCATACCGATGAAAGAGATGACGAAAAACGTTCCTCTTCGGGAACCCCAGAAGACCCCACCTCTTTGAAAGTACAGAATTGGGGATGAAAACGATATGCACCAAGAAATGGTGACTTGCCAGTGGATTCCTGACGACGATTATTTATGGCAAACTCAGCTAACGGTAAATATGATGACCACAACTCTTGGTTTTCAGACACAAAACATCTTAGATATGTCTCAAGGTTTTGGTTGGTACGCTCAGTCTGTCCATTCGACTGAGGATGGAAAGCTGATGAAAACGACAAGTGTACCCCCAAACGGGAACAAAAAGCTTTCCAAAATTTAGAAATAAACTGGGTACCCCGATCCGAAACAACATCGGAAGGGACCCCGTGAAGCTTCACGATTTCACTGATGAATACCTGAGCAAGAGTCTTAGCATTAGGTAGTGCAGGTAACGCAATGAAGTGTACCATTTTGCTAAACCTGTCCACTACTACCAAAATAACTGTTTTACCCGCAGACAAAGGTAAGTCAGTGATAAAATCCATTGACAGATGTGTCCACGGTCTATTGGGAATGACGAGTGGTAATAGAGACCCTGCAGGACGTGTATGTGAAACTTTTGCGCGCGCACAGGTAGAACAAGAAGACACAAAATCCAATACATCCTGACGCAACCTTGGCCACCAAAAACGACGAGACAATAGCTCTAAGGTTGCTTTACTACCCGGGTGCCCAGCAAGTGCCGAATTATGATGTTCCTTTAATAATTCGAAACGTAGGTTCAACGGTACAAACAATTTCTCTGAGGGGCAAGAGACCGGTGCGTCCCCCTGGGCCTCTTACACCTTCCCCTCCAAAACAGAGTGTACCGCAGAGACAACCACTCCTCTTTGTAGAATGGGCACCGGATCACTCACATTACCCCCTCCAGGGAAACAACGAGATAGTGCATCAGCCTTGGTGTTCTTTGCCCCAGGACGATAGGTAATCACAAAGTTAAACCTGGTAAAAAATAGCGACCACCTAGCCTGTCTAGGGGTGAGACGCTTATCTGATTCAAGGTACAGGAGATTTTTGTGGTCCGTAATCACAGTGACAGGGTGGACTGCCCCCTCTAAGAAGTGACGCCACTCCTCAAACGCAAGTTTAATAGCTAATAGTTCCCTATTGCCAATATCGTAGTTCTTTTCTGCTGCTGATAGTTTTTTAGAAAAGAAAGCACAAGGACATTTGCCAGGAGACGGACCCTGAGACAGCACCGCCCCCACTCCCACCTCTGACGCATCGACTTCAACAATAAAAGGCTGAGAGACATCAGGTTGGACTAGTACAGGTGCTGAGGTAAACCTCTCTTTTAGAGAGGAAAAAGCAACTTTAGCGGCGTCAGACCATTTAGAAAAATCAGTCCCCTTCCTAGTCATGTCAGTAAGCGGTTTTACAATAAGTGAATCATTTTTAATGAATTTCCTATAGAAATTCGCGAAGCCCAAGAACCGTTGTAGTGCTTTGAGGTTCTCAGGAAGATTCCAATCTAAAATTGCCTGGACCTTCCTAGGATCCATACGGAAACCTGAAGCAGATAAAAAATAACCCAGGAATTGTATCTCCTGAACGGCGAAAACACATTTTTCAATCTTAGCATATAATTCATTCGTCCGTAGGACCTGCAGTACTTGTCTGACATGCACCTCATGTGTTTTCAGATCAGACGAATAAATTAAAATATCATCTAGGTATATTACCACAAACCTGCCGATTAGATGACTAAAAATGTCATTAACGAAATGTTGAAAGACGGTAGGAGTATTGGTCAGACCGAAAGGCATAACTAGATTTTCATAATGCCCCTCAGGGGTGTTAAACGCTTCCACTCATCCCCCTCCTTAATACGAATCAGATTGTAGGCCCCCCTAAGATCAAGTTTGGAGAACCACCTAGCACCCGCAATCTGGTTAAACAGGTCAGGAATGAGAGGAAGAGGGTATGGGTCTCGGATGGTTATCCGATTTAATTAGCGAAAATCTAGGCAAGGACGCAGGCCCCCATCTTTCTTTTTAACGAAGAAAAACCCTGCAGCCACGGGTGAAGAAGAGGGTCTGATGTGTCCCTTAGCCAAGCTCTCGGAGATATAATCTTTCATGGCTTGTCTCTCTGGACCCGAAAGATTATATAACCTGGTCTTGGGTAATTTTGCGTCGGGAATAAGGTTAACCGGGCAATCATAAGGACGATGAGGTGGTAACTTCTGACAACCCTTTTCAGAAAAAACATCCTCAAAATCCGAAATAAATGTAGGTAGGGTAGTTATGGAGGCGACTAAGCAATTGCTATTTAAGCAATTTTCTCTGCACTGCTCACTCCACTCCAATATCTCCCTGGCCTGCCAATCCACTACTGGATTGTGCGCTACCAACCAGGGAAGGCCCAGCACTACCGGAGTGGGAAGCCCCTCCAGAACATAACCTGAAAGCATCTCGTCATGGTGGTCCCCTACCCGAAGGTGTAAATTATGAACAATGTGGGTGAGGTTTCTCTGAGACAGGGGAGCAGAATCAATAGCGAATATGGGAATGGGTCTCTGTAACGTACAGAGAGACAAACCCAAAGTGCGGGCAAAATGGGCATCTATCAAATTTACCCCTGCTCCACTGTCTAGAAAGAAAGAAATAGTCTCCGTCTTATCACCAAAAATAATAACCGCTGGCAACACAAATTGCGATGTACGTATGGAGGAGACGTATACCCCCCGGCTGACATCCTCCACACAGCCTGGGGTTAGTAGTTTTTCCGACGGTCTTTTGCTTCTGAGGAAAGAAGGACAGACATTAATGAAATGACCCCTCTCCCCACAAAAAAAACAAACCCCACGCCTACGGCGAGCCTCAGGAGGACGGACCTGACGAGTAGTTCCTCCTAGCTGCCTAGGCTCGTCTAAGTCCGTACAGACTAACTGCTGCTTGGGAGGGGTTACCAATTTCTCCGGTTCTTTCAACCTGTCCCTAAGGCGTCTCTCTATACGGATAGAGAGGGACATAACCGCATCAAGGGAAAAGGGGGTCTCATATAATGCAAGCGCACCCTTAACCCTTTCGGATAACCCAGAGCAGAACTGACTCCTGAGAGCCGGGTCGTTCCATTGGGTATCCGTAGCCCACCTACGGAATTCAGAGCAATACTCCTCTACCGGCCGCTCTCCTTGTAAGAGTCTCCGTAATCTTGATTCAGCCAGTGCTACACGGTCAGGGTCGTCATATATGAGACCCAAGGCCCCGAAAAACTCATCCACTGACCGAAGAGCCTGAGAATCAGTAGGTAAAGAGAACGCCCAGGACTGCGGGTCCCCCTGCAGCAGGGAAATAACAACCCCCACCCGCTGTTCTTCATTACCAGAGGAGTAAGGGCGCAGCTTAAAATATAATTTACAGGCCTCACGGAATGTCAAAAACTTGTCCCTTCCCCCAGAAAATCTGTCAGGGAGAGGAACCTTGGGTTCCGCAACAACCTGGTTACCAGTAGCAACCGCTGGGCTTGCGGTCAGTTGTAATTGCTGCTGTTGCTGGAGGACCGACGCCTTCAATCCTACCACCTCCAAAGACAGGCCATGAAATTGTTTGGACAGAGCAGCAATTTGATCCATACTGGATTCTAAGTAGGTAAAAAATATATATATATTTTTTTTTTACCTACACAAAATAAGGGCCAGAGATAATGTAATGACCGACGTCACGCACAGGGAGGAAAACAGGGAAAGCCCTGCCCAAGGGAGAGGGAAAGGTGGTGACCCCTAACTCACCTTGCGGCTGGCACCTGACTGCCCTGACGTCCCTAGACGGGTTCCTCACCCGTGCGGCGATCACGTGCCTAAACCCTGGCTTTCCCTGAAATGAGCCCTAGATAGTGAACGGGCCGGTGGGATCGCTAGTCCGCACCACTGACGCTAAGAGGGAAACACCAGGGAGAGGACAGACAAATACAGACAAACACACACACCCAGGTGGGCGACCACAGCAGTCCACAAAGGTCCAACAGGGATCCGGAGGGTAGCGTTCTGAATCAACAATCCGAGAATGCAGCAACACAGCTCCAGTGGGTCAGAATAGATGTCCAGGCAGGAAGCTCTATCTCTGGCAACCAGAGAAGTGTGAGAGAGGAATATAAGGAGGTTTGGGAGTGCTGGACAAGGAACAGCTGAGGAGAAGGAGCTACGGATTCCTGAGTGAGCCAAAAGGGTTTGCAAAGCAAACCCAGAAAGCTACCATAAGGAAAACAGCCCTATCTTAAATAGAGCGTGCAGCCAACCGCTGCGACTTCCTGACCCCGGGTATAACGGAGTCAGGCGTTGTTCTCGATACCCTCGTGACATTACCTTCTTATACAGAAAAGCCAACTGAAGCTTTTATTTGTTGAATCAGTTTCCTACTTAGAATGACAAAGCAGAAAACTTTACCTAATTTATACCTCTAGGCTAAGCAGAATGTCAATTAACTTTTATTTTAGATATTTTACTGTAAGTATTCCAATGAGGTCTTAGGTGAAGATAATGGGTTAATTTTAAGAACACATAAAAATGCTTTAAACGCTGTACTCTAACTGCTCTGAAATAAATGGAAGTGTTTTAAGTTGTCACTGAAATGAAAATATGTGGCAGTCCTGGCTGCATTTAGAATTGATGCACAACGACTGCGAGCGATGTCTAGGACACTTCTTGTAAAGCTGTGAACATACTCTTCTGGTAATGTAGACTCATGAGTTTAGAGGATAATGGGTTCAGAAAGCTGCATGGAAAGTGTGTTATTATTGTTGTAGGAAAACAGAACACTTACAACCTTTCACCTACTCAGTATTTGCTGTCTTGCAACTTTGCTGTACGTGATAAAAGCATCTAAAGCAGTGATTCCCTTAAAGAAAATTTTCTGTAAAAATTATTTTTTAACAAGTTCCTGCAGCATAACCCCTGAAACAGAAGATTCATACTAACCCGCTCCATGCCACTCCAGTCCTCTACACCGCCTCTGCTTTCTGTATCTTCCGGTTTCAACATTGTTTACATCCGTCTGGCTATGGGCATGGTCGCTAGAGATGTCCCGAACTATTCGCCGGCGAACAGTTCCCGGCGAATATCGCATGTTCGCGTTCGCCGCGGCAGGCGAACATATGCGATGTTCGGTCCGCCTCCTATACGTCATCATTGAGCAAACTTTGACCCTGTACCTCACAGTCAGCAGACACATTCCAGCCAATCAGCATACCCTCCCTCCCAGACCCTCCCACCGCCTATCAAAAAGCAAGGACAGCATCCATCTTAGATTAATTCTGAAGCTGCGGTGTCAGAAAGTTGTAATCGCAATGCGATTAATACAGGTTATATTAATCGCATTGAGATTACAACTTAGAGCTGGGTTCCTAATGGTTATATTGATAGAATATAACGAAGATTGAGAATATAGAGCTATATCCGTTATCAATTCTAGCAATACAACCATTAGGAACTCGCAATGCGAATAATGCAGGTTATATTAATCGCATTGCGAATTCAACTTAGAGCTAAGTTCCTAATGGTTGTATTGCTAGAATTGACGAATATAACGAATATAGCACTATATTCTCAATCTTCGTTGCAATACAACCTTCTTCAATATTCTAGCAATACAACCATTAGGAACCCCAGCAGCTCTAAGTTGAATTCGCAATGTGATTAATATAACCTGCATTAATTGCATTGCGATTACAACTTTCTCAAATCCGACAGTACATTCTAGCATGGAGTCGTTCCCATGGTGATGGGGACGCTCCATGAGCACGGAAGTCGGCAGGACTTGAAATCGCAATGCGATTAATGAAAGTTCTATAAATCGCATTGCGATTGCAACTTAGAACTTCTGCCGACTTCCGTGCTCATGGATCGTCACCATCACCATGGGAACGGCTCCATGCTAGAATGTACTGTCGGATTTGAGAAAGTTGAAATCGCAATGCGATTAATTCAAGTTCTATAAATCGCATTGAGATTTCAACTTACCACACTCTGCGTCAACTACGTAATTTTCCATAGGAGTTTTGCCATGGATCCACCTCCGGCATGCCACAGTCCAGGTCTTAGTCCCCTTGAAAAAACTTTTCCATCACTATTGTGGCCACAAAGAGTACCTGTGGATTTTCAAATTCGCCTTCCTATTGAAGTCTATTGCGGTTCGCCCGGTTTGCACGTTCGCGAACATTTGCGGAAATTCGCTGAAAATTTTATGTTCGCGACATCACTAATGGTCACATGCATCGCTCCAGCCAATGAGTGGCTTCAGTGGTGACATCCTGCTTGTGTCCACATCATGGCTGAAGCCAGTCATTGGTTGGAGCTGTACATGTGACCATGCCCATAGCCAGTTGGATGTAGATGGTGCTTGGACCAGAAGACGGAGAGTGGAGGCAGCGCTGACCATCAGAGCGCTGTGGAGTAGGTAAGTATGAATCTTCCGTTTAAGGCCATGCTGCAGGAACTTGTAAATAATAATTTTAAAAATAATTTTAATAATAATAATTTTTAACAGAAAACCCCTTTATAGAACGATTACTTCGATGTCTACCTATCATCTCACAAGAACGCCTCAATTTTATAAGGTTTTTTTTTCTCTTGTTTTTATGAATTTTTTAATACATAACAAGACCAACTTAAATTCACAGCTCACGTTAAAGATTTAGGGGACATTTATTAAGACTAGCCTTTTTCATGCTGGTCTGAGGAAGCTTTTATACAGGCGCAGACCTTTACATAAATTTGGCGTTTCATCCAGCAGACTGTACGCCAGCTCCCTTGATGGTGTAAAGTCATTTTCCACGCCATGAACTTGCCTAAAAATAATGAGACTGGACCGCCCGCTTCCCTGCCCATGCCACACACCCTTTTCTTGGCACTCAGGAAAAGTGTTGTGAGTGAGAAAAAGTCACATATTTTATCACATAAATGTTGTGTGACAAAAATTGTGACCTATTTACAGAATAGGTCTTCCAAATCGGATCATCAGGGGTCCGACACCCAGCACCCCGACGATCAGCTGTTTGAAGAGAAGGCTGCTCTCCATACCAGCACTGCATTCACTTCATTGTTTACTTGCTCGTCTTCGATATCGCAGCGGCGAGCAGGTTGAACTTCAAACCTTCCCATTCACTTAAATGGGACGGCTCATTACTATTCAAGTGTATAGAAGTGAATGGGACGGCTTCTTGTAATTACACCTGCTTGCCGCTGCTATCTCAACAGCGAGCAGGTAAATAATGAAGGGAAGGCACCTATCTCACGAGCGCAGCCTTCTCTTCAAACAGCTGATCAGCGGAGGAGGATAGGTCATCAATATTAAAATCCCGGAAAACCCCTTTAAGATTCAAGCAGTGAGTAGTGTCCTATGTGTGGACTAGGCTATTTTTATTTTTGCCTGCAATTATTTATTTTGAATTGCCAGTAGCTCCAATGCTAATAATATGGCATAGCACCAGTAACATCTATGTAAAGGCCACAAAGCCTTTGATACCAAATCACCCTAAAGTATAACATTACATAATATATCATACAAATATTTCATAGTGATGAGCGGCAGGGGCAATATTCGAATTAGCGATATTTTGTGAATATTTGGTAGAATATTCGTCATATATTTGCGAATTCACGAATTTGAGATTATTTTCTTGATTGCAAAAAATCGCCAATGTAATATTCACATAATGAGAGTGAAATACAGGCATGGGTCACTATAGCTAAATTTTTCAAGCTGCTAGAAGTTTCCTGAGACTGGAGAAAATGGTTGGCATGGCAGAACATTACAATCGCTTTATATGCACATAGAGTGCTCCAATATCTTCACGATTGCGAAATCGGCACTAATGATGCGAATATTTTGGCGCAATACGTGCAATTTCATATTTTAACAGGTCTGACTACTTTTTAGTGATTGGTGCACTAAGTATTGTTGTGAACTTGTGACATCACAGCACTATGTATGTATGTATGTATGTAGCAAGTATGTATGGACAGCTACACTATATCACTATCTAACCTACACTGACTATCTCCCACTAACTACTATACCTGTATTATATACAGTATATAAGCTAACTAACTATCTAATGTAATGACACAGGAAAGCAGAGAGCACAGCAATAACACTACTGTCTTTCTCAGATCTGCACAATTCTGCATACAAGGGCTGCTGGGGAGGTTCTTATATAATAAGGGGTAGGCAACTTTCCTTTTGGTTGCTACGGATGTTGCTAAGCTCAGACAAAGACATTGCAGCCTTCTCATTGGCCCACAAGCAAGAAGGGTAGGTTAACGATGGAAAAAAAATCTAGAATATTCGAAATTCCGAATATATATCACTACAGTATATTCTAAATATTTGCGAATTCTCGAAGTGCCGATATTCGCGATTAATATTCGCTATTCGAATATTCGTGCCCAACATTAATATTTTACAGAAGATTCAAGAATATGAGAATAAATAGGCTAACGCATAACAAGTGAATAATATAGTTGCATAGTTACATGTATTATTTAAAAAAGAAACTGATCCATCAACTTTATTCAACCTTTTCAAATGAATTTAACCCTAATGTCTTTTGCTATGAGAATAGGCTTGGTTTACATCGTTATTTAAAATTTGCTACTCTGTTCCAGAATAAGATTGCTGGATCTGGCATATGCAGGACACTGCCAACATCCAACAGATCCCATTCACTATAATAGGGTCTGCCGGGTTTCCGAAATGAGTGCCAGCATTCTGCCAGACAAAATACTGCTGCATGATGTAAGACAAAAAAAATACTATGACATAGATAGGTTTAGATTAGGTCCTGCCTGACTGAGGCCACCTTGGCGCTGGTAGGTGGGCACAGATATGTTTTGATCAAAATATATTGACTAAGAATCTCAGGTCTGTCTACACATGTGTAGTATCACCACATTTGAAACAACCTGATATATAAAAGGATCACGTTATTTTTTCCGCATAGTGAACGCCGTTAAAATAAAATAAAAAAAAGAGAGAGAAACTGTGATGGAATATGCAACTTTGCCCAACTCACTTCCCCAAAAATGGTATAAAAAGTGATCAAATAACCGTCACCTCATCCCACAAAAAATGAGCCCATACATAAGACAATCGCCCCAAAAATAAGAAAAGTCTTTAAGAAAATGGAGATAAAAACTTTTCAAAAAATCTTTTATTGCGTGAAACCAAAATAAATTAAACAAATAGACATATTAGGTATTGTTGCGTTCATAACAAACTGCTTTATAAAAAAAATATCACTTGAACTACCCCTTAAAGTGAATGCCGTAAAAAAATAAAAACTGCCATGCAATCAAAAAGTCCAATACAGACCAAAATAATACAGGGAGTGCAGAATTATTAGGCAAGTTGTATTTTTGAGGATTAATTTTATTATTGAACAACAACCATGTTCTCAATGAACCCAAAAAACTCATTAATATCAAAGCTGAATATTTTTGGAAGTAGTTTTTAGTTTGTTTTTAGTTTTAGCTATTTTAGGGGGATATCTGTGTGTGCAGGTGCCTATTACTGTACATAATTATTAGGCAACTTAACAAAAAACAAATATATACCCATTTTAATTATTTATTTTTACCAGTGAAACCAATATAACATCTCAACATTCACAAATATACATTTCTGACATTCAAAAACAAAACAAAAACAAATCAGTGACCAATATAGCCACCTTTCTTTGCAAGGACACTCAAAAGCCTGCCATCCATGGATTCTGTCAGTGTTTTGATCTGTTCACCATCAACATTGCGTGCAGCAGCAACCACAGCCTCCCAGACACTGTTCAGAGAGGTATACTGTTTTCCCTCCTTGTAAATCTCACATTTGATGATGGACCACAGGTTCTCAATGGGGTTCAGATCAGGTGAACAAGGAGGCCATGTCATTCGATTTTCTTCTTTTATACCCTTTCTTGCCAGCCACGTTGTGGAGTACCTGGACACGTGTGATGGAGCATTGTCCTGCATGAAAATCATGTTTTTCTTACCTTGCAGACTTCTTCCTGTACCACTGCTTGAAGAAGGTGTCCTCCAGAAACTGGCAGTAGGACTGGGAGTTGAGCTTGACTCCATCCTCAACCTAAAAAGGCCCCACAAGCTCATCTTTGATGATACGAGCCCAAACCAGTACTCCACCTCCACCTTGCTGGCGTCTGAGTCGGACTGGAGCTCTCTGCCCTTTACCAATCCAGCCATCTGGCCCATCAAGACTCACTCTAATTTCATCAGTCCATAAAACCTTAGAAAAATCAGTCTTGAGATATTTCTTGGCCCAGTCTTGACGTTTCAGCTTGTGTGTCTTGTTCAGTGGTGGTCATCTTTCAGCCTTTCTTACCTTGGCCATGTCTCTAAGTATTGCACACCTTGTGCTTTTGGGCACTCCAGTGATGTTGCAGCTCTGAAATATGGCCAAACTGGTGGCAAGTGGCATCTTGGCAGCTGCACGCTTGACTTTTCTCAGTTCATGGGCAGTTATTTTGCGCCTTGGTTTTTCCACACGCTTCTTGCGACCCTGTTCACTATTTTGAATGAAACGCTTGATTGTTCGATGATCACGCTTCAGAAGCTTTGCAATTTTAAGAGTGCTGCATCCCTCTGCAAGATATCTCACTATTTTTGACTTTTCTGAGCCTGTCAAGTCCTTCTTTTGACCCATTTTGCCAAAGGAAAGGAAGTTGCCTAATAATTATGCACACCTGATATAGGGTGTTGATGTCATTAGACCACACCCCTTCTCATTACAGAGATGCACATAACCTAATATGCTTAATTGGTAGTAGGCTTTCGAGCCTATACAGCTTGGAGTAAGACAACATGCATAAAGAGGATGATGTGGTCAAAATACTCATTTGCCTAATAATTCTGCACGTAGTGTACAATAATTAAACTGTCACCTCATCCTACAAAAAATTAGCCCTATATGAGACAATTTCCTAAAAAATAAAATATGGCTTTCAGAAAATGTAGACACAAAAACAGGATTTTTTTTTCAAAAATGCTTTATTATGTAAACTGAAACAAAAAAGTTGACATATTTGTATCATCACTTCCATAACAACCTGCTCTTTAAAAATAGTACATGGTCTAACCTGTCAGCCACACAAAAAGCGTAATATTGAGCGATCAAAAATCAGTACTAATAAATAGTACTAATAAAACTGTCAGCTTATCCCATGGTTTCCAAAAATGGGTCTTCAAATGTCACATGGTGCCCAAATTCCAGTTCAGCAAAAGATACCAAAAACCATACAGCGCTCCTGCCCTTCTGAGCCCTGCTGTGCGCCGATACAGCAGTTTACAACCACATGTGGGATGTTTCTGTAAACTGCAAAATCAGGGTAATAGTAATGTTGCGTTTTATTGGCTGTTAACCCAAATAAGTGAAATTTAGAAATTTCATCTCCATTTTACTTTAATTCCTATGGAACACCAAAAGGGTTAACAAAGTTTTTAAAATAAGTTTTGAATAACTTGAGGGGTGTAGTTTCTACTATGTAAGCCCCACAAAGGGACTTCTAAAATTCTAAGCCTTTTAATTTCTTAAAAAAAATTTACATTTACAAAATTACATTTTGTAAATGAAAAAAAAAAATTACATTTATAAAATGATGCCAACATAAAGTAGACATATGGGATCTGTAAAGTTATAATTATTTTGTGAGGTATCACTATCTACTTTCATCTGTTTTACTTATAGGAGTTAAATACCTGTACCTACGGGGTACCCCCCGATGATGCTGCCACCCAGTTTTTTTTTAAACATCGCCCCTATGCCCCAATGCGCCCACCTGCAGTTCTCACGCTCAGTATGTAAATACTGAGCATCAGAACAGGGAGAAGGAGACGCCAGGGTTTCTCAATGGGCGTCTCCTTCTCCCTGGCTGTGCCGCGATCCAATCATATCGGAGAGCGTCCCAATGTCACTCCTAGTGGTCTTCAGCTGTAATAATGTCCCCATAGCGGTCCTCAGCTATAAAAAAAAAAGTTGTTTTTTTTCATGATAAAATAACAAATACTCAACTCATCCACTTGCACACGTAGAGGCAGTTGCTCCTCTCTTGATGCTGAAGGACCTGCCAACCTGCTCCCAGCATGATCATGTGGTTACATCATGATGCTCGAGCACAGGTACTTTAGTATCAAGAGAGCAACTGCCTCTGTAAGTGCAAGAGGATGAGGTGAGTAATTTTATTAACCCCTAAAAGGCTATTTTGCAATAATGTACGAATTTAAAGGTCGTTAGACGGCCATGTGAATAGCTTCTGTGACACAGTGAGGGGTTGTGTCTGGCAAGGCATGTATTTTCCTTTCAGCATGTGTGGCTGGGCTGGTTTCCAGCCAGGCGAGGTCAAATACCAGACGAGAGTTTAAGTGCTGGTCTAGGTTTTGGCAGCACTTGGCTGTCCTTAAATAGGCAGCTGGGCTCAGAAGGGATGTCTTTGTGTTGGGATATGGGAGCCTTGTGTCTGGATGAAGGCTTGCTACCTGTTTGGCGTGAAAACAGGTTGGTGCTGCTATGAGCAAGGACTATTTGAGGCAGAATTGCCGCATGGTGTGATTTACCACCAACACGATGACTTTTTGTTTGAATATGACTGCTTGTTTTGTCACTAAAGTGTGAATAAAACACTGAACTGTTTGATCCAAAGAACTTGTTGTTGCCTCTGTACTGTGTCCGCTAATCCTGTCTGCCGGAGCAAGTCCCCACACTGCATTGACTTTAATTTGTTCCAAAAAACGGCCATCGCACAGCTGTTGTTCACTGTTGTGTGAATGTAGCCTAAGAGCTTCCTAAGAGACTTCTTACCTTATTAAACTGGTTCAATATCATGTGTTGAAAATGGACCTGTTCCATTTCCAATTTCAAAAGCAAAGTATACAAAAATAGAAATAACAAGATTCTGAAATTGTATTATGATCATTAATTTGGAAACCATATTAGGAATTTACAGTATAACCATAAAAACAATGACAATAAACTTTATACATAATGTACAAAGAGCAAAATGTCATACAGGCAAAATTGTGAACAATAGAAACTTTAAAAAAGTTAAGGGTAAAGGAATCAACAGATATATTATGTGAAAGACGGAGGTCAAAGTCAATGCAATACCAGGGGAGAAGACAGAGCAAAAGTGTGAGAATATAAAGAATAGCATCAGCCCTTGTCTGCCTTCACTTTACCCTGAAGGAATTTGAAGGACTTTTTTTTTTATAACAAAGGTTATCTAATCCATATTTGGATGCTTTAGGTTTGTGTAGTACATCAGAACCCTGGGTTTCTTAAAGAATGTATGCAGTGACAATTAGATAGACAGATCTGTAGATGATATTATGTTAGTCAAGGTTGTAGATCACAAAGCAGGTTAGCACAAAAAAATTACATCAACAGCATGTAAAATATAGAAAAAAAGAGCCAAAAGGAGAACTAATATTGTACTTACAAATATATAATTAGGACATAGATTTGGACTTACAGACGTGGACAAAATTGTTGGTACCCTTTGGTCAATGAAAGAAAAAGTCACAATGGTCACAGAAATAACTTTAATCTGACAAAAGTAATAATAAATTAAAATTCTATAAATGTTAACCAATGAAAGTCAGACATTGTTTTTCAACCATGCTTCAACAGAATTATGTAAAAAAATAAACTCATGAAACAGGCATGGACAAAAATGATGGTACCCCTAACTTAATATTTTGTTGCGCAACCTTTTGAGGCAATCACTGCAATCAAACGCTTCCTGTAACTGTCAATGAGACATCTGCACCTCTCAGCAGGTATTTTGGCCCACTCCTCATGAGCAAACTGCTCCAGTTGTGTCCGGTTTGAAGGGTGCCTTTTCCAGACTGCATGTTTCAGCTCCTTCCAAAGATGCTCAATAGGATTGAGGTCAGGGCTCATAGAAGGCCACTTTAGAATAGTCCAATTTTTTCCTCTTAGCCATTCTTGGGTGTTTTTAGCGGTGTGTTTTGGGTCATTGTCCTGTTGCAAGACCCATGACCTGCGACTGAGACCAAGCTTTCTGACACTGGCTAGTACATTTCTCTCTAGAATTCCTTGATAGTCTTGAGATTTCATTGTACCCTGCACAGATTCAAGACACCCTGTGCCAGACGCAGCAAAGCAGCCCCAGAACATAACAGAGCCTCCTCCATGTTTCACAGTAGGGACAGTGTTCTTTTCTTGATATGCTTCATTTTTTCGTCTGTGAACATACAGCTGATGTGCCTTGGCAAAAACTTCGATTTTTGTCTCATCTGTCCACAGGACATTCTCCCAGAAGCTTTGTGGCTTGTCAACATGTAGTTTGGCATATTCCAGTCTTGCTTTTTTATGATTCGTTTTCAACAATGGTGTCCTCCTTGGTCGTCTCCCATGTAGTCCACTTTGGCTCAAACAACGACGGATGGTGCGATCTGACACTGATGTTCCTTGAGCATGAAGTTCACCTTGAATCTCTTTAGAAGTCTTTCTAGGCTCTTTTGTTACCATTCGGATTATCCGTCTCTTAGATTTGTCATCAATTTTCCTCCTGCGGCCACGTCCAGGGAGGTTGGCTACAGTCCCATGGATCTTAAACTTATGAATAATATGTGCAACTGTACTCACAGGAACATCTAGTTGCTTGGAGATGGTCTTATAGCCTTTACCTTTAACATGCTTGTCTATAATTTTCTTTCTGATCTCTTGAGACAGCTCTTTCCTTTGCTTCCTCTGGTCCATGTCGAGTGTGGTACACACCATATCACCAAACAACACAGTGATTACCTGGAGCCATATATATAGGCCCAATGGCTGATTACAAGGTTGTAGACACCTGTGATGCTAATTAGTGGACACACCTTGAATTAACATGTCCCTTTGGTCACATTATGTTCTGTGTTTTCTAGGGGTACCATCATTTTTGTCCATGCCTGTTTCATGAGTTTATTTTTTTACATAATTCTGTTGAAGCATGGTTGAAAAACAATGTCTGACTTTCATTGGTTAACATTTATAGAATTTTAATTTATTATTACTTTTGTCAGATTAAAGTTATTTCTGTGACCATTGTGACTTTTTCTTTCATTGACCAAAGGGTACCAACAATTTTGTCCACGTCTGTATAATCTAGATCTTGAAGTCTGCTGGACTCTGTGATGGTCACTGTAATAAAAAAGTCTGACAACATGTAACATCCTTATCATATCCTTAAATTCCTCACATCCCACTGTAGGCTGACAACAATGCAGTGTAAATGTTAAAGGTCCTAATGGTAGATTCCATAAAGCTGTCACGGTGCAGATCACTGTGACAGTTGTGGCCGTGCAGGCAGGCTGCATGTTCTCTTGCGTACTGGCTGCAGGCTGACTCCTGAGTATGCTGGTTGCTTGGGGATGCATGCTGGCTGCGGTGTCTTGTGTGAACTGTGCCTGTGAATGTGTGTACTCCCTGTGTCTGTATCTCTGTGGTTCCTGTCACTGGTGCCGTGCAGGCTGGCTGCATGCATTTTGTGTACTGGCTGTGGACGTTCCCATGTATGCTGGTTCTGCGATGTGTGCTGGCTACTGTCTTGTATGTGAACTGTGACCTATATAATTTTGTTCTGTACTTCTTGTTAATCCTGGTTCTGATGGGGTTAACATTCCCTGGTCTGTTCCTTGGTGTGTCTTATCAGGTGCCCTCATAGTCGAAGATACTGTATATCTATCTGTGAGATGTGGGGCTTGGGGTCAGTCTGTCTTGCTGGGTGTAGCGCCTTGCTGCTCACCCAGGGGGTTTTGCCATCTGCCCTTCTATGTGGTGTTGCCTGGTAAAGCATTTATGTTGTTATTTCCTTGTCCATGCCTTGCCTGATCTTCTGTACCCGTTCAGTGTTGTTATTGGTGTTGTTTCCTTGTCCATGTCTTGTCTGATCTTCTGTAGCTATTCTGTGTCTTGATCCACTCTGTTCCATGTTTAGCCTAGCAGTGCTCTAACTGCGTCTGATACCTTGGCAGTGCTAAACTGCTTCTGATCCTGTCTGTTCCATGTCTTGCCTGCAGTGCCTTACTGCTTCTGTTCTTGTCCTGTGTATGTCCTGCCTTGGTGAGAGGGCTCCTGGTTTCTCCGGAGGGAGGATCTCTAGTCTGTGTGCAGCTCTGCCCTGAGACCGCCATGCTTCCGTTCCGCATGGGGTCCAGGCATCTGCTTGTGTGATGGTTCCCATTTGTCATCTGATCCATGTCGTGAGTTTGTTTGGGTTCCAGTCCTGTTGTCTGTGGTTCTCTGCAGGTAGCGGCCAAGTGTACGTGACCAGTGAGCCCTCGGCCAAGTTCATCCCCACCACCAGGAGCTCTGTGAAGAATGGGGCTCACTGGCTCTCCGCCCTCTGGGGTTTGCCTCTGGTCTACCCGTGCACTTGGTTTAGTGGTAGTGCTACCACTTTAGCCTAACTTGCTTTTCCGTTTAAAAAAGGGTCCAGCTCGATTAAAATGTTACCTTTATTTTTCAGTGCAGATAAAAGCCAGTTACACTCCAGTCTACATGTTTCGGATCAGGGACAATAGCAATCCTTCCTCATGACATACACATACTGAGGAGGAGGTTGGATATATAGCGCCTCCACCTAGGAGCAGGTGGACACACTAACTACAAGCTCCTCCTTTAAATTAAATCAACAACATGTGCTAAAAGGCATGATAAATTAAAACAAAAGAACACACACAAATCATGGATCAAAAATTCAATAATGTAACATCAAGTCGTGTTTCCGATTAAGTCCACTTGGTGCGGTGGACCCCATTTTGAACATCCAGAACGACTCACGATTCAAAAGCTTCTTTTTATAATTACCACCCCTTGATGGTGAAATAACCCTTTCCAAGCCTTGCACTATTAAACCCTCTGCATCACCACCATGCACCGCTGAAAAATGCAGGCTGTCTGCGGACACATTTCTGGCATGTGAATGAGGAATGTCAGAGATGTGCCTGCACAGTCTAACCTTAAGGCCATTAGTGGTGCAACCAATGTACTGGAGGGAACAGAGAGTGCATGAAATACAATACACCACATGAGTGGTGTTACAGTTGATGTATTGTTTGATGGAAAAACTTTGATTCATGGCATAGGAAAAGACTTCCTTGCCAGGTCGCATATGAGAGCAACACGTACAGATTTTATGCCCACATTTATAGCTGCCAAGAAACCGCAACCACACTGGAGAGGCTCGTGCCCCCTCAGAATAGAGAGAGGGGCAGAGTCTGTTGCCCAGCGTGGGCGCTCTACGGGCTGAGCACAAGATGCCATCTTTCAAGACACTGCTCCATTGGTCATCTGTTGACAATACAAGTAAGTGCTTTCTTACTATGTTACAGATCTGCGAGTATTGTGTACTATAGGCAGTGACAACAACAGGCAAACGGGAATGCCGTGACTGATTTAAGTTATCAGAGCGACATGTGCGCTTATGGCGAGTAAATAATAATGATTGTCTGGGTCTGGACAGGGCCTCCTTCTGGGCGTGTGCTAAACCGTGCTGGGAATATTGTCTCATGGAAAGGCGAAAGGCCGCAGAGCGCATCTCCATGCGGCATGTTGCATCCCGAGTGCAGTTTCGTCTAATGCGAATAAACTCACCCTTAGGAATATTTTTATCAACATGAGGAGGATGGCAAGACGCTTCATGGAGAATTGTGTTGGCCGCAGTTTCTTAGTGAAAGGTGCGGGTATTAATTGAATTGGTGCACGCATCGCTCTCCTGAGACAAATCCAAAAAGGAAATACAGGTAGCATAAAAATGCACGGTAAATTTCAAATTGCACATGTTGCAATTTAAAAACTCCTCAAAGAGTGGTATGGCCGCCACATCGCCCGACCATATAAACAGCAGGTCGTCAATGTAACGGCCATACCAGTCCAGCAAGGGTGCCCAGGGATTGGTCGGGGAGAATAAAAATGCCTGTTCCCACCAGGCCATATACACGTTGGCCAGGGAAGGGAAGAATTTAGCTCCCATGGAAACTCCCGATCTGCAGTGATCCATGCAAAATGTGACTCCCACTTCAGGCTATAGAAAGCCTGTAAAACACTCCTTGTATCTTGCAGGAAACCTGGTATTTCCTGCACCAGTGGCTGAAGCAGAGAGTCAACCCAGGCTGAGAGGTGTTCCGAAAACGAGCCAATGCCCGACACAATAGGACGCATGGAAGGAGGAAAACCTCCCTTGTGTATGTTGGGAAGGGAGTGGAAAATGGGGATCACTGAAAATTGGACAAAAATAAAATCCCCTTGACGTTGATTCAAATAACCACTTTCCAAACCCTTCTCCAAGAGGCATTGTATTTGTTTGTGAAAGAGGGGAGTGGGATCACCTGGAAGCTCCTCATAAACAGAGCTGTCTTCTAACATTGGCTTGTCGTTCTGTATATGACAGGTTGTTGAAAGCAGTTGCCCTAGGCGATTGCATATCCCCTTGTAGAGCAAATAGATCCCGTATAACTAATTCCTAATAATGGTCCAGGGCAGGAGTGCGTGAATGGATGGGATAAAACCCAGGATTATGAGTAGTAAACTTGTGTGCAAAATCACTGCCCGGATCAAAGTCAGGAATAGTACGGGATTGCTGTAAAAAAGATAAATTAGACAATTCTTGAAAAGAAAAAGAGGACACAGGTGAAAGACATAACTCATCGAAACCATCTATACCAGCATCACACACAGGCAAGGTAAACTGCTTTTCCGTTTACTGTCATGTTCCTTTATTGCATGTGTAATAAAAGTATTCTGTTGGTCCCTGGTCTGATTCTGCCTGTGTCCTGTATGCATGATGTTCCGTAGGTCCTCTGGAACGTGACAAAAGCTACTTATGTAGTAACCAATCATAGATGTACCACATAAAGGAGAGAACAAAAAATGAACCAGCTGTTTGAACAACACCAATGACAAAATGCTCCAAAAGTAAAGCAGCTTGTGTACATAATATACAAACCGGATTCCAAAAAAGTTGGGACACTATACAAATCGTGAATAAAAACTGAATGCAATGATGTGGAGGTGCCAACTTCTAATATTTTATTCAGAATAGAACATAAATCACGGAACAAAAGTTTAAACTGAGAAAATGTACCATTTTAAGGGAAAAATATGTTGAATCAGAATTTCATGGTGTCAACAAATCCCCAAAAAGTTGGGACAAGGCCATTTTCACCACTGTGTGGCATCTCCCCTTCTTCTTACAACACTCAACAGACGTCTGGGGACCCAGGAGACCAGTTTCTCAAGTTTAGAAATAGGAATGCTCTCCCATTCTTGTCTAATACAGGCCTCTAACTGTTCAATCATCTTTTTTTTTTTTTTTTTTTTTTTTGATTCTTTTTTTACATTTATGCTAATTTGCAGAATTTGTATATGTCTCCTGTGTAGGATCACCATACAGGTTGACTCCTTTAAACAGGTAGCTGATGATGCTCTGAGTCTGAACTAAACACTGTAGAATTATCACTCCAAACCATTTATGTTTTATAGAAAATGTACAATAGGTAACCCTTTCCTTCGACTTTACAATAAATATTAGCAAAGGCTTGAGCGAATCCAGGTTTGGATCATAAATCCGAAGTCGATTTGTAAAGAAATGCTGTTTTCATACAGCATTAAAATGTATGGGCCCCGCAGCCGAAGCCGCGCGAGACTTCGGCGAATGAGCACGGCATTCCCACCTGTATATTCGAAAACACCCCAAAATAGCAATCCGAAGTGGGCTCTGGGAATCCGAAGTGGGCTTTGACTGGTACCTGAGTACCAAAGCTCAGTTTGGATCCCAATTTTAAAATGTTTCCAAATACGCATACAGGAACACCGCACTCATTCACCAAAGTCTCCCGCAACTTCACCCACGGAGCCCGAACATTCCAATGCTGTTTTTTTTTTTTTTTTTTTTTTTTTTTTTTTTAAAGAGTTTATTGGGAAAATTACAAAACATTAACAGCAAAATTTTTTACAACCCCTCAATTGTTAATGACCCAACCAAATGTAGATAAATATAAATATAGTCAGTTCATCTTTTAGTTGCATTTAGAAAAAACCCTCCCCTCCCTCCCCCCTGGTCTGTGGTGCGTCAAGGTAGGACCCCCATAAACAAACCAACATGACCTCAGTTAGTCAATCTTCCAGCCACCCCATATCCTATTCCACTGGTCCTCAACTTCCCTCCGTTTATATATGATTTTCTCGTAATTTTTTACCTTATCAGTTAAATTTATCCATATATTTATGTCTGGAGGGGATCGGGCAAACCAGGTCCGACTAATCAGAACTCTAGCCAACATCAATATTCTGCTCAGAAAGATCTTTTGATACTTGTGATTTTTTAATTTGGAAAAGTCATTAAGCACGAATACATGAGGTTCAAAAGGAATTCGAATTTTTAGTTTATGGATAATACAATTATTAATACTATTCCAGTATTTTACAAGTTCTGGGCAAGTCCAAACCATGTGGAGGAAGTCTGCTCCTACAATATCACATTTGGGGCAGTTGGATGTGGCTCTCAACCCGCATTTATTCATCCATAGGGGAGTAATGTATAGTCTATGGGAAATGTAAAATTGTATTAGGACATGGTTAAAGTTTTGGGATACTGAAGTCAGATTCCCAAAAATATTCTCCCACCCTTCTACTCGCAAGTGCGGACAGTCCGCTTCCCATGCTTTTTGTCCTGGTGATTGTGTATCGCTAAACCGTGCCTTAATTAATAACTTATATATATTGGAAATCTTTATTCTAGAAGGTGTACCCCCTACCCAATCATTCAAAAAAGATAAATTATCTATTTCCAGCAGACGTTTATCGTCCAAACTGGATAGTACAGATCGCAATTGAAAATACCTAAACCATGAGAGATTTCTTGTATTATGTGTCATTTCTGTAAAGGATTTAATTTCTCTATCTTTAACTACCTGTGAAATATATAATATTTTATTCTTCTGCCAGAATGTGTCAGCTGCAATATCATCTAACCTTTGTAAATAGAAATTATGCCAAAGAGGCGTAAATGTGAGTGAACCCCCAACCTTCAACCATGTCCTAGTTATACCCCACACTTTCAGGAGTAGATTTATAGTCTCTTTATAGCCTTGCTCATAGCTCTTCAAAAGCCCGGATTCCAACAAGGTAAAAATATTGTTATGAGCGTGGCTAGTTACCAGCTTCCCCAGGAGTGCACTGTCCTCTGCTTCATAGCACCTCAATAGCTGGGCTGCAATAAAATACCCTTTAAAGTAGGGGAGATTTAAACCCCCCCACTCCACTGATTTATACAAGTATTCCAGCTTAATTCGCACTCGCTTTCTTCCCCATATTAAATCATTAATTATTCTTTCCATGAGTTTAAAATGTTTGTCTTGTATCCAAGTAGGTGTATTCCTGAGCACGTAAAGAAATTGTGGTAATATCACCATTTTAACTAGTGAAACTCGATCAGCTCTGGATAGGGGAAGTTTCAGCCAGATTCCTATTTTAGCTCTGATCTTTACCATTATGGGGATCAGATTGAGTTGTACAAAATTTTCAACCCGAGGCGATATAGTCAGACCCAAGTATTGAATAGTATCAACAATATCCAACTGTGTAGCAGGAACCTCCTTTTGTGGCAGGGGATCTATTGGGAGCAGACTAGTTTTTGCCCAGTTTATTCGGAGACCAGATACCTCACCAAATGCGTTAACCATTTGAATAATCCTAGGAAGAATGATTTCCGTATGATCTATAAAAAACAGGATATCATGTGCATATAGTGAGATGCGGTCCTGTGTTCCTAGGGTACCAAATCCTTTAATCTGGTCATCCTGCCTAATGGCCAACGCAAGGGGCTCGATATAAATATCGAATAACAGGGGAGATAGTGGGCAACCCTGTCGGGTGCCTCTGTTTAGATCAATACTACTACTCAGAATTCCATTGAGACTCAGTTTTGCCCTTGGTGATCTATACAACAGCCTAAGAGTACGTATAAATTTTTCCCCAAAGCCCATCTTAGCAAGAACCTTCCAGAGGAAGCGCCACTCCACCCTGTCAAAGGCCTTAGAAGCATCCAATGACAGGATGGAGCGGGCAGTCCCCCCCGGGGCCTGGATATTAGAGAAGAGTCGGTGTAGATTATGGTGTGTACCCTTGTTTTGTGTAAAGCCACTCTGTTTAGGATGCACAATGGAGGAAATGACCCTGGAGAGCCTTGTGGCCAGGACCCTCGCAAGAAGCTTTACATCTGCATTAAGCAGTGAAATTGGCCTATAGGATTCTAAGTCTAAGGGGTCCTTGCCTTTTTTTGGAATTAATATTATTATGGCCTCCATCATTGAGTCTGGAAGCATCCCCTCCTCTGTTGATTCAGCAAAGACCTCCAATAGTCTGGGAAGAATACAGTCCTCATATTTACTATAGAATTCATATGGAAGCCCGTCTGAGCCAGGGGTGGAGTTAGTTGAGCATAATTTAATAGCTCCCTCAAGTTCCTGAATTGAGACCTCCAATTCTAGTGCTTTCTTTTGCATCTCAGTAATAGTTGGAAACTTGATCCTATCTAAATAAAGATCTATCTTATCATCTGTAATGTTGGAGTCAGCTTTATACAAATCAACAAAGTAATCAAGAAAAGCCTTCTCCACCAGGCCCTGTGAAGTGACTATCCTACCATCACTCAATCGGACCTTATCTATATGTTTTTTAGGTTGTTGATTGGAGATTACTCTAGCGAGGAGTTTACCAGGTCGCCCTGACTCTGTAAAGTATATTTGCCCCTTAAAAAAAAGGTTCTGTTGGGCCTTATCCAATAAAAACTTAGCATATATTTGTGTGGCTCTTTGCATATTTTCCCTATTCTTCTCCGTCTTGTGCATCTGGAAGGATTCTGTCGCCAACACTACGTGTTCTTCTAGATTTTTCAGTTTTTTTCCATATTCCTTTCTAAGGTACGTGATATTACTAACCATCAATCCCCTCATATACGCCTTATAGGTGTCCCATACTACTTGAATTTTTGTTGAACCATAATTAATATCCCAGAATCGGCCTATGTCATTTCGAATTGCTTCATGCGTCTTTATAACTGATAACTAGAGTTGAGCGAACACCTGGATGTTCGGGTTCGAGAAGTTCGGCCGAACATCCCGGAAATGTTCGGGTTCGGGATCCGAACCCGATCCGAACTTCGTCCCGAACCCGAACCCCATTGAAGTCAATGGGGACCCGAACTTTTCGGCACTAAAACGGCTGTAAAACAGCCCAGGAAAGGGCTAGAGGGCTGCAAAAGGCAGCAACATGTAGGTAAATCCCCTGCAAACAAATGTGGATAGGGAAATTAATTAAAATAAAAATTAAATAAATAAAAATTAACCAAAATCAATTGGAGAGAGGTTCCATAGCAGAGAATCTGGCTTCCCGTCACCCACCACTGGAACAGTCCATTCTCAGATATTTAGGCCCCGGCACCCAGGCAGAGGAGAGAGGTCCCGTAACAGAGAATCTGTCTTCATGTCAGCAGAGAATTAGTCTGCATGTCATAGCAGAGAATGAGGCTTCACGTCAGCCACCACTGCAACAGTCCATTGGCATATATTTAGGCCTAGCACACAGGCAGAGGAGAGAGGTCCCGTAACAGAGAATCTGGCTTCATGTCAGCAGAGAATCAGTCTGCATGTCATAGCAGAGAATCAGGCTTCACGTCAGCCACCACTGCAACAGTCCATTGGCATATATTTAGGCCCAGCACACACAGGCAGAGGAGAGAGGTCCCGTAACAGAGAATCTGTCTTCATGTCAGCAGAGAATTAGTCTGCATGTCATAGCAGAGAATGAGGCTTCACGTCACCCACCACTGCAACAGTCAATTGGCATATATTTAGGCCTAGCACACAGGCAGAGCAGAGAGGTCCCGTAACAGACAATCTGGCTTCATGACAGCAGAGAATCAGTCTGCATGTCATAGCAGAGAATGAGGCTTCACGTCACCCACCACTGCAACAGTCCATTGGCATATATTTAGGCCTAGCACACAGGCAGAGGAGAGAGGTCCCGTAACAGAGAATCTGTCTTCATGTCAGCAGAGAATCAGTCTGCATGTCATAGCAGAGAATGAGGCTTCACGTCAGCCACCACTGCAACAGTCCATTGGCATATATTTAGGCCCAGCACCCAGGCAGAGGAGGGAGGTCCCGTAACAGAGAATCTGTCTTCATGTCAGCAGAGAATTAGTCTGCATGTCATAGCAGAGAATGAGGCTTCACGTCAGCCACCACTGCAACAGTCCATTGGCATATATTTAGGCCCAGCACACACACAGGCAGAGGAGAGAGGTCCCGTAACAGAGAATCTGGCTTCATGTCAGCAGAGAATCAGTCTGCATGTCATAGCAGAGAATGAGGCTTCACGTCAGCCACCACTGCAACAGTCCATTGGCATATATTTAGGCCCAGCACACACACAGGCAGAGGAGAGAGGTCCCGTAACAGAGAATCTGTCTTCATGTCAGCAGAGAATTAGTCTGCATGTCATAGCAGAGAATGAGGCTTCACGTCAGCCACCACTGCAACAGTCCATTGGCATATATTTAGGCCTAGCACACAGGCAGAGGAGAGAGGTCCCGTAACAGAGAATCTGGCTTCATGTCAGCAGAGAATCAGTCTGCATGTCATAGCAGAGAATCAGGCTTCACGTCAGCCACCACTGCAACAGTCCATTGGCATATATTTAGGCCCAGCACACACACAGGCAGAGGAGAGAGGTCCCGTAACAGAGAATCTGTCTTCATGTCAGCAGAGAATTAGTCTGCATGTCATAGCAGAGAATGAGGCTTCACGTCACCCACCACTGCAACAGTCCATTGGCATATATTTAGGCCTAGCACACAGGCAGAGCAGAGAGGTCCCGTAACAGACAATCTGGCTTCATGACAGCAGAGAATCAGTCTGCATGTCATAGCAGAGAATGAGGCTTCACGTCACCCACCACTGCAACAGTCCATTGGCATATATTTAGGCCTAGCACACAGGCAGAGGAGAGAGGTCCCGTAACAGAGAATCTGTCTTCATGTCAGCAGAGAATCAGTCTGCATGTCATAGCAGAGAATGAGGCTTCACGTCAGCCACCACTGCAACAGTCCATTGGCATATATTTAGGCCCAGCACCCAGGCAGAGGAGGGAGGTCCCGTAACAGAGAATCTGTCTTCATGTCAGCAGAGAATTAGTCTGCATGTCATAGCAGAGAATGAGGCTTCACGTCAGCCACCACTGCAACAGTCCATTGGCATATATTTAGGCCCAGCACACACACAGGCAGAGGAGAGAGGTCCCGTAACAGAGAATCTGGCTTCATGTCAGCAGAGAATCAGTCTGCATGTCATAGCAGAGAATGAGGCTTCACGTCAGCCACCACTGCAACAGTCCATTGGCATATATTTAGGCCTAGCACACAGGCAGAGCAGAGAGGTCCCGTAACAGACAATCTGGCTTCATGACAGCAGAGAATCAGTCTGCATGTCATAGCAGAGAATGAGGCTTCACGTCACCCACCACTGCAACAGTCCATTGGCATATATTTAGGCCTAGCACACAGGCAGAGCAGAGAGGTCCCGTAACAGACAATCTGGCTTCATGTCAGCAGAGAATCAGTCTGCATGTCATAGCAGAGAATGAGGCTTCACGTCACCCACCACTGCAACAGTCCATTGGCATATATTTAGGCCTAGCACACAGGCAGAGCAGAGAGGTCCCGTAACAGACAATCTGGCTTCATGACAGCAGAGAATCAGTCTGCATGTCATAGCAGAGAATGAGGCTTCACGTCACCCACCACTGCAACAGTCCATTGGCATATATTTAGGCCTAGCACACAGGCAGAGCAGAGAGGTCCCGTAACAGACAATCTGGCTTCATGTCAGCAGAGAATCAGTCTGCATGTCATAGCAGAGAATGAGGCTTCACGTCACCCACCACTGCAACAGTCCATTGGCATATATTTAGGCCTAGCACACAGGCAGAGCAGAGAGGTCCCGTAACAGACGATCTGGCTTCATGTCAGCAGAGAATCAGTCTGCATGTCATAGCAGAGAATCAGGCTTCACGTCAGCCACCACTGCAACAGTCCATTGTCATAAATTTAGGCCCAGCACCCAGGCAGAGGAGAGAGGTCCCGTAACAGACAATCTGGCTTCATGTCAGCAGAGAATTAGTCTGCATGTCATAGCAGAGAATCAGGCTTCATGTCAGCCACCACTGCAACAGTCCATTGGCATATATTTAGGCCTAGCACACAGGCAGAGGAGAGGTTCATTCAACTTTGGGTAGCATCGCAATATAATGGTAAAATGAAAATAAAAATAGGATTGAATGAGGAAGTGCCCTGGAGTCCAATAATATATGGTTATGGGGAGGTAGTTAATGTCTAATCTGGACAAGGGACGGACAGGTCCTGTGGGATCCATGCCTGGTTCATTTTTATGAACGTCAGCTTGTCCACATTGGCTGTAGACAGGCGGCTGCGTTTGTCTGTAATGACGCCCCCTGCCGTGCTGAATACACGTTCAGACAAAACGCTGGCTGCCGGGCAGGCCAGCACCTCCAAGGCATAAAAGGCTAGCTCTGGCCACGTGGACAATTTAGAGACCCAGAAGTTGAATGGGGCCGAACCATCAGTCAGTACGTGGAGGGGTGTGCACACGTACTGTTCCACCATGTTAGTGAAATGTTGCCTCCTGCTAACACGTTGCGTATCAGGTGGTGGTGCAGTTAGCTGTGGCGTGTTGACAAAAGTTTTCCACATCTCTGCCATGCTAACCCTGCCCTCAGAGGAGCTGGCCGTGACACAGCTGCCTTGGCGACCTCATTGCTCCTCCTCTGCCTTGGCCTTGGGCTTCCACTTGTTCCCCTGTGACATTTGGGAATGCTCTCAGTAGCGCGTCTACCAACGTGCGCTTGTACTCGCGCATCTTCCTATCACGCTCCAGTGCAGGAAGTAAGGTGGGCACATTGTCTTTGTAGCGTGGATCCAGCAGGGTGGCAACCCAGTAGTCCGCACAGGTTAAAATGTGGGCAACTCTGCTGTCGTTGCGCAGGCACTGCAGCATGTAGTCGCTCATGTGTGCCAGGCTGCCCAGGGGTAAGGACAAGCTGTCCTCTGTGGGAGGCGTATCGTCATCGTCCTGCCTTTCCCCCCAGCCACGCACCAGTGATGGACCCGAGCTGCGTTGGGTGCCACCCCGCTGTGACCATGCTTCATCCTCATCCTCCTCCACCTCCTCCTCATCCTCGTCCTCCTCGTCCTCCAGTAGTGGGCCCTGGCTGGCCACATTTGTACCTGGCCTCTGCTGTTGCAAAAAACCTCCCTCTGAGTCACTTCGAAGAGACTGGCCTGAAAGTGCTAAAAATGACCCCTCTTCCTCATCCTCCTCCTCCTCCTCCTGGGCCACCTCCTGTTCCATCATCGCCCTAAGTGTTTTCTCAAGGAGACATAGAAGTGGTATTGTAACGCTGATAACGGTGTCATCGCCACTGGCCATGTTGGTGGAGTACTCGAAACAGCGCAACAGGGCACACAGGTCTCGCATGGAGGCCCAGTCATTGGTGGTGAAGTGGTGCTGTTCTGTAGTGCGACTGACCCGTGCGTGCTGCAGCTGAAACTCCACTATGGCCTGCTGCTGCTCGCACAGTCTGTCCAGCATGTGCAAGGTGGAGTTCCACCTGGTGGGCACGTCGCATATGAGGCGGTGAGCGGGAAGGCCGAAGTTACGCTGTAGCGCAGACAGGCGAGCAGCGGCAGGATGTGAACGCCGGAAGCGCGAACAGACGGCCCGCACTTTATGCAGCAGCTCTGACATGTCGGGGTAGTTGTGAATGAACTTCTGCACCACCAAATTCAGCACATGCGCCAAGCAAGGGATGTGCGTCAAATTGGCTAGTCCCAGAGCTGCAACGAGATTTCGCCCATTATCACACACCACCAGGCCGGGCTTGAGGCTCACCGGCAGCAACCACTCGTCGGTCTGTTGTTCAATACCCCGCCACAACTCCTGTGCGGTGTGGGGCCTGTCCCCCAAACATATGAGTTTCAGAATGGCCTGCTGACGTTTACCCCGGGCTGTGCTGAAGTTGGTGGTGAAGGTGTGTGGCTGACTGGATGAGCAGGTGGAAGAAGAGGAGGAGGAAGCCGAGAAGGAGGAGGTGGCAACAGGAGGCAAAGAATGTTGCCCTGCGATCCTTGGCGGCGGCAGGACGTGCGCCAAACAGCTCTCCGCCTGGGGCCCAGCTGCCACTACATTTACCCAGTGTGCAGTTAGGGAGATATAGCGTCCCTGGCCGTGCTTACTGGTCCACGTATCTGTGGTTAGGTGGACCTTGCTACAGATGGCGTTGCGCAGTGCACACTTGATTTTATCGGATACTTGGTTGTGCAGGGAAGGCACGGCTCTCTTGGAGAAGTAGTGCCGGCTGGGAACAACATACTGTGGGACAGCAAGCGACATGAGCTGTTTGAAGCTGTCTGTGTCCACCAGCCTAAATGACAGCATTTCATAGGCCAGTAGTTTAGAAATGCTGGCATTCAGGGCCAGGGATCGAGGGTGGCTAGGTGGGAATTTACGCTTTCTATCAAATGTTTGTGAGATGGAGAGCTGAACGCTGGCGTGTGACATGGTTGAGACGCTTGGTGACGGAGGTGGTGGTGGTGGTGTTGGTGGTACATCCCCTGTTTGCTGGGCGGCAGGTGCCAACGTTCCTCCAGAGGCGGAGGAAGAGGCCGAGGCGGCAGCAGCAGAATAGGCCGAGGCGGCAGCAGCAGAAGAGGTAGCAGGGGGAGCCTGAGTGACTTCCTTGGTTTTAAGGTGTTTACTCCACTGCAGTTCATGCTTTGCATGCAGGTGCCTGGTCATGCAGGTTGTGCTCAGGTTCAGAACGTTAATGCCTCGCTTCAGGCTCTGATGGCACAGCGTGCAAACCACTCGGGTCTTGTCGTCAGCACATTGTTTGAAGAAGTGCCATGCCAGGGAACTCCTTGAAGCTGCCTTTGGGGTGCTCGGTCCCAGATGGCGGCGGTCAGTAGCAGGCGGAGTCTCTTGGCGGCGGGTGTTCTGCTTTTGCCCACTGCTCCCTCTTTTGCTACGCTGTTGGCTCGGTCTCACCACTGCCTCTTCCTCCGAACTGTGAAAGTCAGTGGCACGACCTTCATTCCATGTGGGGTCTAGGACCTCATCGTCCCCTGCATCGTCTTCCACCCAGTCTTGATCCCTGACCTCCTGTTCAGTCTGCACACTGCAGAAAGACGCAGCAGTTGGCACCTGTGTTTCGTCATCATCAGAGACATGCTGAGGTGGTATTCCCATGTCCTCATCATCAGGAAACATAAGTGGTTGTGCGTCAGTGCATTCTATGTCTTTCACCGCTGGGGAAGGGCTAGGTGGATGCCCTTGGGAAACCCTGCCAGCGGAGTCTTCAAACAGCATAAGAGACTGCTGCATAACTTGAGGCTGAGACAGTTTCCCTGGTATGCATGGGGGTGATGTGACAGACTGATGGGGTTGGTTTTCAGGCGCCATCTGTGCGCTTTCTGCAGAAGACTGGGTGGGAGATAATGTGAACGTGCTGGATCCACTGTCGGCCACCCAATTGACTAATGCCTGTACCTGCTCAGGCCTTACCATCCTTAGAACGGCATTGGGCCCCACCATATATCGCTGTAAATTCTGGCGGCTACTGGGACCTGAGGTAGTTGGTACACTAGGACGTGTGGATGTGGCAGAACGGCCACGTCCTCTCCCAGCACCAGAGGGTCCACTAACACCACCACGACCATGTCCACGTCCGCGTCCCTTACTAGATGTTTTTCTCATTGTTATGGTTCACCACAACAACAAATATATTATTTGGCCCAATGTATTGTATTCAAATTCAGCGGGATATAAATTTGAGGCCTAGTATTTAGGCGCTGGGTGACCGGTATGGATTTAGTGACAGAATTAGACTTGGAAATGCACAGAAGCGTGTGTGTGAAGTTATTCTGAATGACCCAATGTGCACCTTGAATATTATATACCCTTTTTGGGATAGATTTCAAATAGCTCTGATATAGCAGGAACCACTAAATTATGAAATTGCTAAATTGGGAATTGTACTTCAACCCAGAACAAAAAATGTGCTTTGACGGGCACTAAATAACTTTCCCAGCTACAACAGTACAGCGGTAACGAGAGATTTAGAGGGATTTAAATTTGAGGCCTAGTATTTAGGCGCTGGGTGACAGGTATGGGTTTAGTGACAGAATTAGACTTGGAAATACACAGTAGCGGGTGTGTGTGAAGTTATTCTGAATGACCCAATGTGCACCTTCAATATTATATACCCTTTTAGGGATAGATTTCAAATAGCTCTGATATAGCAGAAACCACTAAATTATGAAATTGCTAAATTGGGAATTGTACTTCAACCCAGAACAAAAAATGTGCTTTGACGGACACTAAATATCTTGCCCAGCAACAACAGTACAGCGGTGGGTAACGAGAGATTTAGAGGGATTTAAATTTGAGGCCTAGTATTTAGGCGCTGGGTCACCGGTATGGATTTAGTGACAGAATTAGACTTGGAAATGCACAGAAGCGTGTGTGTGAAGTTATTCTGAATGACCCTATGTGCACCTTCAATATTATATACCCTTTTAGGGATAGATTTCAAATAGCTCTGATATAGCAGAAACCACTAAATTATGAAATTGCTAAATTGGGAATTGTACTTCAACCCAGAACAAAAAATGTGCTTTGACGGACACTAAATATCTTGCCCAGCAACAACAGTACAGCGGTGGGTAACGAGAGATTTAGAGGGATTTAAATTTGAGGCCTAGTATTTAGGCGCTGGGTGACAGGTATGGGTTTAGTGACAGAATTAGACTTGGAAATATACAGTAGCGGGTGTGTGTGAAGTTATTCTGAATGACCCAATGTGCACCTTCAATATTATATACCCTTTTTGGGATAGATTTCAAATAGCTCTGATATAGCAGGAACCACTAAATTATGAAATTGCTAAATTGGGAATTGTACTTCAACCCAGAACAAAAAATGTGCTTTGACGGACACTAAATATCTTGCCCAGCAACAACAGTACAGCGGTGGGTAACGAGAGATTTAGAGGGATTTAAATTTGAGGCCTAGTATTTAGGCGCTGGGTCACCGGTATGGGTTTAGTGACAGAATTAGACTTGGAAATGCACAGAAGCGTGTGTGTGAAGTTATTCTGAATGACCCTATGTGCACCTTCAATATTATATACCCTTTTAGGGATAGATTTCAAATAGCTCTGATATAGCAGAAACCACTAAATTATGAAATTGCTAAATTGGGAATTGTACTTCAACCCAGAACAAAAAATGTGCTTTGACGGACACTAAATATCTTGCCCAGCAACAACAGTACAGCGGTGGGTAACGAGAGATTTAGAGGGATTTAAATTTGAGGCCTAGTATTTAGGCGCTGGGTCACCGGTATGGATTTAGTGACAGAATTAGACTTGGAAATGCACAGAAGCGTGTGTGTGAAGTTATTCTGAATGACCCTATGTGCACCTTCAATATTATATACCCTTTTAGGGATAGATTTCAAATAGCTCTGATATAGCAGAAACCACTAAATTATGAAATTGCTAAATTGGGAATTGTACTTCAACCCAGAACAAAAAATGTGCTTTGACGGACACTAAATATCTTGCCCAGCAACAACAGTACAGCGGTGGGTAACGAGAGATTTAGAGGGATTTAAATTTGAGGCCTAGTATTTAGGCGCTGGGTCACCGGTATGGATTTAGTGACAGAATTAGACTTGGAAATGCACAGAAGCGTGTGTGTGAAGTTATTCTGAATGACCCTATGTGCACCTTCAATATTATATACCCTTTTAGGGATAGATTTCAAATAGCTCTGATATAGCAGAAACCACTAAATTATGAAATTGCTAAATTGGGAATTGTACTTCAACCCAGAACAAAAAATGTGCTTTGACGGACACTAAATATCTTGCCCAGCAACAACAGTACAGTGGTGGGTAACGAGAGATTTAGAGGGATTTAAATTTGAGGCCTAGTATTTAGGCGCTGGGTCACCGGTATGGATTTAGTGACAGAATTAGACTTGGAAATGCACAGAAGCGTGTGTGTGAAGTTATTCTGAATGACCCTATGTGCACCTTCAATATTATATACCCTTTTAGGGATAGATTTCAAATAGCTCTGATATAGCAGAAACCACTAAATTATGAAATTGCTAAATTGGGAATTGTACTTCAACCCAGAACAAAAAATGTGCTTTGACGGACACTAAATATCTTGCCCAGCAACAACAGTACAGCGGTGGGTAACGAGAGATTTAGAGGGATTTAAATTTGAGGCCTAGTATTTAGGCGCTGGGTGACAGGTATGGGTTTAGTGACAGAATTAGACTTGGAAATACACAGTAGCGGGTGTGTGTGAAGTTATTCTGAATGACCCAATGTGCACCTTCAATATTATATACCCTTTTTGGGATAGATTTCAAATAGCTCTGATATAGCAGGAACCACTAAATTATGAAATTGCTAAATTGGGAATTGTATTTCAACCCAGAACAAGAAATGTGCTTGAACGGACACTAAATAACTCGCCCAGCTACAGCACTAGGGACAGATTTAGCTGGATATAAATTTGAGGCCTAGTATTTAGGCGCTGGGTGACCGGTATGGATTTAGTGACAGAATTAGACTGGGATATGGCCAAAAAATGAACAGACTATTGCTGGTTAAATGCACTTGGTGTGACAGCTTCACCCTGATGTAGGCTTTAGCCAAAAAACAACCACACCATTGAGGGTTAAATGCACTTGGTGACAGGCGCAGCTTGCCCCTGATTTTGTATATGGCCAAAAAATGAACAGACTATTGCTGGTTAAATGCACTTGGTGTGACAGCTTCACCCTGATGTAGGCTTTAGCCAAAAAACAACCACACCATTGAGGGTTAAATGCACTTGGTGACAGGCGCAGCTTGCCCCTGATTTTGTATATGGCCAAAAAATGAACAGACTATTGCTGGTTAAATGCACTTGGTGTGACAGCTTCACCCTGATGTAGGCTTTAGCCAAAAAACAACCACACCATTGAGGGTTAAATGCACTTGGTGACAGGCGCAGCTTGCCCCTGATTTTGTATATGGCCAAAAAATGAACAGACTATTGCTGGTTAAATGCACTTGGTGTGACAGCTTCACCCTGATGTAGGCTTTAGCCAAAAAACAACCACACCATTGAGGGTTAAATGCACTTGGTCGCAGCTTGTGCTGGCGCACCACAAGACACAAAATGGCCGCCGATCACCCCAGAAAAATGAGACTGACAAACGGTCTGTGCAGCCTAAAAACAGTGAGCAATTGAGGATCAGCAGCTCAATGATCCACAGCTGCAGATCGATCAGTTAATCAAGTCCTTTGGAGGAGTTAATCTGCCTAATCTCGCCCTACTGTCGCAGCCGCAACCTCTCCCTACGCTAATCAGAGCAGAGTGACGGGCGGCGCTATGTGACTCCAGCTTAAATAGAGGCTGGGTCACATGGTGCTCTGGCCAATCACAGCCATGCCAATAGTAGGCATGGCTGTGATGGCCTCTTGGGGCAAGTAGTATGACGCTTGTTGATTGGCTGCTTTGCAGCCTTTCAAAAAGCGCCAAGAAAGCGTCACAAAAGCGCGAAGAAAGCGACGAACACCGAACCCGAACCCGGACTTTTACGAAAATGTCCGGGTTCGGGTCCGTGTCACGGACACCCCAAAATTCGGTACGAACCCGAACTATACAGTTCGAGTTCGCTCATCCCTACTGATAACCAATAGGGATTTAATCTAAAGGGAGATTTTGGTATATATCTTTCCTGAGATAGACATAGTTCAATTAGTATCGGAGAGTGATCTGATATTGACCTTGTTTCATATTTCATTCGCTTTATAAGTTTGACATATTTACTGTTAATCAATACAAGATCTATTCTGGACAATGATTTACCTGCTTTGCTAGAGCATGAAAAAGCCCTTTTCCCCTGTCTCAGGTGTTCCCAAGCATCCTCAAATCCAATCTCCATGCAGAACCGTGCCAGGGGGGACCCCCGGAGCGGACTATCACTCCTAGCTCTCGTAGAAACCCTGTCACAAAGAGGATCGATGACACAGTTAAAGTCACCCATAATCAATGTTGGACATTCTGGCCATTTATCCATGAATAGTAGAAGAGAGTTAAGAACCGAGAGAGAAAACGGCGGTGGGATATAGACAAAGGCCAAGATACATATCTTCCCCCCTATCCTACAATATAGGAAAATAAATCTCCCCTGTTGGTCAACAGAGGATGCCTCACAAACGAAATCAATAAGTCTGTGTATCAACACCGTGACACCTCTCGAATAATTGGAGAGGGTAGAATGAAACGTGTGCGCAGCCCATCCCCTGTCGAGCACTCTAGTATTCTCCTCGGTAAGATGGGTCTCTAACAAGCAAATTATTGCTGGTAGGTGGGCCTGAGTTAAATCAAAAATCGCTTGTCTCTTACCTCTATCTCCCAGACCACGTATATTCCAAGCAAGAATTCTAGTAACTGTTCAATCATCTTGGGCCTTCTTTGTTGCACCTTCCTCTTTATGATGCGCCAAATGTTCTCTATAGGTGAAAGATCTGGACTGCAGACTGGACATTTCAGTACCCGGATCCTTCTCCCACGCAGCCATAATGTTGTGATTGATGCAGAATGTGGTCTGGCATTATCTTGTTGAAAAATGCAGGGTCTTCCCTGAAAGAGATGACGTCTGGATGGAAGCATATGTTGTTCTAGAACCTGAATATATTTTTCTGCATTGATGGTGCCTTTCCAGACATGCAAGCTGCCCATGCCACACGCACTCATGCAACCCCATACTATCAGAGATGCAGGCTTCTGAACTGAGCGTTGACAACAACTTGGTTTGTCCTTGTCCTCTTTGAACTTCGAATCGTGACTCGTCTGACCACAGAACAGTCTTCCATTTTGCCACACTCCATTTTAATTGATTCCTGGCCCAGTGAAAACGCCTGAGCTTGTGGATCTTGCTTAGAAATGGCTTCTTCTTTGCACTGTAGCGTTTCAGCTGGCAACGGCGGATGGCACGGTGGATTGTGTTCACTGACAATGGTTTCTGGAAGTATTGCTGAGCCCATTCTGTGATTTCCTTTACAGTAGCATTCCTGTTTGTGGTGCAGTGTCGTTTAAGGGCCCGGAGATCATGGGCATCCAGTATGGTTTTACGGCCTTGACCCTTACACACAGAGAGTGTTCCAGATTCTCTGAATCTTCGGATGATGTTATGCACAGTTTATGATGATAGATGCAAAGTGTTTGCAATTTTTCGCTGGGGTAACACCTTTCTGATATTGCTCCACTATCTTTCTGCGCAACATTGTGGGAATTGGTGATCCTCTACCCATTTTGGCTTCTGATAGACACTGCCACTCTGAGAAGCTCTTTTTATACCCAATCATGTTGCCAATTGACCTAATTAGTGTTAATTGGTCTTCCAGCTCTTCGTTATGCTCAAATTTACTTTTTCCAGCCTCTTATTGCTACTTGTCCCAACTTTTTGGGGATTTGTTGACACCGTGAAAATTTGAATCAACGTATTTTTCCTTTAAAATGATACATTTACTCGGATTAAACGTTTGATCTGTCATCTACGTTCTATTACAAATAAAATATTGACATTTGCCATCTCCACATCATTGCATTCAGTTTTTATTCACAATTTGTTTAGTGTCCCAACGTTTTTGGAATCCGGTTTGTATATGCCATATTGTATTTCCTGAGCACTACTAGACATCCTCTATACCACCAGCAAATATTATAGTATATCCTTAAAAGAGTTATCCTGGATTTACATATTGATGACCTATCATCAGTACCGGTCATCAATATGAGATTGGCAGGGGTCTGACTACCAGTGCTCCCAACAGATCAGCTATTTGGGGAGGCAACAGCACTTCTGTTAGCACTGCGACCTCCTCGCAGCTTACCACATACAGCTCTACATTGTACAGGGTGGACCATTTATATGGATACACCTTAATAAAATGGGAATGGTTGGTGATTAGGGATGAGCGAACTCGAACTGTATAGTTCGGGTTCGTACCGAATTTTGGGGTGTCCGTGACACGGACCCGAACCCGGACATTTTCGTAAAAGTTCGGGTTCGGGTTCGGTGTTCGTCGCTTTCTTGGCGCTTTTGTGACACTTTCTTGGCGCTTTTTGAAAGGCTGCAAAGCAGCCAATCAACAAGCGTCATACTACTTGCCCCAAGAGGCCATCACAGCCATGCCTACTATTGGCATGGCTGTGATTGGCCAGAGCACCATGTGACCCAGCCTCTATTTAAGCTGGAGTCACATAGCGCCGCCCGTCACTCTGCTCTGATTAGCGTAGGGAGAGGTTGCGGCTGCGACAGTAGGGCGAGATTAGGCAGATTAACTCCTCCAAAGGACTTGATTAACTGATCGATCTGCAGCTGTGGATCATTGAGCTGCTGATCCTCAATTGCTCACTGTTTTTAGGCTGCCCAGACCGTTTGTCAGTCACTTTTTTCTGGGGTGATCGGCGGCCATTTTGTGTCTTGTGGTGCGCCAGCACAAGCTGCGACCAAGTGCATTTAACCCTCAATGGTGTGGTTGTTTTTTGGCTAAAGCCTACATCAGGGTGAAGCTGTCACACCAAGTGCATTTAACCAGCAATAGTCTGTTTATTTTTTGGCCATATACTACATCAGGGGCAAGCTGCGCCTGTCACCAAGTGCATTTAACCCTCAATGGTGTGGTTGTTTTTTGGCTAAAGCCTACATCAGGGTGAAGCTGTCACACCAAGTGCATTTAACCAGCAATAGTCTGTTCATTTTTTGGCCATATACTAAATCAGGGGCAAGCTGCGCCCGTCACCAAGTGCATTTAACCAGCAATAGTCTGTTCATTTTTTGGCCATATACTACATCAGGGGCAAGCTGCGCCCGTCACCAAGTGCATTTAACCCTCAGTAGTGTGGTTGGTCAAGCTGTGACACCAAGTGCATTTAACCAGCAATAGTCTGTTCATTTTTTGGCCATATACTACATCAGGGGCAAGCTGCGCCCGTCACCAAGTGCATTTAACCCTCAGTAGTGTGGTTGGTCAAGCTATCACACCAAGTGCATTTAACCAGCAATAGTCTGTTCATTTTTTGGCCATATACTACATCAGGGGCAAGCTGCGCCCGTCACCAAGTGCATTTAACCCTCAGTAGTGTGGTTGGTCAAGCTGTGACACCAAGTGCATTTAACCAGCAATAGTCTGTTCATTTTTTGGCCATATACTACATCAGGGGCAAGCTGCGCCCGTCACCAAGTGCATTTAACCCTCAGTAGTGTGGTTGGTCAAGCTATCACACCAAGTGCATTTAACCAGCAATAGTCTGTTCATTTTTTGGCCATATACTAAATCAGGGGCAAGCTGCGCCCGTCACCAAGTGCATTTAACCAGCAATAGTCTGTTCATTTTTTGGCCATATACTACATCAGGGGCAAGCTGCGCCCGTCACCAAGTGCATTTAACCCTCAGTAGTGTGGTTGGTCAAGCTGTCACACCAAGTGCATTTAACCAGCAATAGTGTGGTTATTTTTTGGCCATATCCCAGTCTAATTCTGTCACTAAATCCATACCGGTCACCCAGCGCCTAAATACTAGGCCTCAAATTTATATCCCGCTAAATCTCTCGTTACCGCTGTCCTGTTGTGGCTGGGAAAGTTATTTAGTGTCCGTCAAAGCACATTTTTTGTTCTGGGTTGAAATACAATTCCCAATTTAGCAATTTCATAATTTAGTGGTTTCTGCTATATCAGAGCTATTTGAAATCTATCCCTAAAAGGGTATATAATATTCAAGGTGCACATAGGGTCATTCAGAATAACTTCACACACACGCTACTGTGCATTTCCAAGTCCAATTCTGTTAGTAAATCCATACCGGTCACCCAGCGCCTAAATACTAGGCCTCAAATTTATATCCCGCTAAATCTCTCGTTACCGCTGTCCTGTTGTGGCTGGGAAAGTTATTTAGTGTCTGTCAAAGCACATTTTTTGTTCCGGGTTGAAATACAATTCCCAATTTAGCAATTTCATAATTTAGTGGTTTCTGCTATATCAGAGCTATTTGAAATCTATCCCTAAAAGGGTATATAATATTCAAGGTGCACATAGGGTCATTCAGAATAACTTCACACACACGCTACTGTGCATTTCCAAGTCCAATTCTGTTAGTAAATCCATACCGGTCACCCAGCGCCTAAATACTAGGCCTCAAATTTATATCCCGCTAAATCTCTCGTTACCGCTGTCCTGTTGTGGCTGGGAAAGTTATTTAGTGTCCGTCAAAGCACATTTTTTGTTCTGGGTTGAAATACAATTCCCAATTTAGCAATTTCATAATTTAGTGGTTTCTGCTATATCAGAGCTATTTGAAATCTATCCCTAAAAGGGTATATAATATTCAAGGTGCACATAGGGTCATTCAGAATAGCTTCACACACACGCTACTGTGCATTTCCCAGTCTAATTCTGTCACTAAATCCATACCGGTCACCCAGCGCCTAAACACTAGGCCTCAAATTTATATCCCGCTAAATCTCTCGTTACCGCTGTCCTGTTGTGGCTGGGAAAGTTATTTAGTGTCCGTCAAAGCACATTTTTTGTTCTGGGTTGAAATACAATTCCCAATTTAGCAATTTCATAATTTAGTGGTTTCTGCTATATCAGAGCTATTTGAAATCTATCCCTAAAAGGGTATATAATATTCAAGGTGCACATAGGGTCATTCAGAATAACTTCACACACACGCTACTGTGCATTTCCAAGTCTAATTCTGTCAGTAAATCCATACCGGTCACCCAGCGCCTAAATACTAGGCCTCAAATTTATATCCCGCTGAATTTGAATACAATACATTGGGCCAAATAATATTTTTGTTGTTGTGGTGAACCATAACAATGAGGAAAACATCTAGTAAGGGACGCGGACGTGGACATGGTCGTGGTGGTGTTAGTGGACCCTCTGGTGCTGGGAGAGGACGTGGCCGTTCTGCCACATCCACACGTCCTAGTGTACCAACTACCTCAGGTCCCAGTAGCCGCCAGAATTTACAGCGATATATGGTGGGGCCCAATGCCGTTCTAAGGATGGTAAGGCCTGAGCAGGTACAGGCATTAGTCAATTGGGTGGCCGACAGTGGATCCAGCACGTTCACATTATCTCCCACCCAGTCTTCTGCAGAAAGCGCACAGATGGCGCCTGAAAACCAACCCCATCAGTCTGTCACATCACCCCCATGCATACCAGGGAAACTGTCTCAGCCTCAAGTTATGCAGCAGTCTCTTATGCTGTTTGAAGACTCCGCTGGCAGGGTTTCCCAAGGGCATCCACCTAGCCCTTCCCCAGCGGTGAAAGACATAGAATGCACTGACGCACAACCACTTATGTTTCCTGATGATGAGGACATGGAAATACCACCTCAGCATGTCTCTGATGATGACGAAACACAGGTGCCAACTGCTGCGTCTTTCTGCAGTGTGCAGACTGAACAGGAGGTCAGGGATCAAGACTGGGTGGAAGACGATGCAGGGGACGATGAGGTCCTAGACCCCACATGGAATGAAGGTCGTGCCACTGACTTTCACAGTTCGGAGGAAGAGGCAGTGGTGAGACCGAGCCAACAGCGTAGCAAAAGAGGGAGCAGTGGGCAAAAGCAGAACACCCGCCGCCAAGAGACTCCGCCTGCTACTGACCGCCGCCATCTGGGACCGAGCACCCCAAAGGCAGCTTCAAGGAGTTCCCTGGCATGGCACTTCTTCAAACAATGTGCTGACGACAAGACCCGAGTGGTTTGCATGCTGTGCCATCAGAGCCTGAAGCGAGGCATTAACGTTCTGAACCTGAGCACAACCTGCATGACCAGGCACCTGCATGCAAAGCATGAACTGCAGTGGAGTAAACACCTTAAAACCAAGGAAGTCACTCAGGCTCCCCCTGCTACCTCTTCTGCTGCTGCCGCCTCAGCCTCTTCTGCTGCTGCCGCCTCGGCCTCTTCCTCCGCCTCTGGAGGAACGTTGGCACCTGCCGCCCAGCAAACAGGGGATGTACCACTAACACCACCACCACCACCTCCGTCACCAAGCGTCTCAACCATGTCACACGCCAGCGTTCAGCTCTCCATCTCACAAACATTTGAGAGAAAGCGTAAATTCCCACCTAGCCACCCTCGATCCCTGGCCCTGAATGCCAGCATTTCTAAACTACTGGCCTATGAAATGCTGTCATTTAGGCTGGTGGACACAGACAGCTTCAAACAGCTCATGTCGCTTGCTGTCCCACAGTATGTTGTTCCCAGCCGCCACTACTTCTCCAAGAGAGCCGTGCCTTCCCTGCACAACCAAGTATCCGATAAAATCAAGTGTGCACTGCGCAACGCCATCTGTAGCAAGGTCCACCTAACCACAGATACGTGGACCAGTAAGCATGGCCAGGGACGCTATATCTCCCTAACTGCACACTGGGTAAATGTAGTGGCAGCTGGGCCCCAGGCGGAGAGCTGTTTGGCGCACGTCCTTCCGCCGCCAAGGATCGCAGGGCAACATTCTTTGCCTCCTGTTGCCACCTCCTCCTTCTCGGCTTCCTCCTCCTCTTCTTCCACCTGCTCATCCAGTCAGCCACACACCTTCACCACCAACTTCAGCACAGCCCGGGGTAAACGTCAGCAGGCCATTCTGAAACTCATATGTTTGGGGGACAGGCCCCACACCGCACAGGAGTTGTGGCGGGGTATAGAACAACAGACCGACGAGTGGTTGCTGCCGGTGAGCCTCAAGCCCGGCCTGGTGGTGTGTGATAATGGGCGAAATCTCGTTGCAGCTCTGGGACTAGCCAATTTGACGCACATCCCTTGCTTGGCGCATGTGCTGAATTTGGTGGTGCAGAAGTTCATACACAACTACCCCGACATGTCAGAGCTGCTGCATAAAGTGCGGGCCGTCTGTTCGCGCTTCCGGCGTTCACATCCTGCTGCTGCTCGCCTGTCTGCGCTACAGCGTAACTTCGGCCTTCCCGCTCACCGCCTCATATGCGACGTGCCCACCAGGTGGAACTCCACCTTGCACATGCTGGACAGACTGTGCGAGCAGCAGCAGGCCATAGTGGAGTTTCAGCTGCAGCACGCACGGGTCAGTCGCACTACAGAACAGCACCACTTCACCACCAATGACTGGGCCTCCATGCGAGACCTGTGTGCCCTGTTGCGCTGTTTCGAGTACTCCACCAACATGGCCAGTGGCGATGACGCCGTTATCAGCGTTACAATACCACTTCTATGTCTCCTTGAGAAAACACTTAGGGCGATGATGGAAGAGGAGGTGGCCCAGGAGGAGGAGGAGGAAGAGGGGTCATTTTTAGCACTTTCAGGCCAGTCTCTTCGAAGTGACTCAGAGGGAGGTTTTTGGCAACAGCAGAGGCCAGGTACAAATGTGGCCAGCCAGGGCCCACTACTGGAGGACGAGGAGGACGAGGATGAGGAGGAGGTGGAGGAGGATGAGGATGAAGCATGGTCACAGCGGGGTGGCACCCAACGCAGCTCGGGTCCATCACTGGTGCGTGGCTGGGGGGAAAGGCAGGACGATGACGATACGCCTCCCACAGAGGACAGCTTGTCCTTACCCCTGGGCAGCCTGGCACACATGAGCGACTACATGCTGAAGTGCCTGCGCAACGACAGCAGAGTTGCCCACATTTTAACGTGTGCGGACTACTGGGTTGCCACCCTGCTGGATCCACGCTACAAAGACAATGTGCCCACCTTACTTCCTGCACTGGAGCGTGATAGGAAGATGCGCGAGTACAAGCGCACGTTGGTAGACGCGCTACTGAGAGCATTCCCAAATGTCACAGGGGAACAAGTGGAAGCCCAAGGCCAAGGCAGAGGAGGAGCAAGAGGTCGCCAAGGCAGCTGTGTCAATGCCAGCTCCTTTGAGGGCAGGGTTAGCATGGCAGAGATGTGGAAAACTTTTGTCAACACGCCACAGCTAACTGCACCACCACCTGATACGCAACGTGTTAGCAGGAGGCAACATTTCACTAACATGGTGGAACAGTACATGTGCACACCCCTCCACGTACTGACTGATGGTTCGGCCCCATTCAACTTCTGGGTCTCTAAATTGTCCACGTGGCCAGAGCTAGCCTTTTATGCCTTGGAGGTGCTGGCCTGCCCGGCGGCCAGCGTTTTGTCTGAACGTGTATTCAGCACGGCAGGGGGCGTCATTACAGACAAACGCAGCCGCCTGTCTACAGCCAATGTGGACAAGCTGACGTTCATAAAAATGAACCAGGCATGGATCCCACAGGATCTGTCCGTCCCTTGTCCAGATTAGACATTAACTACCTCCCCTTAACCATATATTATTGGACTCCAGGGCACTTCCTCATTCAATCCTATTTTTATTTTCATTTTACCATTATATTGCGAGGCTACCCAAAGTTGAATGAACCTCTCCTCTGTCTGGGTGCCGGGGGCCTAAATATATGCCAATGGACTGTTCCAATGTTGGGTGACGTGAAGCCTGATTCTCTGCTATGACATGCAGAATGATTCTCTGCTGACATGAAGCCAGATCCTCTGTTACGGGACCTCTCTCCTCTGCCTGGGTGCTGGGCCTAAATTTATGAAAATGGACTCTTACAGTGGTGGGTGACGTGAAGCCTGATTCTCTGCTATGATATGAAGACTGATTCTCTGCTGACATGAAGCCAGATTGTCTGTTACGGGACCTCTCTCCTCTGCCTGGGTGCTGGGCCTAAATTTATGACAATGGACTGTTGCAGTGGTGGCTGACGTGAAGCCTCATTCTCTGCTATGACATGCAGACTAATTCTCTGCTGACATGAAGTCAGATCCTCTGTTACGGGACCTCTCTCCTCTTCCTGGGTGCTGGGCCTAAACTTATGAAAATGGACTCTTACAGTGGTGGGTGACGTGAAGCCTCATTCTCTGCTATGACATGCAGACTAATTCTCTGCTGACATGAAGCCAGATTGTTTGTTACGGGACCTCTCTCCTCTGCCTGGGTGCTGGGCCTAAATTTATGACAATGGACTGTTGCAGTGGTGGGTGACGTGAAGCCTGATTCTCTGCTATGACATGCAGACTGATTCTCTGCTGACATGAAGCCAGATTGTCTGTTACGGGACCTCTCTCCTCTGCCTGGGTGCTGGGCCTAAATTTATGACAATGGACTGTTGCAGTGGTGGGTGACGTGAAACCTGATTCTCTGCTATGACATGCAGACTGATTCTCTACTGACATGAAGCCAGATTGTCTGTTACGGGACCTCTCTCCTCTGCCTGTGTGCTGGGCCTAAATATATGCCAATGGACTGTTGCAGTGGTGGCTGACGTGAAGCCTCATTCTCTGCTATGACATGCAGACTAATTCTCTGCTGACATGAAACCAGATTGTTTGTTACGGGACCTCTCTCCTCTGCCTGGGTGCTGGGCCTAAATATATGCCAATGGACTGTTGCAGTGGTGGCTGACGTGAAGCCTCATTCTCTGCTATGACATGCAGACTAATTCTCTGCTGACATGAAGCCAGATTCTCTGTTACGGGACCTCTCTCATCTGCCTGGGTTCCGGGGCCTAAATATCTGAGAATGGACTGTTCCAGTGGTGGGTGACGGGAAGCCAGATTCTCTGCTATGGGACCTCTCTCCAATTGATTTTGGTTAATTTTTATTTATTAAAATTTTATTTTAATTCATTTCCCTATCCACATTTGTTTGCAGGGGATTTACCTACATGTTGCTGCCTTTTGCAGCCCTCTAGCCCTTTCCTGGGCTGTTTTACAGCCATTTTAGTGCCGAAAAGTTCGGGTCCCCATTGACTTCAATGGGGTTCGGGTTCGGGACGAAGTTCGGATCGGGTTCGGATCCCGAACCCGAACATTTCCGGGAAGTTCGGCCGAACTTCTCGAACCCAAACATCCAGGTGTTCGCTCAACTCTATTGGTGATATTAACTTCCTATTTGTGGCACATTAGTATATGTGAGGGGGGAAACTTTTCAAGATGGGTGGTGACCATGGCATATGCTGTGAAGATACGAGATGTGCAGCACCTGAAACTACAGATACTGGAAGCCTGTGCTAGCATTTCTCCTGCGGTGTTGCTATCAGTGTGTGAAGAGTGGGAGAAGAGGGTTGCATTGACAATCCAACATAATGGGCAGCACATGGAACACATTTTATAAGTGGTCAGAAACTTGTAAATAACTCATGAAAGAATAAAGTTACGTTAAAACCAAGCACACCATTGTTTTTCTTGTAAAATTCCCAATAAGTTTGATGTGTCACATGACCATCTTCCTATTGAAAAAACTAACGTTGGATTCAAAATGGCCGACTTCAATATGGCCACCATGGTCACCACCCATCTTAAAAAGTTTCCCCCCTCACATATACTAATGTGCCACAAACAGGAAGTTAATATCACCAACCATTCCCATTTTATTAAGGTGTATCCATATAAATGGCCCACCCTGTATAGTGGCTGTATATGTGGCCCACCCTGTAAATGTGGCTGAGCTGCACCTAGACCAATGACTGTGACATAAGTTGGCCTAAGCGCTCACAGAGTGCCCCCTTCTTCATACATCTGCCTCTTGGGACCCCCAACAATCTAACATTGATGATATCACCAAACCAAAAAAAGAGGTACTAGACCAAAAATTACGTTAAAAATACCATCTTTATTGAAAAACTACATTAAAACATAATAGCATCAAAACTGATAGAGATAAAAGACAAGAGGGTGAGTCTGCATCGAAAATATCTACACATACGGATGTAGCAGGGTTAACACACAAACTGTTAATTAAAATTTCTTCACTCATCGCGTTATCTTGAAACAAAAGCCATTGAAAAGCAATTGAAGGTGTTTGCTTAACGCATTTAGTTTAGATAACACGTCTCATAAAACATGTGTGTTAACTCTACTACATCTGTAGCATCAAATTTGTTCAATAGTACAGTAAACGGTGCCAAAAATATATCACTTAAAAATGACAGTTCTGAACTACTACATCATCAGTACAAAAGCAAGGCTCACCCACCACACCAGGCATGGGTTTCACCAACAGCTTCATCTGGGGGTCCTGAGGATAAGCCATAATATGTAAATCCTGCAGAACCCCTTTAGGCGTGTGACGGATGTGTTCAGGGTGCGTTCAGTGAAACTTGCACCATTTTGCAAGCAAGTTCAGTCAGTTTTGTCTGCGATTGTGTTCAGTTGTTCAGTCCGTGCCAGTGCAATGCATTTTGATGCGTTTTTCACGCACGTGATAAAAAAAACTGAAGGTTTACAAACAACATCTCTTCGCAACCATCAGTGAAAAATGCATTGCATCTGCACTTGCTTCCGGATGCAATGCGTTTTTCACTGAAGCCCCATTCACCTCTATGGGGCCAGGGCTGCGTGAAAAACGCAGAATATAAAACATACTGCATTTTTCACGCAACGCAGAACTGATGCGTCAAAATAAAAGCTCATGTACACAGACCCATTGAAATGAATGGGTCAGGATTCAGTGCGGGTGCTCTGTGTTCACGCAAAGCATTGCACCCACGCGGAAAAAAACGTTCGTGTGAAAGGGGGCTTAACCATGATAGAGCATCTTGTAAGAACATCCACTGAACTATAGTTCAATTAAAACGAACCTGCAATTTCATCACGAAAATGAATTAAAAGCATGAACTTGTAGCCTGCAGCAACCTTTACATTACTCTTGGTTTACTCTAGCCTCAGAGTAAGGCCCCATGCACATGGCCGTGTATGATCTATACCAGTGTATTACTGTACTGTGCCGTCAGCAGGGAGCGCACGGCGTCATAGCAACCAGTGACGCCGTGCGCTCCTGCTCTCAGGAGGGATCCAGGCCGCGGTTCCACGGCCCGCACACGGCTGTGAAACACGGCCGTGTGCATGGGGCCTAAGGCCTCTTTCACACTACCGTTTTTTTTTTCCGTTTTGCGGTCCGTTTTTTGCGTTCCGTATACGGTCCGTATATGGAACCATTCATTTCAATGGTTCCGCAAAAAAACGAAATGTGTTTCGTATGCATTCTGTTTCCGTATTTCCGTTTTTCCGTTCCGTTGAAAAGATAGAACATGTCCTATATTTGGCCGCAAATCACGGTCCGTGGCTCCATTCAAGTCAATGGGTCCGCAAAAAAAACGGAACACATACGGAAATGCATCCGTATGTCTTCCGTATCCGTTCGGTTTTTTGCGGAACCATCTATTGAAAATGTTATGCCCAGCCCAATTTTTTCTATGTAATTACTGTATACTGTATATGCCATACGGAAAAACGGAACGGAAAAAAGGAACGGAAGCGGAACCACAACGGAAGCAAAAAACGGAACAACGGATCCGTGAAAAACGGAACGCAAAACACTGAATTCAACATACTGTAGTGTGAAAGAGGCCTAACCCAGTCATTCATTAGAGCTCTGGAGCCATGTTAACAGCCCTGTGACATCGTCCAGCAATTTGAACTGACTAATCGCATGCCTTGCTATACTTAGATTCCGCCTATAATTTTATTTTTAAATTAAGATGTGCTTGATGAGACGTCAGTGCCCGCTTAAGCAGTATTTCTTTTATGGCACCATGTAGTGTTTTCCACACTCTGTAGCCAGATTTATGCTGCCTTCAGCTTTAAAGGGGTTATCCAGTATCTACAACAGCTCCCCCATGTGCCGGGCCCCTCCGTAGGAATATACTTACCCCGCTCCCCATTCCCTGCACCGCATCTAGTCCCTACACTGCCACTGCTGCTTTTACTTGTACAATCTTCATAATTCCAGCACCCTTGGGTGCAAATAGGTAATGGAAAAAAAAAAAAAGAGGAGTCCACTTTAGTAAACCAACAGAACACTTTACTTCAAATCAGCTGCCTTGAGGTAGATGTATACATTCAATGACAGACAGATGGCTGTGGTGCTTTTTCCCAGATATTAATACAAGTAGCTTTATGCTGCTAAGTCTTAATAACAGGCTTGGTTAAGGTCTGCACTACATTTAATATTTTTTATTATTATTTTTTTATAATAAATGTTTTGTTTTTATTATTAATTCCTTTCATAATACAAAATTAAGATGAATTTTGACAATACAAAAATCTGAGTTCATCAATACAAAATTCAAATTCATCAATACACAATCTGCCAAGGCAGTCACAAATATATATTATAACTCACTATAAACAAGAACAATACAAAAAATGATGAATAATCTGTTCTATTTTGTGGAATAACCAAGTTCCCCACCAGATTTCGTATTGCCTTTGCTCAGACCTCCCATTGTCAATTCAGATTATCGTATCCCCCATCTTAAAGCAAACATCCCCCCAATCCCCCCACCCCATGATGTTTATCTCGGCGGACACCTTGCACGGTCCCCCCCAAGAGGTATACATTATTTTCTTCTCTCTCTCTCTCTCCTCCCCCGTCACCCCACCCCCGCCCAGGCAGCGGCACCACCCATCAGCGACCAATTGAGCTACTCATTGCATATTCCTCAAACTTCTCGATCTTTACAAGTAGATTTTTCCACTCAATAATATTGGGTGCTGTTTTGGAGCCCTACTCTCTTGCGATGATAACTCTTATAACCTCTTATCCAGACCCTTTTATTCTTTTTTTCCCTGATTAGTACTGGGATACTACCCAAGACAGCCACTTCCGGTTTTAATGGGAGGGGTATCAAACACTCTGCACTTAGGAGACTAAAAACCTCTCTCCAATAGGACTGCACCTTTGGACAACTCCATATCATATGCATATAATCAGCAGCCTCTTCTCCACTTCTCTCATATTGCTGTTAAACCACAAAGGTGAAAAATGTGAAGTGTTCAAAAGTCATAATATTTTTTCTATTTTACCCCAAGCCAAATCAACCATTCGACATATTAGGAACTTTTTCCCTTTATAAATCCCGCCTCCAGAATGCTAAATATATTATATTTTGGGCCGTTAAAGCCTCTTTCTAGGTATTCTTTTATATTATTTCCCCTAGATTTTAACCACTGAACTTGAGAAGCTTAATATTATCCCTGAAAAAAAGGGACCGATAACCCTCCATCCTCTTCCGCTAACCAAAGATATTTCTGTTTTAATTTTACCCTTTTTCTTCCCCAGATTAAATCATTCAGCAGCCGTTCCAGATGGGTGAAGAAACAATCCTCTATCCAAATTGGACAGGCCGCCAAAATATACAAAATCTGGGGAAGCAACACCATTTTTATTAATGCAATTCTATCCGCCTGTCCTATCGATAGCTTCTGCCATACACTTATTTTACTTTTGCATCTAGTCAGCAAAGGAGAGATATTTAATTTCATAAAGCCTAGGATACTTGCACTCAGCTTAATCCCCAGATATTCAAAAGATTCTGTTAGGATACCCTAATTCCTACTAAATTCGGTAGGGTTCCCTGATCAAGCGGTAACAGTACTGATTTGAGCCAGTTGATTATTTATCCCGAAATTTCACTAAACTTATTTATTAATTCCATGAGATAAGACAGCTGAGATGCTGGGTTCTCCAAAAAGATCAGTATATCGTCTGCGTACATACTTATCTTATCAGAGGTCCCCATCATACCGAAGCCCTTGATCCCTTCGTCTGATCTAATTCTAGCAGCCAGCGGTTCTATAAATAGAGCAAACAATAAAGGGGAAAGGGGGCATCCCTGTCTTGTTCCTCTATACAACTCTATTTGCTCGGACCATACTCGATTAATGTTTATTCTCGCTTTGGGATGATTATATAAAATCTGGACCCATTTAATAAAATGTTGGCCCAGATTCATCCTATGCGTTACTTTCCAGAGGTATTCCCACTCCACCCTGTCAAACGCCTTCTCAGCGTCTAGTGACAGGATGGAGCTGGAGCCCCCCCCTTTCTCAACCTGCATATTCAAAAAGGCTCTACGTATGCTAGATTGTACTACTCTCTTAGGTATAAGTCAGTACAGACTGCTGCTTGGGAGAGGTTACCAATTGCTCAGGAATTTTCGATCTCTCCCTAAGACGTCTATCTATTCTGATAGAGAGGGACATAACAGCATCAAGGGAAAGGGGGGTCTCATACAGCGCCAGCGCATCCTTAACCCTTTCAGATAACCCAGAGCAGAACTGACTCCTGAGAGCCGGGTCGTTCCACTGAGTATCCGTAGCCCACCTACGGAACTCTGAGCAATATTCCTCTGCTGGCCGATCTCCCTGTAGGAGTTTCCGTAACTTCGACTCAGCCAGGGCGACTCGGTCAGGGTCATCATATATGAGACCCAAAGCCCCAAAAAATCCCTCCACTGACCGGAGGGCCTGGGAACCAGGGGGTAACGAGAACGCCCAGGATTGCGGGTCCCCCTGAAGCAGGGAAATAACAATCCCCACCCGCTGTTCTTCATTACCTGAGGAGTAAGGGCGCAGCTTAAAATATAATTTGCAGGCCTCACGGAACGTCACAAATTTGTTCCTTCCCCCAGAAAATCTGTCAGGAAAAACAACCTTGGGTTCTGTAACAACCTGGTTACCCATAGCAACCGCTGGGCTTGCGGTCTGCTGCATTTGCTGCTGTTGTTGGAGGACAGACGCCTTCAATCCTGCCACCTCCAAAGACAGGCCTTGAAGCTGTTTTGCCAAAGCAGCAATAGGATCCATATTGGATTCTAAGTAGAGAGAAATTATTTTTTTTTTTTTTTTTTTTTTTCTCTAAAAAAATAAGGGCCAGTTATAATATCACGATCGGCGTGACTATCACATACGTGACACAGAGGGAGGGAAAGAGGAAGGCCCTGCCCAAGTGAGAGGGAAGGAGGTGACCCCTGACTCACCTTGCGGCTGGCACCTGGCTGCCCTGACGTCCCTAGACGGGTTCCTCACCCGTACGCCGATCACGTGCCTAAAACCCTGGCTTTCCCTAAGATGAGCCCTAGATAGTGAACAGGGCGGTGGGAACACTAGTCCGCACCACTAGCTCTAAAGGAAAACACCAAGGGGAGGACAGACAATACAGACTCAACATATAATCCTAGGTGGGCGACAACAGGAGACAACAAAAAGCCCAACAGGGATCCGGAGGGTAGTACTCTGGAACAACAACCAGGATTCACAGCTCCAGTGGGTCAGTATAGAAGTCCAGGCAGGAAGCTCTATAACTGGCAACTAGAGAAGTGTGAGAGGAGAATATAAGGAGGTTGGGAGTGGCAGACAAGAAACAGCTGAGGAGGAGAAGCTACGGATCCCTGAGTGAGACAAAAAGGATTGCAAGGCAAACACAGAAAACAATCACTAAGAAACAACGTGATCTTTAGACATAGAGCGCGCAGCCACCCGCTGCAACTTCCTGACCCCGGGTATAACGGAGTCAGACGTGGCTCTTGACACCCTCGTGACACTAATATTTTTTATTCTATTGGTATTTTTTTTGTTTTGGATCAGGGATGCTAAAAGACTTCCAGGTTTCCCTGCCTGGGAGAAATATTTGGCTCCTGTAAAAAAATAAAATAAAATATGTTGTGCTTTTTCTAATAGATAATTTTTATATTCCAGTCTAGCTTCTTCAAACTGAGATTGTATAGCGGAGTTATTCTCTATCTCTCCTTATAAGCACTGGACCCTTCTTTTTAAAGTTAGTTCTTTTGCCGCATATTCTTTATTTTCCAATTGATTCTGGCCATGTAAACTCTGTGCAAAAACGCTTTAAAGGAATCCCATACAAACTGCATGGGTGCCGCTGGGGCATTCAATAGCCAAAATTCCTGAATCTCATTTATTATCTTTTCCTGATCCTTAATCAAATTAATCCAATGGGGGTTTAGTCTTAAGAGTCTTGTTTTCTTCTTATCATGCCCAATTTTAATCGTTACTACTGTTGGAGAGTGGTCAGATATCGTGTGTATTTCATACTTCATTTTTGTTACCATATCTAAGAGGTCAGGGTTCGCTAAGGCTAGATCTATTCTAGACATAACTGTATTAGCACGGCTAAAGCCAAAAGAAGACTCTTTTCTCTCCATACAGATAACGCCATATGTCTGTCAATGCCAATTCCTGGCAGACCCTTCTTAGCAATGTAAGTTTATCTTTGTTTGCTTTATATACATGAGCCTTGGAGAGTCTGTCCTCCTTTAGGTTCATTACATCATTAAAGTACCCTGTTACCAAAACAGGGCACCTTGCTCTAGAGCCAATAAAGTCCGCCAGGTCTGACATAATAGACATAGAAAAAGGTGGAGGAACATAGACAAATGCCACTATACAAAAGCCATTATACAAGCGACAATGCAAGAAGACTAATCTGCCCTCTCTATCAATTCTGTGGGCAATTGGTATATAATCCATGTTCCCATGGACATAATCACTAACACCCCGGGAGTAGGCCGAGCAGCAAGCATGGTAGTCATATTTAGCTCATCTCCTTTTTGCAATACTGATGTTCTCGTATGTAAGATGTGTTTCAAGAAGACATATAATCTTAATAATAATATATAAGATGTCTCGCCACTACATCAAATATGACCACCTGTTTCGCTCTCTCGGCCATCCCCAGTATATTCCACGTAAAAATATTCTATTCATGTATGCTCACTAGTGCCGCGGAGGGAGGGAGGGGGAGGGGGGAGAGAGAGAGCGCTCCACAGTAACAACCAGAACCCCATCCGCCCACCCTCCCCTACCCACCATACATTTAATATTCTTGATGCTCTATGTTCTTCCTTAACTTCAGGCTAACTCTTAAAATTTCTAGGCTTAGGGTATAATACACTAAACTTCTTGCACTTTGGTAATCCACACAACCAGTACATACGGAATATCCATTCATGCTTTTACTCACATTGGTTGCTACCAACCACAAATCCACACTGTCCTGTCCATAGAGGAATGTGACCTTAGACACAGCTTTGCACTTAGTTGTAGAAAATATGGACAGACACCGTAGGCTAATCCTACTTCCACTGGATGCTTGTAGACTCTATAGGCTGAGTTACCTTTATCTCTACCAGACTTTCTATATACTCTGTCAAACTGGTATTACTGCTGATGTACTCTATCCCTCTTGGTCTACGCACAACATAAAGGGCAGCTTTCTTATCTGAGCAGACTCTTTTGTTGTCTATCATGGAAGTCCTAAACTCTGGACACACAACCTTCTTCCTCTGACCAACTGATAGAGTGACTCCTCACACCCACACACACTATGTCTGTATATAAGTGATGCCAGCACCATCTATGTAGGGGCGACTGGGGTGTTTAAATGTAAGATGCACCAGCCTGTTATAGGAACTTGCTGCTCAATACACAGCACAGATGACATCATGTTACAATTCAACATTTCCAGACTCTGGCAGAGCAGAACACTGCACATGGTCTACCCTCTTCAAAGAGTCCATCAAATGGCTGACCCATTGAGTTACATCAATCGATTCACCCACACTGTCTCCACTCCAATAGCTAAGTTTTTGTAACAGAGCTTTTTGAACAACAAAACCTTTGAGATCTGCACTCTACAATGAGCATTCTGTAACATTAACTAGACATTTTAATAAGCAAGATATAGAGCTTCCAACACAAAATGCATTTTTTCCATTTATTCTAAACATTATAAAATTAAAATGTTAACATCTCCCTCTATCTTCTCTAGGCACAAGCTTATTGATCTGGCCATAGCTAATTCTACAACTTTATAATAAGGGCACATAACATAATTGTAGCGAGGAATGCAATCTGGTTTACCGCTTCATGTTTGAAATGCTGTAGAGTTATCCCCATTATATAATTTTATGAACTCTGTGTGACTCCTTCTTCTCTCCACCCATGGACCTAATGTACCATTGTGATTTGTTTTTAACTATGTATAGCTGTGGTGCTAAAACCCATCCCGCAGACCCACTAACAGGCTTCATTTGCTAGCCGAGCACCTTGAGAGAAGGAGAGAGAGACTCCTCACCTGTGCTTTAGCTTGAGCATTGTAAAAACATGAGCTGCTAGTAGCGCCTGAGGAAATGTATAAAAGCCGCTGCAGTATAGGCTTTTGAGAATTTTTTACCGAATCATAATAAGGGTTATTTTCTCTGGCAGATTATGCACTGCAGGGGAGTCAGCAGTAAAACACTGTGTGATTTTAACCTTTGTCCTTTGCGAAGTTCTTTTGTAGACTCAATACCAGCCTGTTGTCAGTATATGGAGACAGGCTTGTGTGGTTTTTCCCCTAAAATAAGGTTTATTTTTCTCTGGCAGATTATGCAATGCAGCAGGGGAGTCGACAGTAAAAGGCTGTATGATTTTAACCTTAGTCCTTTGCAAAGTTTTTTCCTCAACTCAATGATGCTGTTGCCTGGGAACATTTTATATCAGTGAGCTTCTACCGTGTACTGTTGTGGAAACACATTTTTAGATGTATTAAACAGGGAGAAGTATGATGAAAACAGTTATTTTTATAATACAGATTGTATAACTGCACATTATAGGCACAGCTTAGGAATATAAGAAAAATACCATTTAGGATCAGTAGTTATGTACTGTGCATTACACTTGCGTTACCTATGCACAGTGATACAATACTTGCTATGAAGATTCGAAAAACAATGTTTGTGGGTAAATTATTATTTTTTTACAATAAAAATCTGTAACTTAGGTTACTAAAACTGAGACTTCTGTCATCATCAGCCATCTCCCAATTAGTGGGTGATGTGCCCTGCTGGAGAATTGCAGACAATTTTCACAAACAGAAATGCTTATTGAGGCACAATACTCTTGGGAGTTACAGTACATAAGTGTAATACTTACAGTCTCTAGCTCTACCCATTTCCAGAATAAACAGCACCTGTCCCAGCTGGGTGAAGATAGCTCAGGTATGCAAACATCACGTGCAGAACAATAGAGCATAGCCCTTTTTAGTATATACTTCTAGTCCACAAGTCTATAACGGGGTTACAGCCTCTTGAACAGTATCACTTTAACTGAAACTTGGAAGTACAGCACGCAATACAGTACACATTTTGCCTCTTGATGTCCCTTGAGCCATTCACTACTTACAGGAGAAGGATAGCTACAGTTACTGATTTTTCAATCTGTGATGTCTGGTTAAGTCAGCTGTAGACACAATCGCTTGCTATCTCCCATTCCCACCACAATATCTGTCACAGACTCTCTGTTTAGCCTTTTTCCAGGTCATGGGGGAACCAATCTCTTCCCAGCAGCATCCCCTGCTTCATTACTATCTGAAATTGTTGGGCATTCTGCAGTATGCTGGTAGCCCAAAGTTTAAGGGGTTAAAATGTGAGAAAATTATAGTATTGTATGTTCCCTGCCTACAAGCTGCAAAAGAGTTAATTGGCTGTGGGAGATATAGTTGCTAGGTAGGGCTGCTACACCCTCCCCATAAAGAGTGGCTTAGATTGGCTGATGAAACCAGCTGGAGCTGAGACAGTGAAGAGACAGGAAGCAGCAGAAAGTACCGTGCCCCAGAATATGGTTACTGCAAAAAGTTTGATTGCTTTACTGTTGAATTAAGTGAAATGTTAATCTCTTAGTGACCAGCGATATGCCTTTTTATGACAGTCACTAAGTAGACTTAGGCTGGCCTGCTGCCTTTTTATGGAGGTCCAGTCTAAGTGCTGCATGCAGCAGAGAGCAGGGTTTCAGGTCACACATGAGAGACAAACTCCTGCTCTAACGGCCCGGACTGACAGAAGCGCCAATCCATGCCGTTTAACCCTTAGATGCCATGCTCAACAGCAACTGCAGCATCTAAGCAGTTACAGAGGGAGCAGACTCAAAATTACAGTTTGTTGTTTATTTGCCACAAACATGAATAAATAAATAGAGATCAAAAAGTGTTATGTACTTTAAAATGGTGATGGACGAACTTCAGCCTGGACGGTTTCCGAACACGATCAAATGTTCGCAAACCGCAAGTTCGCGGCGGGCCCCATTCACTTTAATGGCAGATGAACCTGGAAAACCTTCAGGTCATATTTGCAGCCACCAAATACTTACTAGAAGTGCACAAATAGTCCTCCAACATGGACAGTGACATACTAGAGGGGAATCAATGACAAAAATTCCAACAAAAAATATGTATTTTAATCAGAGGCCATTTTTACGAGTCTTAAAGGGAAATTCTCAAAAATATTCCCTGCTGGAGCCTCAATTTTTTTTATTTTATGCCACAGGAGTACGGGCCCAAACATTAGACATTTACCATGCAGAAAAGAACAAGTGATTATGTGGCTGGAGGTATATTAGACGGTCATTGGATAATAATTTTACTGCAGGCCAGTGGAGTACAGCAGGGCTGGCCAACCTGAGGCTCTCCAGCTGTTGCAAAACTACAACTCCCATCATTACTCTGCCTGTCATTTTTAAAATGACCCTTTGACAAAGTCCCTATTGAAGAGCAGTATTTGTGGAAGAAGGTATATCACAGGCCTCAATCAATATTTGGCGGAAGCTTGTATATCAAACCCCTTAATCAATATTTGGTGGACGCCGGTGTATCGCAAGCTTCAATCTATATTTGGTGGAAGCTGGTATATCAATCCCCTCCATCAGTATTTTGTGGAAACAGGTATATATAACCCCTTTAAGGGGTTGTCCGGGTTCAGAGCTGAACCCGGACATACCCTTATTTCCACCCAGGGCCGTCTTTACCAATGGGCAAAAGGGGCAGCTGCCCCGGGCCCAGTTACTCCTGGGGGGCCCAAGGCAGCTGCCTCTTGAGCCCTGCTAGCCACTGCCCCTGGTGTCAGGCTGTCAGCTACACAGGGGGTGCTGCCATGCCATGCCTGCCGGCACTGAGGAGTCCAGGCAGCGTACTGTGAGAGCTGTGATCTAGGACCTTAGATGACATCATCACCATGTGACCGGTAACTTAGCAATATTACTGGTCACATGACTATGAGGTCATCACAGGTCCTACCAGGAGTGTTGCAGGAGAAGTTTGCCTTAACTGTGAAGCTTTTTTCTGTGAAGATTACATCAGAAAAAGGTGACAGGGGCTGTTATGTTACTGTAAACTACTGTATAGTGGGGTGCTGTATACTGTGTGGGGGCCTGTATACTGTGGGGGGCTGTATACTGTGTGGGGGCCTGTATACTGTGTGGAACTGTATACTGTGTGGGACTGTACAGTGTGGGGGGCCTGTATACTGTGTGGGACTGTATACTGTGGGGGGCCTGTATAGTGTGGGGGCCTGTATACTGTGTGGGGGCTTGTTTACTGTATGGGGGCCTGTATACTGTCTGGGGGCCTGTATACTGTGGGGGGGGGCTGTATAGTGTGAGGGGCCTGTATAGTGTGGGGAGCCTGTATAGTGTGGGGAGCCTGTATAGTGTGGGGGCCTGTATAGTGTGGGGGGCTGTATATTGTGGAGTGCTATACTGCTGTACTGTATAGTGTGGGGGGCTGTATAGTGTGGGGTGCTGTATACGGTGAGGTGCTATAGTGCTCTACTGTATACTGTGAGGTGATGTATACTGTGGGTGCTGTATACTGTGGGCTGCTATACTGCTCTACTATATACTTTGGGGTACTGTATAGTGTGGGGTGCTATACTGCATACTGTGTGGTGCTGTATACTATAGGGTGCTATACTGCATACTGTCGGTTGCTGTATACTATAGGGTGCTATACTGCATACTGTGGGGTGCTGGGGTGCACTGTAACACTAGGGTGAGCCGAGCCCTGGTCTCCTTCCTGCAGAGCGGTGCCCACTTCCAGCCTGACCCCAGCTGCCCAGAGCACTGATCCTGAGCCACTGGAGTCTTCAGAACTGGAAGTATTTACAGTCATTCACTGGACTCTACCAGATGTGTGGATTTTGTGTCTGTTGTGGTGGAGGATGTGATTGCCTGCTAAGGCGTGGGAAGGCGGGATCCAGGGGGCCCAAGTACATTTTTGCCCAGGGTCCAATCAATATTAAAGACGGCCCTGTTTCCACCCAGGCAGCACCCCTGAGGCTAGCATCGGAGCATCTCATGCTCCAATGCGCTCCCTTGCCCTGCACTAAATCGTGCAGGGCATGGGCTCTTTTGTTTATCATAACACACTGCCATGCAGAAGCTTCCGCCTGGCAGTGTGTTCGGTGACGTCACCGGCTCTGATGGGCGGCGATTTAGTGCAGCGCAAAGGAGAGCATAGGAGCATGAACTGCTCTGATGCTCAAGTCAGGGGGGCTTCCTAGGTGAAAATGGAGGTATGTCCGGGTTCAGCTCTGAAGCCTGACAACCCCTTTAATGAGTATTTGCTGGAAGCAGGCATATCAAACCTCTTAATCAATATTTAGTGGAAGCTGGTGTACTGTATAGCAGGCCTCAATCAATATTTGGTGAAAGCTGGTATATCAATCCCCTCTATCAGTATTTTGTGGAAAAAGGTATATAGAACCCCTTAATGAGTATTTGCTGGAAGCTGGTATATTAAACCCCTTAATCAGTATTTGGTGGAATCCAGTGTATTGTAGGCCTCAATGAATATTTGGTGGAAGCCAATATATTAATCCCCTCTATCAGTCTTTTGTGGAAAAAGGTATATAGAACCCCTTAATGAGTATTTTTTGGAAGCTGTTCTATTAAACCCCTTAATCAATATTTGGTGGAAGCTGTTGTATCGCAGGCCTCAATCTATATTTGGTGGAAGCTGGTATATCAATCCCCTCTATCAGTATTTTGTAGAAACGGGCATATAGAACCCCTTAATGAGTCTTTACCGGGAGCAGGTAGGGTAGGGTGTGTGTCCATGTGCTGAAACATCTCAATTGGCTGTCCTGTCCCACCTGATGGATGTGTTATGGGTCAAAGTTCGGCACAATTCAAAAGAATATGGAATCGGTGGACATCGCCATATGTTCGCATGTTCGACGAACTGCGAACGAGCAAAGTTCGCCACGAAACGACCGCCGGGCGAACTGCAAGGCCATCTCTACTCTAAAATGATGCCAATGAAAAGTACAAATCATCCTGCAAAAATCAAGCCCTCACAGAACTCCATAGAAAGAAAAAAATAAGTTAAGGGTATTGGTATGAGGCAATGCAAAAACATTCCCATCCCTTCCCGCCCACTTTTTTAGACCTGCATCCTTCTGTCATTGCTCAGCCCTAGGGGGATATGGCAAGTGAGGATTGACACTGGGATCTTTGTGTCAGAGCCACTACCACTCTCATTTTCCTTTTTACAGTTGCAAAAGCATTCCTGGGAAATTATCCAGCCAGCCTGGGAGACAGAGCATAATACCAATGTCTGAGTGAGCAATTGATTATTATTTGGAAACATTTCAGCCTGTGAGAGAATGTGTGTGCCCAAACATCTGTAGAGATAATCTACATATGGCTTCTAGACTCTATAGCACTTTGAGAATAGGAACCTTGGGATATTCTGAGTGGAAATTGGCCATCTGCTATAGGACTTTGTTGGGCATTGTAGTGATGCTATTTGAAGAAATACACAGATTGAGGAAAATAGAGCAAGAGAGAGCGAGCAGAAGTTAAGACAGAAAGTATAGATGCTGGAAAACTGACTAGCAGAGAGAACATCTGAGCCTGTTTATCATCTTTGCAGTCTATAGAACTGGGGGACTGTGGAAACTGCAACCCATATATAAGATCTGCCAATCCATGCATGATAAAGACTGAGACTGCTGTATTTGAACGTCATTGCCAGTAAAGAGTTGTCTTTCATTACTACATCTGCCTCATCATTGCATGCACCAACACCCGCATTTCCTTCCATCTTTGCTGGGACAACTTGCATCCTGAATACCCACCAACACTAAGCATACCCTGAACCCCCACCAGACAGGAGACTGCCCTAAAACTAGAGTGAGCCCCGAGGAAAAGGTTGTGCCTGCCTTTCACTGTGCTTCAGCCAGGGGAACACTGAAGAGGGACTGCCACCATGAGTAACTACAACTCCTGTTCTCTCTGCCTCAATCCTCCACTGCAGCGTGCTCCTTACCAGTCTCTTAGAGTGAAACACCCCTGCACCTCTCTCAATCTTCAATTGACCCCTCTGAAGGCTTCCAGTTCCAAGATCCATGTCCAGGGCCTTTTTTAATATTGATTGGACCCTGGGCCAGAATTTACTTGGGCCCTCTGGATCCCGCCTTCCCACACCCTAGCATGCAATCACGCCCTCCACCACAACAGACACACACACACACACACACACACACAAAAATCACACACCTCGTAGAGTAGTAAAATTTAATGATGATAAATGTCCACTAGAGTTGTTCCTTTTTTTCTGAAAAGGCAGTGTTTACATTAAAAAGCTTGCAGAGACATGCTATAGACACCAGAACTGCTACATTTATCTGTTGTGGTTCTGGTGACTATTAGTGTTGAACGCGAATATTCGAATAGCGAATATTAATCTCGAATATTGCAACTTCGCAAATTCGCGAATATTACAAATATAGTGCTATATATTCGCTATATCGAATATTCCTAATTTTTTACATCTGAAAACATGATTCCTCCCTGCTTCTTTCTTGTGGGTCAATGAATCATTGGCCCACAAGCAGCTTAAGCAGGAAGGAATCATGTTTTAATATGGAAAATAAAACGTTATTTAGAATTTTTTTTTTTTTCAATCTGTACAGTCGTTCGCATACTCCTCTCCGACAAGCGTCCCCGTCACCATGGAAACGCCTGTGGATTATAAAATACCATCGGATCTGAGTTTTCCCTGAGATCATAAAAACTCAGATCTGATGGTATAGTCTATACCACAGGCGTTCCCATGGTGATGGGGATGCTTGTCGGGGAGCAGTATGCCAAAGTGGAATTAGAGTACACAATGAAAAAAAAAAAAGATGAATATTCTAAATAATGAATATATTCGCTATATTACTATAACTTAGTTTTTTAGAATATTCATCATATTCGTTATACTCTAAAAAAACGAAGGTATAGCAATATAGCGAATATTCGTAAAATACACATATAGACTGTAATTTAGCTAATATAGCGCTATAATCTTTTTTTTCATAGTCTATTTTTTTTGTCTGTTCTGAAATTAGATTTGGAAAAAATGTACACTATAAAAAAAAAATACTATAGCCCTATATTAGCTAAATTGCAGTCTATATGTGTATTTCACGAATATTCGCTATATATTGCTATAACTTCGTGTTTTAGAATATGACGAATATTCTAAAAAACGAAGTCATAGCAATATAGTGAATATTCGTTATTTATAATATTCTTTTTTTTTTTTCTTCCAATCTGTACGGTCGTTCGCATACTCCTCCCCGACAAACGTCCCCGTCACCTTGGGAACGCCTGTGGGTTAGAATATACCATCGGATCTGAGTTCTCACGATCTCAGGGAAAACTTAGATCCGATGGTATTTTATAATCCACAGGCGTTTCCCATGGTGACGGGGATGCTTGTCGGGGAGGAGTATGCAAATGACCGTATAGATTGGGGGAACAAAAGACGAATATTCTAAATAGCCAACCAATAGGCAAGTTGCCTTATACAGTTAAAATAAAATCGCAATACGCAAATAATTAAATCGCATATTATTTGCGATAAAAAGAATAATGACGAATATTCGATTTCGACGAATATAAGACGAATATTCGCGAAATATCGCGAAATCGAATATGGCACCTCCCGCTCATCACTAGTGACTATAGTGTCCCTTAATATAGAGGGGGGGGAAAGAATCAGCACAAAAGTATTAAATAAAATGGCTGTATCATTTTTATAAAAATTTAAAACACGCAACTTCTCACATCAATATATAGTATTTTGCAGATTACTTTTATTTTTTATTTTTTTACAATGTGCAGCTACAGTAGTACTAACCCCTCCATCCATCCATCCCCTCATACAGGGTAATACAGCGCCACATACCTCTTACATCCAGTGATGTCTCTTTGATGTAGATGTTCTCTTTCCTCATCTTCTCCTTTCAAACCATCAGACCAGACCACCATTTTTCTGCCATTTCCAGTCTCTGCAGTTTGACGAACAAAATCTTAGTTTACTACTTTACCATCATCTTCTGGACAAATCATCCTACCACCCCTATACTGTGCTGCTGTGTTCTCCAATACTATACTGCAGAAGAAGATAAACCCCCTGATAATAGTAGTACGATGCAGATAGCGCCCATCAATAATTATTGGCACACAGTGCCCTAAAATAACTGCACCCAGCAAATAGTGCCCCTGACACTAATACTGTAAACATAACGTCCCCCAAAAATAATTGTGGTAAGCTGATACTGTGCCAAGGTGCCCCCACAGTAATAGTGCTCCCAAAAGTCCCACTAATAGGAATAATTCTCTGCTAGAGCATACATGGTAGTAATAGTGCTAATACAGTACCCCCAACATGTACCCACTGTGCCCCAGAAGTAATGATGCTCCTATAGTGCCCATACTAATAATCATGTTCCCCATAGACCCCCAGTAGTAATAAAGCCCACCATAATGCCCCCCAGTAGTAATAGTCGTCCTTATAATGTGCCAGTGCAAAAAATACCCCCTTGTAATGCCCCCAGTTGATCCAATGTCCCCATAGTGCCCCCATAATTTGACAGTATAAAATACCCCTATATAGTACCCCCAGTAAATGCCTCCATAGTGCTCCTCTTCCCCCTTCTTCCTAGTGCCCCCAATAATGTACCAGTAAAAATTGCCCCAGTAGATGCCCTCAGTGTCCCCCATAATTTGCAAGTATAAAATACTGCTTTAGTGCCCCCCATAGATGAGCCCATAGTACTCCTCTCTCCCCTTCCCCATAGTACCCACCATAATGTGCCCCAGTATAAAATTTGCAAGTATAAAATACCGCTTTAGTGCCCCCCCTAGATGAGCCCATAGTACTCCTCTCTCCCCTTCCCCATAGTACCCTCATAGTGCCGCCAATAATGTGCTAGTAAGAAGTGCCCCATTGATGCCCCCATAGTGCCACCCAATAATGTGCCAGTGAAAAGTGACACAAATAATATGCCAGTAAGAAGTGCCCCATAAATGTCACCACAGTGCCCTCCAATAACGTGCCAGTAAGATGTGCCCCCAATAGATTCCCCCCAATAATAGGCCAGTGACAAGTACCCCCATAGATGCTGCCAATCATGTGCCAGTAACAAGTACCCCCATAGATGCCCCCAATCATGTGCCAGTAACAAGTACCCCCATAGATGCCCCCAATCATGTGCCAGTAACAATTGCCCCATAGATGCCCCAATCATGTGCCAGTAACAAGTACAACCATAGATGCCCCACAATCATGTGCCAATAACAATAAGCATAGCAATGCTCAAGCCGAACTCGTGTTCACCTGAGCATGCTCTGCCAAAACTAATTTACATGCAGTGATCTCATCCTCAGTATAGGGAGGAGTGATCGCTAATACTATTGCATGCCCCCATACTGAATCATTGTTTGCTGGTAGCAGATTGTGATTGCACATCACGATCTGCCGCTGATAAACAAAGATTTTTAAGCCTACTAAAAGATTTCAATTACCTGATGAACAGTTTGTTTGTTCACCAGGTAATCGGTGGCAGTATTACACTGCCAGATCATCGCTAACACACTGGACGGTTAGGGCATCTGCTCAGGTCTTGACAGGGTTCCATCTTTAAAGTGGTTGTCCAGGTAAAGAGCTGAATCTGGACATATCCCTTCATCCAGGCAGCCCCTATGAGATAAGCATTGGAGCATGTCCCAATCCTCTCCCTTGCCCTGCATCTATTTTTCATTAGATCCAGTGACGTACCAGGTCTCTGCTAGGCAATGTCAACAGCACTCATAGGCCAGCTTTCGCGCTGCTCTAGCCTGTAAAACGCCTAGGGTAGTACTAAATCCCATCCATAAGTACCGGTAACGTCACTAGGAACACTGCTAGGCAGAAGCTTTTGCCTAGCAGAATAAGCTTTTAAATAAAGACCTTGCTCTGAGTTATGCAGCGCAGTTCAAGGGAGAGCATTGGAGCATGAAATTGTCATGCTTTCTACTGGGACAGAGGTCAAAAGATCTAGGAGAGACTGGCTGCACGTGATATGAGCTGACAGCCTCTCTGGTTTCATTCTTATGTGTTGTTGCTGGGTATGACTACACCTCTGGTCTCAGGTGTAGCTTAAGTTGTAATTCCTACTCCTCTATTTAGTCTGACCTCACCCATCATGCTATGCGGTTGATAGTTCCTTTTGGATGTTGGAAGTGCTAGTGTTGGTTCTCCTCTGAGTTCCTGCTCGTCCGCATACTTCACAGTAAAGTGTCTCTTTTCCTATTGCTTGTTAGTGGTTTTCCCCTTCCTTTTGGTATTTGGCCTGCGGGGGTCTCCTGTTCCTTCAGCTTGGATGGAGCAGGCCATCTGTTGTCCAGACACTATCTTCAGGGTCCTGTTAGGGCGAGATAGGTCTGTTCATACTGTAAGTAGTCAGGGCACGGATTAGGGACTCACAAGGTGGCAATCATCCCCCTATCCTTAGTTTCAAAGCCTAGTACCTTTCCCCCTCCCTTTTGTGTTCGGTATTGAGTGTTTTCTCCACACCGCACCGTGACATTATCATCCGCCGAAAACCATTTTTGTGTCAGTGAGGCTATGGATCCTATTGCTGCACTGGCTGGACAATTGAAGGGTCTGTCTTTGGAGGTAGCTGACCTCCGCACGCAGATCCAGGGTTCACAGGCTGCTGGTGCCCATAGTAGTTACTAGGCCTGACCTGTACCTAAGGTGGCACTTCCAGACTGATTTTCAGGGTAAGAGATCATTTCATTTGGTTCAGAGAGTCATGTAAATTATACTTTAAGTTGTGTCCGTTCTCATCTGGGGATGAGAGTCAAAAAGAGTTGGGTATTATTATTTTGTTGCTTACAATGGCAGCCATTTTCTAGTACCACAGTTATACAGCAGACATTACAGGATTATTCCCTCAGGGAGATCAGCCACTGAACACTCAGGATTTGTGGTGAACCAGATTTACCAGCAGCATCTATTCTGGGTGCCCCAACTGTTAAAGAGACAGTACATCATAATAATACTTGAGGAAGCTCAGTCTTGGGCTTTTTCTCTACCGACCGGATCACTGTCCCTGGCCGAGGCCCAAGTTACATGGTTTACCGCAGGAAGGGGGTTCTGCAGAGATCTATTGCTCTGAATTTAGGAGATCGGCTACGGATATGAAGTTGAATGATCCAGCTGTCCATAGCCAATTCTGCCAGGTATTATCTTAGAGGCTAAAAATGCGCTGGCTTTTCACGAAAATCCCGAATCATTGTAAGCGGCTATGTCCTTTGCTGTACGTATAGATAGATGCCAGAGAGAGAGATCTAAGGTCCCTCACTCTCAGGACGAACTATCATATAATGTGGAGGCTTCCTCTAACACTCTGGGTGGAGAGACTCCTGAGTTTATGCCTGGTGAAGAACCTATGCAGTTAGGGGGAGCTACCCCTGGACCTGCTTGCAAGAGTGTTAGTCATAAGAAGGGAGCATGTCAGTTTTTTCTGTGGAAAAAGGGGACATTTGGTTAATGTTTGTCCTGACGTTCAGTGTCAAGGTGAAAACAAAAGAAAGAAAACGTCTAATTTCCATCTTAATCTTGGTGATGTGGGTGGGAGTCAGAGAACTTACTTTTGTCATTTACTGGTGGGTACCCTATTTCTCCTGTCTGCCGAGGTGGCGCTAGAGTCCAAAACTGTGGGAATTGAGGTGTTCATTGACTTTGGAGCAGGGGTTAACCTAGTCAATGGTCAGTTTGTCTGTATGCATGGGTTGACAAGTGCATTAGAGAAAAATATTTCAGTGTTTGCAATTGACTCCGCACCACTTACTCATCAGTAATCCATTTTGTGTTTTGTGCTAAAGGGTCTGCCTGCTCAATTGTTTCTGGGTTAACCATGGTTGAGCAAACATAATCCTACCATTAAACTGGCAAGCAAGACAGATTCTCGATTAGAGTGATTATTGCATGGACACCTGCCTTAATACATCTCTTTCTGTCTTGACCACTAACGCTGTTCCCTCCTTCATTTCAGATTTTTCTGATGTATTCTCTGAGAGTGGTTGCCAGGGGTTACCCCTACATTGGGAATATGATTGTCCCATCAACCTTATTCCCAGAGCGAATTTGCCCAAATCTAGGCTATATGACCTTTCTGAACTCAAGAGTTTGGCTAAGGGACATATTCGACCTTCCAAGTCCCCAGTGGCGGCAGGGTTTTTCTTTGCAAAGAAGAAAGACAGAACGGTTAGGCCATGTCTGGACTTCCGTTAGCGCAATCAGATTACGGTCCATGATCCGTACCCCCTTCCTTTGATTTCTGACTTGTTTAAGCAGATTGTCGGTGCCAATGTGTTCTCAAAGTTGGATTTAAGGGGGGCATATAATCTGGTCAGGATCAAGGAGGGGGATGAATGGAAGATGGTGTTTAATACCTCAGAGGGTCATTTTGAGAGTATGGTCATGCCATTTGGGTTAACTAATGCTCATGCGGTTTTCCAGCATTTTATTAATGATATCTTTCCTTATCTGGTGGGGAGGTTTGTTGTTGTGTATCTGGATGACATACTCATTTATTCTCCAGACATGGAGACTCATCAGGATCACATGATACAGGTTTCACAGATCCTAAGAGAGAATAAATTGTATGCTAAGATGGGGAAGTGTGTATTTGCAGTTCAGGAAGTGCAATTCCTGGGGTACCTACTCTCACCTTTAAGTTTTTGTATGGATCCAGAGAAGGTCTGTGCTGTGTTGGACTGGGATCTAACTGAAAATTTGAAAGCGCTTATGCGGTTTATAGGGTTCACCAACTACTACTGTAATTTTATTTTGAACTACTTGTCTGTGGTTAAACCTTTAACGGCCATGACTAGAAAGTGTTCGGATAGCTCAACCTGGTCTGATGCGGCATTACAAGCTTTCTCAGCGGTAAAGGAATGTTTTGCTTCTGCTCCTATACTAGTGCAACCGGATGCGTCACAGCCATTCATTGTTGAGTTTGATGCATCCGAGGTAGGGGTAGGAGCAGTCTTTTAGCAGGGTCCTTCACCTAGTAAATGGCGCCCATGTGCATTCTTCTCTAAGAAACTCTCGGCCGCAGAGAGAAATTATGATGTGGGTAATAGAGAGTTACTGGCCATTAAGTTGGCTTTTGTGGAGTGGCGTTATTGGTTGGAGTGAGCAATTTGTCCTATTACTATGCTTACCGATCACAAAAATCTGGCTTACTTGGAGTTGGCTAAACGACTGAACCCAAGGCAAGCCAGATGGCCGTTGTTTTTTACCAGATTTAATTTCTTCATCAACTATCGCCCTGGCGTGGGGGGGGGGGGGGGTGATTCGGAGGATCCTTGTCCAATATTGTCTGAGGGGGTAGTTATATCCCAACTTTGAGGTAGAGGTGATGGAGGTTCAGGGAGATGCTCCAGATTCTTGTCCTCCGGGAAAGTTGTTTGCTCCTTCTGAATTATGTCATAAAGAGTTTGAGGAACATCTCTGTATGGTTCTCACAGGACACCCTCGGAGCAGATCCACTGTCAATCTTATCTCTCTCTGGTTTCATTCTTCTGTGTTGTTGCTGGGTATGACCACACCTCTGATCTCAGGTGTAGCTTATGTTGTAATTCCTACTCCTCTATTTAGTCTGACCTCACTCATCATGCTATGCGGTTGATAGATTTTAGATGTTGGAAGTGCTGGTGTTTGTTCTCCTCTGAGTTCCTGCTCGTCCACATACTTCGGAGTTAAGTGTCTCTTTTACGTTTGTTTGTTTGTAGTTTTTCCCCTTCCTTTTGGTATTTGGTATGAGGGGGTCTCCTGTTCCTTTAGCTTGGAAGGAACAGGCCATCCATTGTCCTGACACTATCTCCAGGGCCCTGTTAGGGGGACATAGTGCCTAGGTTACGGCGTATGAACACTCCTACTATCGAGGTCTGTTCATACTGTTAGTAGTCAGGGCACGGATTAGGGACTCACAAGGTGTTGACCGTCCCCCTATCCCTAGTTTCCAGGCATAGTACCTTTCCCACACTGCACCAGGACAGAAATGTTCTGCAGCTCATCTCAAAGCAGCTGCCTTGGGGAAGTAGGGGATATGTCTGGGTTCAGCTTTGAACCCGGACAAACTCATTAAAGACATGCACCAGACACAAGAGAGAGTCAAAAGAAAAACCTATAAACCCATTAAAGACCGTATATCCCTTGTACATGTATGGAAGATGTCAGAAAAGGGTTATAGCAGGGTTTCTCAACTTCGGTCCTCGGATCCTCCTACCAGTCATAGTATTGAGCAGGTAATATAATTAGAGTCCATGCATCAGGAATTACCACAGGTATTTATTCTGTGGGGTATTCTCAAATCCTGACTGGTAGGTGCGGCCCGCAGACCGGACTTGAGAAACCCTGGGTTAGAGGGATGTGACATAAATGTCTAACAGGTATGGGTCCCATCCCTCATGCAGTCACTTCTTCATGCCCAGCATGTCACGAGATATGGGTTGATGGACTCATGTTCTCAAACAGGTACAGATATTTTTGGTGGGACCTGCACCTACTGTACATTTATGGCATAACCTGTGGATATCTCATAAATATTCCTGGACTGGAATACCCATTTAAGGTGAATTCATGTCAACAGATGTACTGCTTCTGTAGAAGTAATTATAAAAAATGTAATGTCACTCAATGTATAAAGACCTGCTTTATATAGAAACTAGGTCTGAAGCCTATGTATAATGGCGTAGGCATTGTGACCTCCTGCATCGGGTCTCAGGGGGCATTATGACATTGTCAGACGTAACAATATCATTGTGCCACCCTGACACAGGAGACTGCGCTAATGTCATCATGTCTTTTGGGATGTAGTAGCTCAGGTCCCAGGGTGAAAGAGATCTCTGGTCTGCATTTCAGGCATGGAGCGGAAGCTTAGTGACTATTTGTTTTATATTTTTCTTTTTTCTGCACTACTTGGAGCAGTACAGAGCGGGCCATTATAAATACTGGGAACACCTCAGAGGGGCCATTATACATACTGGCGGCAAAACAGAGTGGACCATTTTATATACCGGGAGCCATTATGAATACAGCGGGCACTACTGGGGGACATTATAAATACTGTGGGTACTAACGAGGTAGCATTATAAAAACTGAGGGCTATATAAATACTGGAGACAATGCATACAGCATTATAACTACAGGGGGCATAGCATGCAGCATTAAAAATACTTAAGGCAATTCAGGGAGCCATTATAACTACTGAGTGCACTACAAGAGGCATTATAAATACTAGGGGCACTATGCAGGGCATTATAATTAATGGGGGCATTATAGGGATCCTTATTACTATTGGGGGCACTATAGGGGGCCTTATTACTATTGTGGGTACTACACAGATCCTTATTTCTACTGGGGGCACCATGAGAGCATTATGTGTGGGCACAGTATAGAGGGCACTGCTACTAATTGGGCACTACTGAGGGCACTGTAGGGGCATTGTCACTAAAGTGGGCATACTGGGACTTTAGAAAGTCCTATTATTATGGGAGGTGCTATCTGTATGGTACTACTATTTTTGCAGTGTAGTGTTTGGGAGCATAGCAGGCAAATTATTGTGGGTAGCAGGAGGATAACACTGTTGCAGCACCAAGAGGATGAAAATGATAGGAAAGGGAGGAATGTAAGATGTTTAGTTAACTCTGCAGAGGCGAGACATGGTTGAAATAATTTGTCATGACAGTCTGGACCAAATGGTGAAGGTGAGAAAAAAGAACTCTACATAAAGGAAGACTTCACTGGATGTAAAGGGCGGATTGATAGTTTTTTGCTTAGGAGGTGGGCAGATGCCATTAAAATTTTCACCTCAGACAGCAGAAAAGCTAGAATCAGCCATGACAGAAACAGGAACTTAAATATAGTAAAACCTAAATATAGTAAAAGCAACCATACAAATGACTGTCTAATTTGAGCATGTGACAATGTTTCAATGTCTAGCACCTCGTTGAAAATAACTAAAAATATAAAGCAATTAATCAAACAGTAGTCAAAAACAACAATGCATTTTTTGTGAAGTATAAGTGATATGCAAAAAATAAAATAAAATTGAAGCAATTATCAACAACCCTTGTTCTGTCAATTTACTAATGATTATTAGCTATTTTCATTTGCAAAATAAATGTCAAGGCCCAACTCAGAGTGAATTGGCTATGAATGCACCTAAGGAGAATATCATTCCTGAAATATAGTGAAGTTGCTAGTAAAATAAAAGAGAAGAATAACTCGTCTTTATCCTATGCTTTTGTTTATAACATCATAGTGTGATTGCACAAGCTTCTATGAAAGCAGCTCTCATGAATAAATCCATTATCCATCTGCTTATATTGTGTTCTCATTTTTTTCCACACAACGGAATAAAATAGATTCATAAAGAAGAAAAATGATGGTTTGTATTTTTATAACATGCAGACACGACAGGCATATTTAAACATTAATTTTCAAGTATGAGCTTAAGCACATTCACTGTAAGTGTCATTTTTCTCACACAGAAATAACCTTGTATACTATTTACATGGAAAGATTTAAAGGACCAACAGACATTGAATGTCTTCACACCTCTTAACCAGAATGTAGTAGAATTTCCATCTTACCTAGAAGGCAGGATACATGGAAAATTTAAAATGGAATGAATATATGGTGTGATTTGCCAAGGGCAATGATCCGGAAATTGGCTGAAATAGAGTATATGTAGATAAACATATGGATTGTGCAGAGTAGCTGAGTTGTACTAAGGCATGAGCACATGTTCACTGAATAAGCGATATAGCTATGACTTTGGATAATATGTCATGGGATATAAATCGGCCTAATGTTTTTGTGAAAGGTAAATTTTGCCTAAAATGTGTATTGATTGCAACGCAAAAACAAACGGGTCCCAACGTACTGGTGAACACTTCTCTAGTTTCCCTAATTTTACAAAATTACTATAGGGAAAAAAATAAGTATTCATATGTACAGTAAGCACCAACAAATCTAACCACTGTGCCTATACTGACCTGTAAGAAAAGCTCTCCTCCAGGTGTCTCAATGCATTACCCCGGTTAAAGGGTTCCTCAGGGGACAATGCCACCACAATAAGGGTCTACTCACATTTGTGTGTGTTTTGCGGATCCGCAAAGAACGGACACCGGCAATGTGCATTCCACATATTGCGGACCGCACATCGCTGGCACATAGTAGAAAATGCCTAATCTTGTCCGCAATTGCGGACAAGAATAGGACATGTTCTATTTTTTTCGGGATTCGACTTGCTGACCAGGAAGTGCGGGTCCACATTTACGGATCCGGGCACCACATCGTGCAGCCCCATAGAAATTAATGGGTCCGCAATTCCGTTCCGCAAAATGTGGAACAGAATTGCGGACATGTGAGTATAACATGTGTTTTAGCAGCTCTATTATTGTCCCTAACAGAACACAGATGAATTAGGAGATAAGGTGAGCCGTATAGTAAGAGCTGAGGTAAGCAAGGAGTGCCCCTGGTAGTATTAAAAACAGGAGGATCAATACTAGGGGCAGAGAGAAGAAGCAGCAGGGAGCTCACGTGGAGGAGCATAAAAACCGACCTGCGTGAGTAGTCTTGGAGTCTATAATTCCTTTGGTCATACAGTCCTGATCGAAAGTTTAAGACCACTTGAAAAACGGCAAAAAATCATATTTAGCATGGCTGGATCTTAACAAGGTTTCAAGTAGAGCTTCAACATGCAACAAGAAGAAATGGGAGTGAGCCAAAACATTTTTTAAGCATTCAATTTAATGAAAACAACGAATAAACTAAAACAGGCTGTTTTTCAGCTGATCAAAAGTTTAGGACCACACCTCCAAAAAATAAAAATAAACCCCCCCAAAACAAAAATCCAACTTCCAAACATGAACCCAGTAATGAGTAGCTCCGCCGTTATTGTTCATCACTTCAAAAAGTCATTTCGGCATGCTTGATGCAAGCGTTTCCATGAGGTGAGTGGGAACATTTCTCCAAGTGGTGAAGACGGCCACACGAAGGCCATCTACTGTCTGGAACTGTTGTTCATTTTTGTAAACTTCCCTTGCCATCCATCCCCAAAGGTTCTCAATTGGATTTAGATCAGGGGAACACGTAGGATGGGCCAAAAGAGTGATGTTATTCTCCTTTGACACCCCTGCACTTCCTGAAGCTCCATTGTTCCACTGAAGGAAAAAGCACCCCAAATCATTATGGCGCCCCCTCCACTGTGGCTCGTAGAAAACATCTAAGGTGGGATCTGCTTGTCATGCCAGTAACGTTGGAAACCATCAGGACCATCAAGGTTACATTTTTTCTCATCAGAGAATAAAACTTTCTTCCATCTTTGAATGTCCCATGTTTGGTGCTCTCTTGTAAAGTCCAAATGAGCAGTTCTGTGGCGTTCAAGGAGACGAGGTCTTTGAAGACGTTTTTGTTTTTGAAGCCCTTCAGTCTCAGATGCCGTCTGATGGTTATGGGGCTGCAGTCAGCACCAGTAAGGGCCTTAATTTGGGTCGAGGATCATCCAGTGTCTTGACGGACAGCCAATTGGATCCTCCGGCTAAGTGGTGATGAAATTTTTTGGGTCTTCCACTTGACTTTTTTGTTCCATAACCCTCAGGATCATTTAAGAAATTCCAAATGACTGACTTACTGCATCCTACCTCAGCAGCGATGGCGCGCTGTGAGAGACCCTGCTTATGCAGTTCAACAACCCGACCACGTTCAAAAAGGGAGAGTTTTTTTGCCTTTGCCATCACAACGTGTGACATCTTTGCACAAATTTGGCCTTTTAAAGGCATGTGGTCCTAAAATTTTGATCAGCTGAAAAATGTTTTGTCTCACTCTCATTTCTTCTTGTTGCATGTTGAAGCTCTACTTGGAACCTTGTTAAGATCCAACAATGTAAAATATGATTTTTGTGCCATTTTTTTCAAGTGGTCTTAAACTTTTGATCAGGACTGTATAATCATTTAGGATGTCCCTAATTTCCATTTGTATGGTGTTTTTTTGGTCCCCATGACGAGTCTTGTAAGTATCAAGATTGGCCAGTTAGCGTCGAATTTCTGATAGATAAATATTCTTATCCGGTAACACCAGTGCCCCTCCTTTGTCGGTTTGATGATAATGTTTTTACTATTCTGCGATTCCGTGAGGGAGAGTTTTTCCTCTCTTGTTAGATTATTGGTATGTCTAAGATGGCCATGTTTGTAATCTGTTAATGTATCGTGGATGGCCCTATATGTTAGCTCCACATAGGTTTCCACCGGATGTTTGGTTTTAGGTGGCCCGTATGAATTCTTATTATGCAAGCCTAAATGTTCCAGAGATAATTAGTCAGAATTTATTACTTACTGGAAACAGAGCAATCATTTTCATTAAAATGGGCTTTGAGTCTGAGGAGACAATAACATTATTGCAGTTCCTGTTATGGAACATGTTCAGAGGCAAAAGGATAGGCCCTTTTGGAGTACCTGCATTTGTGTTGGTGACAGTATAGTGGAGGATATGTTAACTACTAAGGCTACTTTCACATTCGCGTTTTGGCTTTCCGTTTGTGAGATCCGTCATGGGGTCTTACAAGAGGTCCAAAACGGAACAGTTTTGCCCTAATGCATTCTGAATGGCAAAGGATCAGTTCAGAATGCATCAGTTTGCCTCTGTTCAGTCACTATTCCACTCTGGAGGCGGACACCAAAACGCTGCCTGCAGGGTTTTGCTGTCCGCTTTACGAAACTGAGCCAAATGGATCCTTCCTAGCACACAATGTAAATCAATGGGGACGGATCCGTTTTCTCTGACACAATCTGGCACAATAGAAAACGGATCCGGCTCCTATTGACTTTCAATGGACTTCAGGACGCATCTTGGCTATGTTACAGATAATACAAACAGATCCGCACAAAACGTGAGTGTGAAAGTAGTCTAAGTTGTTCTTCTTACCTGAGATTGGGTTTGGACGCGATCTTCTTGATTGATTCCTGCCACCCCTCCTTGTGCGTTTTCGGTTGTATCTGCCTCGTCTCCTTAGACGTCCTAAAAAAATGATGGTATGATGGTTTCCTGTATCCTGTGGATCTGTCGCTGTCCGATGTAGATGAACCAGGCCCAGAATGATAGGGGAATCTGGTGTCATAGGTGGTGAAGGCTTGAGATCCCTTCCATCTAACATGTGATCAGCGTCACCTAATGACGTGATGACGCTCCCCTCCCCTTATACTCAGATAGCCGCATCAGATATATTACCAACGTCATCTAATAACGTGATGATGCTCCCCGCCCCTTAAACATGCGCCCTGCATATAACAGGACACTACTGCATTATACCACATGATCCAGCCTTCCCTGCTGCCATACTACTCACGCAAGTCGGTTTTTCTGCTCCTTCACGTGAGCTCCCTGCTGATTCTTCTCTCTGCCCCTAGTATTGATCCTCCTGTTTTCAGTACTACCAGGGACCCTCCTTGCTTGCCTCAGTTCTTACTATACACCTCACCTTATCTCCTAATTCATCTGTGTTCTGTTAGGGATAATAATATTGCTGCTACAACATATGTTATGCTATACTCTAATTTGGATTGGCGATTAGGCCAATTCTGGCCAACATGCTAAGGTTTTAATTTTTATGTATTGTTATACGTTATCCGTATGCTTCTGGATGTATACCCACTTTGTTATCTATTGTGTTATCCTAATTTTTATTTTACTTTAGTTTTTGTCTGTCATATTCCATGAATTTACCTGGGCGTCAGTTCTGATCATTTGTTGTAACTCAATGATTATATTATACTTACCTACAGACAACACCGCTGAAGAAGGTCCACTCGGACCGAAACGTTCGGTGACTTTTGCTAGCACCAGTGTGCAGACCCCAACTTTGTCTACAATGCCACCACAATAGACATATAATAAACATGACAGGCACATTATAAACATAGTTCAAATTTATGCTGGAAATAAAATAGATAAAGCAATGGAGCTTTCTTTGGTTTATTTTTATCATCAACTTGGAGCTATGTTTATCCTACAAATGCTTGTTCCCAATAATCTGCCCATCTAAAGGTGGTGCAGATCACCCAATGGATGAGTGAAATTAACACACCTCAATCATCATTCCCGGTAAACAGAAACAATGCAGCTATATCGGGACGAGAGATAGCAATAGCCATCGCCCATCCTCATACTGTGGAGGGGCATGTCTTTAGGATATCTCAGAGGTGGGAATCACACCTATCTCTAGAACAAAGCCTGGAAAGTCAACCCTATAGAAGTGAATGGAGTGGTGGTCGCGCTTGCACAGTGCGCTTCCCATTTATTTCTATGGGACTTCTGAAAATAGCCAAGCGTACTACTCAATTATTTTCGGCAATCCCATAAAAATAAATGGATCTACAGTACACTCTCCTTCACTTTGCATATGGGACCCACACCTAACAGGCATTGGTGGCATATCCTAATGATCTGCTCTGAATGTATGAGATGGGCCAACCCATTTTACAAGAAGCTAATTGTCAGGAAAGAATGCTTCCTTCCTGATAATTTGCTGCTCCTCACTGCATCTAAATGCAGCTTAAGTCAGATCCATTCAATGACACAGTGGGCATACATCCACCGCATTATAATTGTCTTCATCAATGCCCTATTAGAAATTTGAAAGGTGGTCATAATGATGCTTACATTGACATGAACAATGATTTAGTTACTAAAGAACTGATGAAAATGTAAAACCAAGGTAGCAGTGTTGTCAAACCATTGTTTAGATGAGATGGGGCCTGCAATTACATTAAAACTGGAGAGTTATTCTATTATTATATATTTTTACTGTAACGTGCCGTAGGCCCAAGGCAGACCTCCGGGACGTCAGGGAAACAGGACACAGCAACACCGACCAGCAGCAACAAGTAGCAAGAGCTGCAACAGGAAATACAGATGTATGACATAGGCGCACTACACTCAACAGTGGGTGTGGACCCACTGTGCCACTGACTGGAAATATTCTGGAGAGGCGTAACTAAGCAACATCCTGGTATTCACTAGAGCCTCAGATGGTGAGGATAGACTTGAGCCAGTAAGGTAGTTGCAAGGTGCTACTCCAGAGCAAACCCAGAGTCAGTGACAGCTGGTCCAGACATTAGGTACCGGCAGGAAGAGTAAACAGGCAGGCAGAGTCGAAACCAGGAGCAACGACACAAACAAGCAAGATACAGATCATAGAAACAAGGCACAGAACGGATTTACGCCGACAGAGATTCAAGGCACCCAGAGATTCCCCCTCCGGGGAAGCCAGGGATCCTCTTCCGAAGACAGGACACAGAACAGACAACAAATGTGTTATAGCTGCCTGGAAGTCCACCATTTCCAGGGATCCGGTGCTCAGTGATGGGATGAAATGTCTCTCAATTATATAGAAAAAATTCATGGCACTCGGAAGTATAATGCAACTTAATATAGAGTATTTCTTCCATCCATATGAAATTTTTAACAGATAAGGCCAATGTTTCGGTCCGTGCCGGACCTTGATCACGGCCGGAAAGGAGAGTGCTGTGTGCTGGATGGCAGCTAAAACAGAACAGACTAAGGCTCCATTCACACGTCCGTGATGTGTTGCAGACCGGCAAATTGCGGGTCCGCAACACACCAGCCCGGCACCCCCATAGAACTGCCTATTCTTGTCCGCAAGCTGCGGACAAGAATAGGACATGTTCTATATTTTGCGGAGCTGCGGACCCGAAGATCGGGGCCGCGTTCCACAATTGCGGATGCAGACAGCACATTGTGTGCTGTCTGCATCCATTCCGTCCCCATAGAGAATGAATGGGTCCGCACCCGTTCCACAAAATTGCGGAACGGATGCGGACACATTCTGCGGACGTGTGAATGGAGCCTAACAGCTCACAAGCCTATATAGCTGGGTAACAGGGTACCTGGGAAGCCACACCCAGCCACAGATAACACCATCAGAACAAGACAACAGATCCACGGGAACACACAAGCAGAAGCACAGGACGTTGCCCCTGGCAACCGGCATACATGGCGACACCCTCAGCCACTACGCCATGGCACAACGAACCCGTGACATGGACAAAAGACATGGGGAGAGAAACATACACAGGCGAGTCTAGGAGCACTGCAGCCAGCACGCAGCCCCAAGCAACCGGTCTGCACAGGATTTCGGCCTACAGCCAGTACGCCAGGGCGCATGCAGCCAGCCTACACGGAAAATGTCACCATGAACCGCACTTTAACATTTACATTATTTAGACTTGGGCTACTTTAACACTTGCATTGTTAATTCTGGAATTGAGATACGGCAGAGGAATTAAACGGATTTGCTTTGGTTTTGCTCATCAGGATGCTTTCGTTCCGTTAGGATGCGGTTGTGTGAAATCAAAGCGGGAAAAAATGAATCCATCACTAAATGCATTGAAATTCAATGGGTGATGGATCTGTTTTTTTAAGCTCCATAAAAAAAACTGATCCGTCACCATTAACACACATTGTTCCCAGTGCCGGATGCCTTTTTTTTCCAGTTTTTATGACCGGACACAAAAGTGCAAGTGTGAATGTAGCCTTAAAAGGTTTAATACTTAAGAAATATTTTGTCATTAAAGTATCAAAATATATAGTAAAAATGCATCAAAACAAATTATACCTTGCAAATGTGCAAATTCCTCTAGCTATTTATTATGCTCCAATTCCTTCCTGCTCCTGCTGCATTTTGGCAGAACCTCCAAAAGAAAAGGATACCATATAATGTAATCAAGTGACAAACAAGAGATTATGGAATAATGGAGACAATAAAAACAATTAAAAGCACAGTTGACACCCAATCCTACAAGTCTTTGCTCAGTAAGGAGCTGAATACCCACTTCCCACATAACAATTGAGTTCTAGCGTCAAGAATACACGAAGGCACAATAAATAAAAAAAAAAGGAAAATGATTACGGTATATAAGAAATATATTTTTCATAAGCTACAAAATAGAGAAAGCCACGCGGTTTATCACCCTGGATACATATGGTGTAGGTCAACTCTAACATCTGAGTCTACTTTTACAGTCGCGTTTTGGCTTTCCATTCGCGAGATCCGTTCAGGGCTCTCACAAGCGGTCCAAAACGGATCAGTTTGCATTCTAATGCATTCTGAATGGAAAAGGATCCACTCAGAATGCATCAGTTTGCATCAGTTCAGTCTCCATTCTGCTTTGGAGGCTGACACCAAAACGCTGCTTGCACCGTTTTGGTGTCCATCTGATGAAACTGAGCCAAACAGTGAGTTTTTTCGCTGACACAATCTGGCACAATAGAAAACTGATCCGTCCTCCGTTGACTTTCAATGGTGTTCAAGACAGATCCGTCTTGGCTATGTTAAAGATAATACGGCGGCACTATCTGAACGGATCTGTCCATGATGGATCTGCACAAAACGTGAGTGTGAAAGTAGCCAAAAACATTCTAAATGTAATTAATAAGGTTGCAAAGTATTAGCAATATGGAGAAAATATACAGCTAATGGTGTCCATATTCAGCCCATAGCCCTGTACAGTAAATTCCATTTTAGCCAAAATGTAGTTAGAACAATTTCTGTCTATGCCTTTCAACAAAACAGGTCTGTGGCTGAGAAACATTTTGACAGGTGACAATTTCTAGAAGATGACAATTGTAAACTGTCGGTTAATCATCCATTTTACGGCTCTTTATTATCTTATTGACCCACATATCCTTGGGACTCGCTTCGGTGTGATGACATCACAGTGTGCCATGTGTGATCATGCTTTATTGATGTTTAATTGTGGAGTGATGTGAAAATGAGAAATTGCAAGTCACAATTTAGTGAATGCACTATGTAACTATACAGAAACTGTTAGTTCCACATGAATTGTTTCAGCTGAATAAAAGCTATTTTCCAAAACTTGCTTAGCACTCCGGGCAATTGTCCAAATGTCGGTATTTAACGTGCCTACCGTCCAAATGCTTATATGCAAATCAGGGTATCTGCATCTATCATTTCCCAAAATTGTTTTTTATCCACAAAAGACATACAGTACATAGAATGAATGTTATCAAACTATATTAAACGTACTCAAAATATACAAGGAGGCATAAGACATACAAATGGAACAATAGCTTGTTACATGAAGGTTTTATTTCAGCTGTTTATAGAGAAACAGAGCAATTGTAAAGCTTCAGTGGAGAGTCCCATAGCCTCCTCGCTGGTTATACTCTGAAAATACAGCCAAGTAATTTACACACAGAAACAATAAAACAGGTGCACAAGGATGATAATTTTGCCCAATCAGACAAGACTACAAAATCATGAAAACAAGAATAAAACCGCACAGTCCAAATATACGTTGAGGTTCAGCAAAGTGTCACAAAGCCGCCACATAAAAGACTTCTACAAGTAATAGACACTCTTCTGAATTACACTCCTACGACATTATTTTAAAATTTAACCGACTGAAGCAATACAAATAAAAGGGTTTGTAGGGGATTTAGAAGAATGCTGTTTTCTTCAAGAAGCAAGCACCACCTTTGTCCAGTAGAAGAGTCTGATATTACAGCTTAGCCCCATTCAACAGGGGCGTAGCTATCAGGGAAGCAAGAGAAGCTCAGAGGGGCCCAGGAGAAGTACTCAATCATTTTATTGTTAGCAGGGAATTAGGGACGATTAACCCAGTCTTTCAGTTTTTATTAGATCTATATGTCAGCCCCCACTTACAGCTGTGCTGTCTTTATAGGAGCCAACACTACTTAGAGCAGTAGCGCTGGAGCTCCTTCTGCTGAAAGTTCTTGCTCAGTGAGGAGGACACAGTACAATTCCTCCATGTCATCTCCTGCTCTTTCCACCTCCTCCGATGGCCATTCTCAGACTGAGATCCACAGTACTGGCACAGCACTTGACAGTACTGGTTTTTGTTTTCTATTGGCTGGCAGTTTACTATGACATATGCTGCCTGCTAATACCAGATCTCTTCATGGGATCAAGCCTCACCGACCAGCAGGAAGCTACTGTAGAGCAGGCTGGCTGCTCCTGAACATAGAACTCTTCAATGCTCCCCTCCCAAACTGTTCTCTTGACCCCCCTGTAGTAGTTTACTGAACACCCCCTCCACTGCACTATGAAATCCAATCCTATATAAATAGTTAACCCAAATTGGTTTACTGCTGCTGTGAGGGAAATATGCACTGTCATTACCGTGATTGCTAATGTGCAGGGGAACAAATGTGACGGGGCCAAAGAGCTAGTGTTGGGGTTCCTTCCTTCTGAGGATTGGTTTAAGTCTTGGCAGTTGTGCCCTACTAATCAAAAAGTGATGACTAGTGTTGATAAATTCAGATTTAAATCTGAATATTTATGATTGTTTCACTAAACTTTATGAGTTCCCAATCTCTGTTGGTGCATTATACAGTATGGGCTCCACCGTGGCCGTATCAAGGTGGCTGCCAGTAACTCGAGACTATGTGAGTCTCGTGCATGTGCCGATAATATAAGTAGCGGTGCATACTGAACTGTACTATACAACAAACCCAAACCCAGATTCGGCATGGATTGAGGCTCAATCAACGACTCACTAATTACCTGATATACTGGTGTGTGTAAAAAGGACCTTAATTAATAGAGGTTGTAAGTGATTTTTCTCTATCAATCTGGAGAACTGTAATAGGGTATTTCAAAACAGTAACTGTTGACTACTTTATGGCCACCTTCCTACCTGCAGCAGATACCTGTAGACAAAGCTACCTGAGACTGAGCTTCAATCTACTTGACGAGACTTGAATAACTATAGACTAAACTGGTATTTCTAGTCCTGGGACAAAAATATAAATTTGCCACTAGCAAACAGAAAACGGTTGATCGTAGTGACTAAAATGAGCGCTTTCTCCCTGCAATCAGAAGAACGCGCATGTGCTGGTGGCAGAGCCATCAGTGAATGCGCAGTGAAGATCTCAAAGTGGGGAAAACCACTCTTGAGATCTTCACTGTGCTAGCACATGCACAAGAGCAGTGAGGATGCCTGGCCCTGTCAATCTCACTGGGAGGAGAAGTACCAGCAGGGAGAGGCAGAGGTCAAGTGATATTCTGGGTGGCTAGGCCAGCCCCTCTGTGCTCCAAGAACCTAATTTGCATATAACTAAAAATAAGAATTTATTTGCATCAGTAATACTAATTGCAGTGAAAAAAGGTTCACTTCAGTCACCACGATCAACCCAACCAGGCAGATTTCTTAGTTTGATAGGATCAATCTAGGGTCAATCGTGATGACAGATGCTCTTTAAACAAAATCTCAATTACAGGATGGTGGTGGTTGTAGTAGTACAGCCTTTAAAAGCCATGAATTATCAAAGATCCAAACAATATGTTAAATCAGAAAGAGGTATTTCTTTACGCAGTAGCAGAAAACATAGCTCTGGAATAAATGTAACAGTAAATCTGTCTGCCTTATTAAGATCTAAAAGTGCTAACCTGAGAAGCTTGGATGCTTTCCTTAACTTGGCAATTGATTTCAGGTTTCATTTCTTAGAAAACTTTAAATAGTGAAGTGTTTGCCAATCAAGTGTTTTATTTAAACTCATCCAATCCCGTTCTTATCAGTGAGCCAGTAAAAAGAATTGGGCTAGAATGGCTTCTGTTTGGGCATCCGGTCAGATTGCAATTACTTCAGACAGAAGGCAGAAGCAAGGGGGAATCAAGCCTCCTCATATCAGATTTTCATTTAAAAAATCTGCATGTAACTGTAGGCAAAGTTGACGACTGCAAACATTGCCCTTGTTTTTAGAAGTCATTATCGCATATAGAAAGCTGGCACCTTGCGTGAAATATCAAGTCATTTTCTGTGGTTGATGAGCGGTAATCAAGTGTATTCTCTCTATGTCAGGTATGTTAACACAGATAACAACTTGTCTTCTATTCATCTATTTTACCAGTAATTTGTTTTCCTGTTTTACGGTATACACCATTGTGGGAGGCCTTTTCCCTGGATTTTCTACTTCATGAACAAGTACACAAGAAAACTCATCAATATCTGTTTGTTGCGGGTCTAACACAAGACACCCAGGGTTGCCAACCTTTCCTGTGAATTTTTTTGGACAACTGAACCAAAAATTACAGACAACCTCAAATTTTTATGGACATATGCCGCACCCCTTTTTAGAGACCTCGCCATTCCAAACCCATAAATGCCCTTAAATCACAAACACCTCAGAATTAAAGTGGTTACCTAGTAGTTAAAAATAAAATATGGCAGCAGCGTGTGGAAAAAAATCCACAATTCTAAGCTGTTCCATCCCCACCGCTCTACTATGGGTCTGCTATATGTCTGCAGTGATGATGCATGTGACGTGCTGGACTTTCTGTCATCATTGCTGCGACCATGTGAACAAAGATTGATGGGATATAATGGGCAAGTGTTCACATGTGTCACAATGTTTCTCGGTATAAGGCATGTGACCACTGCAGCCAATCACTCTCCTCGGGTTTAGACCACTGACACTTGATTGGCTGCAGCGGTAACATGCCATATACCAGAAAGGCCCCACTGCAGTTTGTAAACAAGCAGAGGCATGAGGGAACGGACCAGAGTTGCAGGGAATGGCTCTGAAGAAAGGGGTACAAAACATGCATCCACAATGCATATTTGTCAAATTGTTGATCCAACTACCCCCACCAGCATTAAAAGGGTTGTGCAGCCTATTTGTATTGATGACCTATCCTCATCAATACCTGATCGGCGAGGCTCCTGGCACCCCTGCTGATCAGCTGCTTTCTCTTCATTACACCGCCCGTTGTCTTGGAAGTGCAGTGTAATGACAAGTACTCGCTCCATTCACTTGAACAGAGCAATTACATGTAATTACACTACACCGCTGTCGCAAGAAAGATGATGTGTTGTGTACTGAAGAGTAAGCAGCGCTCACATGCAGCTCCGCCTCCTCTTCAAACAGCTGATCAGTGGGAGTGCCGGATGTCGGACCCCCACCTATCCTAAGGAGAGGTCATCTATATAAAGAGGCTGCACAACCCCTTTAAAGACATATTTGGGTGGGCATTACATTCAAGGCTACCAAACATACAGGAGGATACAGCACCACATACCTCTTACATCCAGTGACAGCTTCTCTGATGTAGACATTCTCTTTTCTCATCTTCTCTATTCGGCACAGACCGCCATCTTTCGGCTACACACAGACATCTTAAGTTCTACACTTTTCTATTATCCTCATCCTGGTTCTCCTGCTTCTACCCTCAATACTGTGCCAATTGTGTTCCCTAATCCATCCAAATACCATCCGGTAGAAATAATAGTGCCAAACACATAGCCCCCCTATAGTAACAGAGCTCCCCAAAGTGTCCACTAACACTAATAATTCTCTCCCAGAGTGCCCTCATTAGTAATAGTGCCCCAGTAGTAACCATGCTTCATGAAAGTAGCCCTGTTAGCAGTATTGCCCTCCATATTGTACTAAATGATGATAACACCCCCCCAATAGTACCCCTAGTAGTAGTAATAATGCCCTCTAATAGAATACATTTTTCCTTATAGTACCTCCAATAGTAATAAAGCCTGCATAGTAGCAATAATAAAGCCCACCCATAGTGAGCCAGCAGTAAAATTTCCCTCAAAATTTGGCCCCAGTATTGATAAAGACCCCCATAGTTCTCCTAGTAGTAGTCATAAAACCACCATAGTAGCCCCAGAAGAAATAAGGCCCTTCTATAGTGCCCCCAGTAGTTATAATTCTCCCATATAGTACCCCGACTTATTAATATGCCGCTCTATAGTGCCCCCAGCAGTGTAAATAGAATCCTATAGTGTCCCCAATAGTGTAAATAGTCCCCTATACTGCCACCAATAGCATAAATAGTGCCCTATAGTGCCCCCAATAGCATAAATAGTCCCCTATACTGCCACCAATAGCATAAATAGTGCCCTATAGTGCTCCAAATAGCATAAACAGTTCTCTATAGTACCCCCGATAGCATAAATAGTCCCCTATAGTGCCCTCAATAGCAAAAAATAGTACCCTATAGTGCTACAAATAACGTACATAGTCCCCTACAGTGCAACAGGTCTCTTTGGTCAGTTTGGACACTTTCATAATTCCCACTCTATGCCACTGTCTGTCAGACGGAGTAAGCTCTGTCCCGCTGCAGGCAGCTTGCCACGAGAGTATGTCATCCTAAACAAGCAGACGTGATTACATCATCATGCGGCACACTACCTGCACCAGTCTAGAGCTAAGTAACTGAGGCTGCAAGCTGACCTGGAAGGGGCCGTCTGCGGTCAACATCATGCAAGTCTGCCGCAGCAGGGAGCCACAGTATTCATGGCACAGAACCCAATCTGGCAGCCATTCTACATTCTGTGTTTTGCCAGTGTAGGGAGAGATTGCTTTGTGGAGCAGGCACAGGCTTTTAGGGACACCAAACGCTAGTTAATAGGGCCACAAAAGTCCTTTTAAGGACTGGTATAGGTGTGCTATCTATAGGTGCAATATACGTATAATATACTTTCTAACATGGAAAGTATATTATAGTGCATTTGGATTGTGCAGCAGTTGTGTGCGGCTCTTCTGCAATACCGCAGCTATATAGAGGGACAAGCGCTATTGGAATAACTATTTGCAACGGGTTTGATATACCTGTTGCCCCCAAAAAAACTGATTGATTGGTGTGAAATACCTGATTCCACAAAATACTGATTGATGGCTGCGATATACCTGTTGCCCCAAATAAACAGGGTGGTGTGATATAACTGTTGTGCCCCAAAAAATAATTGAGGGGTGTGATATTTCTGCTTCCACAAAATATTGATTAAGGGGTGCGATATACCTGCTTCCGAAAAAAAATGATTGAGGGCTGCGATATACCCGCTTCCACAAAATACTGACTAGGGGGATTGATAGACCTGTTTCCACCAAATATTGATTGAGGCCTGCAAGATACCTGCTTCCACAAAATACTGATTAAGGGGTTTGATATACCTGCTTTCACAAAATACTGATTGAGGCCTGCGATATACCTGCTTACACAAAATACTGATTAAGGGGTTTGATATACCTGTTTCCACTAAATATTAATTGAGGCCTGCGATATACCTGCTTCCACAAATACTGCTCTTCTCTAGGGAATTAGGTACAGGGTCATTTTGAAAATGACAGGCGCAGGAAGAGGCAGGCCATTCCGTAGGGGTGATAGGGGTCGGGCAGGTGCACCATGCCAAAGCCTAAGTGGGAAGTTGGAGAAGGCACGTGCGATTACTTCAAAGGACGCACCAGAGTTGGTTGAGTGGTTCATTCAGCCTTCCGCTTCTGCATCCTCATCCTCTGTATCTGCACTCTCCTCACTCTCTGCGGTTTTCACCCCCAAAGAAACCACCACCATAGCCCCTCCACTCGAGTCAGAGGAATAATCCACTCCCACACCTTACCGATGCGCAGCCATTCTTGGCATCGGATCAGGAAGAGGAGGTAGCAACAGCCGCCAACCAGCGGTCTGACGACAGTACCCAGATCAGCCCAAGGAGGGAGGTCCCCGCTGTTGCTGCCTACTCCGAGATCTCAAATGTCAGTGGTGGTGAAGGTGACAATGATGACGTGTCGATGGACGTCACGTGGGTGCCCACAAGAGAGGAAGAGGAGTTGAGTTCAGAGGGAGAGAGGGAGCAGCAAAGGGGGAGGAGATGGAGGAGAAGCAGAAAGAGCTTGCAAGGAACAGGAGGCAAAAAGCAGACTGCAAATGTATCAGGAGCAAGCCATCCACCATGCACGGTCACATCTGGTGCTCCCAGGATGCCGGCACATGCTCCGCAGTGTGGGCTTTTTTTTAACATATCAGCTGCTGACAATAGTGTTGCCATCTGAAGCCTGTGCTGTCAACGCATAAGTCGTGGTAAGCCCAACACTCACCTAGGGACGACTGCCTTAAGAAGGCAACTGGCTTCACATCACCAAGCCCAGTGGGAGCAACGCCGTCAGAACCCACAAAGCCACACTGACAACACTCCACATCCTGCCTCTTCTCCTCCTCCATCTCCTCTCTCTTCCCATTTGTCCTTCACTCCACCTTCTACCGTGCCGTCGTTGCATTCATCTGGCAGAAGGCAGGCTTCTGTGGCCCAAATGTTCGAGCATAAAAAGTTCATGACGCCGGATAACCCTCTTGCCCAACGGCTGACCGCTGGCTTGTCGGAACTGCTAGCCCACCAACTACTGCCATATAAATTGGTGGATTCGGGGGCCTTTAGAAAATTTGTGGCCATTGGCACACAATGGATATTTCTCCCAGAAGGGCATCCCACAGCTATATGGCCACGTTCAGCAGCAAGTGACTATATCTCTGGCACACAGTGTCTGTACCAAGATACATCTGACCACAGACACGTGGTCTAGCAAAGATGGGCAGGGAAGGTACATAACTTTTACTGCCCACTGGGTAAACTCTCTGACTGCCGTCACACATGTAACCCATGGCTCCCATGTGGATTTGGTGTTACCGCCACGGATTGCATGCAGGTCTGCCTCTTCTCCTCCTCCTCCTCCTACTCCATCCTCAATCTCCTCCTCGGCTCACTCCTCCTTTTCCACTGCTACCGCCTCTTCCGCTGCGCCCCCCAAGCTCCCCAGAACCTACTCGACCTGCCAGGTGAGACGTTGCCATGCTGTGCTGCGGCTGTTGTGCCTGGAAGCCAAGAGCCACAGCGGTCCTGCACTGCTTTCAGCTCTGCGGTCACAGGCCGATCATTGGCTAATCCCGCTCAATTTGACAGTTGGTAAAGTGGTGTGCGACAACGGTGCCACTCTGCTGAGCGCGCTGAAGCAGGGCAAAATGACACACGTGCTGTGCATGGCACACGTCCTGAACTAAGTCGTGCATCAATTCGTTGCTGCTTAGGGGGTGGGCGGGGCAGACTGATTCACGCGCATAACAAAACACAGGGTGCATATTAAAATATATAACACTATATAACGACTATATAAACTGACTATGGTCTCTGCTGCACTGGACTCTGCTGCACTGTACTGTATTTGTCGCCCTATAAGATGCATCTAGTTTTAGAGGAGAACAATAAGAAAAAAATATTTTTCATTACACCTCAGGTCAGACCAGCAATCAGACCCCCAATGTTAATCAGACCCCCAATGGCTCAGATCAAACCCCAAACCTTTAGCCATCTATCAGCCCCCAATGTCAGCCATAAACCTCCCCAATGTCAGCCATAAACCTCCCCAATGTCAGCCATAAACCTCCCCGATGTCAGCCATAAACCTCCCCAATGTCAGCCATAAACCTCCCCAATGTCACCCATAAACCCCCCAATGTCAGCCATAAGCCCCCCAATGTCAGCCATAAGCCCCCCCAATGTCAGCCATAAGCCCCTCAATGTCAGCCATAAGCCCCCCCAATGTCAGCCATAAGCCCCTCAATGTCAGCCATAAGCCCTCCAATGTCAGCCATAAGCCCCCATTAGCCCCTCATGTCAGCCATAAGCCCCCCATTAGCCCCTCATGTCAGCAATAAGCCCCCCATTAGCCCCTAATGTCAGCCATAAGCCTCCCATTAGCCCCTTATGTCAGCCATAAGCCCCCCATTAGCCCCTCATGTCAGCCATAAGCCCCCCATTAGCCCCTCATGTCAGCCATAAGCCCCCCATTAGCCCCTAATGTCAGCCATAAGCCTCCCATTAGCCCCTTATGTCAGCCATAAGCCCCCAATTAGCCCCTCATGTCAGCAATAAGCCCCTTGTGTCTGACCCATGTCCCCCAGGTCAGCCATCAGCCCCCAGTGCAAATAAAATAAAATAAACACTTACCTCTCCTGCTCCTGGTCACCATCATGATCCTCTTCATTCTGCTGTCGGCTGGCTGTGTATAGCGGCGCACAGTGTGAGGTCACAGAGAGACCTTACGCTGTGTGCAGCCCTGCACAGCCGATAGCCGATCCGTGGACCAGAAAGCAGTGAGTACAGATCCTTCACTCCTTCCTGGTCCTTCTGTACTAATGAAGCGCTTCCATAATGGAAGCGCTTAATTAGTACAGCGTTAAAGACTGCCCTGATCGCCGCAGCCCGGCAAACCATCTTCCAGGGCCCGGTCCTGGGCCGCGGCCCGGCGGTTGGGGACCGCTGGCCTAATGTATAGTACCTCCAGCCACATCATCAAAAGTTATTTTCTGTCAGGTGAATGCCTAATTTTTGGGGCCTGTACTGGCCTATAGTAAAAAAAAAAATCCAGTGACCGCCTAATGTACCTCCAGCCACATAATCACAAGTTCATTTCTGTCTGGTGAATGCCTAATTTTTGGGGCCTGTACTGGCCTACAGTAAAATTTTTATCTAATGACCTCCTAATGTACCTCCAGCCACATAATCACAAGCTCTTTTCTGTCAGGTGAATGCCTATTTTCTGGGGCCTTTACTGTCATACAGTAAAAAAAAATGTAGCCAGTGACTGCCTAATCTACCTCCAGCCACATAATCACAAGTTCATTTCTGTCAGTTTAATGCCTAATTTTTGTGGCCTGCACTCCAGTGGCCTACAGTAAAAATTGTATCCAGTGACCGCCTAATGTACCTCCAGCCACATAATCACAAGTTCATTTCTGTCTTGTAAATGCCTATTTTTTGGGGCCTGTACTGGCCTACAGTAAATTTTTTATCTAATGAACTCCTAATGTACCTCCAGCCACATAATCACAAGTTCTTTTCTGTCAGGTGAATGCCTATTTTCTGGGGCCTTTACTGGCCTACAGTAAAAAAAAATGTAGCCAGTGACTGCCTAATCTACCTCCAGCCACATAATCACAAGTTCATTTCTGTCAGTTTAATGCCTAATTTTTGTGGCCTGCACTCCAGTGGCCTACAGTAAAAATTTTATCCAGTGACCGCCTAATGTACCTCCAGCCACATAATCACAAGTTCATTTCTGTCTGGTGAATGCCTAATTTTTGGGTCCTGTACTGGCCTACAGTAAAATTTTTATCTAATGACCTCCTAATGTACCTCCAGCCACATAATCACAAGTTCTTTTCTGTCAGATGAATGCCTATTTTTTGGGGCCTTTACTGGCCTACAGTAAAAAAATGTAGCCAGTGACTGCCTAATCTACCTCCAGCCACATAATCACAAGTTCATTTCTGTCAGTTTAATGCCTAATTTTTGTGGCCTGCACTCCAGTGGCCTACAGTAAAATTTTTATCCAGTGACCGCCTAATGTACCTTCAGCCACATCATCACAAGTTCTTTTTTGTCAGGTGAATGCCTAATTTTGGGGGTCTGTACTCCCATGGCAGAAAATGTTTCTAAGCTCCAGCAGGGCACATTTTTTTGAGTTTCTCTTTAAGACGCATAAAAATGGCCCCTGATTAAAATACATATTTTTTGTGGGAATTTTTGCCAATGATCCCCCTCTGGTATGTCACTGTCCATGTTGTGGGACTACTATTTGTGAACTTCTAGTAAGTATTTGGTGGCTGTAAATATGACCGGAAGGTTTTTCAGGTTCGCCTGCCATTAAAGTCAATGGGGCCCGGCCAATCTGCCACCCGCCTGAGGCCACAAATCTGATGCAAAATGTTCCTTCTTACACCCACCATCGTTAGTGGGTACTGTTAGTGCCACCCATCTCCTCACTCTGTCACCGATTTACTCGGTCTCCTAATGCTGCTGCCACCTCCACACTATGTCATCTAGCCACTCTGTGGTCTCCTGATGCTGCTGCCACCTCCACACTATGTCGTTGTGCCACTGTGTGGCCTCCTGATGCTGCTGCTACCTCCTCACTATGTCACCTTGCCACACTGTGGTCTCCTGATGCTGCTGCCACCTCCACACTATGTCGTTGTGCCACTGTGTGGTCTGCTGATGCTGCTGCTACCTCCTAACTATGTCACCTTGCCACTCTGTGGTCTCCTGATGCTGCTGCTGCCACCTTCACACTATGTCATTGTGCCACTCTTGACTTCTCATGCTGGTCCCATTCTCCCCACTTTATGACTGGGCCACTATTTTGACTCTTCTTCTGATCTCTCAGAAGGAAGGAAAAAGGAGACCCACAGCGGATCCTGTCTGTGTAGCAGCTGTAAGGCCTGTATGGTTCCATCAGAATTGGCTTATGATTTGATAGCCAAAAGCAGGAGTGGGTACAAAACAAAGAAGACATGCAAATATTCCATTCACATGTCGTCTCTATTTTGGATCCACTCCTTTTTTTTGGCATTAGCATGGATTATTGAGCAAATGCTGACCGAGTGAAGACAGTATCCGTTTTTTGGGGGGTTATTGTTTTGACGGATCAGAGGAATGGCAAAATAATCAGTGACGTCAACACAAACTTACTGCTAACACCCTTTCCACTCTGTCAGGGAGGCTCAACCTGTATAAGCATTTAATAGAACAGGTTCTGTAGACATCTATGTGGAATCAGCTGACAACTGTGTAAAATAAGTGCACACTTTCACGCTATATTTAGAGTCTTTATACCTGACGCTAACATCAACCTGTAAGGCTGAGTTCACACAAATTATTTGGTCAGTTTTGGCCCTGTAACAAAAGAAGTGAAGTGTGCAGTGATTCTAAGAGTGACGTCTGTCATCTGCATGTCATACTGACTCACAGTATTGTTTCACTACAACAGCAGACTCACTATGCGTTTTGCTGCAGGGCAGTGTACTACACCACTATACAGGCTCTCTGCAGTCAGGAAATAGCAGTTTTTTAATGCGAAATTAATTTGGATCGAATCGAAAAATTTGGGAGAATTTCGCAAACCAACCGAATCGAATTTTTGAGAAGTTTGCTCAACTTTAATTATGAATTTTCAATGTTTGAGGTAGCTCCAGGCGAAATGCCACAGGGTTAACGACAGCAACTATTTTATAAGGACCGATAAACCTAGGACCCAATTTCCAAGATGGAACCTTTAACTTAATATTTCTAGTCGACAACCAGACATAGTTATTCACCCCTACGTCCGGACATGGCTACGTTTTTTATCAGCCATACGTTTATATCTGTCTTCCATATTTTTCAAATAGCTTTGAACCTTTCGCCATACAGAAGAGTGTTATGACGTAAACCGCTCTTCCTTAGGGATCCCAGAAGATTCCCCCTCACTGAAAGTGTAAAAAAGTGAGGATTAAAACCATGTGCACCAAAAAATTGTGACTTACCAGTTGATTCTTGACGGCAATTGTTTATAGCAAACTCTGCTAAGGGTCAGTACGATGACCAATCCTCCTGGTTTTTAGACACAAAACACCTAAGGTAAGTCTCTCGGTTTTGGCTGGTTTTGTCATTCGACTGCGGATGGAAGGCTGAGGAAAAGGACAAATGTACCCCAAGACGAGAACAAAAAGCTCTCCAGAATTTGGAAATAAATTGGGTTCCAAGATCGGAGACAACATCGGAAAGGACCCCGTGAAGCTTCACTATTTCACTGATAAAAACCAGAGCCAGGGTTCTAGAATTTGGCAATGCAGGAGTAGTATAACCTCTATAGCATTTTTCTCAAACTAAAAGTGACAGGTGGACACGCCCATTTCCCACTCATAAACCCTCCCACTCCACCAACAACCCCTCCCAGTCCCTCCAAAACCAAGCCTAAATACCGCCCCAAACCACGCCTAAATACTGCCCATTCAACTACCTTTTTATTCTGTTAGATCTGATATTACGTCAGTAATTTAATTACATTTTAATATCTTTAAAAATGATATTAAGCTTGTATTAACCTGTTACTAAGCCATTATAAAAGCCATTATAAATATTGACAATGGTTAATTGTTCCGTCTATCTTTCTAAAGCTAATGGACCTTTGATGATGTCATACCACCCATTCAACGCCCCTTTTATTCTGTTAGATCTGATAACACGTTAGTAATTTAATTAAGTTTTAATATCTTTAAAAATTTAATTATATTAAGCTTGTATTAACCTCTTACTAAACAATTATAAATATTGACAATGTCTAATTGAGCCGTCTAGCTTCCTAAAACGAAAGGACCTTTGATGATGTCACCGCAGGTCCTGGAAGGTGACCTGACTCAGTCCCTTTGTTAGTGGACCTGCGATGTATAAAATTTTCTTTAATTATATAAGATCGTGTTTAATAAAAGGATTTAAGCTAAATATTTGATCACCGCGTCTAACACAGCTATGTATCATTTATAAATATTAAAAATAACTAATTGCGGCACCCAACTTTCCCAGGTGCCGATAATACGTTGAAGACAAGTTCTGGCATGTCCTAAGATGTACCATCAGTAATTTAGATGTTCTAAGATGCTATTTAATAGTGCCAGACCAGAGCGTCCCCCTGAGCCTCCAACACCATGCCTTCCAGGTCTTTGTAAAATCGGCAGCGGATCGTCAATATCACCCCCTCCAGGAAAACTTTGGGATAACGCATAAGATTTGGTATTTTTTGCCCCTGGATGATAGGTGATAACAAAATTAAACCTGGTAAAAAACAAAGACCACCTAACTTGTCTAGGGATAAGACGTTTAGCAGATTCAAGATATAACAGGTTTTTATGATCCGTAATCACCGTGACAGGATGAGCTGCCCCCTCCAAAAAGTGATGCCATTCCTCAAACGCTAATTTAATAGCTAAAAGTTCCCTGTTGCCTATATCATAATTATTTTCGGCTGCCGACAATTTCTTATAAAAGAAAGCACAAGGATGCCATTTACTTGGAGACGGACCCTGGGACAGTACAGCCCCCACCTCCAATGCATCAACCTCCACAATAAAAGGTTGAGTAACATCAGGCTGGACCAGTATGGGTGCCGAGGTGAAACTCTCCTTCATAGAGGGAAAAAGACAGTTTAGCAGCGTCAGACCATTTAGAAAAATCTGTCCCCTTCTTTGTCATGTCCGTAAGGGGTATGACAATCGCAGAATAGTTTTGAATGAATTTTCTATAGAAATTGGCAAAACCCAAAAAATGCAGGAGAGCTTTTAGATTCTCAGGCAGATCCAATTCTAGGATCACACAGACCTTCTCTGGATCCATACAGAACCCTGAGGCTGATAGCAGATACCCCAGGAATTGTAACTCCTGTAGGGCGAATACACATTTCTCCAATTTAGCATAGAGCTTATTGGTCCGTAAAATCTGCAACACCTGCCTGACATGTGCCTTGTGTGTCTCCAGATCGGGTGAATAGATAAAAATATTGTCAAGATATATCACCACAAATCTGCCAACAAGATGACAAAAGATATCATTGACAAAGTGTTGAAAGACAGCAGGAACTTTAGTCAGGCCAAATAGCATGACCAGGTTTTCATAATGCCCCTCAGGAGTGTTAATCGCTGTCTTCCACTCATCCTCCTCTTTGATGCGAATCAGATTGTAGGCTTAAATCCATTTTGAAAAACCATTTAACACCCGCAATCTGATTAAAGAGGTCGGGAATGAGAGGAAGAGGATAGGGATCTCAGATAGTTATCCGATTTAGTTTAGGAAAATCTAGGCAAGGACGCAAGCCCCCATCTTTCTTCTTCACAAATAAGAACCCTGCAGCCATGGGTGAAGAAGAGGGTCCCATATGTCCTTTAGCCAGACTCTCGGAAATATAGTGCTTCATGGCTTGTCTTTCAGGGCCAGAAAGATTATATAACCTTGTTTGGGTAACTTTGCTCCATTGGCTCCTCAACCAAGCACATACACCAAATGTCTGAACCTGCGGTTCCTCTCGTACTGAGCAGGAGACAACAACAGGAGTGAACCGGAGATCCAACAGCTCCAGATCCAACATATTCACAGCAACTCCAACTCCTCCAAAGGTCAGAATAGAAGATCTGGAAAGAAGGTCTATATCTGGCAACAAGGGAAGCAAAAATTTTGAATATTTAGTAGCTGGGAGTGGCTGACAGAGAACAGCTGAAAGGAAAAGCTACAGATTCCTAAATGGGACAAAAAGGATGGCAAACCTAAGCAGGAAAACCTGGACCGGAATCCATTCCCACCCCTAGGTCATGGAGAGATCTCTTGAAACCGAGTGAGTAGCCACCGACTGCGACCTTCTGACCCCAGGCACAACAGGGTCAGAAAAAGGTCATGACACCCTTGTGACAGGCTGAGGATTAACACAATGGGACCTGCCCTCCGATGGCCCAACAGATTTACCATTATTTACAAAAACAGCAGGACATGGAGCTAGTTCAATTGGTGTACCTCTCAAATCAGCAAAGCAGTTAATAATATTGTATTCACAAACTAATGTCAAACTCTCATGTCCTCCTTCAGCTGTGATCTGGTAAGCCGTTCTAGTAAGAACTATCTTGCTGCTATATTCATCTAGGATTGACGTCTTCTATACACTGCTACAACCCACTAGTCAGTTGACAGGGGGTAGTTGTTTCGCCTTTTCGAGTTTTTTTTCTGTTTGTGGATATACCTAGATTGGTAAACCAGGGTGCAAGAAACAGAAAGACTGGTTTGGATCTGATTAAAACCAAAGCTTTCCTTCTTTAATTTACAGTATACTCACAAGTAGGGATGAGCGAACTCGAACTGTATAGTTCGGGTTCGTACCGAATTTTGGGGTGTCCGTGACACGGACCCGAACCCGGACATTTTCGTAAAAGTCCGGGTTCGGGTTCGGTGTTCGTCGCTTTCTTCGCGCTTTTGTGACGCTTTCTTGGCGCTTTTTGAAAGGCTGCAAAGCAGCCAATCAACAAGCGTCATACTACTTGCCCCAAGAGGCCATCACAGCCATGCCTACTATTGGCATGGCTGTGATTGGCCAGAGCACCATGTGACCCAGCCTCTATTTAAGCTGGAGTCACATAGCGCCGCCCGTCACTCTGCTCTGATTAGCGTAGGGAGAGGTTGCGGCTGCGACAGTAGGGCGAGATTAGGCAGATTAACTCCTCCAAAGGACTTGATTAACTGATCGATCTGCAGCTGTGGATCATTGAGCTGCTGATCCTCAATTGCTCACTGTTTTTAGGCTGCCCAGACCGTTTGTCAGTCACATTTTTCTGGGGTGATCGGCGGCCATTTTGTGTCTTGTGGTGCGCCAGCACAAGCTGCGACCAAGTGCATTTAACCCTCAATGGTGTGGTTGTTTTTTGGCTAAAGCCTACATCAGGGTGAAGCTGTCACACCAAGTGCATTTAACCAGCAATAGTCTGTTCATTTTTTGGCCATATACAAAATCAGGGGCAAGCTGCGCCTGTCACCAAGTGCATTTAACCCTCAATGGTGTGGTTGTTTTTTGGCTAAAGCCTACATCAGGGTGAAGCTGTCACACCAAGTGCATTTAACCAGCAATAGTCTGTTCATTTTTTGGCCATATACTAAATCAGGGGCAAGCTGCGCCTGTCACCAAGTGCATTTAACCCTCAATGGTGTGGTTGTTTTTTGGCTAAAGCCTACATCAGGGTGAAGCTGTCACACCAAGTGCATTTAACCAGCAATAGTCTGTTTATTTTTTGGCCATATCCCAGTCTAATTCTGTCACTAAATCCATACCGGTCACCCAGCGCCTAAATACTAGGCCTCAAATTTATATCCCGCTAAATCTGTCCTTAGTGCTGTAGCTGGGCGAGTTATTTAGTGTCCGTTCAAGCACATTTCTTGTTCTGGGTTGAAATACAATTCCCAATTTAGCAATTTCATAATTTAGTGGTTTCTGCTATATCAGAGCTATTTGAAATCTATCCCTAAAAGGGTATATAATATTCAAGGTGCACATTGGGTCATTCAGAATAACTTCACACACACCCGCTACTGTGTATTTCCAAGTCTAATTCTGGCACTAAACCCATACCTGTCACCCAGCGCCTAAATACTAGGCCTCAAATTTATATCCCGCTAAATCTGTCCTTAGTGCTGTAGCTGGGCGAGTTATTTAGTGTCCGTTCAAGCACATTTCTTGTTCTGGGTTGAAATACAATTCCCAATTTAGCAATTTCATAATTTAGTGGTTTCTGCTATATCAGAGCTATTTGAAATCTATCCCTAAAAGGGTATATAATATTCAAGGTGCACATTGGGTCATTCAGAATAACTTCACACACACCCGCTACTGTGTATTTCCAAGTCTAATTCTGGCACTCAACCCATACCTGTCACCCAGCGCCTAAATACTAGGCCTCAAATTTATATCCCGCTAAATCTGTCCCTAGTGCTGTAGCTGGGCGAGTTATTTAGTGTCCGTTCAAGCACATTTCTTGTTCTGGGTTGAAATACAATTCCCAATTTAGCAATTTCATAATTTAGTGGTTTCTGCTATATCAGAGCTATTTGAAATCTATCCCTAAAAGGGTATATAATATTCAAGGTGCACATAGGGTCATTCAGAATAACTTCACACACCCGCTACTGTGCATTTCCAAATCTAATTCTGTCACTAAACCCATACCTGTCACCCAGCGCCTAAATACTAGGCCTCAAATTTATATCCCGCTAAATCTCTCGTTACCGCTGTCCTGTTGTGGCTGGGAAAGTTATTTAGTGTCCGTCAAAGCACATTTTTTGTTCTGGGTTGAAATACAATTCCCAATTTAGCAATTTCATAATTTAGTCGTTTCTGCTATATCAGAGCTATTTGAAATCTATCCCTAAAAGGGTAGATCATATTGAAGGTGCACATAGGGTCATTCAGAATAACTTCACACACACGCTTCTGTGCATTTCCAAGTCTAATTCTGTCACTAAATCCATACCGGTCACCCAGCGCCTAAATACTAGGCCTCAAATTTATATCCCGCTGAATTTGAATACAATACATTGGGCCAAATAATATATTTGTTGTTGTGGTGAACCATAACAATGAGAAAAACATCTAGTAAGGGACGCGGACGTGGACATGGTCGTGGTGGTGTTAGTGGACCCTCTGGTGCTGGGAGAGGACGTGGCCGTTCTGCCACATCCACACGTCCTAGTGTACCAACTACCTCAGGTCCCAGTAGCCGCCAGAATTTACAGCGATATATGGTGGGGCCCAATGCCGTTCTAAGGATGGTAAGGCCTGAGCAGGTACAGGCATTAGTCAATTGGGTGGCCGACAGTGGATCCAGCACGTTCACATTATCTCCCACCCAGTCTTCTGCAGAAAGCGCACAGATGGCGCCTGAAAACCAACCCCATCAGTCTGTCACATCACCCCCATGCATACCAGGGAAACTGTCTCAGCCTCAAGTTATGCAGCAGTCTCTTATGCTGTTTGAAGACTCCGCTGGCAGGGTTTCCCAAGGGCATCCACCTAGCCCTTCCCCAGCGGTGAAAGACATAGAATGCACTGACGCACAACCACTTATGTTTCCTGATGATGAGGACATGGGAATACCACCTCAGCATGTCTCTGATGATGACGAAACACAGGTGCCAACTGCTGCGTCTTTCTGCAGTGTGCAGACTGAACAGGAGGTCAGGGATCAAGACTGGGTGGAAGACGATGCAGGGGACGATGAGGTCCTAGACCCCACATGGAATGAAGGTCGTGCCACTGACTTTCACAGTTCGGAGGAAGAGGCAGTGGTGAGACCGAGCCAACAGCGTAGCAAAAGAGGGAGCAGTGGGCAAAAGCAGAACACCCGCCGCCAAGAGACTCCGCCTGCTACTGACCGCCGCCATCTGGGACCGAGCACCCCAAAGGCAGCTTCAAGGAGTTCCCTGGCATGGCACTTCTTCAAACAATGTGCTGACGACAAGACCCGAGTGGTTTGCACGCTGTGCCATCAGAGCCTGAAGCGAGGCATTAACGTTCTGAACCTGAGCACAACCTGCATGACCAGGCACCTGCATGCAAAGCATGAACTGCAGTGGAGTAAACACCTTAAAACCAAGGAAGTCACTCAGGCTCCCCCTGCTACCTCTTCTGCTGCTGCCGCCTCGGCCTATTCTGCTGCTGCCGCCTCGGCCTCTTCCTCCGCCTCTGGAGGAACGTTGGCACCTGCCGCCCAGCAAACAGGGGATGTACCACCAACACCACCACCACCACCTCCGTCACCAAGCGTCTCAACCATGTCACACGCCAGCGTTCAGCTCTCCATCTCACAAACATTTGATAGAAAGCGTAAATTCCCACCTAGCCACCCTCGATCCCTGGCCCTGAATGCCAGCATTTCTAAACTACTGGCCTATGAAATGCTGTCATTTAGGCTGGTGGACACAGACAGCTTCAAACAGCTCATGTCGCTTGCTGTCCCACAGTATGTTGTTCCCAGCCGGCACTACTTCTCCAAGAGAGCCGTGCCTTCCCTGCACAACCAAGTATCCGATAAAATCAAGTGTGCACTGCGCAACGCCATCTGTGGCAAGGTCCACCTAACCACAGATACGTGGACCAGTAAGCACGGCCAGGGACGCTATATCTCCCTAACTGCACACTGGGTAAATGTAGTGGCAGCTGGGCCCCAGGCGGAGAGCTGTTTGGCGCACGTCCTTCCGCCGCCAAGGATCGCAGGGCAACATTCTTTGCCTCCTGTTGCCACCTCCTCCTTCTCGGCTTCCTCCTCCTCTTCTTCCACCTGCTCATCCAGTCAGCCACACACCTTCACCACCAACTTCAGCACAGCCCGGGGTAAACGTCAGCAGGCCATTCTGAAACTCATATGTTTGGGGGACAGGCCCCACACCGCACAGGAGTTGTGGCGGGGTATAGAACAACAGACCGACGAGTGGTTGCTGCCGGTGAGCCTCAAGCCCGGCCTGGTGGTGTGTGATAATGGGCGAAATCTCGTTGCAGCTCTGGGACTAGCCAATTTGACGCACATCCCTTGCTTGGCGCATGTGCTGAATTTGGTGGTGCAGAAGTTCATTCACAACTACCCCGACATGTCAGAGCTGCTGCATAAAGTGCGGGCCGTCTGTTCGCGCTTCCGGCGTTCACATCCTGCTGCTGCTCGCCTGTCTGCGCTACAGCGTAACTTCGGCCTTCCCGCTCACCGCCTCATATGCGACGTGCCCACCAGGTGGAACTCCACCTTGCACATGCTGGACAGACTGTGCGAGCAGCAGCAGGCCATAGTGGAGTTTCAGCTGCAGCACGCACGGGTCAGTCGCACTACAGAACAGCACCACTTCACCACCAATGACTGGGCCTCCATGCGAGACCTGTGTGCCCTGTTGCGCTGTTTCGAGTACTCCACCAACATGGCCAGTGGCGATGACACCGTTATCAGCGTTACAATACCACTTCTATGTCTCCTTGAGAAAACACTTAGGGCGATGATGGAAGAGGAGGTGGCCCAGGAGGAGGAGGAGGAGGAGGAAGAGGGGTCATTTTTAGCACTTTCAGGCCAGTCTCTTCGAAGTGACTCAGAGGGAGGTTTTTGGCAACAGCAGAGGCCAGGTACAAATGTGGCCAGCCAGGGCCCACTACTGGAGGACGAGGAGGACGAGGATGAGGAGGAGGTGGAGGAGGATGAGGATGAAGCATGGTCACAGCGGGGTGGCACCCAACGCAGCTCGGGTCCATCACTGGTGCGTGGCTGGGGGGAAAGGCAGGACGATGACGATACGCCTCCCACAGAGGACAGCTTGTCCTTACCCCTGGGCAGCCTGGCACACATGAGCGACTACATGCTGCAGTGCCTGCGCAACGACAGCAGAGTTGCCCACATTTTAACCTGTGCGGACTACTGGGTTGCCACCCTGCTGGATCCACGCTACAAAGACAATGTGCCCACCTTACTTCCTGCACTGGAGCGTGATAGGAAGATGCGCGAGTACAAGCGCACGTTGGTAGACGCGCTACTGAGAGCATTCCCAAATGTCACAGGGGAACAAGTGGAAGCCCAAGGCCAAGGCAGAGGAGGAGCAAGAGGTCGCCAAGGCAGCTGTGTCACGGCCAGCTCCTCTGAGGGCAGGGTTAGCATGGCAGAGATGTGGAAAACTTTTGTCAACACGCCACAGCTAACTGCACCACCACCTGATACGCAACGTGTTAGCAGGAGGCAACATTTCACTAACATGGTGGAACAGTACGTGTGCACACCCCTCCACGTACTGACTGATGGTTCGGCCCCATTCAACTTCTGGGTCTCTAAATTGTCCACGTGGCCAGAGCTAGCCTTTTATGCCTTGGAGGTGCTGGCCTGCCCGGCGGCCAGCGTTTTGTCTGAACGTGTATTCAGCACGGCAGGGGGCGTCATTACAGACAAACGCAGCCGCCTGTCTACAGCCAATGTGGACAAGCTGACGTTCATAAAAATGAACCAGGCATGGATCCCACAGGATCTGTCCGTCCCTTGTCCAGATTAGACATTAACTACCTCCCCTTAACCATATATTATTGGACTCCAGGGCACTTCCTCATTCAATCCTATTTTTATTTTCATTTTACCATTATATTGCGAGGCTACCCAAAGTTGAATGAACCTCTCCTGTGTCTGGGTGCCGGGGCCTAAATATATGCCAATGGACTGTCCCAATGTTGGGTGACGTGAAGCCTGATTCTCTGCTATGACATGCAGACTGATTCTCTGCTGACATGAAGCCAGATTCTCTGTTACGGGACCTCTCTCCTCTGCCTGGGTGCTGGGCCTAAATTTATGACAATGGACTGTTGCAGTGGTGGCTGACGTGAAGCCTCATTCTCTGCTATGACATGCAGACTGATTCTCTGCTGACATGAAGCCAGATTGTCTGTTACGGGACCTCTCTCCTCTGCCTGTGTGTGTGCTGGGCCTAAATATATGCCAATGGACTGTCCCAATGTTGGGTGACGTGAAGCCTGATTCTCTGCTATGACATGCAGAATGATTCTCTGCTGACATGAAGCCAGATTGTCTGTTACGGGACCTCCCTCCTCTGCCTGTGTGCTGGGCCTAAATATATGCCAATGGACTGTTGCAGTGGTGGCTGACGTGAAGCCTCATTCTCTGCTATGACATGCAGACTGATTCTCTGCTGACATGAAGCCAGATTCTCTGTTACGGGACCTCCCTCCTCTGCCTGGGTGCTGGGCCTAAATATATGCCAATGGACTGTTCCAGTGTTGGCTGACGTGAAGCCTCATTCTCTGCTATGACATGCAGACTAATTCTCTGCTGACATGAAGCCAGATTCTCTGTTACGGGACCTCTCTCCTCTGCCTGGGTGCTGGGCCTAAATTTATGAAAATGGACTCTTACAGTGGTGGGTGACGTGAAGCCAGATTCTCTGCTATGGGACCTCTCTCCAATTGATTTTGGTTAATTTTTATTTATTTAATTTTTATTTTAATTCATTTCCCTATCCACATTTGTTTGCAGGGGATTTACCTACATGTTGCTGCCTTTTGCAGCCCTCTAGCTCTTTCCTGGGCTGTTTTACAGCCTTTTTAGTGCCGAAAAGTTCGGGTCCCCATTGACTTCAATGGGGTTCGGGTTCGGGACGAAGTTCGGATCGGGTTCGGATCCCGAACCCGAACATTTCCGGGATGTTCGGCCGAACTTCTCGAACCCGAACATCCAGGTGTTCGCTCAACTCTACTCACAAGATAAAAATATAAAACAAGCATTTCATAAAATCACAGACGAGATCATCTCCTGCCCGACCGCTTTCCCCTACACGGCTTTCTCAAATGCTCATCATTCAACTTCGAGAAGAAAAATCAATCCTGTTGTCTTTCTTTTTAACACATTGGCCCCAGAAGGGTTAAATGTCAAACTTAATATTACATGCTTCATCTAGTTTTAGATAAGGGTTAACATGTGATTGAGAAGTTAAATGCGGAGCCCCTGAGAAACCCACATAGATGAAACATAGTCGGCAGTAGACAATCTCGTCTGTGATTTTATGAAATGCCTGTTTTACCTTTTTATCTTGTGGGTATAAATTAATAAAGAGAAGCTTTCATTTTGAACCCACCTAATTTTTCTGTTTTCTTGTACCCTGGTTTACCAGTCTAGGAATATACACAAACAGGAGAAAACCTGAGGAAGGGAAACAACTACCCCCATCAGCTGACTAGTGGGTTGTAGTAGTGGATAGAGGATATCAATCCTAGACGGACACAGCTGTAAAATAATTCCTGGAAGAATGTCTTATCAGATAACAGCTGAAGGAGGGCATGAGAGACATTGGCGTGGTGAGATACAATATTATGGACTGCTGTGGGGATTTGAGAGATACCAATGTGAACTAGCTCCAAGCCCTGCTGCTTTAATGAATTTAAGTTGTAACTGATCAAAAGATTTAAAGGGACTTGTTTTCAAAGCTTTTATATAGGGGCAAATCCCTTCTGCATTTATATGTATATTGCATATTTACTATGATTTACATATTTACATAGATTCGAATGTCTAGTGCACAGACTGCCTGGACATTTTTGACTTTTAATAAATTTGGCGCATTCTGCACCAATCCTCCTTATGTTAACTTCATTCTTAGTATAAATGCCCCAGCGTTCCCAAGATAACATTGGTCTGCAGACTACAAAAAATGCTAAGTGCTGTCATGGTGGCACAAAAACTGTTCCTATACTGTAACTTCAACCGCTTAAAACGGCAAGAAGGAAATATTAAAGGGGTATTCCCATCACAATTATCACTGTTTAATCTGTTTATAATGTGACAGTGATCACTTTTGTAAATATAATTTATTAGCCAATTCCCACCCTTCTTCATAAAATTCATCCCCATCTACCTCATTGTTGTTATTCAGCTTTCCCTAGTTACGGCCACATCTCTCCTGCTGAATGCAGGGGCCGCGCATGCGCAGATGATCCTTAGAGATCCAGTAGCCGGCCTCCCATTCATGGATGCGCACGGGCGGCCGCGCATGCACTGATTATTATTCTTTTAGCCACGTCTACAATAGAGCCGCGCATGTGCGGTTCCATTTTAGACACGGCACAAAGGAATAATGATCAGCGCGTGCGCGGCTGCCCGAAAACTTCGGAGACAGAAGTGTAGAAAGAGGACGTGCCAGAGAAGTTTTGGAGGACCAGGCTAACTTCAAATTAGGTGAGTATCATTTTTATATGAATAAATGCACCTCCAATTCCACCAACGATCTTACAATATAGGACAATAAAGGAATTCAGGAGATGACATTATTGAATGGAGGGACGCAGAGGGGATGCCATTATTGAATGGATGGACACAGAGGGGCCATTATTATTGATTGGAGTGAAACACAGGGGACAATATTATTGAATGGAGTGACACAGAGGGGGTGACATTCAGAAGTGGAGGGATACAGGGGAGGGCATTACTGTAGGGACGCAGAGGGGACAACATTACTGAATGGAGTGACACAGAGGAGATGACATTATTGAATGGAGGGACGCAGAGGGGATGACATTATTGAATGGAGGGACGCAGAGGGGATGACATTATTGAATGGAGGGACGCAGAGGGGATGACATTACTGAATGGAGTGACACAGAGGGGATGACATTATTGAATGGAGTGACACAGAGGGGATGACATTATTGAATGGAGGGACGCAGAGGGGATGACATTATTGAATGGAGGGACGCAGAGGGGATGACATTATTGAATGGAGGGACGCAGAGGGGATGACATTATTGAATGGAGGGACACAGAGGGGATGACATTATTGAATGGAGGGACACAGAGGGGATGACATTATTGAATGGAGGGACACAGAGGGGATGACATTATTGAGTGGAGGGACACAGAGGGGATGACATTATTGAATGGAGGGACGCAGAGGGGATGACATTATTGAATGGAGGGACGCAGAGGGGATGACATTATTGAATGGAGTGACACAGAGGGGATGACATTATTGAATGGAGGGACGCAGAGGGGATGACATTATTGAATGGAGGGACACAGAGGGGATGACATTATTGAATAGAGGGACACAGAGGGGATGACATTATTGAATGGAGGGACACAGAGGGGATGACATTATTGAATGGAGGGACACAGAGAGGATGACATTATTGAGTGGAGGGACACAGAGGGGATGACATTATTGAATGGAGTGACACAGAGGGGATGACATTATTAAATGGAGGGACGCAGAGGGGATGACATTATTGAATGGAGGGACACAGAGGGGATGACATTATTAAATGGAGGGACGCAGAGGGGATGACATTATTGAATGGAGGGACACAGAGGGGACAACATTACTCAATGGAGTGACACAGAGGGGATGACATTATTGAATGGAGGGACACAGAGGGGACAACATTACTCAATGGAGTGACACAGAGGGGATGACATTATTGAACGGAGGGACGCAGATGGGATGACATTATTGAATGGAGGGACACAGAGGGGACAACATTACTCAATGGAGTGACACAGAGGGGATGACCTTATTGAATGGAGGGACACAGAGGGGATGACATTATTGAATGGAGGGACACAGAGGGGACAACATTACGGAATGGAGTGACACAGAGGAGATTACATTATTGAATGGAGGGACACAGAGGGGACAACATTACTGAATGGAGTGACACAGAGGGGATGACATTATTGAATGGATGGACACAGAGGGGATGACATTCTGAAGTGTAGGGACACAGAGGGGACAACATTACTGAATGGAGTGACACAGAGGGGATGACATTATTGAATGGATGGACACAGAGGGGATGACATTCTGAAGTGGAGGGACACAGTGGATGCCATTGTGGAATGTAAAGCAGTTCAACCTCAGTGGTCAGTTCTGGTGGGAGAAAGAAATAGACAGGTGTAGCAAAGCTGTATATGAGACGGTTCAGACACTGTGCTAGTGGGTAGTGGAAGACAGATGTAGCAGAGCTATATATGAAGTGATTCAAACACAGTGCTGTTATTGTGGAGTGAAAGTCAGATGTAGCAGAGCAGTATAAAGAGTGGTTCAGAGAAGACAGGTGTAGCAGAGCTGTATATTAAGCTGTTCTGCATCAGTGCTGGTGGGAGAGAAACATGGACAGATGTAGCAGAGCTGTATATAAAGCTGTTCAGCCTCAGTGCTGGTGGGAGAGAGAAATAGACAGATATATCAGAGCTGTATATTAAGCTGTTCTGCCTCAGTGCTGTTGTGAGAGAAACATAGACAGATGTAGCAGAGCTATATATAAAGCTGTTCAGCCTCAGTGCTGGTGGGAGATAGAAATAGACAGATGAAGCAGGCTGTATATGAAGATGGTCAAACACAGTGCTAGTGGGGGAGTGGAAGACAGATGTAGCAGAGCTATATATAAAGCTGGTCAGCCTCAGTGCTGGTGGGAGATAGAAATTGACAGATGAAGCAGAGCTGTATATGAAGCTATTCAAACACAGTGCTAGTGGGGGAGTGGAATAAAGATGTAGCAGAGCTGTATAGGAAGCCATTCAGCCAAATTGATGTTAAGGGACTGGTGAAGACAGATGTAGCAGAGCTGTATATGCATCTATACAGATACATGGTCTAAGGTTTAAACAACTGTATTTCAGGTGTAATGGAAGCAAATCAGCATCAGTGCCAGTTGGTGGGGGTTGGTCATGTTTTATGGGAGTCAAAAGCAAAGATTATAAGTCAACTAGCTAACATGCTTTTGGGCTAATGTATAATATGGAATTATTGTTTTTGCTGCACAGAATAGGTTTGTTAAAGATAAGCATGAGATTTTGTGTGTAAAACTGTATTAGATGGCAGGACAGCCACATGTTACTGTCTGATCTCAATGCACATGGCTCTCTGAGTGATGATTCCCCAGCAGGGGGAATGGGCTTCACAGACACTGCAGGCTCCCAGACTGATGACTCATACTATCCACTTTAGAAGCAAATCTTGAAACTTTTCGGAAAATTTCAAAAACCACATTTTCAGGACCATTTCAGGTGTCAGAGTGGTTCTATCAAGGTAGAGATTGAGTAATTATTTTCGGCCGAGAAATACACAGACAGATGCAATGGATATGTCTGAGGAGATCTGATTAGACCGCCCATAAGGACTTTATTTTATACACATCTCATTATAGGAGTTACAAGATGAGTTAAGATGTTTACAGTACTATAATTGGTCAATACAAGTTATATAATCACACGTGATACATATTGGCAATGAAGAGTTTTACATAATAGGGTAATATTTCAATATGACAAGGTTCAACATTTAAAAGGTCACGTTCCCATGACTGGTTTGGATGCATCTTGATGCTGGCTCATCAATATCCACAGTTCCTGGAATTTCAAGCACATTGTCAAAAGGCCTATTTTATAATTATCCAACAAAAAGAGTTGCACAATAGCCTACAAAAATCTCCCTAATACTCCCATCTTCCTCTGGTTATTTTGAGAGGTCATACTCCCCCTTCTCTTCACAGACTGCTGTCTCCACTTATGTTCAGATGACCTTAGTCTCAGTAAATGTGCTCAGTGGAATATATGATAAAGGTTACATTCTTCTTAATCATCACTATTATGAGTATATAGAATATACATACATTTAATATAAGATGGATATACCTTAAGCAACACCTTACCATTACTCTCACACAGGTCTGAAGTCACTTTGTGAGGCTTACAAAATAGAAACCATCCAAAAATGACCCCATTTTACAAACTACACCCCTCAACAAGGTATTCAAAACTGATTTTCTAACTTTTTTAACCTTTAGGTGTTCCACAAGAATTAATGGTAAATAGAGATAACATTTTGAAATTTCACTTTTTGGGCAGATTTTCCATTTCAATCAATGTTGTCCAGTTACAAAGCAAGGGTTAACAGCAAAACAAAGCTCAATATTTATGGCCCTGATTCTGTAGTTTACAGAAACACCACAAATGTGGTCGTAAACTTCTGTACAGGCACACGGCAGGGCGCAGAAGGAAAGGAATGCCATACGGTTTTTGAAAGGCAGATTTTGCTGAACTGGTTTTTTGACACCATGTCCCATTTGAAGCCCCCTAGAGTAGAAACTCCAAAAAAGTGACCCTATTTTAGAAACTACACCCCTCAAGGTATACAAAACAGATTTTACAAACTTTGTTAACCCTTTATGTGTTCCACAAGAATTAATGGAAAATAAAGATGAAATTTCAGAATTTCACTTTTTAGGCAGATTTTCCATTTTTTTCAATTTTTTCCAGTTACAAAGCAAGGGTAAACAGACAAACAAAACTCAATATTTATGGCCCTGATTCTGTGGTTTACAGAAACACCCCATATATGGTCATAAACTGCTGTACGGGCACACGGCAGGGCGCAGAAGTAAAGGAATGCCGTACGGTTTTTAGAAGGCAGATTTTGCTGGACTGGTTTTTTGACACCATGTCCCATTTGAAGCCCCCCTGATGCACCCCTAGAGTAGAAACTCCCAAAAAGTGACCCCATTTACAACATTCATCTGGCAGGTTAGATCATGTGGTATTTTTATAGAGCAAGGTTGTCTCTGATGCGACAATACCAAATATGACTACTTTTTTTGGTTGTTTGTTTCAGTTTTAAATAACAAAGCATTTTATTAAAAAGATTTTTTAGTGTCTCCACATTCTAAAAGCCGTAGTTTTATTTATTTTTTGGGCGACTGTCTTGTGTAGGGGTTAATTTTTGGCGGGATGAGATGACTGTTTGATTGGTACTATTATAGTGTGCATATGACTTTTAATCTCTTGCTATTACACTTTTTGTGATGTAAGGTGACAAAAAATTGCCTTTTTTACACCGTCTTTCATTGTATATTTGTTTTACGGCGTTCATCTGAGGGGTTAGGTCATGTGATATTTTTATAGAGCAGGTTATTACAGATACCTAATATGTCTACTTTTTTAATGTAAGTTTTAAACAATTTCATTTTTGAAACAAAAAAAAACATGTTTTAGTGTCTCCATAGTCTGTGAGCCATAGTTTTTTCAGTTTTTGGGCAATTATCTTAGGTAGGGTATGATTTTTGTGGGATGAGATGACGGTTTGTTTGGCACTATTTTGGGCGCGTATTACTTTTTGATCGCTTGCTATTACACCATTTGTGATGTAAGGTGACAAAAAATGGCTTTTTTTACACCGTTTTTATTTAATTTTTTTACGGTGTTCACCTGAGGGGTTAGGTCATGTGATATTTTTATAGAGCAGGTTCTTACGGACGCAGTTATACTTAATATGTCAACTTTTTTATTTATGTAAGTTTTACACGATGATTTCATTTTTTAAACAAAAAAATCATGTTTTAGTGTCTCCATAGTCTGAGAGCCATAGTTCTTTCAGTTTTTGGGCAATTATCTTAGGTAAGGTATGATTTTTGCGGGATAAGATGATGGTTTGATTGGCACTATTTTGGGGAGTGTATGACTTTTTGATCGCTTTCTATTACATCATTTCTGATGTAAGGTGACAAAAAATTGCTTTTTTTTTACACCGTTTTTATTGAAGGGGTTAGGTCATGTGATATTTTTATAGAGCAGGTTATTAAGGACGCGGTGATACCTAATATGTCTACTTTTTTTATTTATGTAAGTTTTACACAATGATTTCATTTTTGAAACAAAAAAATCTTTTTTTAGTGTCTCCATATTCTGAGTCATAGTTTTTTTAAATTTATTGGCCATTGTCTTAGTTAGGGGCTCATTTTTTGCGGGATGAGGTGACGGTTAGATTGGTACAATTTTGTCCGGCATACTCCTTTTTGGTCGCTTGGTGTTGTACTTTTAGTGATGTAAGGTGACAAAAAATTGTTTATTTAGCACAGTTTTTATTTTTATTAGTTTTACAGTGTTCATCTGAGGGGTTAGGTCATGTGATATGTTTATAGAGCCGGTCGATGCGGCGATGCCTAATAGGTCTACTTTTCTTTTTTTTACTATTTAAAAAAAAATATATATACTTTATTTGGGGAAAATTATGTTTTTTTTACTTGAAACTTACATTTTTGGGGGGGGACTTTATTTTTTCAACTTTTTTTTCACTTTATTTTTGTCCCACTTTGGGACTTCAACTTTTGGGGGTTTGATCCCCTTTACAATGCATTCCAATACTTATGCATTGGAATGCATTGGCTGTATGAGTAATCCAGCTTCCTGCCTGTGAGATCCAGGAGGCTGGATCTCACAGGCTCTCCACTGAAAGGCAGCTCTGATGCCCATGGAAGGCATCGGGCTGCCTTCCATGCCATCGGGTCCCCGCCACAGCAGCACGGGGACCCGATGGCAGCTCCGATCCCCGCCTGACGTTGCACGTGCCGCGGTCAGCGCTGACCGCGATACATGAAGGGTTAATGCGCCGGCATCAGTGATTTCAGTGACTGCTGGACTCATGCCGCGGATCAGCTTCTGCACCCGCCCGATCCCCATGAAGTAAATGTACTTCACGGGTCTTTAAGTCCCGCAAAGAAATGATGTGCATGTACGTCATGGGTCCTTAAGGGGTTAAACAAGCCAGCACCTCATCTGCAGACAGCTGTTTCAGGTCGATTGCCCCTCATCAGTGCAGAGCAGAAAATACTGGCTTAACTGGGTAAGAGGCCTGAGTCCGGGTCAGGGGAAAACTAACTGTCCTTAGGGAGAGAGCACCTTAATCAGTGTGAGGAGACTTATAGGCCATACATGCTCCTCTGGAATTCTGGGAGGGAAGGGATGCAATATTATATATTACATTACAAGTGTTACAAGTGCAAATACAGCATTTCCGAATGCCCAGCCTAATGCAATGCCTACAGGATTATGGCTTTGCATATATACATAGCATTCTAGAAATGAATATGTGTGTTTTCAGCAGTAGATGTAAACTTGCTCCAGAAGAATAATGACTTAATACAGCTTCATTCTGGGAAACATACAAGAGCATTTATGGTTTTCATATATTTAGAAGAGATAGGAACAGTCTACCAGTGTAGTTTTTATTTTTTCTAAAGAAGCAGACAGGTTTCCATTAACCTTTATTGGCTCCATGTATTATGTATGCTTTTTATAAAGTTCCTTAATGATAAGCATTTCATATTGCCATTTCTGAATTTGTTTCTTGGTTGCTAGGCAAGACTGCCTGATAATAATGCTTCCCTCGTATTTGTAGCAGCTTTTTTAATATAACAACATAATGGATTATTACAGACATTATTACAGTGCATTTTCATGGTAGTTTTAAAGGGGTTGTCAGAATTAGAAAAAGATGGCTGCTTCCCCCCCCCCCCCCCCAAAAAAAAAAAAAAAAAAAAGGAGCACCACACCAGTCCCCACAGTTCATAAATTTGCACAGTGCAAATTTAAAGCAGTTGTCTCAATTCCAGAAATGGCATTTATTATGTAGAGAAAGTTAATACAAGGCACTAATGTATTGTGATTGTCTACCGTATTTTTTCGCCCTATAAGACGAACCGGCCCTGAAGACGCTCCTAGGTTTTTGAGGAGGAAAATAAGAAAATAAAAATATTTAACCAAAAAGGTGTGCTTTTGGTGGGTTTTGAACTAATGGTGGTCTGTGCATGACACTACTATGGGGATCTGTGGATGGCACTGTTATGGGGGATCTGAGGGGGGCACTGTTATGGGGGGATCTGTGGATGGCACTGTTATGGGGGATCTGTGGATGGCACTGTTATGGGGGATCTGAGGGGGGCACTGTTATGGGGGTGCTCTGTGGATGGCACTGTTATGGGGGGTGATCTGTGGATGGCACTGTTATGGGGGGTGATCTGTGGATGGCACCGTTATGGGGGGTGATCTGTGGGAGGCACTGTTATGGGGGGGGGGGAGATCTGTGGATGGCACTGTTATGGGGGGATCTGTGGATGGCACTGTTATGGGGGTGATCTGTGGATGGCACTGTTATGGGGGTGATCTGTGGATGGCACTGTTATGGGGGAGATCTGTGGATGGCACTGTTATGAGGGAGATCTGTGGATGGCACTGTTATGGGGGGGTGATCTGTGGATGGCACTGTTATGGAGGGGGATCTGTGGATGGCACTGTTATGGGGGGTGGATCTGTGGATGGCACTGCTATATATGTGTCACCCATAGATCCCCCACCCCATAACAGTGCCATCCACATATCCCCCACCCCATATTAGTGGCATTCACAGATCACCCCCCCCATAACAGTGCCATCCACAGATCACCCCCCATAACAGTGCCATCCATAGATCTCCCCCCATAACAGTGCCATCCACAGATATCCCCCCATAACAGTGCCATCCACATATCCCCCACCCCATAATAGTGCCATCCACATATGCCCTAATATACCTGTGGGAGGAGCCAGTGGCATGCAAATGCAGTGGGGCAGTGCGGTCACTGTACTCCGGCCCCACCGCTCACTCACTGCTTTATTGCCTAAACATTTTATAATAATAGCTTTCATTGAAATTCCGATCCCCAGCCTCAGGCAGGGGGCCAGACGTAACTCACTGACATCATGTGCCTGCGCCGCCTACTTTATGAATGAAGTAGGCGGCGCAGGCACGTGACATCAGTGACTTACGGCCTGCCCTGCTCTGCCTGCTACAGAACATTTAGTAAGTAGTACAAATGAGGCTAGGGATCGGAACTTCAATGAAAGCTATTATTATAAAATGTTTAGGCAATAAAGCAGTGAGTGAGCGGTGGGGCCGGAGTACAGTGACCGCACCGGCCCTGCCACATTTGCATGACACCATCCCCTCCTCCCTCCCTTGTCCAGCTGATACATCGCAGTCTGCGATGCTGCAGCATCGCAGACTGCGATGTAAAATGGCAGCATTCGCCCCCATAAAAGTGCATCTTATGGGGCGAAAATCACGGTATATTGTCTCCTTTGCTGGCTGGATTCATTTTTCCATCACAATATACACTGTTCTTTTACCATGGTTATGACCACCCTTCAATTCATCAGTGTGCAAGCACGGCCACTACTGATGGATTGCATGGTGTTCGTAACCATGGAAACAAGCAGTGTAAAAAAGAATCCACTCAGCAAAGGAGGCAATATGGGTAATAACAATACATTAGTAAGTGCCTTGTATGAACTTTCTCAACATGATAAATGCTATTGTAACACATTTTGAGCCCAGGTAAGCACATAGACAGTAGAGGATTGCCCCTTGCAAGAATTCAGTATATGCCCCCCTGCTCTCCAGTAGCTAATCATAGAGCAACATCACCTTTACTTTTTATAATGGAATGACATTTCAAATGTAAAGAATTTGAAATGTCATTCCATACAACACATTTCCAGAGTCCAGTGTCGACAGTGTCCACCACTCCATCCAACTCTTGGCATTGTGCTTGGTGATGTAAGGCTTGACTGCAGCTCCTCGGCCATGGAAACCCATGCCATGATGCTCTCGCCATGCACTTTTTGTGCTGAAGTTAATTGCATAGGAGGTTCGTAGTTCTGCAGTTATTGAGTCATCAGAGTGTTTGAGACTTTTATGTACTACTCCTCAACACCCGGTGACCATACTCTGTAACTTTATGTGGTCTCCACTTCATAGCTGAGTTGCTGTCGTTCCTATGCACTACCACTTTGCAATAATTGTTCAGTGAAAAACTTTCAGAGACTCTCTGTTGTATATTGTCAGTAAGGGTAAGTAAAGGTGTTGGGGCAAACAGCCTGAGAATATGTTTTCAAGTGAGAAACACTCCCATCTTAATCAATAATATCAATTAGGTGACCAGACATTAGTTTTGGACTAAATTAAAACATAGTGTTAAGAACAGAGAATAGTCTAAATCAAATACTTGTGATATAGCTGAGCCACAGTGAATCAAAGAGCAATGTCAGCTCTTAATAATTGTGCCATCATAGATGTCATAATGACAAGCCCTAGATAGCTGGATCAGTGCTAAGACCTAAAGCCAGATATGTTGGAGCACCCACCCTGATAAGGGTGATCCCTGATCTGGCCCTGGAACCTATTCCCTGGACCTCTCTATCTGACTCTTCCTGCTTCCTCCGATATGCTACAATGCCATATGTCTCCCTGAGGGGTCTCTTTTACTATAGAGGCAAAACGTGTCGGAGGAGGAAAAAGGCAGGGTCACATAAAGCGGTCCAGGTAATAGGTTCCAGTGTCATAGCAGGGGTTGCTCAGACTGCTTGCCTGCTGCCTTCTGATTGGCAATCACTCCTCACCTGAACAGTGCTGGCCAATCCATGAGAAGAAATTGACAAGTAGGAAGTGTCTTGGATAGGGATGAGCGAACTCGAACTGTATAGTTCGGGTTCGTACCGAATTTTGGGGTGTCCGTGACACGGACCCGAACCCGGACATTTTCGTAAAAGTCCGGGTTCGGGTTCGGTGTTCGTCGCTTTCTTGGCGCTTTTGTGACGCTTTCTTGGCGCTTTTTGAAAGGCTGCAAAGCAGCCAATCAACAAGCGTCATACTACTTGCCCCAAGAGGCTGTCACAGCCATGCCTACTATTGGCATGGCTGTGATTGGCCAGAGCACCATGTGACCCAGCCTCTATTTAAGCTGGAGTCACATAGCGCCGCCCGTCACTCTGCTCTGATTAGCGTAGGGAGAGGTTGCGGATGCGACAGTAGGGCGAGATTAGGCAGATTAACTCCTCCAAAGGACTTCACTTGATTAATCGATCGATCTGCAGCTGTGCATCATTGAGCTGCTGAAATTCAAATGCTCACTCACTGTTTTTAGGCTGCCCAGACCGTTTGTCAGTCACTTTTTTCTGGGGTGATCGGCGGCCATTTTGTGTCTTGTGCGGTGCTGCGACCAAGTGCATCCAAGCTGCGACCAAGTGCATTTAACCCTCAATGGTGTGGTTGTTTTTTGGCTAAAGCCTACATCAGGGTGAAGCTGTCACACCAAGTGCATTTAACCAGCAATAGTCTGTTCATTTTTTGGCCATATACAAAATCAGGGGCAAGCTGCGCCTGTCACCAAGTGCATTTAACCCTCAATGGTGTGGTTGTTTTTTGGCTAAAGCCTAGATCAGGGTGAAGCTGTCACACCAAGTGCATTTAACCAGCAATAGTCTGTTTATTTTTTGGCCATATACTACATCAGGGGCAAGCTGCGCCCGTCACCAAGTGCATTTAACCCTCAGTAGTGTGGTTCGTCAAGCTGTGACACCAAGTGCATTTAACCAGCAATAGTCTGTTCATTTTTTGGCCATATACTACATCAGGGGCAAGCTGCGCCCGTCACCAAGTGCATTTAACCCTCAGTAGTGTGGTTGGTCAAGCTATCACACCAAGTGCATTTAACCAGCAATAGTCTGTTCATTTTTTGGCCATATACTAAATCAGGGGCAAGCTGCGCCCATCACCAAGTGCATTTAACCAGCAATAGTCTGTTCATTTTTTGGCCATATACTACATCAGGGGCAAGCTGCGCCCGTCACCAAGTGCATTTAACCCTCAGTAGTGTGGTTGGTCAAGCTATCACACCAAGTGCATTTAACCAGCAATAGTCTGTTCATTTTTTGGCCATATACTAAATCAGGGGCAAGCTGCGCCCGTCACCAAGTGCATTTAACCAGCAATAGTCTGTTCATTTTTTGGCCATATACTACATCAGGGGCAAGCTGCGCCCGTCACCAAGTGCATTTAACCCTCAGTAGTGTGGTTCGTCAAGCTGTGACACCAAGTGCATTTAACCAGCAATAGTCTGTTCATTTTTTGGCCATATACTACATCAGGGGCAAGCTGCGCCCGTCACCAAGTGCATTTAACCAGCAATAGTGTGGTTATTTTTTGGCCATATCCCAGTCTAATTCTGTCACTAAATCCATACCGGTCACCCAGCGCCTAAATACTAGGCCTCAAATTTATATCCCGCTAAATCTCTCGTTACCGCTGTCCTGTTGTGGCTGGGAAAGTTATTTAGTGTCCGTCAAAGCACATTTTTTGTTCTGGGTTGAAGTACAATTCCCAATTTAGCAATTTCATAATTTAGTGGTTCCTGCTATATCAGAGCTATTTGAAATCTATCCCTAAAAGGGTATATAATATTCAAGGTGCACATAGGGTCATTCAGAATAACTTCACACACACGCTACTGTGCATTTCCAAGTCTAATTCTGTCGCTAAATCCATACCGGTCACCCAGCGCCTAAATACTAGGCCTCAAATTTATATCCCGCTAAATCTCTCGTTACCGCTGTACTGTTGTGGCTGGGAAAGTTATTTAGTGTCCGTCAAAGCACATTTTTTGTTCTGGGTTGAAGTACAATTCCCAATTTAGCAATTTCATAATTTAGTGGTTCCTGCTATATCAGAGCTATTTGAAATCTATCCCTAAAAGGGTATATAATATTCAAGGTGCACATAGGGTCATTCAGAATAACTTCACACACACGCTACTGTGCATTTCCAAGTCTAATTCTGTCACTAAATCCATACCGGTCACCCAGCGCCTAAATACTAGGCCTCAAATTTATATCCCGCTAAATCTCTCGTTACCGCTGTCCTGTTGTGGCTGGGAAAGTTATTTAGTGTCCGTCAAAGCACATTTTTTGTTCTGGGTTGAAATACAATTCCCAATTTAGCAATTTCATAATTTAGTGGTTTCTGCTATATCAGAGCTATTTGAAATCTATCCCTAAAAGGGTATATAATATTCAAGGTGCACATAGGGTCATTCAGAATAACTTCACACACACGCTACTGTGCATTTCCAAGTCTAATTCTGTTAGTAAATCCATACCGGTCACCCAGCGCCTAAATACTAGGCCTCAAATTTATATCCCGCTGAATTTGAATACAATACATTGGGCCAAATAATATTTTTGTTGTTGTGGTGAACCATAACAATGAGAAAAACATCTAGTAAGGGACGCGGACGTGGACATGGTCGTGGTGGTGTTAGTGGACCCTCTGGTGCTGGGAGAGGACGTGGCCGTTCTGCCACATCCACACGTCCTAGTGTACCAACTACCTCAGGTCCCAGTAGCCGCCAGAATTTACAGCGATATATGGTGGGGCCCAATGCCGTTCTAAGGATGGTAAGGCCTGAGCAGGTACAGGCATTAGTCAATTGGGTGGCCGACAGTGGATCCAGCACGTTCACATTATCTCCCACCCAGTCTTCTGCAGAAAGCGCACAGATGGCGCCTGAAAACCAACCCCATCAGTCTGTCACATCACCCCCATGCATACCAGGGAAACTGTCTCAGCCTCAAGTTATGCAGCAGTCTCTTATGCTGTTTGAAGACTCCGCTGGCAGGGTTTCCCAAGGGCATCCACCTAGCCCTTCCCCAGCGGTGAAAGATATAGAATGCACTGACGCACAACCACTTATGTTTCCTGATGATGAGGACATGGGAATACCACCTCAGCATGTCTCTGATGATGACGAAACACAGGTGCCAACTGCTGCGTCTTTCTGCAGTGTGCAGACTGAACAGGAGGTCAGGGATCAAGACTGGGTGGAAGACGATGCAGGGGATGATGAGGTCCTAGACCCCACATGGAATGAAGGTCGTGCCACTGACTTTCACAGTTCGGAGGAAGAGGCAGTGGTGAGACCGAGCCAACAGCGTAGCAAAAGAGGGAGCAGTGGGCAAAAGCAGAACACCCGCCGCCAAGAGACTCCGCCTGCTACTGCCCGCCGCCATCTGGGACCGAGCACCCCAAAGGCAGCTTCAAGGAGTTCCCTGGCATGGCACTTCTTCAAACAATGTGCTGACGACAAGACCCGAGTGGTTTGCACGCTGTGCCATCAGAGCCTTAAGCGAGGCATTAACGTTCTGAACCTGAGCACAACCTGCATGACCAGGCATTTGCATGCAAAGCATGAACTGCAGTGGAGTAAACACCTTAAAACCAAGGAAGTCACTCAGGCTCCCCCTGCTACCTCTTCTGCTGCTGCCGCCTCGGCCTCTTCTGCTGCTGCCGCCTCGGCCTCTTCCTCCGCCTCTGGAGGAACGTTGGCACCTGCCGCCCAGCAAACAGGGGATGTACCACCAACACCACCACCACCACCTCCGTCACCAAGCGTCTCAACCATGTCACACGGCAGCGTTCAGCTCTCCATCTCACAAACATTTGAGAGAAAGCGTAAATTCCCACCTAGCCACCCTCGATCCCTGGCCCTGAATGCCAGCATTTCTAAACTACTGGCCTATGAAATGCTGTCATTTAGGCTGGTGGACACAGACAGCTTCAAACAGCTCATGTCGCTTGCTGTCCCACAGTATGTTGTTCCCAGCCGCTACTACTTCTCCAAGAGAGCCGTGCCTTCCCTGCACAACCAAGTATCCGATAAAATCAAGTGTGCACTGCGCAACGCCATCTGTGGCAAGGTCCACCTAACCACAGATACGTGGACCAGTAAGCACGGCCAGGGACGCTATATCTCCCTAACTGCACACTGGGTAAATGTAGTGGCAGCTGGGCCCCAGGCGGAGAGCTGTTTGGCGCACGTCCTTCCGCCGCCAAGGATCGCAGGGCAACATTCTTTGCCTCCTGTTGCCACCTCCTCCTTCTCGGCTTCCTCCTCCTCTTCTTCCACCTGCTCATCCAGTCAGCCACACACCTTCACCACCAACTTCAGCACAGCCCGGGGTAAACGTCAGCAGGCCATTCTGAAACTCATATGTTTGGGGGACAGGCCCCACACCGCACAGGAGTTGTGGCGGGGTATAGAACAACAGACCGACGAGTGGTTGCTGCCGGTGAGCCTCAAGCCCGGCCTGGTGGTGTGCGATAATGGGCGAAATCTCGTTGCAGCTCTGGGACTAGCCAATTTGACGCACATCCCTTGCTTGGCGCATGTGCTGAATTTGGTGGTGCAGAAGTTCATTCACAACTACCCCGACATGTCAGAGCTGCTGCATAAAGTACGGGCCGTCTGTTCGCGCTTCCGGCGTTCACATCCTGCCGCTGCTCGCCTGTCTGCGCTACAGCGTAACTTCGGCCTTCCCGCTCACCGCCTCATATGCGACGTGCCCACCAGGTGGAACTCCACCTTGCACATGCTGGACAGACTGTGCGAGCAGCAGCAGGCCATAGTGGAGTTTCAGCTGCAGCACGCACGGGTCAGTCGCACTACAGAACAGCACCACTTCACCACCAATGACTGGGCCTCCATGCGAGACCTGTGTGCCCTGTTGCGCTGTTTCGAGTACTCCACCAACATGGCCAGTGGCGATGACGCCGTTATCATTGTTACAATACCACTTCTATGTCTCCTTGAGAAAACACTTAGGGCGATGATGCAAGAGGAGGTGGCCCAGGAGGAGGAGGAGGAGGAGGAGGAAGAGGGGTCATTTTTAGCACTTTCAGGCCAGTCTCTTCGAAGTGACTCAGAGGGAGGTTTTTGGCAACAGCAGAGGCCAGGTACAAATGTGGCCAGACAGGGCCCACTACTGGAGGACGAGGAGGACGAGGATGAGGAGGAGGTGGAGGAGGATGAGGATGAAGCATGGTCACAGCGGGGTGGCACCCAACGCAGCTCGGGTCCATCACTGGTGCGTGGCTGGGGGGAAAGGCAGGACGATGACGATACGCCTCCCACAGAGGACACCTTGTCCTTACCCCTGGGCAGCCTGGCACACATGAGCGACTACATGCTGCAGTGCCTGCGCAACGACAGCAGAGTTGCCCACATTTTAACCTGTGCGGACTACTGGGTTGCCACCCTGCTGGATCCACGCTACAAAGACAATGTGCCCACCTTACTTCCTGCACTGGAGCGTGATAGGAAGATGCGCGAGTACAAGCGCACGTTGGTAGACGCGCTACTGAGAGCATTCCCAAATGTCACAGGGGAACAAGTGGAAGCCCAAGGCCAAGGCAGAGGAGGAGCAAGAGGTCGCCAAGGCAGCTGTGTCAATGCCAGCTCCTTTGAGGGCAGGGTTAGCATGGCAGAGATGTGGAAAACTTTTGTCAACACGCCACAGCTAACTGCACCACCACCTGATATGCAACGTGTTAGCAGGAGGCAACATTTCACTAACATGGTGGAACAGTACGTGTGCACACCCCTCCACGTACTGACTGATGGTTCGGCCCCATTCAACTTCTGGGTCTCTAAATTGTCCACGTGGCCAGAGCTAGCCTTTTATGCCTTGGAGGTGCTGGCCTGCCCGGCGGCCAGCGTTTTGTCTGAACGTGTATTCAGCACGGCAGGGGGCGTCATTACAGACAAACGCAGCCGCCTGTCTACAGCCAATGTGGACAAGCTGACGTTCATAAAAATGAACCAGGCATGGATCCCACAGGATCTGTCCGTCCCTTGTCCAGATTAGACATTAACTACCTCCCCTTAACCATATATTATTGGACTCCAGGGCACTTCCTCATTCAATCCTATTTTTATTTTCATTTTACCATTATATTGCGAGGCTACCCAAAGTTGAATGAACCTCTCCTGTGTCTGGGTGCCGGGGCCTAAATATATGCCAATGGACTGTTCCAATGTTGGGTGACGTGAAGCCTGATTCTCTGCTATGACATGCAGAATGATTCTCTGCTGACATGAAGCCAGATTGTCTGTTACGGGACCTCTCTCCTCTGCCTGTGTGCTGGGCCTAAATATATGCCAATGGACTGTTGCAGTGGTGGCTGACGTGAAGCCTCATTCTCTGCTATGACATGCAGACTGATTCTCTGCTGACATGAAGCCAGATTCACTGTTACGGGACCTCTCTCCTCTGCCTGTGTGCTGGGCCTAAATATATGCCAATGGACTGTTGCAGTGGTGGCTGACGTGAAGCCTCATTCTCTGCTATGACATGCAGACTGATTCTCTGCTGACATGAAGCCAGATTCTCTGTTACGGGACCTCCCTCCTCTGCCTGGGTGCTGGGCCTAAATATATGCCAATGGACTGTTGCAGTGGTGGCTGACGTGAAGCCTCATTCTCTGCTATGACATGCAGACTGATTCTCTGCTGACATGAAGCCAGATTCTCTGTTACGGGACCTCTCTCCTCTGCCTGTGTGTGTGCTGGGCCTAAATATATGCCAATGGACTGTTGCAGTGGTGGCTGACGTGAAGCCTCATTCTCTGCTATGACATGCAGACTAATTCTCTGCTGACATGAAGACAGATTCTCTGTTACGGGACCTCTCTCCTCTGCCTGTGTGTGTGCTGGGCCTAAATATATGCCAATGGACTGTTGCAGTGGTGGCTGACGTGAAGCCTCATTCTCTGCTATGACATGCAGACTGATTCTCTGCTGACATGAAGCCAGATTCTCTGTTACGGGACCTCCCTCCTCTGCCTGGGTGCTGGGCCTAAATTTATGACAATGGACTGTTGCAGTGGTGGCTGACGTGAAGCCTGATTCTCTGCTATGACATGCAGACTGATTCTCTGCTGACATGAAGCCAGATTGTCTGTTACGGGACCTCTCTCCTTTGCCTGGGTGCTGGGCCTAAATATATGCCAATGGACTGTTGCAGTGGTGGCTGACGTGAAGCCTCATTCTCTGCTATGACATGCAGACTGATTCTCTGCTGACATGAAGACAGATTCTCTGTTACGGGACCTCCCTCCTCTGCCTGGGTGCTGGGCCTAAATATATGCCAATGGACTGTTGCAGTGGTGGCTGACGTGAAGCCTCATTCTCTGCTATGACATGCAGACTGATTCTCTGCTGACATGAAGACAGATTCTCTGTTACGGGACCTCCCTCCTCTGCCTGGGTGCTGGGCCTAAATATATGCCAATGGACTGTTGCAGTGGTGGCTGACGTGAAGCCTCATTCTCTGCTATGACATGCAGACTAATTCTCTGCTGACATGAAGACAGATTCTCTGTTACGGGACCTCTCTCCTCTGCCTGGGTGCTGGGCCTAAATTTATGAAAATGGACTCTTACAGTGGTGGGTGACGTGAAGCCAGATTCTCTGCTATGGGACCTCTCTCCAATTGATTTTGGTTAATTTTTATTTATTTAATTTTTATTTTAATTCATTTCACTATCCACATTTGTTTGCAGGGGATTTACCAACATGTTGCTGCCTTTTGCAGCCCTCTAGCTCTTTCCTGGGCTGTTTTACAGCCTTTTTAGTGCCGAAAAGTTCGGGTCCCCATTGACTTCAATGGGGTTCGGGTTCGGGACGAAGTTCGGATCGGGTTCGGATCCCGAACCCGAACATTTCCGGGATGTTCGGCCGAACTTCTCGAACCCGAACATCCAGGTGTTCGCTCAACTCTAGTCTTGGACTATCCATGTGTAATACCACAGAGTGGCATTACCACCGGCTTTGTACCCCCACTATCTTTTTTTGGTGCATCATGCGCAATCTCATATATATTTATTGCCATATCCTACAAAATGTGTATGTATTTCTTGAATTTGTAACTGTTAAAGTGTAATGTGTCTGGTTCACTAGCAGGTGGCGGCAATCTGTGCAGATCTATGTTAGATAGGATGGAACCCTCCTTCCATTCTATTCCTGGTCTGTTATTCTGTAGAGAGGGAGGGGTTAGTTTGTTCGAAGACAGTCTAACCTACCCCATCTTGGGGAGAGGTTGAGTCTAGTCTACCCCTTCCTAGGGGAAGGCTGTGTGTCAGCCCTGCCTGCGAGTTCTACATGGTTGCATGTCCCATTCTTGTGCTTGTATTGCCTACATCCAAACTAAGTAAGCTTGAAGCCAGGAAGAAGTTCTTAGGACTAAAGATAAAGATACAGTAAGAGACAGACTACAGCTAAGCAAAGTTCCAACTGAAGAGGGAAAGTTTCTATTTAACCCAGCTAACATAGCAGAGCTGAAAAAGCTACAGCATAGCAGTGTTGAAATTGTTGCAGAAGTGTTTGCCTGCCAGAAGTTAAGCCAATACCTGCTGATGACCAAGATAAAGTCCGGAAACTGTTTGGATTACCGTTTACTCAAGTAAAGCTGTGTTCAACATTAATACAAAGTCTGGACTCCATGTGTTTGCACTGCTTCAGAGCACCATGTCTGGGATCCAAGGATATCCAGGTAGGAGCACCATGACACATGCATACAACACCTTCAGAGAGATTGTAGGCCACTCTACACCACTCTGGCAATCCTACACCTTGGTACCAACATTACCATCTACAAAGGGGACTCCATGTCCTTGTTGCTTAACTGCAACTGGTGTCACGACTACTTGCTCTATAAGAGGGACATATTTCGTAGAAACCTCCTAAGAGTGGTCTGCTGCACGTGTACAATGTGTAACAGACAGTGGAACAGCCATCTTGAATGGCAGAAGATAATCTCAAGAATTAAGGGATCTTCAAAAAGATGTCAGGAGGTCAGCAGATAAATGTTCCATTCTTTCCCCAGTTAATGTGATTTTTTTATTTTTTCTGGAACCCGGAGGATCACTTTAAAAAGTGTGTCTCAATATAAAGTGCATATTAATGTTATGCAAGTGTTAAACATGGCAGCTTATATGAATGCTTTACATTGTCAGTTCCATAATGATTGATGTGGCTGTTATTCAGACAGGCTTACAAATCACATGGTCCATTTCAGTTCACTATTTCTTAAATATGCTCTTAAAACGGGGCTTGGGCTCATATTTAAGATGAGAAGATCTTGAAACTAATTATCTGCTATATTGAATTGGACATAATAGGTTCTAATGGATAGCAGTGAGTAATGGCCGCCTCTCTTCAGACTCACAGATTGCTTTGACAAGTGCCTGCATAGGTTGTCAGTTGTCTGCTTTGTAGATATAGAGGATCACTTTGAAACCACAGGAAATGGACATGAGATGTTCCTCATACATTACAGAATTGTAATCTGGTAGAGGAGCAGCCGTTACATTTCATGCTGATAGTCATTATATACAGTACACGCTCCTCAGCAGCAAGGGAAGAATATTGTTCTGTTACTGGTTACACCGTGTGTACCTTTTATTAGAGGGAATCCTTCTGGAGAAATAAGTGAATAAAAATCTTGTGTTTGTAGCAGATGAAACAATACAGAAAACTACACTTATATATGATATTGGATAAGGATATAAGATCATTAACATCTATGATACATTACAAATTAAAGGGCTTCTGTCACCCCACTAAACCTTTTTATTTATTTTTTTGCTTACTTATAATCCCTACACTGCGATTTATGGCTACATGATCAAATTAATCATTTTGGTCCTGTAGATTTAGTTTAAAACAAGCTTTTAAGATATGCTAATTACCTTGCTACCAGCAAGTAGGGCGGCTACTTGCTGGTAGCAGCCGCATCCTCCGATCGTAAAGACGCCCCCTCCACATTGTGATTGACAGGGCCAGGGAAAGGGATCGTTCTCTGCAGGCCCTGCCTGTTTGCACTTAAAATATTGCGCCTGCGCCGCGGCCGTACCTGTCTTCAATTGGCGCAGGCGCACTGAGAGGCGGCCACTCACTCAGCCGCTCTATCCTCAATGCGCCTGCGCCGATGACGCCACATCTACACCCGGCGCAGGCGCATTGAGGATGGAGCAGCCGCCTCTCAGTGCGCCTGCGCCAATTGAAGACAGGTACGGCCGCGGCGCAGGCGCAAGATCTTAAATGCAAACAGGCAGGGCCAGCAGAGAACGATCCCGTTCCCTGGCCCTGTCAATCACAATGTGGAGGGGGCGTCTTTACGATCGGAGGATGCGGCTGCTACCAGCAAGTAGCCGCCCTACTTGCTGGTAGCAAGGTAATTAGCATATTTTAAAAGCTTGTTTTAAACTAAATCTACGGGACCAAAATGATTAATTTGATCATGTAGCCATAAATCGCAGTGTAGGGATTATAAGTAAGCAAAAAAAATAAAAAAAGGTTTAGTAAGGCGACAGAAGCCCTTTAAGTTCTTGCCCCATCCTCTTCTGTCAAGTGTTTAAAATATTACAGTTTCTTCCTTATACTATATCTATTTCTGGAAATTTTTTGTGACAACTAATAAGGCCACACTGTATTTCCTATAAGGGTTGTAACATAGTTCCAAAAGGTCTGAATGGCAGGCTGCCTCCTTATGTATCAGTGCTACTTAAGCGTCTTTTTAAAAGGGGCTTTCCGAAAGTTAAATATTGATAACCTTTTATTCAGCACAGATCATACATTTTAGATCATGGTGGTTCAATCTCAACACTCATTTGATTCCAGTGACCTCTTGTTTACATGGGGCTGTCTACTTAGTAGTGGGAGCACAGGGGATTGCAGCTTTGTCATATTCACATGAATGGGAAAAAGTTATACAAGCACAGAACCCCTTCAAACAGCTGATTGGCTGGGGTTTCAAGAGTTGGACTGATCTGATATTGATGGTCTATCCTGAGGACAGGCCATGAAAATGCTGAAACCAGAAAATTATCTTAGGGTACTTTCACACTAGTGTTTTTGTTTTCCGGTATTGAGTTTCGTCCTAGGGGCTCAATACCGGAAAAAAAAAACTGATCAGTTTTATCCTAATGCATTCTGAATGGAGAGCATTCTGTTCAGGATGCATCAGTTCAGCCCCTCTTACGTTTTTTTTGGACGGAGAAAATACCACAGCATGCTGCAGTTTTCTCTCCGGCCAAAAATTATGAACATTTGCCGGTATGCCGGATCTGGCAAAAAAATTTACATTAAAGTGTATTAGTGCCGGATCCGGCATTCAGTGTTCTGGCAAAACGGAACAGACCTTTAAACATGCAAAAAAAAAATGAATACCGCATCCGTTTTTCCGGATGACACTGGAGAGACAGATCCGGTATTTTAATGCATTTGTCAGACGGATTTGCATCCATATCCATCTGACAAATGCCATCAGTTTGCTTCTAGATTGCCGGATCCAGCAACGGAACTGCCTGCCGGAATCCTCGGCCGCAAGTGTGAAAGTACACTTAGAGTGGTGGCAATTTTTGTCTCTTTATTTTTTTTACAAGCCTTTTTTGGTGTGGCTTTATTTTTATGTTTGTTTTGCTGTTTCAGGGGTCTGCAGTGATGCAAATCTCTGGAATTGCTACTAAATCGCTCAGCAAGGTGGCTGCCTCTATTATCATGTATAGAAACTGATTAACAGGGAAGAGAAACTTTTTTTTAAATACAAAATACATCTGTGGTTAATGATGTAGCTGTTTATCTTCATAGATGGGATGCCCCTGATGGTATACAAAAAAATTGAACATACAGTTGAAACCAGAAGTTTACATACACTATATAAATAGACACATATGCATGTTTTTCTCAATATCTGGCATGAAATCAGAATAAACATTTCCTGTTTTTGGTCAGTTAGGATTACCATAATTATTATTTGCCAAATGGCAGAATAATGAGAGAGCTAATGTTTTAAGGCATTTTTATTACTGCAAAGTCAAAAGTTTACATACATTTCATTAATATTTGGTACTATTGCCCTTACATTTTATGACTTGGGTCAAACGTTTTGAATATCCTTCCACAAGCTTCTCACAATAGTTGGTCAGAATTTGGGCTCATTCCTCCTGACAAAACTGGTGTAACGAAGCCATGTTTGTTGGTCGCCTTGCTCACACCTGCTTTTTCAGCTTTGCCCATAAATTTTCAATAGGATTGAGATCAGGTCTTTGTGATGGCCTCTCCAAAACATTGACTTTGTTATCCTTAAGCCACTTTCGAACCAGTTTGGCAGTATGCTTCAGGTCATTGCCCAGTTGGAAGACCCATTTCCCCCCAAGCTTTAACTTCCTGGCTGATGTCTTGAGATGTTGCTTCAGTATTTCCACATAATCTTCTTTCCTCATGATGCCATCTATTTTGTGAAGTGCACCAGTCCCTCCTGCAGCAAAACAACCCCACAACATGATGCTGCCTCCCCATGTTTCACAGTTGGGATGGTGTTCTTAGGCTTCCAAGCTTCTCCCTTTTTTCTCCAAATGTAATGATGGTCATTATGGCCAAAACGTTCCATTTTAGCTTCGTCAGACAACAGGATATGTCTCCAAAAATGTAGGTCTTTGTTCCTGTCTGCATTTGCAAACATTAATCTCGCTTTTTTTTATGGCTTCTTCCTGGCAGAGTGGCCTTTCAGCCTGTGTTTGACGGATAACTGGAAAAAAATATTTTTGGATCACTGTAGGCGCTGCCAGGGTTTGGATTAAAGGAACATCAAGAGTGATGTAGTAGATATATGATAATGTATATTCACAGGGCTGTCTTCGCGTTTCTGTGGCAGTATTGGCAATACTTCGTCAGGACTATGTACATCTGATGGTGTTGCAGCACTTTTAAAACAAGGAATTTTTGGCGCGCAGGCCAGGGGGAGGAATATAGAAGTGTCTGTATGGACCGACAGTTCTCTATTGTGATGTCATCTGTGATTAGCCTGAATAAACAGCTTGGGTAAACCGTGGGTACTTATGTCTATTCTCTTTGTTTATTATCTCTAATATACACTTTGATTGAGGAGCGGGGGATCGCTCTTATTCTGCATGCTCCGGGAGTAGTAGCTCTGGATGATACATACTTCGGGCTATTGGTCAGGGAGCGGAGGATGGCGCGTTCTTACTTATTTGTGTGCTGTTACCTATGAATGGTGCGCACATTTTGTACTTTGGTCAGGGAGCAGGAGGTAGCACTTTTCCTTTATGCGCTAGATGAGTACAGTCGGGGAAGGATCAGGCCAGGAGAGTAAGTTACTGCTGTTCCTTGGCCATATCAGAGGAGGGACGCGCTACTGTGATGATATATGCTAACAGATACTATGTGTGCCCAAAAGAATGGTAGGGTAGGAGGTTGGGTGTCAAGATGTTATAATTAGCCACTTGTATCTAAGTGAATGACACAGAGGGTTATAGAGCTCATGTGAGGTATTGCGTGGCAAATAGCTCGTCAGGGGTATATTTCCTCATATTCCATATGTATTAGGGGTGCTCTATATTTGTCTTTGTGTCTCAGATAATGCCACTATTTTTATTGGGGAAAATAGCTTTAAAATAGGTAAAATGGGGGGTAGGTTTCTATATTTCACTAGTGTTGATTGTGCTCTATATTTGTATTCTGATACTGTATATATATTTCTGTCTCCGATGGTCTGTGTGTTGTAATATTGTACTGGTGGAGGGATAAGGGTGGCTGCATGATGGGGGAACAGTGACACAACAAAAAATGAATAAGGATACAATTGGTATACAGATGTTGATAAAATAAGTATACAGGTGTTGATAAAGACATCAGTGTTGATGAAATAAACTAAAAATGTAAATAAAATTAAATAAAATTTGACAATGCCATAGACAATAGATCAGATATGTATACAAATAAAGTCCACACATCAATAATCATGAATTGAATAATAGTATCTCATATCCATGGTCTCTTGTACTTCTTTACTTGGATATATAGATCCCTAAGTATGAGTTACTAAAATATTCTATTTGGTCCATATTAAACCCTGTATTGGATTAGTTGTATTTCTACTGCTCCCGGCACTTACCCTGCATGGCCTCAATGAAATGAATGAAAATTTATAGAACTAACAATATGGAGATGATAGTAACTTGTAACAAACATAAATATTATATATATTTTGAAACTAAGGCCTCTTTCACACTTGCGTTGTCCGGATCCGGCGTGTACTCCACTTGCCGGAATTACACGCCGGATCCGGAAAAACGCAAGTGTACTGAAAGCATTTGAAGACAGATCCGTCTTCAAAATGCTTTCAGTGTTACTATGGCAGCCAGGACGCTATTAAAGTCCTGGTTGCCATAGTAGGAGCGGGGAGCGGGGGGGGGGGCAGTATACTTACTGCGGCTCCCGGGGTGCTCCAGAGTGACGTCAGAGCGCCCCATGCGCATGGATCATGTGATCCATGCGATCACGTCATCCATGCGCTTGGGGCGCCCTGACGTCACTCTGGAGCACCCCGGGAGCCGCACGGATGGTAATTATACCGCTCCCCCGCTCCCCACTACACTTTAGTATGGCTGCCAGGACTTTAGCGTCCCGGCAGCCATGGTAACCATTGAGAAAAAGCTAAACGTTGCATCCGGCAATGCGCCAAAACGACGTTTAGCTTAAGGCCGGATCCGGATCAATGCCTTTCAATGGGCATTCATTCCGGATCCGGCCTTGCGGCAAGTGTTCCGGATTTTTGGCCGGAGCAAAAAGCGCAGCATGCTGCGCTATTTGCTGCGGACAAAAAACGTTCCGTTCCGGAACGGAAGACATCCTGATGCATCCTGAAGGACGGACTATCCATTCAGAATGCATTAGGATAATCCTGATCAGTATTCTTCCGGCATAGAGCCCCGACGACGGAACTCTATGCCGGAAGAAAAGAACGCAGATGTGAAAGAGCCCTAACAAGGAGAAGACAATAAAAAACACTTAATGCTTATACTTACTACCTAATCGTTATTTCTTACAGAAATATAACTAATTCAATACACCAAATGGAATATCTTAGTAACGCATACTTATGGATATATCCAAGTAAAGAAGTACTAGAGTCAATGGATATGCGATACTATTATTAAATTCATGAAAATTGATGTATGGACTTTATTTGTATACATATCTGATCTATTGTCTAAGGCATTGTCGAATTTTATTTTATTTACATTTTTAGTTTATTTTGTCAACCTTGATATCTTTATCAACACCTATATACTTATTTTATCCACATCTGTATCCCTATTGTATCCTTAATTTTATAAATTTTTTGTTGTGTCACTGTTCCCCCTTCATTCAGCCACCCTTATCCCCCCACCAGTATGTTATTACAACACACAGACCATCTGAGACACAAATATATATACCAGAATACATATATAGAGCACAACCAACACTAGTAAATATAGAAACATACCACCAGTAAATCTATACCCCATTACACCTATTGTAAAGCTATTTTCCCCAATAAAAATAGTGGCATTATCTGAGACAGAAAGACAAATATAGAGCGCCCCTAATACAGATGGAATATGAGGAAACATACCCCTGACGCGCTATAACTCACGTGAGCGCTATAAGTGAACCCTCTGTGTCATTCACCTAGATACAAGTGGCTAATTATAACATCTTGACACCCAACCTCCTACCATTCCTATGGGCACACATAGTATCTGTTAGTATATATCATCACAGTAGCGCGTCCCTCCTCTGATATGGCCAAGGAACAGCAGTAACTCACTCTCCCGGCCTGATCCTTCCCCGACTGTACTCATCTAGCGCATAAAGGAAAAGCGCTACCTCCTGCTCCCTGACCAAAGTACAAAATGTGCGCACCATTCACAGTGTATCTACTACATCGCCTCTGATGTTCCTTTAATCCAAACCCTGGCAGCGCCTACAGTGATCCGAAAATAATTTTCAGTTATCTGTCAAGCCTGGTGTTTGCCTTGGAGCTACACAGAGGACCACAGCTACCGCCAAGGGCAAAAAAAAAAAAAAAACACCCACTGATTGGGACCATAAATAACCAGTAAAGCGATTTACAGCCATTGTGACTCCTCACAACGCGATCCGGTATGCACATTAGTGTTTATTAAAAACCACCATCTAATAACGGATACCACACATGTAGCACTCTTCTTTCCTTTTTTATCTTCACACTTTCAGCCAATGTTGATACAGAACTTCTTTCGCTGTGGATATTGACACAATCTTACCAGCTTCCGCCATCATCTTCACAAGGTCTTTTGCTTTTGTTCTTGGGTTGATATGCACATGTCGGACCAAAGAACATTCGTCTCTGGGACACAGAACCTATCTCCTTCCCGAGCGGTATGATGGCTGGACATTCCCATCTTGTTTGTACTTGCATATAATTGTTTGTACAGATGAATAAGGCACCTTCAGGTAACTTGAAATTGCATGCAAGGTTGAGCCAGACTTGTGCAAGTCCACAATTCTCTTCCTGATATCATGGCTGATTTCTTTAGACTTTCCCATGATGCTTCACAAAGAAGCAGTGTGTTTCAGGTGTGCATTTTAAAATACATCCACAGGTGTGTCTATAATTAACTCAGATGTTGCCAACAAACCTAACCTAAACCTAAGATTCCAAAGACATGACATCATCATATGGGACGTCTAGAATTGTTTAAAGGCATATTAATCATAGTGTATGTAAACTTTTGACATTGCAGGAAGTAATAAAAGTGCCTTAAAACATTCTCTCTCATTATTCTGGAATTTTGCAAATAATAATAATTATGGTAATCCTAATTGACCAAAAACAGGAAAGGTTTATTCTGATTTCATGTCAGATATTGAGAAAAACATGCATATGTGTCTTTTTACAGATGTAGCAGGGTTAGCACTCCAGCTCTTAACTCAAATTTCTTAACTCATCGCGTTATCTTGAGACAAAAGCCATTGAAAAGCAATTGAAGGTTTTTGCTTAGATTAGATAACACAACTAGTGTTGATCACGAATATTCGAATTTCGAATTTTTATCGCGAATTTAGGTACTTGGAAAATTCGCGAATATTTCGAATATAGATATATATTTTCGCAATTTTGAATATTCGAAATTTTTTTTCCCTTTTTTTTTTTTTTATTCGATTTTTTTTTTAATCAGTACACATGATCCCTCCCTGCTTCTAGCTTGTGGGCCAATAAGAAGGCTGCAATATACTTGACTTAAGGAGGAGTAGTGTTTGCGATTTTTAAGCTATATTTGTTTTTTTTTCGAATATTCGCTATATTGATATATATTCTTGTTTTAGAATATTACGAATATTCGAAAAAACGAAGTTAAAGCAATATAGCGAATATTCGAAAAAAACAAATGTAGAGTACTTTAGCTAATATAGTGCTATAATCTTTTTTTTATAGTTTTTTCCAATTTGAACTTCAGATGAGAAAAAAATTACAACTTTTAGACAAAGAAGATTATAGAACTATATTAGCTAAATTGCTGTATATTCGTTTTTTTCGAATATTCGCTATATTGCTATATATTCTTGTTTTAGAATATTATGAATATTCCAAAAAACTAAGTTATAGCAATATAGCGAATATTCGGAAAAAAAATAGAATATAGAGCAATTTAGCTAATATAGTGCTATAATCTTCTTTGTCTAATAGTTGTAAGTTGAAAAATTTGCAATAAAAAATTTACACAATCATTACTTTGCCGATTTTTTTAGTAGAATATAGCGAAAATTCTTCTAAATATTTGAGAACTATCGCAAATTCGAATATGACCCCTGCCGCTCATCACTAAACACAACTCAGAAATCCGTACATAGTGTATGTAAACTTCTGGTTTCAGCTGTATATAATATGGCCACTACTTGATGATATCAGCACTATTCTTTCTAAATGAGAGAATTTAAGCTCAGTTGTGTTAAAGAGGTTACCCAAGTTTAAATATCCCCCTCTAGGATGCCCAGCCCCGCAACCCTGCACATACTTACCTGGTCCCTAACACCAATTCCCTTCAGGATCGTTACACGTTAGTGGCTGCATCTCCTCTGCCAGCAGAAATCAACATCTAAAGAAATAGCAGGCTGCAATGGTGACCAGCCCCCTTGCATCACATGTGACATAAATCATGACACAAGAAAGCAAGTCACCATCACGACTTGCTTTTGGCTTAATTATTATTATCTTCATTTACAAAGGTAAATAGTACACATGGTTAATCAAGTTACAGGGTCAGCTAGAGGTACTGATTTGGGAACATTTAGTGGCATCACATTACGGCATTTCTCCATAATTTTTACACATAACTTCTTACATAGTATAACTAAGGACCAAATTATAATTACCATAAACAAAATTTACAAGGCAAAATGTGCAATTCCACTGAATCATCCTCCAAGACTTCAAAAAACAGTTAGCAGGGTTCATCCAAGAGAACCAGCTAAGGACTGTTGAATCGTCTATTGAATGGGCTGCCCTAAACCTATTCTTCAATTCGTCAGTCTTCCTAAATTCATCTTCTGCAGCTACTGAAAAATCATCTTTGACATAGATACAACAGACAGTCCCTACTGTCACACATAGACCTTCTTGGCTTGCAGTCAAAAAATCCAAACCACAGGATGCCGATTTAAAACTTTGGCATAAAATCTAGTCTGATTATTGAGAATGCCTATAGCTTCAAATATCTCATCTGTTATAACTCAACCAACTGTTCTATGTTGTTCGCATAACACACAGCTAGTCCTGATGGAACAAAGGACAATCCATATTTAACGAACAAGGGGTATGTACCAAAGGTTTTTCCTGGGCTGCTCTTTTATACATCAAGTGTTTAGGCAACTGGATCATCTCAATGTCTTCATCCTTCAGGGCCCAAGTAGCAATTGATAACTTATAGCTATCATATAGACTCCCTCATTATCAGTAACAAACCATAAAAGGGGCTGTAAATAGGAATAGCAATATAAGGCATTGATTTTGATTATACTAGTGAGTGAGTACATAACCAACAATCCTTAACCTCTGTATGTTTAGCTATGGAATTATGCATACTAATTAGTCTATATTTATAATCATCTTGCAAAGCTTCATATAAATCTCTTTTCAATATAACTGTACTACTCTCACTTTCATCATAGCACCAAATAATAAATACACACAACCTGTAAAAGAGAAAAATTATCATAAATCATAGGCACATTTTGGTACACATGTGCAAAAGTCTCTTATATGAACATTCAGTGGAATCAGACATCTTCACGCAATGGAAGAAGCAATGCTTTCTTCAAGTTCTTTCTGCTTCAGCTGTGGCTTAGATAGTAGCACTGAGGGAGGTGTTATTGTGTCCTCACTTCTTAGTCTACTGTAGGTTTTGGTTTCAAGGCCGGAAGTGATGTTTCCATAATATCAGCCGCTTTGTCCTGTGTTGGAGTAGGACTCTCCATCACTCACTTACAGTGGGACGCATGGATCCAAGTTCCTCCTCCCTCTACCATGACAGATGTAGGGGTCATCAGAAGAACTTGATACGGACCTTCCCATCACTCTGTGAAGGAACAGGACCTCAGGAACTTAACATATCAGCATATTATCTCCAGGTTGGATATCATGACATTTAGTTGTTGTTTTGGGTTGTTGTTGAGCCACACAGGAATTAAACTTCTTCAACTGTTTCTGCAAGTGCAACATATAATCAACATTTAATGCATTCTGGATCTCCTGTCCAGTATCTGATGGTGTCAAAGGATAATTGGGTAGTTTGCCAAACAGTATTTCAAATGGTGACAACTGCAGAACACCACTTGGCGTCATCCTCATTTCTATCAGCACCAAGGGCAAAGCATAAGGCCACTTCATTCCTGTATCTTTACAGCATTTAGAAAGCTTGTTCTTAATTGTACAATTGTATCATTCAACCTTTTCACTTGCTTCAGGAAGATAGGGTGTATGCAGTTGTTGTCTGATCCCTATCATTGAACATATGTTTTGAAATATCATACTTGCAAAAGACAGACCCTGATCACTTAATATTATTTGGGGTATGCCATACCTGCAAACAAATTCTTTACAAACCTTAGCAGCAGTAATAATTGTACTTTGTGAGCTTGTTGGATATGCCTTTACCCATCCTGAGAACTGGTCTACACACACCAAAGCATACTGCAACCTAACTACTTTGGTTAGTTGAATGTAGTCAATTTGTAAGATGTGGAAGGACCTTCAGTAGATGAAAGATGTGAAGGTGTAGTTTTTACTGCACCGCCTGCTTTCTGTTGAAGGCAAGTGAGGCAAGAAGAACACTTCTTAGCCACAATGGCACTAATACTTAGTGTATACCAATATATGAAAAGAAAATTTCTCATCGCTGTTTTACCTCCACGTGTCAAGCCTTGTGTAGCCTCAGCCAGGCCAAACAAAAGAGATTTTGGGGCTACTGGCCTACCTTCACCATCATGCCAGAGTCCTTCCAAATCTTGAATGTACCCTTTTTACTTCCATCTGGTCTTTTCCTGTGGATAACAATTTCTCAAAGGTTAGTAATGTCAATGGCTCAATATTTACACATACAGTTGCAAGAAAATGATGATATGGATTTCTGCACAAATTGGTCATAAAATGTGATCTGATCCTCATCTAAGTCACAACAATAGACAATCACAGTCTGCTTAAACTAATAACACACAAAGAATTACATGTTACCATGTTTTTATTGAACACACCATGTAAACATTCACAGTGCAGGTGGAAAAAGTATGTGAACCATTAGACTAATGACATCTCCAAGAGCTAATTGGAGTGAGGTGTCAGCCAACTGGAGCCCAATGCATGACATGAGATTGGAGGTGTTGGTAACAGCTGCCCTGCCCTATAAAAAACACACACCAGTTCTCGGTTTTCTTTTCACAAGAAGCATTGCCTGATATGAATGATGCCTTGTACAAAAGAGCTCTCAGAAGACCTACGATTAAGAATTGTTGACTTGCAAAAAGCTGGAAAGGGTTATAAAAGTATCTCCAAAATCCTTGCTGTTCATCAGTCCACGGTAAGACAAATTGTCTATAAATGGAGAAATTTCAGTACTTCTGCTACTCTTTATAGGAGTCACCGTCCTGTAAAGATGACTGCAAGAGCACAGCGCAGACTGCTCAATGAGGTGAAGAAGAATCTTAGAGTGTCAGCTAAAGACTTACAAAAGTCTCTGGCATATGCTAACATCCCTGTTAGCAAATCTACGATACGTAAAACACTAAACAAGAATGGATTTCATGGAAGGATACCACAGAGGAAGCCACTGCTGTACAAAAAAAAACATTGCTGAACGTTTACAGTTTGCACAAGAGCACCTGGATGTTCCACAGCAGTACTGGCAAAATATTCTGTGGACAGATTAAACCAAAGTTTAGTTGTTTGGGAGAAACACACAACACTATGTGTGGAGAAAAAGAGGCACAGCACACCAACATCAAAACCTCATCCCAACTGTGAAGTATGGAGATGGGGCATCATGGTTTGGGGCTGCTTTGCTGCGTCAGGGCCTGGACGGATTGCTATCATCGAAGGAAAAATTAATTCCCAAGTTTATCAAGACATTTTGCATAGAACTTAAGGCCAACTGTCCACCAGCTGAAGCTCAGCAGAAGATGGGTGTTGCAACAGGACAACGACCCAAAGCATAGAAGTAAATCAACAACAGAATGGCTTAAACAGAAGAAAATACGCCTTCTGGAGTGGCCCAGTCCTGACCTCACCCCGATTGAGATGCTGTGGCATGAACTCAAGAAAGCGATTCACATCAGACATCCCTCAACCAGTTATTAAAGCCAAGGGTTCACATACTTTTTCCACCTGCACTGTGAATGTTCACATGGTGTGTTCAATAAAAACATGGTAACATTTAATTATTTGTGTGTTATTAGTTTAAGCAGACTGTGATTGTCTATTGTTGTGACTTAGATGAAGATCAGATCACATTTTATGACCAATTTGTGCAGAAATCCATATCATTCCAAAAGGTTCACATACTTTTTCTTGCAACTGTAAAAACACAGATTTACAGGCTGCTTCTTTTTGAAGCAGCATCAGATCTACGATTTCCTTTAGTAATTGGATCATGTCCTGTAGTATGGGGCTTGGCACTTGATTACAGCTATGGCAGCTATGGCAGTGGGCAAACTAATAGCATCCAATAATTTAGTAATCTCTTCAGAATAACTTACTGGAGTACCATTTGCTGTCAAAGTTTCTCATCTTCCATAAAGTTTCAAAGTCATGAACTACTCTAAAAGCATACCTTGAGTCAGTGTACAGTATATGCTGACAGATTGTCCTTAAGCTAGTTCACATATTTTAGTCAGGGCTACCATTTCCGCTCTCTGGGCAGGATTGGGAGAATCTAAAGTTTCAGATATAATTACTGCATAAACTGATTGTAATTGTCTTGTGTCATTCTGTCTATGACAAATTCCATCAACATAAAACACAAAATCTGGATTATCTAAAGGAACTTCCTGTAGATCAGTTCTTGGTAATGTGATGTCCCTATCAGTGTCTATTTAATACAATCATGTTCTCGGTCAGAAAAATCTAAAAATTCAAACTCCCCTTTCTCTCTCTAAGACAATCCTATACCAAATGGGAGTAAGGTTGCTGGGTTGAGTTGTGAACATTTCTTCAAGAGAATATGACCAGGTAGGAGCAAAGTCAATTCTCAGAGAGTAAGTCGTGCTCGAGTAACATTTTTGGTGCGTTTACAGTTCAGTAAGGTGTACACAGAATGTGGTACCCAAACACATAACTCATGCATCAAAACCAGATCAGCAGATCTGTCAACAGGATAGGCAGCAGCAGTCACAGCTGTAAGACAAGCTGGCATCCCTTTAGCGACTGGGTCAAGTTCTCTACTGTAGTAGCAGGGGCGTAGCTATAGGGGAAGCAAGGGAAGCAGCTGCTTTGGTGCCTGTACTCAGAAGGGGCCCACCCAAGATGAGGACTGAAAGATTTTATTGTCAGGACCCCCTCAAGAGTATTATAAAATTACTTTATGTGCCGTGACACTGGGATGCATATGAGGAGGGGGTTGCGATGAAATTGCTTGGGGGTCAGGGGCTATTAAAAAATTTGTTGTGGGGCCCAGTCATTTCTAGTTACACCACTGTTTAGTAGGCAATATCATTATTATGTTTCTGAGTAAGGACTGCTTGGGCGTGTCCTTGTACTTCATGGCAAAAAAAGATGGGAAAAAAATAAATAAATCAGCAAATAGTGTGAGACTATTTTATCTAATTTCAGTTAATTAACTTGCAGGATAACAGGCTGAACTGGATGGACAGATGTCTTTTTTTTCAGCCTTATAAAAACTATGTATATTACCTGTAACCAAACTGCATGTTCTTTAGTTCGGTTCAACCTACTGATCAGAACTCTATTGTTTATACAATAAACCTTCATCTGCAGGAAAAAAAAAGTTAAGAAAAATTTCCTTTAGTTATTTAGGAAACCAGGTAGAAACACTGTGAAACAGACGTTTCACATCAATATGCTCAAGGCTTATAAAGAAAGGGCCTAGGAAATGACGGCCATATAATTGTGAAAAACTTCCCAGTAACCGTTCGGTTATTTTACTTCCCTGCTACTTAATCCCCTTGGATACCTACTCCTAACAATGGACGTAGACATCTATGTGTATCAAGGACATGTGTACACACACTTCCGAGACATTCAGTCTGCTTCAGACCACAAGACTGATCTACTTAATTAAAATACACTTTTGGCCATTGTCTTGGAAATGCCACAGTGATTGCTTGTAAGCTATGTGACCAAGCCCCTGTTTGTAAATTGAGTTTAGTATGTTTTCAAAACTCCATTGTCTCGCTGGCTCAGAAATTGAATGTCCTTGCTTTTCATTAAACGTGTCTTGTTCCAGCATTAAGCTTTGGCTCCTGTGTGGATTATTATACGACATCAGCGATATTTTACTCTGTGGATTCTTGGCGATATTATTTCATGGGAATAAGGGAATGACAGACAGTAACACCTATTCAGACCGTCACAAACACAAAATGTAGTATTTTAAATCCAGCAAGTATCGTACCCCAAATAGATGAATTAAACTAAGAAAATCATTGTTCATTACCAAAATGGAGAGAAAAGATATTCTAAAAAAAATCAGTTTGACAGTATATTCTGGTATTCTATATTCACGCAATCAATTTTATGACATATTTTGAGAGTAATGTCCATACCATTACGAGTAGAGGTGAGCGAAACTGAGCTGACGAAGTGGAATTCGATCCGAATTTCAGGAAAAATTAGATATACACCAAAGCCAAAATTTCCTCGCACTTTCTGGTAATAAATCACTTTTTTTTTTCCTAAAATTGCTGCTGCACGTGTGAGGAAATGGAGAAAGGAACTCTGGGAAGGTGGGATCACCCATAATGCCATGCATGCAGCCAATCAGCAGCCAGCCAGCCCTGTGATGCCACAGCCCTATAAATAGCATAAGCCATCTTATATTCTGCCATTTACCACTGCACTTAGTGCAGGGAGAGACGTGAGAAGGCACTAGGGACATTGTTAATAAAAACTTCATTGTGCTAAAAAAAAAAAAACATTTACAAGTACAGGGCAAGATTATTCAAGGTGCAGGGAAAGGATAGGGAGGAATCATTCCACAGCATTTATGTAGAACAGGGTTCAGTAGGGGAGGTTACAGCCTCGGTAATAGGAACAATTCTAATACAGCTTGCTGCACTGACTGGAGATCCAAATTGCCATTATACAGCTCTGTAATTCCAGCTAAACCGTTCTTATTAGGGTGCAAGTGCTGTTTGATACAGGCATTAACAGGGTTTATTACAAGGAAATATTTATATGTCTTATTTGCCCTTGTGTGGTGCAGTTATATAATCTAAAGCATTTTTTGGCTTGTATTAGTGGGAAAAAGGGCTCATTAGCCGTTGTGTGGTGAAGTGCTAAAATTACAGCCCTTTTGTGACGTGTATTAGTGGAAAAAGAAAAAATAGATTTGCCGTTCAGTGGTGCAATTATATGTTCTAAATCCCTTTTTGCCTTGTATTAGTGCCAAAAGAAAAATATATTCGCGTTTAGCATTGCACTTATATGTTGAAAAGCATTGTGTAGTGTAAAAGTGAAAAAAAAATGGGCCTATTTACCGTTCAGCGGTGCAGTTATATGTGGTAAAGCCCTTTTTGCAGTATGAACCAAATGACGTAGTGGTGAAATTTTTTATGTGAAACAGGCTTTTTTGGGGAAAATTGGTGGGTGATTGTACACCTCCTTCTGCTGTATGGACCGAATTATGTAGTGGTGAAATTTTTTATGTGAAACAGGCTTTTTGGGGGAAAATTGATGGCAACTAAAATTTAATGTTGATAAGTGCAAGATAATGCACCTGGGGTGTAAAAACCCAAGAGCAGAATATAAAATCAGTGATACAGTCCTACCCTCAGTATCTGAGAAAAGGGATTTAGGGGTCATTATTTCAGAAGACTTAAAAGTAGGCAGACAATGTCACAGAGCAGCAGGAAATGCTAGCAGAATGCTTGGGTGTATAGGGAGAGGCATTACCAGTAGAAAGAGGGAGGTGCTCATGCCGCTCTACAAGGCACTAGTGAGACCTCATTTGGAGTATTGTGTGCAGTACTGGAGACCATATCTCCAAAAGGATATTGATACTTTGGAGAGAGTTCAGAGAAGAGCTACTAAACTAGTACATGGATTGCAGGATAAAACTTACCAGGAAATATTAAAGGACCTTAACATGTATAGCTTGGAAGAAAGACGAGACAGAGTGGATATGATTGAAACTTTTAAATACATAAAGGGAATCAACAAGGTAAAAGAGGAGAGAATATTTAAAAGAAGAAAAACTGCTACAAGAGGACATAGTTTTAAATTAGAGGGGCAAAGGTTTAAAAGTAATATCAGGAAGTATTACTATTCTGAGAGAGTAGTGGATGGATGGAATAGCTTTCCTGCAGAAGTGGTAGCTGCAAATACAGTGGAGTTTAAGCATGCATGGGATAGGCATAAGGCCATCCTTCATATAAGATAGGGCCAGGGGCTATTCATAGTATTCAGTATATTGGGCAGACTAGATGGGCCAAATGGTTCTTATCTGCCGACACATTCTATGTTTCTATGATTGTAGACTGTGTTCTGTATGAACCGAATTCCATTATCCTTTCATTGCTGAAATGTTTTTTGTGGAAAATTGCTGGGTGATTGTATACCACCTTTTGCTGTATTGACCGAATTACATAGTCGTGGGTCCTGCAGTAAACATAATGAAGACGCTGATGACAACACACCAGCAGACTTTGCCTTTACCATCTATTCACAATTAAATCAAGCAGCTTCAGCAAGTTGAAAATATTCATGTGTTTTTATCTGCTCCGTCTGTATTCAATCTCCACAGCACACAAGACATGACAGGAGAGCCTCTGCTTTGGAGTCCAAGTCCAGTTTCTTAAGATCAGGAGTTCCATCAGAATTGTGCGTAACATTCTTGCTCCCAGTTCAAGAATTATGTTGGAGGCATGTAGTGTATGCAAGCCATGTGCGACCCCTCTCATCACTCTCACGCTGTTCTGCACCTGGTTTGCCTGGGCAAACAAAGTCACACAGGGGAGGAACTGCTCTGTGTCCTTGAGCAAGAAATCGAATCCTGGCTTTCTCTGCGACAACTCAAAAGTGGAACTTTGGTGACCGACAACGGGAAGAACATAGTGTTGGTGCTGCGTCAAGGAGGGCCGAGCCATGCGCCATACATGGCACACGTGTTTAATTTGGTTGTCAAGAGGTTCCTGAAATCTTCCACCCATCTTCAAGACATCCTAAAAATGGCCAGGAAACTTTGCATGCACTTCAGCCACTCGTACACCGCAAAGCACACCCTCCTTGAGCAAATCTTCCATTCACGTGTCATCCCTGTTTTGGATCCACTCCTGTTTTTTGGGGGCATTAGCAATACTGATGTATTACTGACCAAATGCTGACCTAGTGAAGGTGGATGCTCCACAGACAGGATCCGTTGTTTGGGGTTATTGTTCTTACAGATCAGAGGAAGGGCAAAATAATCAGTGACGTCAACACAAACTTACTGCTGACACCCTCTCCACTCTGTCGGGGGGGGGGGGGGGCTCTACTCGTATAAGCTTTTACTAGAACAGGTTCTGTAGACATCTATGTGGAATCAGCTGACGACTGTGTAAAAGGAGTGCACTTATTCTTGGAACTAACATCGACCTGTAAGACTGAGTTCATACTTGAGTTATTTGGTCAGTTTTGGCCCCATGACTGCCCAAATAAGTGAAGTGAGCAGTAATTCTAAGAGCGACGCCTGTCATCTGCATGTCATACTGACTCACAGTATTATTTCACTACCAAAGCAGACTCCCTATGCGTGTTACTGCAAGGCACAGTGTTCTACACCACTATAAAGGCTCTCTGCAGACAGTAAATAGCAGTTTTCAACTAAATTCACCACGAATATATTCGGAACCAACCAAATTTTTTCAAGATCATTCGGCCATCCGGCAAAATTCGCTCATCTCTAGTTACAAGCAACAATGGATTTTCTTACTGCCTCTTCCTTGCCCATGTACTAATATTGTTTAGAGCAGTTACTATGAAACTGCACCTGAATATGGGTCAGGTCATATAAAATAGAGCTGCCTATTGCTTATTAGCCTTTAAAAGTATCTGCGTTTTGCTCCTCTGCTGGGGATACCAAGTGATCTGTGCACTTGTTTCCAGATTATTAGTATCTTGTTCTAATGTATTGTGTTTTGGTAGTATACTTGGGGCCTGTGGTCCTTTGTTCGTTTTTTTTTTATGTTAGCATTTGGGTTAGTTGCTTATTATTTCCGTGTGATTGTGTCTGTTGTGTTGCCTTTGATTTGTCTTGACTATGTTGCTGGTTGTATTTCAGAGCAGGGTCAGTATATGGTATCTTTATTTCTGCTCACAACTTATGTACTGGTGAGTTTATTTCAGTCCATTGTTGTTATCTAGTGTTCATGTGTGCTTTATATATGTTTCCTACAACAACCTGGTTGTTGTACAATTCATTACTACTGTATGTATTGAGGGTATCTAAGTTCCAAGAGAAACTCTTAGTATTGGGAAAGGCAACTGCTATAGGAGTCCATTTCTGCGACCTTGAGGACAATTGGTATCTTTACACATATCTGTGTTAATATTATTTGCAGTATCTGAGTAGTTTATAGATTTTATATCACTGCACCTGATTCACATCATTAAGGCCCTAAACTCATCCATTATAATGTTCTTCGAGTTGACAGAATGATGCCTATTTAGTTCCAGGCTCCTTTCTATATACTGTATAACCTCTTTTGGAACTGCTTATTTTTAACATGAACAGCTTAACAACACATATGTTCCACTGGTTACATGGTGTGTTTAAATTGCCATGCTACTTGTTTGAGCAGCAGCTATAAGTAAGGACCTGGAGTGGGTCATAAATGTGTAAGTAGTGTTTATTTTTTATCAAAATGTGCATTCCATAAGGATATTCAAAGCAACATCTTAATGTGAACAATAATGTGTAATTCTTACTTATCTACCCTGGAACCAACCTGGAACTTTCCTCTCCACACATTGAAAATATTGTGTTAGAGCATTTGACTGCTCTGGGAATAAGCTGTCTTTTGGTTTTTCTTTCTGCCTAAATAAGTAGCACCCTGTTAGCCCAGGTTTTGAATACTAAACAGGCAGACCATGTGACTGCTACGAGGTCCAGGGAGAGACAGCTCCAGCCCTTAATTGTCCCATCACCTTTGCTTCCAAGTGTACAGAACCTGTGTATGACTTCCCACTTCAGAGAACCCGCATTGTCAGTGTTACAGACAATGAATGTGGACCCACTGTGCCAACTAACTGGTTTGACTTTAGGCTAGTCCTGCGGGCATTACCCTGGCAATGCCCTGGTTTTCCTCCTGTAGCCTGCTACATATTGGAATAGTGGTTGGCTGCTGACCCACAGGGATCAGAAACACCAGTGCATGGCACCAGGAAATACATGCAGTCAGGAAACGGGCAGAAATCAGGACCTGCAAAGTTCATCCAAATCTGTAAAACAATCCAAAGGACAGAATCAGGAAACAGGCAGCAGTCGGTACATAAGCAGACAAAGGGATTATAGCTCTTTCACAGGCTCTAACAAGTTAGAGAGATCGAGCAAGATCTGTTGAGACCAAATTGCTCAAGCAAGGAAGTTAGACCCGCAACACAGAAGCTGATTAGCAATTGGGAACAGCCTTGCAGCAGCTCACGAAGAAGGGGGAGGTTAACCCTTGTAGTACTGCAACAGAAGAGATATACATGAACAATGGCCTTAATTCATACACATAGGACTAGGACAGCGGTGGCCAGGAACCATCATTGTAACAGTCAGCAGATGAGAGGTGAAAAATTGTCCTGTGGAATTGGTGTGGAAAGGGGAACAAACACTAGATTCTTCTGCTTCATACAGTCTATGGGGGTGGGGGGATGGGCATGCTGCAGCATCCATCTGAACTCCAACTACATGTGATGGTCAAATGATTTTTAGGGAAATAACTCAGTTTTACTTCATAGACTCATATGGTCATTGGTCACTGCATGTGGGTATGGTTTTGGCAACACACCAACGTCATCACACGTGTCTCAACTCTAAAGGAGTCATGTTGTTCTAGATGAATTAATTGCAGATTTGTTGTAGTTTGTGTAGTCTTTTTAACCCAAACAAGGAGTGGAATGCTAAAAAAAAAATAGAAATATATTATTTACGAATTACTGACTGATGCATTTTGCTTCAATTTTGAAATCATGTCAAAGTCGTGTCAAATATTTTTCATGTCAAATGTGACAACAGTGTTTAAATGCACCCTTAGAATCCACTCTGCTTTTTCTAAAGCATACATCAAAGACTGCATCAAAAACTATATATGCACTGCTACACTGAAATATTTTACGGGGAGGGACAACATGTTATGTTGTGCACAGTTATTTAGTTATCGGCACCTGAAAATTTCTTCAGCAAGTATTAAGATTATTAGGGGTTCTTTCATTAGCATGTCCATCCTGCTTTGGCCATACATAATATTTGAAAGCCAAATTTTGAAAGTTGACTGCGGAAGGCCTAAACTTGCAGCGTGTGCACCACTACCTAAATTGTTCTGGATATGGTCATGTACCATTTTTCAGGTCTGTCTCCTTTTCAGTGGCACCCGACCCCTTTTGTACAGCATCCCACCCCCACTTTAGGGGAAGGAATTGCATCTAATGATGTTGAATCCTGGTGCAATGTACAGTTAAAATACATGAAGGGTTGCTTTCTTGGAGAAAGCAGTCTTCTATGTTTTGTCCAGGAGATTTCCCAACTCTTCTGGGAGTCCAGGAGGCCTCCCCTTTATCAGAGGCTCTGGGTGAGTTGGCAAGTATACCATACATGCTTGATACTTAAATGGAGGCTGGGGAGATGAGCATCACCCAGTTACCTCTGGGAAACAGCAGAAAAATCTTACCTGCCCAATTAATTTATTCAAAGTACTTTGAGTAAGTTGTTATTTGGAAATATATAATGCCAAGCCGGTTATTAAGCCGGTTAGTGTACGATACTATGAAATGTGTTATGTTGTGCTTTAGTAGTATCTTATCATGAGTTAACATAAGTGATAAGCAGCATAGGCAATATTCGAATTCGCTATATTTTGTGAATTTTTAGCGTAATATTTGCACTATTTTTTTTCAAATTCGCGATTGCAAAAATCAGCAATGTAATATGCACATATTGCAAGTGCATTTTCATTAACTATAACAAACAATCACACAAAGGCTATTTGACAAAACCTTGGTATGTGCAAGCCAATAATCTATCCGTGAGACAGTATACCTTACAATGGCAGCCATGTGTGCAATGAGACATTCAAGACCAGTATTTTTTGTTTGTTTTTTTTCCCCTCAGATGGGGATACTATACGATCATTATACTACCGATCATACTTCTCCCACCCATCATCCTCTGGGAACAATTATTTTTCTTATTTTCCAACATACTTACAAAGAATACAAAAAATACAAATTAAGAGTTCCATATCCCTTCTGCATCAACCTCCCTTTTCCTTTTTTTGTCCCACAGATAACACACATATAACTTCCCTAATACCATTCATACACTATCTCTAATTGTTAATTCTTTCATTTTAAACACATATATGTTTCTTACATCTCACACTACTTCTTTTATACAAGCCAACAACAATCACAACACTCTCTCCTTCACCCCATCACTCATACCTAAACCAAACATAATTCGAAGGACAACAAACTGATCCCAGTTAATTCTTTGCATAATGGTCCCACTTTTCTAATCAACTCCCTCGCAAACTTACAGTTCCAGAATAGATGTACAATACTCTCACTTCTACCACACCCCTCCGTAGGACATACATCCCTTATTACTAACTCAAAATTCCTCTGAAACTCTTTTACTGGTAACACCCCATGTAAACTCTGCCTAACCACTTCAATCTGTCTATTCGTTAACCCATCGATCCTAACTTTCTTCCATACCTTCTCTATATCAGCACCCCTTGCCATATTTATTCCACACTCCATCTCTTTACACTCTATCATCCTGTATACCAAACTTTTATTACGGAGCATTCTCACATCTACTCCACATAATTCATACTTGACCAAAAACGTATATACCATACTGGCACCCCAAACGAAATTGGACATCTCAAATCTCTCACACACCACTTCAACCGTATCAAGCAGGTTCCAAATAAATATCTATACATACATGAGTATTTTGTCTCTATCTTAACTATCTTTAGTAAAAACTAAATAATATTAACTCCAAAATTTACCTCCAAATTTGGAAACTCCAAACCCCCTTTACCTTTCCTTTTAACTAATACTTCCCTCTTGGCTCTCTCCATCTTCGATCCTCATAGGAACAGAAACAAAATTCTATTCAGATTTCTCAACATTATATAACCTGGTTGAAAGACTATTGCAGTATACAAAAAAATAGGCAAGATAACACTTTTAATCACCATTATTTTACCAAAAAAGGACAAATTCCTCATCCGCCAAAAATGTAACCTATTTTTAACTCTCACCTTCAACTCTTCCCAACTATCCTTTCCTTCAAATTTCTCACCAAATTTCACACCTAACACCTTAATCAGACCTTCCACCACACTAACTCCCAATCACTCCTCCAAAAGCTTTACATTCACTCTTATTCCAATTCACACGAAAAGCAGACGCTCCACAAAATATAGACACTAACAATTTCACTCATCCTACTGAACACTCGGAATCACATAACACACAAACATCATCCATATAACCACTTACCTTCCATTCACTCCCACCACCTCCTGGTATTTGCACTCCACGAATCACCTTATCTTTGCTTAACAAACACAACAATGGTTCAATCTCACCAATGAACACAATAGGTGACAATGGGCACCCTTGCCTCATCCCTGAAAACACATTTACTCTTCTACCTTTACAACCATTCAACAACACTCGACTAAAAATTCCACCATACATACTTCTCACTTTCCACACAAACTCAGCTGGAAATCCCATTCTTAACAACACTCTATACACAAACTTATGAGCCAACCTATCATATGCTTTTTCAAAATCCAAACTTAACAAAAACAACGTCTTATTCCTCTCCATACAGTCCCACAAACAATCTCTCAACATACACATATTTTCATGAATCCTCCTTCCTGGTATCACACAAGACTGTCCTTCCCCTATCACTCTATCAATCACTTTCATTCTATTTGCAAACATCTTCACGTAAATCTTATAATCGCAATTAAGCAACGTTATCGGTCGCCAATTCCTTAAATCCTTACAGTCATCTTTTTTCGGAATCCAGGCAATCACTCCCAACCACATACTATCAGACATTTTTCCATTCATCTACATAAACTTCTACAATGCTACTACATTAGTTCCTACCACATCCCACATCTTTCTATAGAATTAAACCGGAAGACCATCCTTCCCTGGCGTCTTATTTGCTGCCATACTACTAACCACCCTCCATATTTCATTACTTGTTATATCCCTCTTAATCCCCACTCTTTCTTCTTCATTCAAGCTCCTATCTATCACACTTAACACATCCTTTTCCAACCTTTCATCCCTCCTTTTCTCAGCATACAATTCTTCATAAAATTTTGCAACTTCTTCCTTCAATTCTTCTCCATTCACCTCACTACCACTCTGATTATACCATAAATTTATGTACTGCCTCTTTCCAAACACCTAGATCATTATCATTAGGGTGACAAAAATTGTAAGTTTTTTTTTTGGGGGGGATGCTAGCTAACACTTCTATCACTGCTTAGGAGGGCTGCATAAACCTTTTCAGTTTTCTAATTCTCCTAGCATTTATATTCAATAACCTTTTCATACTGTTTTGTCATGTAAACTCATTTACATGGGCATATGGGAAAGACATGCAAATAGCAGAATCTGCCTTGTTTTTCAGCTGAAACACTATTTGCATGTCTTTCTCATATGCCCATGTTTATGCAAATCAGTTTACATGACAAAACAGTATAGAGAGGTTATTGAATATAAACGTTAGAATAATTAGAAAACTGAACATTTTTATGCAGTCCTCCTAAGCAGTGAGAGAAGAGTTAGCTGGCATCCCAAAAAAAACTTACAATTTTTGTCACCCTAATGATAATGATGTAGGTGCGCAGGTCCCCCAAGCCATCCAACTCAGATCAAGCAACTTTGAGGCTTACTGGCTCTCAGTCAGATGCATGCTTGTATTGAATGTCTCCTTGTACATAAGACTGCTATTGTAAGATATGCTGATTGTACCTGTCACATAGATAGGTTGTTGGCATGCAGCCTTTGTGTGATTATCTGTTACATGTTGTCTATTGTAAATTATAGGTAATGATTTATTTTTTTAAAATAATATATCTATAAAAAGAAATAATTAATGATAGGTAGGAAAATATCTATAATAAAAGTTAATTAATGAAAGGTTAAATAATAACTATAAAAAAAAGCTATAGATGATAGATAGCATAATAAGGATAAAGAGAAGCTATATACAATAAGTGAAAAACTATTATAGCTTTATCTAGTGATAAAAAAATATTGAATATTCATGATTCCGAAGATATAGCACTATATTCTAGAATTTCACGAATTCTCAAAGTACTGATATTCGTGATAAAAATTTGTGATTAGAATATTCGCGCTCAACACTTCTTAACATACACTAATTATATATATATATATATATATATATATATATTTATATACACAGTCCTGATGAAAAGTTTAAGACCACTTGAAACTGGCAAAAAATCATATTTTACATTGTTGAATCTTAACAAGGTTCCAAGTAGAGCTTCAACATGCAACAAGAAGAAATGAGAGTGAGACAAAGCATTTTTTGAGCATTCAATTAATTGAAAACAACGAATAAACTGAAACAAGCTGTTTTTCAGCTGATCCAAATTTTAGGACCACATGCCTTTAAAAGGCCAAATCTGTGCAAAGATGTGGATTAATTGTCATTTTCTGTCAGGTAGTCACACATTGTGATGGCAAAGGCAAGAAAACTCTCCCTTTTTGAACGTGGTCGGGTTGTTGAACTGCATAAGCAGGGTCTCTCACAGCGCACGATCGCTGCTGAGGTGGGACGCAGTAAGACAGTCATTTGGAATTTCTTAAATGATCCTGAGGGTTATGGAACAAAAGTAAAGTGGAAGACCCCAAAAAATTTCACCAGCACTGAGCCGGAGGATCCAATTGGCTGTCCGTCAAGACACTGGACGATCCTCGACCCAAATTAAGGCCCTTACTGGTGCTGACTGCAGCCCCATAACCATCAGACGGCATCTGAGACTGAAGGGCTTCAAAAACAAAAAATATCTTCAAAGACCTTGTCTCCTTGAACGCCACAGAACTGCTCGTTTGGACTTTGCAAGAGAGCACCAAACATGGGACATTCAGGTGGAAGAAAGTTTTATTCTCTGATTTATTGTCTGACATGACAAGCAGATCCCACCTGAGATGTTTTCTACGCGCCACAGTGGAGGGGGTGCCATAATGGTCTGGGGTGCTTTTTCCTTCAGTGAAACAATGGAGCTTCAGGAAGTGCAGGGGCGTCAAACAGCTGCTGGCTATGTCCAGATGTTGCAGAGAGTATTCCTCATGACTGAGGCCCTCGTCTGTGTGGTAACAACTGGGTTTTTCAACAGGACAACGCTACAGTACACAATGCTCGCAGGACAAGGGACTTCTTCCAGGATAATAACATCACTCTTTTGGCCCATCCTGCTTGGTCCCCTGATCTAAATCCAATTGAGGACCTTTGGGGAAGGATGGCAAGGGAAGTTTACAAAAATGGACAACAGTTCCAGACAGTAGATGGCCTTCGTGCGGCCGTCTTCACCACTTGGAGAAATGTTCCCACTCACCTCATGGAAACACTTGCATCAAGCCTCCCGAAACAAATTTTTGAAGTGATAAACAATAACGGCGGAGCTACTCATTACTGAGTTCATGTTTGGAAGTTGGATTTCTGTTTTGGGAGGGTTTAGTTATATTTTGGAGGTGTGGTCCTAAACTTTTCATCAGCTGAAAAGCAGCCTGTTTCACTTTATTCGTTGTTTTCATTAAATTGAATTCTCAAAAAATGTTTTGTCTCACTCCCATTTCTTCTTGTTGCATGTTGAAGCTCTACTTGGAACCTTGTTAAGATCCAGCCATGCTAAATATGATGTTTTGCCATTTTTCAATTGGTCTTAAACTTTTCATCAGGACTGTATATATATATATATATATATATATATACAGTCATGTGAAAAAATTAGGACACCCTTTGAAAGCATGTGGTTTTTTGTAACATTTTTAATAAAAGGTTATTTCATCTCCGTTTCAACAATACAGAGAGATTAAAGTAATCCAACTAAACAAAGAAAACTGAAGAAAAGTCTTTTCAAGATCTTCTGTAAATGTCATTCTACAAAAATGCCTATTCTAACTGAGGAAAAAGATAGGACACCCTTGCCCCTAATAGCGAGTGTTACCTCCTTTGGCTGAAATAACTGCAGTGAGACGGTTCTTGTAGCCATCTACCAGTCTTCGACATCGGTCTGAGGAAATTTTACCCCACTCCTCAATGCAGAACTTTTTCAGCTGTGAGATGTTTGAGGGGTTTCTTGCACGTACAGCCCTTTTCAAGTCACCCCACAGCATCTCAATGGGATTCAAATCTGGACTTTGACTTGGCCATTCCAGGACTCTCCATTTCTTCTTTTTCAGCCAATCTTTGGTTGATTTACTAGTATGTTTTGGGTCATTGTCATGTTGCATGGTCCAGTTCCGCTTCAGCTTTAATTTTCTAACTGATGGTCTCACATGTTCTTCAAGCACCTTCTGATACACAGTAGAATTCATCGTGGATTCTATGATGGTGAGCTGACCAGGTCCTGCTGCAGCAAAGCAGCCCCAAACCATGACACTTCCACCTCCATGCTTCACAGTTGGTATGAGGTTCTTTTCTTGGAATGCTGTGTTTGGTTTACGCCAAACATGTCCTCTGCTGTTGTGTCCAAATAATTCAATTTTGGACTCATCTGTCCAAAGAACATTATTCCAGAAGTCCTGGTCTTTGTCAACTTTATCTCTGGCAAATGTCAGTCTGGCCTCGATGTTTCTCTTGGAAAGCAAAGGTTTCCTCCTTGCACACCTCCCATGCAAGTTAAACTTGTACAGTCTCTTTCTGATTGTAGAGGCATGTACTTCTACATCAACAGTAGCCAGAGCCTGCTGTAGTTCTCGAGATGACACTTTAGGGTTTTTGGAGACCTCTTTTAGCATCTTGCGGTCTGCTCTTGGGGTGAACTTGCTGGGACGACCAGTCCTGGGCATGTTGGCAGTTGTTTTGAAAGCCCTCCACTTGTAGACTATCTTCCGGACAGTGGAATGGCTGATTTCAAAATCTTTTGAGATCTTTTTAAATCCCTTCCCAGACTCATAGGCTGCTACAATCTTTTTTCTGAAGTCCTCTGACAGCTCTTTTGCTCTCACCATGGTGCTCACTCTCACTTCAACAGTCAGGAGCACACCAAACTAAATGTCTGAGGTTTAAATAGGGCAAGCCTCATTCAACATGCAGAGTAACGATCTACTAATTATGTGCACCTGGTGTGATATACCTGTGTGAGATCTGAGCCAATTTAAGAGGGAATACATGTGAGGGTGTCCTATCTTTTTCCTCAGTTAGAATAGGCATTTTTGTAGAATGACATTTACAGAAGATCTTGAAAAGACTTTTCTTCAGTTTTCTTTGTTTAGTTGGATTACTTTAATCTCTCTGTATTGTTGAAACGGAGATGAAATAACCTTTTATTAAAAATGTTACAAAAAACCACATGCTTTCAAAGGGTGTCCTAATTTTTTCACATGACTGTATATATATATATATATATATATATATATATATATAATGTACTAACAGAAGCTATAATAAAACAAATTATATTTTTATGACATTATTAAATTGCAATTATGACAAATAGCCCAAAGCTAAATAATACCACAATTATGGCTAGCAGAACATTTTGTATTTGCTCAAACAACACTTCATTAGTGAAAATCCATTCCCTTAACAGTCAAGTTCCCTGTACACATTTACCACTTCTGAACCTAAATACTATTTTGGTGGAATGTCCTTGTTTATTGTGAGACACAAATAGGCAATGAGTTCCAAAATTCCTTCCAGCTGCAGGCCCAGCTATTATCAGAATTGGTAACGCGTGCAGGTCTTAGATTTCCAGAACAGCATTTTGCTTGCTGAAAACAACTAAAAATAATTTGATCCTGGGACATTCTGTCTTTTTATTATGATACTGCCATAGGGACACATTCATGAGGGGAGCATGCTAGATGTTACTTAGAGGATAATGCATGTGTGACCCTGCATCATCATCATCATCGAATGGACCCACTGAATAAAATGTGTCCCTTGAATAGATATTATAACACAGCCTTTTTCCATTCTGAAGCTTGCCTGGTAATCATGTCATTACTGATTCTGAACACATGACAGCTCGGGAATGAAATGCAGTTTATTGCGAGCATACAAGAAGAACCAAAAATGAATCACGTTAAACCAGCAGGCAAATACAGAATGTATCTTTTCTCGCTCTCTCATGAGAGTCGTCACAGCGATTGCTTTTCATCTATCTTTTTAAAAATACTATCACTGATATAACTAAGAGAACATTATATACCAAGAAAGGCACACAATGAAAAAAAGAGCTTTTTTTTTATTCATGCAGTTTTCTAATTTCATTAGAAATGCAGCAGAAAAATAAAACATCCCTCTTCTTACCTGCACTGTCATTTGAAAATAGATATGGTAGGTACATTTAGTTAGAGAGTCATAATCAACAGCGTACAGCACCATTAATCTTTCCTCTTGTTTGGGTCCTTGCGTTGGGTGTGTTCATTTTGCTCTGTATATGATACTTTGCTGCCACCTTCAGGACATCATTGGAACTTTTTCAGATTTCTTTGAAGTTTAGCTGACAAAGTTTGGAAATAAAGTTGAAAAGTTAAACCTTTAGGCCTCAGGCATACAACTATATTACAGCTCTGTACAAGTTTTCAGTTGTAGAAAACTGTAATGCAGCACAGCTCTGCTTTATGGATTCAGACACCTCCAATTTCATACAGATTGATACCGGAGCTTTCTTTCATCTGCTGCTGCATGAATCCAGCACTAAGGCTACTTACTTTCACATCTGCATTTTTCTTTCTGGCAGAGGATATCAATACCGGAGAAAAACGCTTCCAGTATGACACACAATGTGAGTCAATGGCGCCAGATCCGTTTTTTCTGACGAAACAGAAAACGGATGCAGCAACCATTGACTTACAATGGCGTTCATGCCGTATCCGTCATTGCTATTTTAAAGATAACCCAACCGGATCCATTCATAACGGATGCAGACGGTTTTGTTATAAAAAAAATGGAAGTGTTTTTGATGATCTCTGCCGGATCAGGTAAAATCGCATATGTGAAAGGAGCCTAAAAAATTCATGGCAAGGAACAATGAGTACCTACTGTTCCTTGGTATAGAAATGTATACATTTAAATAGATTTTAGGTTAGGTTCACATATTTTAAAAGAGATCTGGCAGGCTGTTCCAGCAGAGAAGAGGCTGCCGGAGCTCTCTGCAGCTGTTTTTGTCCGGCCAATTCTCGGTATATTTTCCAAGTAGTGACAGGCTCTCCATCGGACTACATTATAGTGGATGTCGGGCAACACGGTGGCTCAGTGGTTAGCACTGGTGCCTTGCAGCGCTGGGGTCCTAGGTTCAAATCCAACCAAGGACAACATCTGCATGGAGTTTGTATGTTCTCCTAGTGTTTGATTGGGTTTCCTCAAGGTTCTCCGGTTTCCTCCCACACTCCAAAGACATACTGATAGGGAACTTAGATTGTGAGCTCTATTGGGGGCAGAATATGTCAGCGCTATATACGTGAGTATAATAAAACATAGAGAGCTCTCTGATGGATCTCTTGCTGCAAATGTGAAACTAGTCTTAGGACCTGCTTCCATATTGAACTGTTCTTCTCAGGGCTTACAGTTACACCTTGTACCTCATCAGGCTTGATCCACTTTTGGAACAGTGGGATCCAGGAAAGTTAAAAAACAAAGGAAACAGGTTTGAATATGCTTCAACCTGACACCAATATCAAGATTGAAGGGACAACAGACCCTTTACCTTTTGTCTGATACAGTGCCATTGACTTGGCCAAGAGTGGCTTGCAAATTGCAGCACTGTACAATTTAAAGAAACATTTGCAAATAGGAATGGGAAAAAAAGTATGTCTCCACATGTATATGCATGATCCATCCACATAGACACCAGGCTGTAATTAGTGCTATTTGCATGCCATCCAACTTTTTGGGGGGTCAAAGAGGGACACTTATGGCTCATTATGTAAAAGATCCAATCACTGGCTGAGGCAGGCCATGGTTGTAGCCAGTAAGTGAGTAGTATTCCCACCATTTCCTGACAAGCTGAGACAGTAACAAGAAGTCAGGTACAGTGCGGATCCGGCACCATCAGAACTGCTATGACAGGGGATCGGTAAGGTGGGTATTCGTTCTGAGGGTATTTTTTGCATGTGCAACTCCTGGGATAGCTTTTTTCTTGCCTTGGAAAACCTCTTTGAATCTAAGCACAAAAATGATCAGATTATAGACAAAATTATCAGATTATAGACATCTGCGTAATGTCAAAATTAGACCAAATAATGAAAAAATATATAAGGTGAGGTTTAATATAAAGGTAGAAACTTGACAGTTTCTGGAGAAGTTAATTTATAAATGTATTAATGCAAATGTATTTCCCAAGTCAAAAACAGGGACATTTAAGGAGCAAGGAGGGGAAGAGGGAATTGGTTTCAAAAGAGGGACACTTGGGAGATATGTGCTTATGTAAGGCTACTTTCACACTGCCGTTTTGGCTTTCCGTTTGTGAGATCCGTCATGGGCTCTCAGAAGCGGTCCAAAACGGATCAGTCTTGCCCTAATGCATTCTGAATGGAAAAGGATCCGCTCAGAATGCATCAGTTTGCCTCTGATCAGTCTCCATTCTGCTCTGGAGGCGGACACCAAAACGCTGCTTGCAGTGTTTTGGTGTCTGTCTGACGAAACTGAGCCAAACGGATCCGTCCTGGCACACAATGTAAGTCAATGGGGACGGATCAGTTTTCTCTGACACAATAGAAAACTGATCCATCGCCCATTGACTTTCAATGGTGTTCAAGACGGATCCGTCATGGGTATAGAAGACATAATACAACCGGATCTGTTCATGACAGATACATGCGGTTGTATTATTGTAACTGAAGTGTTTTTGCAGATCCATGATGGATCCGCAAATAACGCTAATGGGAAAGTAGTGTAACACTCGAAAGTGGTGTTACCACTACTGCACCCTGATACTGTCTTTATTGGTCTAACACTGTGCATTCCAAATAATGTTGTTATGTAACTGTTCATGTAATATACCTGGTTCACCAGCAGGTGGCAGCAAATATGGCAGAGCTATCTTAGGTAGAATGGAACTTTCCATTCCATTCAACCCCCCCCTCCTCTGGAGAGAAGTGTGCTAGTCCTACTTCCTGCAGGAAGGGTGGGGACCAGTTAGTTCCGGTTTAGGTTTTCCCTAAGGGAAGGGTGTGCAGGGGCACGTCTCTGCTGGACATGCCCACGCCAGCCAGAGCACCTGCTTGCCATGGAGGTCAAAGCTTAAAGCCTCAGGAGCCAGGAGGAAAGTTCCCTGGCATAACCCAGAGTCAGACTGCAGAGAAGGAGTGCAGCATACAGAAGGAGCCGAGTTATACACAGAAACAGAGATAAAGCAGAGTTGAGTTTGCCAGTTTCATGCTAAACCCTGCTGGAACCTTGACAAAGCCTGTAAACCGTTTTGGAGAATGTTAATTCAAAGTAAGGGCTTGTTCACACGACCGTGCCGTAGTTTGCAGTCCGCAAATTGCGGATCTGCAAAACGCGCATGCTGCCCGTATGCCTTCCGCAATTTGCAGAACAGAACAAACGGCCCTTTATAGAAATGCCTAATCTTGTCCGCAAAAACGGACAAGAATAGGACATGACTCATAACTTTTGCAGGGCCACGGAATGGAGCAACGGAAGAGGACAACACTTGGAGTGCTGTCCACATGTTTTGCAGCCCCATTGAAGTGAATGGATCCGCACATGATCCGCAAAAAATGCGGCTCGAATGTGGAACCAAACCACGGTCATGTGAACAAGCCCTAAAGCTGCCATTGAACTTCATCTCAAGGTCTGGACTCAGTGGCGTACCGCCAATAGAGGCAGGGTACGCCACTGCTATGGGGCCCGCGGCACCGGGGGGCCCGGAGCGCTCGGAAGGCCCCGCCCCCTGCAACTGCGCTCACTGCAGGGCCGGTTTGCACACTTATAATTGTCTCCCAGCGCCGCCGATAATAATACACGCCCCCCCGTCTGACTTCTCATTGACTCACTGTGCGCTCCCTAGGACCCAGCCGCGCTCCCTCGCTCCTGCACTGCTTCACATACTGGGCCAATCAGCATTAGCAGTGTGTTAAGATCCTGCTGCTGATTGGCCCAGCCAGTGCAGGCAGCAGGCGCGCACCCAGCATGGAAGAACTTTAGAGTGAGTTGTGCTGCCCGGCCGCGACAGACGCCAGTGCCACCGAAAAGCCAAAACCATCATCTCACAGCCAGTCCGGACCTGTGCCACTGCCAGCTGTCGTCCACACAGTAGGACTATCTTTACAACCGGGATCATTAATGAAAAAAATGTCTGTAGTGTACTAATAACAGTCTGTACTAATAACAGTCTCCTAGCACTGGCGTAACTAGAAATGACTGGGCAGTGGGCCCCACAGAAAATTTTTGAAGGGCCCCCCCCAGCTGTTTGACACCTCTGACCGGCAGAGACACTTGACTTCTTCCCTAATACAGTCCAAATTCTAATTATCGTCCAAAAGACAAGTCATGGAAATATATGTATACTGTAGTAGGATATTTTGACAGTAAAGGTAAGAATAAAGGTCTTCTGGTTAGTACAGTATACTTTCTATATTTCCATGACTTGTCTATTGGACGATAATTGGACTGTATTAGGGAAGTCAAGTGTCTCTGCTGGTCAGAGGTGCCGGACAGCTGGGAGGGGAGCAATTCAAAAATTTCCTGTGGGGCCCAGTCATTTCTAATTACGCTAGTGCTAATAGAGACTGTATAAAACGTTCCAGTTCCAGAACTTCATGTATAGGACTTTCTGAGGGCAGCAGCAAGCAGAGTTCCTGTGGGGGTGGGCGGTACTGTAGGCTCATAGAGGACTCAGAAATGTGCCCCCCCCCCTCGCCCCCCCATGAACTCTGCTTGCTGTTAAAGGGAACCTGTCACCTCAAAAACACAAATAAAACCGCCAGCATTAGTCGTCCCCAGTCTGTTCATAATTAGAGATGAGCAAATTTCATATTTTAAAATTCGTTCACGCTTCGTTTGGTGGTAAATAGTGAATTGCATTATGGATTCCGTTACCACGGACCATAATGCAATTCCATGACGGAATGCATAACTGAATGCCTTTATAGGCAGCTTTATAGGCATTCCATTATTCATTCTGTCATAATAGAAGTCTAGGGCCTGCATAACGGATCCGTCCGGTTTGCGTTATGCTGGAGTCCTCAGTAGGTCATGTATACATTTCTTTATTGGCAAATGGGGGTGTGGCAGGGGAGGAGCCAGGGCAGGAGGTGGGATGGGCCAAGGTAGTGGGCGGGGTTAAGGGGCCCAATTCAGATTCTTGCTATGGGGCCCAATGATTTCTATGTACGCCCCTGTCTGGACTAAAGTTATTTTTTCAAATCCCTCAAATATTCCCCCTATTTATTGCTTCAGAGCTAAAGCCTGGGGTCCAGCAGTGTCCAGGTAGGAGCGCCGTGACACACATAAACAAACCACACTATGCCACTCGGCATTTCCTAAACCTGGACTTGCGATATATAGGAGGGCCCTGGGGGGAGGCGCCCGTTGCACTTGTACTATTTTTTTATTGGTCATTTGCTTTCTAAAAGCAAAATTAAACAATTTTCTGAATAGTGTTCTTTAAAAAAAACATTTTGGATGATTTGTCTTTATAAGAACTGTGCTGCTAGAGGAGGGATGTAATTTATTACAAGGCATTCAGTGTTCCACACTGAAATTTTCAGAATCCCAGATCTGCTACTGATGGACCTGCCAACACCTCACCCTTGCCAAGTGCGTTTTTTGTAAGGATTGCAACTGGCATTTTACACCGCTCTTGCCAACCTTTGGCGAAAAAGTCATAAAACCAGGGTTTTCTGCCTGTTTTACACCAAAAACACATAGAGGAGGAATTATTAATTGACCCCTTTGTCTCTGCAGAGTGTGTGTAATTTCTTCACTTAGCTGATGGTGCTTTTGAATCTGACACGGCAGAGGCAAAGGGGGGAAAGAATTCAAGGAGGGCAGCTCACACAAGGAAGTTTATTAGGGGAAGCCAGCAACATCCTGACCAACAACATCCTGAATGTTATGTTGGGGTCAGGAAAAAAAATTAAATATAAAATAAGGGGCTGGCATAGATTTAGGTCGGCAGTGGATGCACCTAAATTATTTTGAGGCTGGCACCTCTACATATCTTAGGCTCATCATACTCAAGGGGTATTAAGACTGGCATCAAAAACGCCAGTCTTAACCCCTTGAGGACCTCTGCCGTAAATGTAAAAGTCCGGTCTCTAAACATGGCGCCTGCTTGCAAGTGCAGCGGGCGCCATAGCCGCCGGGTTTCTGCTATTTTAAATAGCAGAAACCCGCGGCACATGTATGCGATCGAAAGCCCATGGAAGCACTACGGAGTGGGTTTCCTGTCCGTAGCTCTGCACCACAAAAAGTAGTGCATACACTCCTTTTTTACAGTGTGGACCGTCGGATGCAGATCATGGACGGGTCCGCGGCCACAGGCAGTGGGCACGCGGTCAGTGCATGGTTGTGTGCATAAGGCCTTAGGGTCCATTCACACATCCGTATGTGTTTTGCAGATCCACAGATCCGCGGATCTGCAAAACACGGACACCGGCAATGTGCCTTACGCATTTTGCGGACCGCACATTGCTGGCACTATAATAGAAAATGCCTAATATTGTCTGCAATTGCAGACAAGAATAGGACATGTTCTATTTTTTTCAGGAACGGAATTGCGGACCCGGAAGTGCGGATCCGCAATTCTGGATCTGAGCAGCACATAGTGCGGCCCCATAGAAATGAATGGGTCCGCAATTCCTTTGCGCAAAATGCGGAACAGAATTGCGGACGTGTGAATGGACCCTTATACAACCATGAATGAATTTCTGTTCCATCTAAAATAACATCTCATACAGAAATGGCTAAAACGGATGCAAAATGAGCATAATGAATGCTCAAAATAAAAGATCTGTTTTGTTTTTTCTTGTTTTGCTTTCTGTTCTTCTGACGGTTCAGAACAATGGAAAACGAAACTGTGATATGAACCTAGCCTTACTCACATCTTCACACACTCAGCCCCTATACGCCTGTGCAGACAACCCGGAGAACCATCTCTTGCCTCTGAGCACGTGTGCACTGAACTATTGAAGAGAAGCCAAAGACATGTACCTACTGTTGGGTCACAGTGTGCAAAAGCTACAGATGTAATATAATCAGTCATGACATAACTACATAACCCGAGTGGTTCATATATCAATAACTATATAAAAACGGCAATCTATTCAGCCTGCGCTGTGGATTCTATCGAGTTGTTGCACTTCTCCAAAAACGCAGCTGCACTCCAATTTAGTTATTCTCCAGAAGTCACTGTGACAATTCATCTTCCTGTAAATAAGTCTTATGACGTTATTACATTAACTGAATAACCAATATCCAGAAGCTTTATCTCTTTTCTTATTAAACCTTCCATTTACACTACAAGTCCCAGCAACATGGACTTACTGTATCTACTGGAATATTATATTATTGTATCACATTATATATCGCTGTATACCCATTGGTGTTGGGTCTATGTACCGGTAGTCTTTTAATGAATACCCTTAAATGGAATTGAAGACCAATTTTATGCTGTTCTATTTGACGGCAGCATAAACTGGTTACAGAAGCTTTGAATACACTGCAGGGTTTTATATTTGTGCTGTAGTTTTCCTGAGGTATCCTCTCAGTGTAATGCTTGCACTCGGGTGTCCTTGCATTCATGACCTGCCGGTTGCCCCTGTCCAGAAGGCCCTGACTGGCCATTTTCTTCCTATACAGAATTTAGGAAGAAAGCGTTCAATCATCCGCAGAAGGATGGGGGAGCTTCAGCCCTGGGGTCCTGCTGGACCTCCTCAACAGAAATGTTTTACTACAGCACAAAAAATTGCAAGTGACCATACAATGTAATCACGCTCCCTTCACCCGGTTTATACCCTCCTTGGATTGGGTAGCATAAAACTTTTTCTGGATTGCTTGAGCATCTTTGTTAAAGGGTTTTTCCAACAAAGGATATTACTTACATCTCCAGAGGATTAGTGATAAAAGTCTGATCACTGAGGACCTCACCAATCACTAGAGCTGGAGTTTCAGTGAAATGTTTGAATGGACCAGCGCTCAGCCATGCACCATACTGCTGCATCCAATGTCTACTGCCCTTGGCTGCCTCCATCAGCTTCATAGACTTTGAATGGAGTGGTGCATGTGCAATGTTTTTACCGAGGTCAGGCAGTGAAGAATAGGGGGCTCCTGACCCTCTGTTTAGTGATTAGCAGAGGTCCCAGCAGTGAGGCCACCAACAACCAAATATTTTTTATATGGACAGACAGGTGATAAATGTCCTTAAGGGAGCGCCTTTTGAGTTCCTTTTCTGAACTGTTACAATATGGTTTCTACATGGTAGCAGCTCATAACACACTTCTTGAAGACACATATTCCCCCATGCCTGAAAAATATGTCTCAGACTTTACCTTCTTGTGTTACCTACTTTTCACTACATAAGCATCAGTTGAGAAGTGAGACAGATTTAGCAGATGCTGTATTACCTTAACAGGATATATATTACCTTGACAGGAAGCTCTATCAATACACTGTAAGATAGTGAACTTGTTTACCTGGAAATATATAGGATCTGTCATATGTGGGTTTCACAGAAATGATGACCATAAACGTATATGATATGCTTATTCCCAAATAAGCTAGATTCCTAATACAGTGATGTATATACCAGACCTTGAGAAATAGTACATTAACAGCACCCACACCATTTCGTTTTTTAGTATAATTACCTTATTTTGTATAATGTACCTTATGTTCTACTGTGCAAACTACACTAAATATAAATGGAAATTTTAATGGAAATAAATCATAAAAATGCCAGTTAAATAACTAGACCAACCTTGGCTGGTTTGTCCTTTCATAGCTATTAGAATTCATTTTGTGTTTAGAGCAACATATTAATAGAAAGGAGGTATTTATTATATCTAATACATAAAAAAGTAGCCAAAACAAACTTTTACATTTGCATCTGGAATATAGTGCACTAAATAATCTATCAAAATTAGAAAAAGAGGCAGCATCTGATAATTTGAAAAAAAATGCTTTAATCCAAGAAAAGCAGAGCAGGCAACCCAAAAATGCACCTTTTCGGCTATACCATAGCCTTCCTCAAGCATCCTATGGTATAGCCGAAACGTTGCATTTTTGGGTTGCTTGCACTGCTATTCTTGGATTAAAGCATAATTTTTCTTAAAATTATGGGATGCTGCCTCTTTTTCTATTTTGGATTCAAGTAAGGAGTTTTTGAATATGACTCTGGAGGCGCGTATCCAATATATCTGGACTTCCACTTTTAGTGGGTGTTGTGTTAATTTCCCTATAAATAATCTATCAAACAGAAAAATTTAATTTATCCATAACAGAAAGGTTTAAATTTCACAAGTACCTCTATAATTGGTGGTCTTTGCTTAAAGCCTGTGATACAGCTTGTTTTCCAACTGGAGTCCTTCTAACTTTCCAGGATTCTTCTAAGGGGCAGTCACAGAACACAGCAGTTAACAGAAGTGTCTTCTTAACAAGAAGGAACATGCTCTTGATGGTAGCAGACACAAAGAGAGGCACAATAAGCTTAATGGTTTTAGAACCGACTTGTTAAGTGTACAGGCACCAATTACAAGGCACAGACTTAAGGATGCATCTGCTTTATTCCACAGCTAAGACATAATAGAACAATGCTCAGGCGGCGACTTAAAGGGATTATCTCACTTCAGCACTTATTAATGTATTGTGATTGTCCATATTGCTTCCTTTGCTGGATTCATTTTACAATCACATTATATACTTCTCGTTTCCATGGTTACGACCACCCTGCAATCCATCAGCAATAACCATGCTAGATGCCAGAGCTATAGTGTGCAAGCACAACCACCGTTGCTGGATTGCAGGGTGGTTGTAACTAGTGTTGAGCAAATCGAGTTCAGACTGCTGTATCCAAACCCGATTTATAGGCTCTGCAGAGGTCTTTGTGATCTTGCTGCAAATATTGCAAGCCTTGCTTCATCTCACGTCTGTGACGTGACACTTCGGTTATGCGCATAAATTACAGTGTCAAAATCCGAAGCTGAACTCGGCTTTGTTCCTCAATAATGAAGCCGAGTTCAGCTTTAGCTGTAATTTCTGCACTTAAACAAAGTGTCACATCATAGACGTCAGACAAAGCAAGTCTTGCAATATTTGCAGCAAGATCGCAAGGACCTCCACAGAGCCCATACGTTTTATAGTATATTGTTTATTACGTTTTCAAACTTATACAGCAATCCGAACCCGATTTGCTCAATACTAATCATAACCCTTGGATACGAGCAGTGTATAATGTGACAAAAAAGTGAATGAACCAGCAATGGGGCAATATGGACAATCACAAGTGCCCTGTATTAACTTTGTCTACATGATAAATGCCATTTGCTGAAGCGAGATAACCCCTTTAAAGGATAACTGTCATATTTTCACTCAAAATAAAATTTTCATATATGTTGTTGCTGCTGTGGTAATAAATCATAATCACTAATTATTGTGTTCACATATCACTTGTTTAATAAGATTCCGTCCATAGCAACCGCTCCTCACAAGACTTCTTTTTGACTATCTTCTCAAGATGGCCATTGAAGCCCTTACCCTGAGACTAAGACCTCCCTCCCTAACTACCCAGAATTCATTCGGCTCATCTCGGGAACACGCAGCCTCACCCTAACTCACGGCTTTCTCCAGACTTAAACACGCCCTCTTCCTCCTGAGTAGTTGATTGCGAATATTCTAATCGCAAATTTTTATCGCAAATATCGGCACTATCCCGGTCCAACGGGAGCGCACACGCAGCGATTGGGACTGCCCACTACTACGTCCTCCGTCTTCTTTTTTCTTTAGTACATAGAGGTAAGGCTTAAAGGAAGAAGATAGTTTGTTAGACCACTCATCTTATACACACATTGATATCTCTTAACGTTCAAATATGAGATTATCCACACATATTTCTCCAAAACCTTAGATGGTGGAATATAGGTTTTATAATTTGAAGGACAAACTGGTCAGGAGCCATTTTCGACAACTGACTGTAAGCTTGGGATATGGATCAAAACTACAGGTTACTTACCCTGTGGGATTGTAATGTTTGTCAGTACATGATCATGACCAAGGACTTTTCCAATCCAGGAGATTCAAGGATTATTCATTTTAGACACTCAACTGTAGGACCAAAAATGTTTACGCCATGTCAATGCAGGAAATCATATATATTAGGCAAACTTTTTTGGAAATTTGGAAGCGGATTCCAAAACATATGTCAACAATTGGACTGCCGGGATATAACTTTGAAATTAGTTGTGGCACATTTTTTTAAGTGCCATCAGAATAGGTATGAAGACTTAAAGCTGATTGGACCTGATCTAGTACGTGACAATATCAGAGAGTGTAATGTAGCCTCACAGTTATTAAGATTGGAATCAAGATAGATATACAATTTGGGTTCTCTTGCACCAAATAAACCTAATGAGGAGCTCAGATTAACTGAGTTTTATAGGCATTGATAGGCCTTTTACTGGCCTAAGGGTGCACTTTTTTTTGAACCAGTGGAGGTGGGGCGTGATCTTTAAGCCATATTTGAACATTTAGGATCAAGGTCCTTTAGCACGCTCCTTGTTTTCACTTCATTTTTGTTATATTTTTTCTTTTCCTTTGCTTTTCCTTTTCTTCATTATTTATGTGGTTTGCATTCAAGATTCACTCTAACAATGGATCACTTTGGAGCTATTGCTTCTCAAGTGCTTTTAAACACAGGGACCCTCTGGAAGATATAAAGAAGTTCCAACAAGGATGAAATTAAAAAGTAACAACACAATGCAAAATTAGGCAAGTTTCTTCCTGTGATATTTTTGACATCACCTTTTGACATCAAGCAATTTCATGCATTGTCACTCTCTCCCCTTGTTGTTTATTTACACTATGTGTCTTGGCATTCCTGATCCCAGACTGTGCATTTGCAAGTATATATTTTATTAATTTTATTAATTGATATTTAGAATACTTCTCTATTTTCTCTTCTCTTTTGTGTATCTTTGAATTTAACAAAAGGCATAATCGTCCTTTCATTTATTTATAATAATCATCGAAAGTTCAAGCGCATAATTTCATTTAGGATTACTTTATTATTATTTACACACTATTATGTTTCATTGTGTGTAACATATTATTTGGTATGGGGAATTTTTTATTCATATCATTATTATTATTTAATATATGATGCACAGTCAATATATTAGGTCTAAATTAATTATGCACTGTGAATATTGTAGGTCTAATTGTCTTTTTTCTGGCAGTTATTTCGCCATTTCCGGTATTTTGGAATGCATTTTGTTCTTATTGTGCAGTCCATGGTCCCTTATGGGTGGCGATTTGTCACTTCCATTGGAACGCAATTTGGAGGGCATACTTACATTGCATATTTTCTGAGCATACGCAGTCCACGCTTAGGAATGCCAACACATTGTATCATTTCTACCGGATGTTACTGTGAGTTTCCTGCTTTTTAAGTGATTTGTAGGTATATAATAAAGTTATCCCCAAACCACAGTGGTACTACAGCTGGGACCATCATGAGAAAGGAGGCCTACTACCCTGTAAAATAGATGGATGGTTGGTCAGAAAAGCGCACCACTGCTCTATTAATTTCTTTGCGAGTGCTGGAGATAACCGATCGCTGTACTCGGCTATCTTCGGTGCTCGGTATTATTGAGGAGAACGAGGATGAGATTATATACTGGATGGAGCCCTCCTCCTCTCAGTCAGAGCAGAATGAGAGTGGCAGTGTGCCTTGGAGCTAGGGGTCGCAACACTCCTCCTGCTCCTCCTTCTTGCAACCACAGACAAGCCTTTCAGTTGCATCCTCTCTGTGGTCACTGCCCCCCTCCTAGCGGTTTTTTGATAAGTGACAATTTTTCGAAGCTTTGGAATATAAAAAAGCATGATACATGTTCCAGCACAGTGTGGTTTTACACACGCTGTTTATTAACACCGTCAAATGTGCTCATAGCTATGTATGTCAGCTATTGCTGTCATTGCGTTCAAGAGAAAGAAGAGATAAAGGGCAAAAATAGGATTTTTTTTTTGAATTTGCTGAATTGGACGCAAAACAAATTTCAAGGTATAGTATAGTATATACACATATATTACTTTGGCCACAGTTTTTAGTATAACATCCCTGAGGAAGCTGGCAATTGCTGGTGATACACGAGGGGCGTAAAATGTGTGCACCACCAGCTTTTAACATTATGAGCTACATTATAAGTATAGATTTTTTCATCTTTGATACTTGATATTATATTTCATTGGCTCATTGGTATATACATGTTCATTTAGGAATGTCTGCCTCTTGTTGTTCTCATTTTGAACTGGGTGTACATTTTTATGTAAGGATGGATTCTGGCCCTTTTCTATTGTATACAGTAGTTATATCTTTTCAATCTTAATGGTTTGAATAAAGTTTGTTATATTTTTGGATATTGAATGTGCAACGTTCTCTTATAGTCCTTGTCTATTGGTGGTTCAATAGTGGTTCACATAATGTTCACCACAACTTTTACTTTCTTCATCAACTTCCAACAAGATGAGATGAGAATTGTGCTTGGCTTAATCCACAGATGTTAATTGTATGGCATAGCAAGCGGAGGAGCCCCAGACGTTGGCTGTACACCTGTGTGGGATAGCCCAGCAAGTGAGTCCACAGGAAGTGTCCACACTCCATGGAGACAGATAATGGGCATGCTTCTGATTATGTAAGTTGTTAACCCCTTTATTGATCCAGGCACAGCTATTCTGAACAGCTGGAGCTATCCAATTACCCACATTTTTTGCCCTTCTAAAAACAAAACTATGGTATTTTGATATATTTTCTTCTTGCACTGTGTCTTGGCAAAGGACATCCCAATGATTTTGTATACTTTTCTTCAGCATACCTGCATCTTTAGTATATTGAGTTACTATGTGGATGCTAGATCTTACTATCGCTGTAGAACCTACCTAACTAACAGTCATATCCTCAGAACTAGCTGTCACCAGTCTATCTTACTAACATCCCTAAGGGCCCATTCTCAGGCTAACCTTCACACTATCCGTCAGGCTGTACCGGCAGAGAACAGCCTGCTGATGTTCTCCTGATCTGATAGGCAAACACATCTAGGGGATGATCTCCATTCTTTACATCTATTGAATAGACATGCAGCGAATATAGAACTTCATGATTTTTCTGGCGAAGTATATTTCTCTTCTGTTTTCAACTACAGAATGCAGCTCATTTCCTAAAAAAAAACAAAAAAAACTGATGTGTTAAAATAGCACATTTTTCAACCATTATTAATTAATGTAAAATTGGAACTTTGATTAGGTACTGATACTGTACTGTATAGAAACAATTCATTTGATATTATTTATGATGTTGATAATAATATTTATTGTCTGCAATATAATGTTCTGTTTTATTTTCAAGGTAAGAAAATGGAATTGATACAATGAGTGACAGCAGAATACACATCTGATATGTCTCTAAAAGGATATTTAAAGGATGTACTCTTTATCCTTCCAGCTCTCATCATTTATATTGGAGGCGAGCAGTCTGCTCTTCTCTCACAAGGCGTACAAAGGGCCCTGTTCAGCTAAGCTTTCTGGGTCTTTCTTCTATCCGATGCAGAAAGCTTCCTGGCATCAGCCTGCCTTGGCAAGTTCTTAGTTTGTATTCTGTCATGGCTCTCTCCAGTCTGGTGCTTACGCTGCTACAGACAGAAGCCATTAAGGAAAGGGCTTTCTAAATGTACCAGCATTTTATTCTTAAGCTACAGTACTTCATTTATTCATTGCAAAATTGTAGGTGTAGTATGATGGATTGATCTATCTAATAAGCTAACAAAGAAATAGCACGATGATAAAACTACTAGACCAAACATTAGCAGATAAAAGAATAAGGAATTACAACAATAAATTATTATATAAGGGTACTGGCACAATGCAATATATTATATAGGGAACAGACACAATAGACTATGGACGAGATAGAATAGACTAGATGGACCAACAGAAGACATAATAGTCATGAAATACAGAGCACCCATGCAGATGGCCCCATAGACGCAGAACCATAATAAATAGTTTTTCTGTATTAAAAAGATTTCTATTAATCAGCACACAAGCTTGTAAATGAGCAACACTTTATGTCCTGGGTAAATTCATGCTTTGTCCGTTTGGACATTATGGCACCAGGAACCCTTGCATGCGTTTCTCTGGGTCATACTGTATATAGCACCCAGCATTACAACAGTCACGTTCCTTGTTTTCTATACTATGCTTTTAATTTTCTTATTTATTTTTTCAATATTTGCCTAATTATATGAACTCTCTTATGAATCTGCATTCCAAGAGAGACGGAAGTCTGGGTCATAATTAGTAGCCTGCTCGCAGAGCTGCTTACCTCTCATGGATCATTAATTTGGACTTGATTATTTCAGCTCATAACGTTCGCAATCCAGACACACAATGAAGCCATAAAGTAAATCAATGAGAAAAAGCATTGTTATATAAAGGACAGTCAAAAAAAAAGAAGCAGTGACTAGTGGGGAAATGTTTTGTTTTCAAGGTGGCCTTTCCTAACCCTGTCATTTGTAATACTTATTATAATGAGGAACTTCTTAAGGCCTTTTTACAAAAGCCGAGCATCAGGCACATATTAACTAACAAGCGTTTGTAGAAATGCTCATTAGCAATGATCTGCCAGTGTATAGGTGCTGCTGATTACCCGATGAACAAGTGAAACGCTTGTCCATCGGGTAATAAGATCATTTATGTGGTCACGAAAATCATCATTTGCTGGCAGTAGATCGTTCTGTCTAAACAGCCTCTGCTGCCGGCAAACAGTGATTCTGTATGGGGACGGGCGATAGCATTAGTGATCACTCCTCCGTATACTGTGGAGGAGATTGCTACATGTACATGCCACAGTCTCTTTCACTGACAAACAGACGATTGCCGGGAAGGAACGCTTCCTTCTCGACAATCATCTGCTCAATTGTGCAGTATAAAGAGGCCTTAATGAGGTTGTTTCCATTGCATCTCTGATTGACAAACATATTGGGGATGGCCACTTTCTGGCATCTTGTGACCAATGTATATGTAAGATAAATATATGACATTTATTAATATAGCCTTTCTATTTATTTTCTATTTTTCATACTGTATGCTCCGTTGTTGAGGTCTTGTCTATCAAATGGCCGCTGATGTGACCAGATATCACTCAGTCTCCTCCATTCAGATGCCATGTGCACTTGCATTGCTAGGAGTTACAGCAGGTGCACACAATGGGAGTCCACCCTACAGCAGCTCACTAAATATGTAGCCTCTCACTTATAGACTGTGCGTATCACGAATCACAATCACGAAATCCAGCACTGCAGTCGGTCATCAAAAGATATACTTTATATGAAGAGTACAAAGCGGTAAAAAAAAAATGTGCTTACGTGTTTTGGGCTTTATTAGCCCTTTATTTGAGAAAAGGAGGATATTAAAATTATATATATTTATTTTTCATCTTAATTAGAGATGAGCGAATCGAAGTTGACGAAGTGGAATTCGATCCGAATTTCAGGAAAAATTCGATTTGCGCCAAAGCAGAATTTAATTGCGCTTCATGGTAACTATAGGGATGAGCAAATAGACTTCAGATGAAACATCCGAAGTCGATTCAAATAAAACTTCGTTCTAATACTGTACGGAGCAGGATTTCCGTACAGTATTAGAATGTATTGGCTCCGATGAGCCAAAGTTATTGCTTTGCGAAGTCTTGCAAGATTTTGCGTAATAACTTCATAAATTAATTTGTACTGTAAAAAAAAAAACATTTTTGGAACCAGTTCAGGAAATGGTTTTTTACAGTACAAATTAATTTATGAAGTTATCGCGTAAAGTCTCGCAAGACTTCGTGAAACAATAACTTCGACTCATCGGAGCCAATACATTCTAATACTGTATGGAGCTCCTGTTCCGCACAGTATTAGAACAAAGTTTGATTCGCTCATCCCTTATGGTAACGAATCGTGTTTTTTCCTAAAATGGCTACTGCACGTGTTAGGATATGGAGCAAAGAGCTCTGGGAACGAGGGATCACCCACAATGCCATGCATGCAGCCAATCAGCAGCCAGCCAGCCCATGTGATGTCACAGCCTATAAATAGCCTTTATCTTGGATTCTGCCATTTTCCAGTGTACTTAGTGCAGAGAGAGATGTCAGCAGGCGCTAGGGACAGTGCTAGGAAAGACTTTATTGTGCTGAAAAAACAATTTACAAGTTCAGGGAAAGATTATTCAAGGTGTAGGGAAAGCATACGGAGGCATCATCCACACTATAAAAGGAGAACAGGGTGCAATAGGAGAGTGTACAGCCTGGGTAATAGGAGTGATTGTACTGCTGCTTTTAAGTTGTTGTGTTGTGATAGCTCAGTAATTCCAGCAAACCTTGTTTGTTATTGGGGTGCAAGTTCTGTGTGATACAGCCATTAATAGGAAAGATATGCACGTCCTATTGTTATGCACCACTGGCTGGGTATACTCTGGAGGGGCGTAACTAAGCCACTACCTGGTCTTCATTAGAGCCTCTGATGATGAGGATAGGCTTGAGCTGTTAGGGTAGCTGCCAGGGGCTACTCCAGAGCAGTCCCCGAGTCAGTGGCAAGGGGGGGGGGGTCAGAGTACTCGGTGCAAGCACCGAGGGAACTTGCCTGGCCAGGAGGTTCTGGGTCTGGAAAGGTGGCAATTAGTGATGAGAGAGCATGCTTGGCCGAGTGCCAGTTCGGCTCAAGTATCGCTATGCTCGGCACATGGCGGTACTCGGCCGAATACCACGTGTGCTCGTCGCATTGCTCGAGTCTCCTCCCCGCACATTTGGTGCCTCCTAAGCAGCCAATCAACATTCAGGTAAGTAATTCCCTTCAGTGTAATGCCATAGCCATGTTAGCTATTAGCCTTGCACTGATTGTCTGGCCAGAACACGTGATACCAGTTTATATAGGATCCGATGTCCCGCGTCAGGGAGAGCAGACAGTAGGCAGGGACAGATAACGTTTTGCTGGAAATTCACAGATTTAACTCCAAAAAAACAATTGAAAGACCAAACAGTCCTCTTAAGGACTACAGTGTGTGTTAGTGCAGCACCATTATTTTTTTTTACCAGGGGTTAAATTCAGCAGTATCAGGGTCAGGCATCTTCTGGGGGGACAGATAGTGCAGTGCTGGAAATGCTTTTTATGTACCTGAAGGCTTTTAAAAGACAGAAAAAAAAATCTGATATTAGTGAGATCTACAGTACACCATCAGAAAGCAGTGTGTTTAGCAGACATTATAAAAAGGGGCTTATTCACTAGAGTGTGCCTGCTAAAGAGATATACACCGCGCCATCAGAGAAAAAAAAAAAATTAACCTAATTTGTGCCACATCTGTGTGTGCGTTCAATCCGCAACCATTATATTCAGTTCTCCAGCAGATTATTATTTCTATCTTGGGCAAATTTAACTAGTTTTCGGCACATCTGTGTGTGCGTTTAGGCCGCAACCGTATATACAGTATTCCAACAGAGAATTATTTGTATTTGGGACACTTTTAAATACTTTTGGGCCCATCTGTGTGTGGGTTCAATCCACAAACGTTATATACATGATTCCAGCACAGAAATATTTGTATTTGGGACACATTTACCTACTTTTGGGCACATCTGTGTTTGCGTTCAATCCACAAACGTTATATACAATATTCCAGCTGAGAATAACTTTTATTTGGGACAAATTTAGCTACTTTTAGGCACATCTTTGTGTGTCTTCAATCCATAACGTTATATACAGTATTCCAGCAAATAATAGATTTTATTTGGGACAAATTTCACTAGTTTTAGGCACATCTTTGTGTGCCTTCAATCCATAACGTTATATACAGTATTCCAGCAAATAATAGAATTATTTGTATTTGGGACACATTTAACTACTTTTGGGCACATCTGTGTTTGCGTTCAATCCACAAACGTTATATACAATATTCCAGCTGAGAATAACTTTTATTTGGGACAAATTTAGCTACTTTTAGGCACATCTTTGTGTGTCTTCAATCCATAACGTTATATACAGTATTCCAGCAAATAATAGATTTTATTTGGGACAAATTTCACTAGTTTTAGGCACATCTGTGTGCGTTTAGGCCGCAACCGTATATGCAGTATTCCAACAGAGAATTATTTGTATTTAAGAACACATTTACCTACTTTTGGGCACATCTGTGTTTGCGTTCAATCCACAAACGTTATATACAATATTCCAGCTGAGAATAACTTTTATTTTTGACAAATTTAGCTAGTTTTAGGCACATCTTTGTGTGCCTTCAATCCATAACGTTATATACAGTATTCCAGCAAATAATAGAATTATTTGTATTTGGGACACATTTAACTACTTTTGGGCACATCTGTGTGTGCGTTCAATCCACAAACATTATATACAGTATTCCAGCAGAGAATACATTTTATTTGGGACAAATTTAACTAGTTTTAGGCACATCTGTGTGTGCGTTTAGGCCGCAACCGTATATATACAGTATTCCAGAAGATAATTATTTGTATTTGGGACAAATTGAACTACTTTTGGGCACATCTGTGTGTGCGTTTAGGCCGCAACCGTATATACAGTATTCCAGCAGAGAATTATTTGTATTTGAGACACATTTAACTACTTTTGGGCACATCTGTGTGTGCATTCAATCCACAACGTTATATACAGTATTCCAGCAGAGAATACATCCACTTCCCTGTCCCAGCACAGCATCCAATTGTCCTTATCCCAAGCATTTGAACGCAAACGTAAATACCCAGCCACCCACCCACTGTCCATAGCACTAAATGCGCAACTTTTAAAATTACTGGCTCTTGAAATGTTGCCATATAGGCTTGTGGACACTGAGGCCCTCCGCAGCCTCATGTCGGCGGCTGTCCCTCGGTATGCAGTCCCCAGCCGCCACTATTTTTCACTGTGTGCCGTGTCCACCTTACACCAACATGTGTCCCAGACCATCACCCGTGCCCTGATCAAGGCAGTTACTGGGAAGGTCCACTTGACCATGGACACATGGACAAGTGCTGGTGGCCAGGGACGCTACATTTTCTCTGACCACACACTGGGTGAATGTTGTGGAGGCCAGGAGTAAGTCGTACCCTGGGATGGCACACCATGCCCAGGATTGAGGGCCCTACGTCCAACACGGTCTCCACCAGCAGCTATGTTACTGGCTCCAACCCCCACTTCTCCTCCTCCTCTTCAGCTGCTACCTCCATCACTTCTACCTCCAGCAGTCAGCCATCAGTCGGTAGCTGTAAACAGTGTAGCACTGCTGTGGGGAAACGTCAACAGGCTGTGCTGAAGCTGATCTGCATAGGGGAAAAACAGCACACCACTGCAGAGCTGTGGCAGGGTATAAGGGACCAGACCGAGCTGTGGCTGTCGCCACTCGACCTACAACCAGGCATGGTTGTGTCGGACAATGGCCGTAACTTGGTGGCAGCTTTGAAGCTCGGAAACCTGATGCACATGCCATGCCTAGTGCACATATTAAACTTATTGGTTTAGCAGTTTATTAAAACGTACCCAAATTTGACAGAGCTACTAGTAAAGGCGTGCCTTGTGGGTGCCCATTTCCACAAGTCGTCCACAGCTTCAGCCTCTCTTTCAATGGTGCAGCAGCGCTTGGGGCTTGCAGCTCTACGACTGTTGTGCGACGTGAGCACGCGCTGGAACTCTACGTTCTACATGTTGTCCAGGCTTTGTGAGCAGCAGAGGGCAGTTGAGGAATACCAGCTGCAACATGGTTGTCGCCTTTCATGTCAACTTCCACTATTCACAAGCGAAGAGTGGGCATTAATGGCAGACTTCTGTGAGGTTTTAAGAAACTTTGATGAATACACACAGATGATTAGTGGCGATATCACTATTATCAGCGTAACCATCCCATTTCTGTGTCTACTCAAACGATTGCTGCTCACAATTAAGGACGATGCTCTGAATGTGGCAGACGGGGAAATGGGGGAGGACTTTAGTGTGGGTAATAGCAAGAACACCCACATTTCGTCTTCTCAGCGCGATTTGGACCATGAGGAGGAGGAGCTGGAGACAGTTGCCTCTGCTACAGAGTACTACCGACTGAACTTTAATTCCATCGGTTCGACATGGATAGGCACAAGGGGATGAGGAGATGGAGAGTCATCCTGACGTCGACATAGACGTCTTGCCTGTTGGTACTCTGGCACACATGGCTGACTTCATGTTAGGCTGCCTTTTCCGCTACCCTCGCGTTATATGCATTTTAGAGAACACAGATTACTGAGTGTTCATCCATCTCGACCCCCGCTACAAAGAAAACTTCTCATCTCTCATTCATGTGGTGGAGAGGGCAAGTAAAATGGTGTAATACCAGAAGGTCCTTGTTGAGAAATTGCTCCAAACATTTCCATCTGACACAGCTGGCGGCAGAGTCCCTACTTCCATAGGCAATTGAGGAAGGCAGACAACGGGAACAGACTCCAGTTTAAACAAAGGCAGGACAACACTCTCTAAGGCATTGGACACTTTCATGACACCCAGCCAGCAACCGCACCCTGAAGCGCTGCCTACTGTCCCAAGGAGGGAAACATTTTGGAAGATGTTGAAGGAATACATTGCAGACCATGTCAGTGTCCTCAATGATCCCTCGGTGCCCTTCAACTACTGGGTGTCCAAGCTAGACACGTGGCACGAACTTGCCCCTCTACGCCTTGGAGGTGTTGGTCTGCCCTGCTGCCAGCGTTTTGTCTGAGCGTGTATTTAGTGCTGCTGGTGGCATCATAACAGATAACAGCTTCTCCACTGGCAATGCTGACAGGTTTACTCAGATAAAAATGGCCTGGATTGCCCCTGACTAGAGTTGAGCGGACACCTGGATGTTCGGGTTCGAGAAGTTCGGCCGAACTTCCCGGAAATGTTCGGGTTCGGGATCCGAACCCGATCCGAACGTCATCCCGAACCCGAACCCCATTGAAGTCAATGGGGACCCGAACTTTTCGGCACTAAAAAGGCTGTAAAACAGCGCAGGAAAGGGCTAGAGGGCTGCAAAAGGCAGCAACATGTAGGTAAATCCCCCGCAAACAAATGTGGATAGGGAAATGAATAAAAATTAAAATAAAATAAATAAAAATTAACCAATATCAATTAGAGAGAGGTCCCATAGCAGAGAATCAGGCTTCACGTCAGCCACCACTGCAACAGTCCATTGTCAAATATTTAGGCCCAGCACCCAGGCAGAGGAGAGAGGTCCCGTAACAGAGAATCTGTCTTCATGTCAGCAGAGAATTAGTCTGCATGTCATAGCAGAGAATCAGGCTTCACGTCAGCCACCAGTGCAACAGTCCATTGGCATATATTTAGGCCCAGCACCCAGGCAGAGGAGAGAGGTCCCGTAACAGAGGATCTGGCTTCATGTCAGCAGAGAATCAGTCTGCATGTCATAGCAGAGAATCAGGCTTCACGTCAGCCACCACTGCAACAGTCCATTGTCATATATTTAGGCCCAGCACCCAGGCAGAGGAGAGAGGTCCCGTAACAGAGGATCTGGCTTCATGTCAGCAGAGAATCAGTCTGCATGTCATAGCAGAGAATCAGTCTGCATGTCATAGCAGAGAATCAGGCTTCACGTCAGCCACCACTGCAACAGTCCATTGGCATATATTTAGGCCCAGCACACAGGCAGAGGAGAGAGGTCCCGTAACAGAGAATCTGTCTTCATGTCAGCAGAGAATTAGTCTGCATGTCATAGCAGAGAATCAGGCTTCACGTCAGCCACCACTGCAACAGTCCATTGTCAGATATTTAGGCCCAGCACCCAGGCAGAGGAGAGAGGTCCCGTAACAGACAATCTGGCTTCATGTCAGCAGAGAATCAGTCTTCATATCATAGCTGAGAATCAGGCTTCACGTCAGCCACCACTGCAACAGTCCATTGGCATATATTTAGGCCCAGCACCCAGGCAGAGGAGAGAGGTCCCGTAACAGAGGATCTGGCTTCATGTCAGCAGAGAATCAGTCTGCATGTCATAGCAGAGAATCAGGCTTCACGTCATCCACCACTAGAACAGTCCATTGGCATATATTTAGGCCCAGCACACAGGCAGAGGAGAGAGGTCCCGTAACAGAGAATCTGTCTTCATGTCAGCAGAGAATTAGTCTGCATGTCATAGCAGAGAATCAGGCTTCACGTCAGCCACCACTGCAACAGTCCATTGTCAGATATTTAGGCCCAGCACTTAGGCAGAGGAGAGAGGTCCCGTAACAGAGAATCTGGTTTCATGTCAGCAGAGAATCAGTCTGCATTTCATAGCAGAGAATCAGGCTTCACGTCAGCCACCACTGCAACAGCCCATTGTCAGATATTTAGGCCCAGCACCCAGGCAGAGGAGAGAGGTCCCGTAACAGAGAATCTGGCTTCATGTCAGCAGAGAATCAGTCTGCATGTCATAGCACAGAATCAGGCTTCACGTCAGCCACAACTGCAACAGTCCATTGGCATATATTTAGGCCCAGCACCCAGGCAGAGGAGAGAGGTCCCGTAACAGAGGATCGGGCTTCATGTCAGCAGAGAATCAGTCTGCATGTCATAGCAGAGAATCAGGCTTCACGTCAGCCACCAGTGCAACAGTCCATTGTCATATATTTAGGCCCAGCACCCAGGCAGAGGAGAGAGGTCCCGTAACAGAGGATCTGGCTTCATGTCAGCAGAGAATCAGTTTGCATGTCATAGCAGAGAATCAGGCTTCACGTCATCCACCAGTGCAACAGTCCATTGGCATATATTTAGGCCCAGCACCCAGGCAGAGGAGAGAGGTCCCGTAACAGAGAATCTGTCTTCATGTCAGCAGAGAATCAGTCTGCATGTCATAGCAGAGAATCAGGCTTCACGTCAGCCACCACTGCAACAGTCCATTGTCATATATTTAGGCCCAGCACCCAGGCAGAGGAGAGAGGTCCCGTAACAGAGAATCTGTCTTCATGTCAGCAGAGAATTAGTCTGCATGTCATAGCAGAGAATCAGGCTTCACGTCAGCCACCACTGCAACAGTCCATTGTCATATATTTAGGCCCAGCACCCAGGCAGAGGAGAGAGGTCCCGTAACAGAGAATCTGGCTTCATGTCAGCAGAGAATTAGTCTGCATGTCATAGCAGAGAATCAGGCTTCACGTCACCCAACATTGGAACAGTCCATTGGCATATATTTAGGCCCCGGCACCCAGACAGAGGAGAGGTTTATTCAACTTTGGGTAGCCTCGCAATTAAATGGTAAAATGAAAAAAAAATAGGATTGAATGAGGAAGTGCCCTGGAGTACAATAATATATGGTTAAGGGGAGGTAGTTAATGTCTAATCTGGGCAAGGGACGGACAGGTCCTGTGGGATCCATGCCTGGTTCATTATTATGAACGTCAGCTTGTCCACATTGGCTGTAGACAGGCGGCTGCGTTTGTCTGTAATGACGCCCCCTGCCGTGCTGAATACACGTTCAGACAAAACACTGGCCGCCAGCACCTCCAAGGCATAAAAGGCTAGCTCTGGCCACGTGGACAATTTAGAGACCCAGAAGTTGAATGGGGCCGAACCATCAGTCAGTACGTGGAGGGGTGTGCACATGTACTGTTCCACCATGTTAGTGAAATGTTGCCTCCTGCTAACACGTTGCGTATCAGGTGGTGGTGCAGTTAGCTGTGGCGTGTTGACAAAACTTTTCCACATCTCTGCCATGCTAACCCTGCCCTCAGAGGAGCTGGCCATGACACAGCTGCCTTGGCGACCTCTTGCTCCTCCTCTGCCTTGGCCTTGGGCTTCCACTTGTTCCCCTGTGACATTTGGGAATGCTCTCAGTAGCGCGTCTACCAACGTGCGCTTGTACTCGCGCATCTTCCTATCACGCTCCAGTGCAGGAAGTAAGGGGGGCACATTGTCTTTGTACCATGGATCCAGCAGGGTGCCAACACAGTAGTCCGCACACGTTAAAATGTGGGCAACTCTGCTGTCGTTGCGCAGGCACTGCAGCATGTAGTCGCTCATGTGTGCCAGGCTGCCCAGGGGTAAGGACAAGCTGTCCTCTGTGGGAGGCGTATCGTCATCGTCCTGCCTTTCCCCCCATCCACGCACCAGTGATGGGCCCGAGCTGCGTTAGGTGCCACCCCACTGTGACCATGCTTCATCCTCATCCTCCTCCACCTCCTCCTCATCCTCGTCCTCCTCGTCCTCCAGTAGTGGGCCCTGGCTGGCCACATTTGTACCTGGCCTCTGCTGTTGCAAAAAACCTCCCTCTGAGTCACTTCAAAGAGACTGGCCTGAAAGTGCTAAAAATGACCCTTCTTCCTCTTCCTCCTCCTCCTCCTCCTCCTCCTCCTCCTGGGCCACCTCCTCTTTCATCATCGCCCTAAGTGTTTTCTCAAGGAGACATAGAAGTGGTATTGTAACGCTGATAACGGCGTCATCGCCACTGGCCATGTTGGTGGAGTACTCGAAACAGCGCAACAGGGCACACAGGTCTCGCATGGAGGCCCAGTCATTGGTGGTGAAGTGGTGCTGTTCCGCAGTGCGACTGACCCGTGCGTGCTGCAGCTGAAACTCCACTATGGCCTGCTGCTGCTCGCACAGTCTTTCCAGCATGTGCAAGGTGGAGTTCCACCTGGTGGGCACGTCGCATATGAGGTGGTGAGCAGGAAGGCCGAAGTTACGCTGTAGCGCAGACAGGCGAGCAGCGGCAGGATGTGAACGCCAGAAGCGCGAACAGACAGCCCGCACTTTATGCAGCAGCTCTGACATGTCGGGGTAGTTGTGAATAAACTTCTGCACCACCAAATTCAGCACATGTGCCAGGCAAGGGATGTGCGTCAAACCGGCTAGTCCCAGAGCTGCAACGAGATTTCGCCCATTATCGCACACCACCAGGCCGGGCTTGAGGCTCACCGGCAGCAACCACTCGTCGGTCTGTTGTTCTATACCACGCCACAACTCCTGTGCGGTGTGGGGCCTGTTCCCCAAACATATGAGTTTCAGAATGGCCTGCTGACGTTTACCCCGGGCTGTGCTGAAGTTGGTGGTGAAGGTGTGTGGCTGACTGGATGAGCAGGTGGAAGAAGAGGAGGAGGAAGCCGAGAAGGAGGAGGTGGCAACAGGAGGCAAAGAATGTTGCCCTGCGATCCTTGGCGGCGGAAGGACGTGCGCCAAACAGCTCTCCGCCTGGGGCCCAGCTGCCACTACATTTACCCAGTGTGCAGTTAGGGAGATATAGCGTCCCTGGCCGTGCTTACTGGTCCACGTATCTGTGGTTAGGTGGACCTTGCTACAGATGGCGTTGCGCAGTGCACACTTGATTTTATCGGATACTTGGTTGTGCAGGGAAGGCACGGCTCTCTTGGAGAAGTAGTGGCGGCTGGGAACAACATACTGTGGGACAGCAAGCGACATGAGCTGTTTGAAGCTGTCTGTGTCCACCAGCCTAAATGACAGCATTTCATAGGCCAGTAGTTTAGAAATGCTGGCATTCAGGGCCAGGGATCGAGGGTGGCTAGGTGGGAATTTACGCTTTCTCTCAAATGTTTGTGAGATGGAGAGCTGAACGCTGCCGTGTGACATGGTTGAGATGCTTGGTGACGGAGGTGGTGGTGGTGTTGGTGGTACATCCCCTGTATGCTGGGCGGCAGGTGCCAACGTTCCTCCAGAGGCGGAGGAAGAGGCCGAGGCGGCAGCAGCAGAAGAGGCCGAGGCGGCAGCAGCAGAAGAGGCCGAGGCGGCAGCAGCAGAAGAGGCCGAGGCGGCAGCAGCAGAAGAGGTAGCAGGGGGAGCCTGAGTGACTTCCTTGTTTTTAAGGTGTTTACTCCACTGCAGTTCATGCTTTGCATGCAGGTGCCTGGTCATGCAGGTTGTGCTAAGGTTCAGAACGTTAATGCCTCGCTTCAGGCTCTGATGGCACAGCGTGCAAACCACTCGGGTCTTGTCGTCAGCACATTGTTTGAAGAAGTGCCATGCCAGGGAACTCCTTGAAGCTGCCTTTGGGGTGCTCGGTCCCAGATGGCGGCGGTCAGTAGCAGGCGGAGTGTCTTGGCGGCGGGTGTTCTGCTTTTGCCCACTGCTCCCTCTTTTGCTACGCTGTTGGCTCGGTCTCACCACTGCCTCTTCCTCCTAACTGTGAAAGTCAGTGGCACGACCTTCATTCCATGTGGGGTCTAGGACCTCATCGTCCCCTGCATCGTCTTCCACCCAGTCTTGATCCCTGACCTCCTGTTCAGTCTGCACACTGCAGAAAGACGCAGCAGTTGGCACCTGTGTTTCGTCATCATCAGAGACTTGCTGAGGTGGTATTCCCATGTCCTCATCATCAGGAAACATAAGTGGTTGCGCGTCAGTGCATTCTATGTCTTCCACCGCTGGGGAAGGGCTAGGTGGATGCCCTTGGGAAACCCTGCCAGCAGAGTCTTCAAACAGTATAAGAGACTGCTGCATAACTTGAGGCTCAGACAGTTTCCCTGATATGCATGGGGGTAATGTGACAGACTGATGGGGTTGGTTTTCAGGCGCCATCTGTGCGCTTTCTGCAGAAGACTGGGTGGGAGATAATGTGAACGTGCTGGATCCACTGTCGGCCACCCAATTGACTAATGCCTGTACCTGCTCAGGCCTTACCATCCTTAGAACGGCATTGGGCCCCACCATATATCGCTGTAAATTCTGGCGGCTACTGGGACCTGAGGTAGTTGGTACACTAGGACGTGTGGATGTGGCAGAACGGCCACGTCCTCTCCCAGCACCAGAGGGTCCACTAACACCACCACGACCATGTCCACGTCCGCGTCCCTTACTAGATGTTTTCCTCATTGTTATCGTTCACCACAACAACAAAAATATTATTTGGCCCAATGTATTGTATTCAAATTCAGCTGAATATAAATTTGAGGCCTAGTATTTAGGCGCTGGGTATTAGGTATAGGTTTACTGACAGAATCAGACTTGGAAATGCACAGTAGCGTGTGTGTGAAGTTATTCAAAATGACCCTATCAGCACCTTGATTCTGATATACCCTTTTAAATTTTTTTATAAATTTATATTTAAAGTAGGCCTGATACAGCAGAAACCACTAAATTATGAAATTGCTAAATTGGGAATTGTATTTCAACCCAGAACAAAAAATGTGCTTTGACGGACACTAAATAACTTGCCCAGCCACAACAGTACAGCAGTAACGACAGATTTAGCAGGATATAAATTTGAGGCCTAGTATTTAGGCGCTGGGTGACAGCTATAGGTTTACTGACAGAATTAGACTGGGATATGCACAGTAGCATGTGTGTGAAGTTATTCAGAATGACCCTATCAGCACCTTGATTCTGATATACCCTTTTAGGGATGTATTTAAAGTAGGCCTGATACAGCAGAAACCACTAAATTATGAAATTGCTAAATTGGGAATTGTATTTCAACCCAGAACAAAAACTGTGCTTTGACGGACACTAAATAACTTGCCCAGCCACAACAGTACAGCAGTAACGACAGATTTAGCTGGATATAAATTTGAGGCCTAGTATTTAGGCGCTGGGTGACAGGTATAGGTTTACTGACAGAATTAGACTTGGAAATGCACAGTAGCGTGTGTGTGAAGTTATTCAGAATGACCCTATGTGCACCTTTAATCTGATATACCCTTATAGGGATAGATTTCAAATAGCTCTGATACAGCAGAAACCAATAAATTAGGAAATTGCTAAATTGGGAATTGTATTTCAACCCAGAACAAAAACTGTGCTTTGACGGACACTAAAAACCTTGCCCAGCCACAACAGTAAAGCAGTAACGACAGATTTAGCAGGATATAAATTTGAGGCCTAGTATTTAGGCGCTGGGTGACAGGTATAGGTTTACTGACAGAATTAGACTTGGAAATGCACAGTAGCGTGTGTGTGAAGTTATTCAGAATGACCCTATGTGCATCTTTAATCTGATATACCCTTTTAGGGATAGATTTCAAATAGCTCTGATACAGCAGAAACCACTAAATTAGGAAATTGCTAAATTGGGAATTGTATTTCAAGCCAGAACAAAAAATGTGCTTTGACGGACACTAAATAACTTGCCCAGCCACAACAGTACAGCAGTAACGCCAGATTTAGCAGGATATAAATTTGAGGCCTAGTATTTAGGCGCTGGGTGACAGGTATAGGTTTACTGACAGAATTAGACTTGGAAATGCACAGTAGCGTGTGTGTGAAGTTATTCAGAATGACCCTATGTGCACCTTTAATCTGATATACCCTTATAGGGATAGATTTCAAATAGCTCTGATACAGCAGAAACCAATAAATTAGGAAATTGCTAAATTGGGAATTGTATTTCAACCCAGAACAAAAACTGTGCTTTGACGGACACTAAAAACCTTGCCCAGCCACAACAGTACAGCAGTAACGACAGATTTAGCAGGATATAAATTTGAGGCCTAGTATTTAGGCGCTGGGTGACAGGTATAGGTTTACTGACAGAATTAGACTTGGAAATGCACAGTAGCGTGTGTGTGAAGTTATTCAGAATGACCCTATGTGCACCTTGAATCTGATATACCCTTTTAGGGATAGATTTCAAATAGCTCTGATACAGCAGAAACCACTAAATTAGGAAATTGCTAAATTGGGAATTGTATTTCAACCCAGAACAAAAAATTTGCTTTGACGGACACTAAATAACTTGACCAGCCACAACAGTACAGCAGTAACGACAGATTTAGCTGGATATAAATTTGAGGCCTAGTATTTAGGCGCTGGTTGACAGGTATAGATTTACTGACAGAATTAGACTTGGAAATGCACAGTAGCGTGTGTGTGAAGTTATTCAGAATGACCCTATGTGCACCTTGAATCTGATATACCCTTTTAGGGATAAATTTATAGTAGGCCTGATACAGCAGAAACCACTAAATTAGGAAATTGCTAAATTGGGAATTGTATTTTAACCCAGAACAAAAAATGTGCTTTGACGGACACTAAATAACTTGCCCAGCCACAACAGTACAGCAGTAACGACAGATTAAGCTGAATATAAATTTGAGGCCTAGTACTTAGGCGCTGGGTGAAGGGTATAGATTTACTGACAGAATTAGCCTTGGAAATGCACAGTAGCGTGTGTGTGAAGTTATTCAGAATGACCCTATGTGCACCTTGAATATTATATACCCTTTTAGGGATAGATTTCAAATAGCTCTGATACAGCAGAAACCACTAAATTAGGAAATTGCTAAATTGGGAATTGTATTTCAACCCAGAACAAAAACTGTGCTTTGACGGACACTAAATAACTTGACCAGCCACACCAGTAACAACAGATTTAGCTGGATATAAACTTGAGGCCTAGTATTTAGGCGCTGGGTGACAGGTATACGTTTACTGACAGAATTAGACTGGGATATGGCCAAAAAATAACCACACTATTGATGGTTAAATGCACTTGGTGTGACAGCTGGACCAACCACACTACTGAGGGTTAAATGCACTTGGTGACAGGCGCAGCTTGCCCCTGATGTAGTATATGGCCAAAAAATAAACAGACTATTGCTGGTTAAATGCACTTGGTGTGACAGCTTGACCAACCACACTACTGAGGGTTAAATGCACTTGGTGACAGGCGCAGCTTGCCCCTGATGTAGTATATGGCCAAAAAATAAACAGACTATTGCTGGTTAAATGCACTTGGTGACAGGCTCAGCTTGCCCCTGATGTTGTATATGGCCAAAAAATAAACAGACTATTGCTGGTTAAATGGACTTGGTGTGACAGCTTCACCCTGATGTAGGATTTAGCCAAAAAACAACCACACCATTGAGGGTTAAATGCACTTGGTAACAGGCGCAGCTTGCCCCTGATGTAGTATATGGCCAAAAAATAAACAGACTATTGCTGGTTAAATGGACTTGGTGTGACAGCTTCACCCTGATGTAGGATTTAGCCAAAAAACAACCACACCATTGAGGGTTAAATGCACTTGGTGACAGGCGCAGCTTGCCCCTGATGTAGTATATGGCCAAAAAATAAACAGACTATTGCTGGTTAAATGCACTTGGTGTGACAGCTTCACCCTGATGTAGGATTTAGCCAAAAAACAACCACACCATTGAGGGTTAAATGCACTTGGTGACAGGCGCAGCTTGCCCCTGATGTCGTATATGGCCAAAAAATAACCAGACTATTGTTGGTTAAATGCACTTGGTGTGACAGCTTCACACTGATGTAGGAATTAGCCAAAAAACAACCACACCATTAAGGGTTAAATGCACTTGGTCGCAGCTTGTGCTGGCGCACCACAAGACACAAAATGGCCGCCGATCACCCCAGAAAAAAGTGACTGACAAACGGTCTGGGCAGCCTAAAAACAGTGAGCAATTGAGTATCAGCAGCTCAATGATGCACAGCTGCAGATCGATCAATAATCAAGTACTTTGGAGGAATTAATCTGCCTAATCTCGCCCTACTGTCGCAGCCGCAACCTCTCCCTACGCTAATCAGAGCAGAGTGACGGGCGGCGCTATGTGACTCCAGCTTAAATAGAGGCTGGGTCACATGGTGCTCTGGCCAATCACAGCCATGCCAATAGTAGGCATGGCTGTGATGGCCTCTTGGGGCAAGTAGTATGACGCTTGTTGATTGGCTGCTTTGCAGCCTTTCAAAAAGCGCCAAGAAAGCGACGAACACCGAACCCGAACCCGGACTTTTACAAAAATGTCCGGGTTCGGGTCCGTGTCACGGACACCCCAAAATTCAGTACAAACCCGAACTATACAGTTCGGGTTCGCTCATCCCTACCCCTGACTTCTCCACTCCACCAGAGGAAAGCTGAACTAATGGGGAAAAAACCCACAATTTAAATGTATGCTTTAAGCCTCATGCACACGACCGTATTTTGTTTCCGTGTTTGATCCGGTTTTTTTGCGGATAGGATGCGGACCCATTCTTTTCAATGGGTCCGCAAAAAACGCGGACAGCACACCGTGTGCTGTCCGCATCAGTATGTCAGTTCCGTTGCTCTGCAAAAAAAATTGTGCATGCCCTATTTTTTTCTAGTTTGCAGACAAGGATAGGCATTATTACAATGGATCCGCAAAAAAAACGGATACCATACGGAACGTCATCCTTTTTTTGTGGATCCGCAATTTGCGGACCGCAAAACACATACGGTCGTGTGCATGTAGCCTTATAATGTACTCAATCCACAAGATTCAGATGCACCCTTTTTACCGCAAAAAAGGGTATATGTTTGAATCTTTTTTTCTCATCCTCCTCCTTCTCTTCCATACAGTATATATGCCCTCACTACAATGTTTTATAGGGTCCGCTCACCGTCAGGCCCTCCCCTCCAATATTTTATATGGTCTGCTTACCTGTAGGCCCTCACTACAATGTTTTATAGGGTCCACTCACCTTCAGGCCCTCACCTCCAATGTTTTATACTGTCTGCTCACCTGAAGGCCCTCACATACAATGATTTAGAGCATCAGCTGAACAGCAGGCCCTCACATATAATGTTTTAGAAGGTGAGTTCAGCAGCAGGCACTCGCCCCTTATTTTTTATAGGGTCACCAGCATGCCCTCGCTCCGAATGTTTTGAAAGGTCACCAGCAGGCCATCAAGGATTATTTTTCAATGGTGGGTATGATGCCCTCCTTTATGTGTAAGAAAGGGTGTATTGGAGTGCCAGTTCCTTGTAATATTTGGCAGCCCTTTCACTTAGTGCATAGGCTTTAAGAGTGTAGGAGTCCCACTACCTGAACAATTGTAGCACCATGTGAATGAGGCCCTCATTTATGTGATATACAGGCTGTATCGGAGTGCCTCTTCCTTGTAATTTTTGGCAGCACTTGCCTTGTATATACAATTTAATATACAGGAAATAATGTTTCCTAACAATTTTTCCACTAAAAAAAGTTTTTTTTTGGGGGGGGGGGTTTGGGCTTTTTTTGGTTGCTCTGTAAAAGTGGCGTACAACATGCTTCCCAGCAGCAACATTGAAGTCCAAGATGGATCCAGACATGGTCCCCCTGCTGTTCCTGATCGATTTCAGAGGTCTTTCCATCACTTTCAGACCTTTTCCTATGAACCAGGCACCCTCCCCTCATCCAAGCAGGGGGTGCCTAGTTGTCTACCATTGACTTCCATTATACTCGGGTGCTCGGCCGAGCGCACGAATATCGCTATGTGTTTGGACCGAGTACCCGAACACTTTGGTGCTCGCTCATCACTAGTGGCAATCAATCGAAGTCAGTAAGCGAAGTCTGAGGTCAGAGGCAGGCGGTAAACAAACAAAGTCCATAAACAAGATCCGAGGTCAGAGGCAGGTGGCAAACAGGCAAAGTCCAGGAGTTCAAAAGGAAGGTCCGGTACACAGCGAAGCAGACAAGAGAGACACCTTAGCACTTGGAAATAGACAAGCTAAAACCATGAGGTTGCTCAGGCCTTTAAATACCTGCTGCAATCCAGCCATAGGCTGGTGAGACAGAGGGTGTGTATGTGCTTATTCATAGGTGGAGAGAGACACACCTATGCAAGTTTAAACACCAGTGCAAGTCTCCAGCAGGAAGGAAACTCTGGCATGGAACATAGATACCATAGTAGGGAGCCCAGCGCCCTTGCCCTTGGTTAGTGGCAGCAGCGCTGGCACAGACTGCTGGGCTAACACCTATCAGCCGTTCTGTGGTGAATTTTGTTTGAGTGAATAAGGCATTAGCTGAGAGAATATGGGGGGCAATCTTAGTTAATCAAGAATGATATCCACATCTCTATCACTACGATACAAAATCTACAAGACTCAGAAGCAAGGACAGGGCTAAAATGCACAGAACCAAACTACACAGACATGAAGCAAACAGACAAGGAACTAGATACCAGAAATACACAAAGATTTACTGGATACAAATGCACAGAGCATATGCTATAACCCGCAACCCATTGTTGAAGCCAAAAAAAGAGAGGCTAGCTAACCAATTATAAACTCATCTTCCATAAAAGTCTAACTGTAGCAGAGAGGACAGCTAACCCACATTAATGGATAAGCTGTGAAATTTTTGCACAGCACCTGCCCCAAAGAAACTAATTGGTGAAGATGAAACAGTAGAAATATTCCTCCTTATCGTAAAACAAATGAAGGAAGACAGAGTTGAATCAGAGTATAGGACATGATGAGACTGGTTAAAATACATTATGGAAGAAGATTATTGGATAACATATGTTAGGATAATGAGATATGACAGGATCAGAAGATAGAATTTGTTATAAGCAGATTTGAGAGTAGTATAGCTTACGATATACTATAATAGGATATAGTACATTCGTTATCATAGGAAAGATTAGGAAATAAGAAATATGATTGAAATAAGAAACTGAGGAAAGCAAAGGTTAGGAGGATAGTATAGAATTAGAGAACATGATTCCTTGAAATTAACTAATATTGGAGAATAGTACAGTATATAAAATAGAATAGCAAATGTTAGGATAAGTACATGATATAAGAGAATAGGCAGGTTAGCATAAGATCACTATTATAGTTAATGACTCTTCATGCGGGTGCCCAGAAATGCTAGAATGGAGTCAACAAGAAGAAGCCAGTTTACTGGCGAAACGGCGTTGGGTCAGGAGGTGGCTGAGAGATCGACACACCATTCAGGGTATGCTTATTATCTTTTTTAATCACCAAGTCTTTTTATCCTCATATTTGCCTCCATTGCAGCATTGTTTGGGGCTTATTATTCTTAGGTGTCTTGGTGTTTACCATCTTGTATTCTTTTCCCTGCTTGTTGGTGTGCTGACCTCTCGGCCCCCCCTTGGGTCCTGTTCCTCATCTTTGTGTTCCACCTTTGTGCTGCCTTTTACCATCATGTATGTATTTGTTATGTGTTATTAATAAAGCTTATCGATTTTCACTGTGTGAAGATTATAGTTAAATTTTTTGGCGACATTTATGGCTCCTTGTGGGTCGGTATTTTTTCGTTATTTATCTCTGTCCGGTAATAATTGGGTGGCCATTGTTTACAGATGAGCAAATTTCAAAAAAATTCTATACAAATTTATTTGTGGCAAATCACATTAAAAAACAACTATTTTCTGGCTGCAAAGAGCCTTTATAGTGGTGTAGAACAGGGAGTCTGCTGTGGCAGTGAAACAATACTGTGAGTCAGTATGACATGCAGATGACAGGCGTCGCTCTTAGAATCACTGAATACTTCACTTATTTGGGCAGTTATGGGGCCAAAACTGACCAAATAACTGACGTGTAAACTCAGCCCTACAGGTCAATGTTAGCGTCAAGAAGAAGCGCACTCCTTTTACACCATCGGCAGCTGATTCCACATAGATGTCTACAGAACCTGTTCTATTAAACTCTTAAACAAATAGAGCCCCCCCCCCCCCCCCGACAGAGTGGGGAGTGTGTCAGCAGTAAGTTTGTGTTGACGTCACTAATTATTTTGCCCTTCCTCTAATCCATCAGAACAATAACCCCCAAAAAACTGGTCCTGTCTGTTGAGCAAAAAAAAAAGGAGTGGATCCAAAACAGAGATGACACGTGAATAGAATGATTGCATGTCTTCTGTACCCACTCCTGCTTTTGTCTACCAAATCATAAGCCAATTCTGATGCAAAATAGGGACCATGTCATGCAGGCCTTACAGCTGTTACATGACAGGATCCGTTGTGTGTCTCATTTTCCTTCCTTCTTTCTAACAGATCATAAGAAGGGTCAAATAAATGATGTCAGCCAGGCCGAGAGACAAAATAGTGGCTCAGTCATGAAGTGGGTAGGGTGGGAACAGCATGATAAGTCCACAGAGTGGCTCAATGACAGAGTCTGGAGAAGGCCAGAGAATGGCACAACTACAGCGTGGAGGTGGCAGCAGCATCAGGATTCCACAGAGTGGCACAATGACAGAGTGTGGAGGTGGCGTCAGCATCAGAAGGAGGTCATAGGGTGGCACAATGACAGTGTGGAGGTGGCAGCAGCATCAGGAGGCCACAGAGTGGCACAATGACAGAGTATGGAGGTGGTGTCAACATCAGGAGGAGGCCACAGGGTGGCACAATGAGAGTGTGGAGGTGACGGCAGCAACAGCATCAGGAGGATGCCAAAGGGTGGCACAATGACAGTGTGTGAAGGTGGCGGCAGCATCGGGAGGAGGCCATAGAATGGCACAATGACTGTGTGGAAATGGCAGCAGCAGCATCAGGAGGCCACAGAGTGGCACAATGACAGAGTGTGGATGTGGCGGCAGCAGCAGCATCAGGAGAAGGCCACATGGTGGCAAAATGACAGTGTGGACATGGAAGCAGCATTAGGAGGCCAGAGAGTGGCACAATGACAGAGTGCAGAGGTGGCGGCGGCGGCAGCAGCATCAGGAAGAGGCCACAGGGTGGCACAATGACAGCGTGAAGGTGGCAGTAGCAACAGCATGAGGATACCACAGAGTGGCACAATGACAGATTGTGGAGGTGGCAGCAGAAGCATCAGGAGGCCACCGAGTGGCAAGGTGACATAGTGTTGAGGCAGCAACAGCATCAGGAGACCACAGAGTGGCAAGGTGACATAGTGTGGAGGTGGCAGCAGCATCAGGAGACCAGAGAGTGGCAAGGTCACATAGTGTGGAGTTGGCAGCAGCATCAGGAGACCACAAGGTTACCCAGTGACAGAGTGAGGAGGTGGTTGGCAATACTAGTACCAGCTGAAGATGGTGGGTAAAAGAAGGAGCACTTGGCATCAGATGTGTGGCATCGGGTGGGTGGCAGCATCTGAATGGTAGCTGAGGCAGGTAGCCAGAAGAAACTGGTCTCTTTTGATGGTGTGGCACCGTGGATGATCTAGTCTGATGCATCAGGCAATGCTGGGTGGAAATCCTGGCTGATCCACGCCTTATTCATCTTGACAAACATCAGTCTCTCCACATTTTGGGTGGACAGGCGAGTTCTTATTGGGGTGACTACATCCCCCGCCGCACTAAAAACACTGCTCTGCCACACTACTGGCCATGCAGGACAGCTTTTCCAGGCAAACTCTACCAGTTGCGGCCACAAATCCAGTTTGGCTGCCAAGTAGTCCAGCGGATCGTCAGTGTGGGGTGGCAAGGTGCTGTCCAAATATGCCACCTCCTGCTGGTTCAGGTCCTGCTCCAGGTCTAGCTGCTGCTGCTGGTGAGTAGTTTCTTCACTAGGCAGGTGAAGAAAGCTGCTTATCAGACTCACATTGCTGCTGGAACTGCTCCAACCCCCCCCCCCCCCTCCCTAACACAGAAGCCATGACAAAGGAACGTGAGCGCAGAGGGCCTGCGAGAGGATGGACGATGGCGCAGATAGGCAGCGGCCAACTGACTACATAGGTTGTCTCTATAGTAGTTCAGTTTGTCCTCCCTATCAGCGAGTGCAAAAAAGGGTCCCCATTTTGGACCAGTAGTGAGGGTTCAACAAGGTGGAGAGCCTCGTCTTCCTCATCGCCCTGTAACTCCTCTGGCTGCTCCTGCTCCTCCTCTCCTGTCACCTGTGTATAAAAACCACCCATTTCGCTACACATTGCTTGTGCTTCAATGTCCTCCTCCTCCTCCAGTTCAGCCCCCACAGGGCTCATGTGGCTGTGAAATCTAGGCGCCACGTTTCCAGTCCCCTGACCAGCCAGATTTACCTGTATCTGTTCCAAGACATAAAGCAGTGGAATGACGTTGTTTATCCCATAGTCCTGGCGACTGACAAATAACGTGGCCTCCTCAAAGGGCCTGAGCAAATGGCAGGTGTCACGCATGAGCTGCCACTAGCTGACATCAATGTTACACAGGGGATTACTCCTGTCAGCTTGGATTATCAAGAAATCGTTTATGGCCTTTCTCTGTTCGTACAGTCAGTCCAACATATGGAGGGTGGAATTTTAACGAGTGGAAACATCGCATATCAGCCTATGTTGGAGGATTCTGTTCTGCAGCCCAAGGAGGGTGTGCTTTGTGGTGTACGAGTGGCTGAAGTGCAGGCAATGTTTCCTCGCTATTTTTAGGATGTCTGGCAGATGGGTGGAAGACTCCAGGAATCACTTGACAACCAGATTGAAAATGTGTGCCCTGCAGGGCACATGGCTCAGCCATCCTTGATGCAGCGCCAACACCATGTTCTTCCAGTTGTCGGTCACCATATTTCCAATTTTAAGTTGTCGCAGAGAAAGCTAGAATTCGATTTCTTGATGAAGGACACAGAGCAGTTCCTCCCCTGTGTGACTCAGTTCGCCGAGGCAAAAAAGTTGCAGAACAGTGTGACACCGCCGTGCCCTGCACATGTGGTATGCTGAAGGGGTACTGTGAATTCTCCCTGCAGTGGAGGCTGAGGACACGGTGGAGGATGATGAGGCAGAGGCAGACATTGTCGCAGGACCAACGGCGGGAGAACGTGGAGGTGGAAGCGGCAACACCTGGCCAAGTTGCTGGTGTGGCTATGCAGGAACCACATTCACCCAGTGGGCCACAAAGAACATGTATTGTCCCTGACCACAGTAACAGCTCCACACATCGGCACTGCCGTGCACTTTGGCAAACACCGATATGATCAATGACTGGCCCACCTTCTGTTCTACATACGTGTGCAAGGCTGGTACTGCCTTTTTGGCAAAGAAATGACGGTTAGGGACTCTCCACCTCAGCTTGGCACAAGCCATCAGTTCGCTGAAAGGTGCAGAGTCCACCATTTGGAAAGGGAGGAACTGCAGCACCAGCAACTTGGCCAGGAGCACATTCAGCTTCTGCGCCGTTGGATGAGTGCATGCATACTGTTGCATCTTGGCAATCGCTTCGGTGATTGATTGCGGATGGAATGACTGACGAGGAGTAGGAGGAGGAGCAGGGGCATCAGGACCAGCAGATGATGGGAAGGACAGAAAGCTCCCTTCAGCTGAGGTAGACTGCCTGAAATCGGGTGCATGCCACTGGGTGATGCAGCAGTTGCTGCGGCAGGCTGGACCACCACATCAGAGCCACTGTTTTCCCAGGCCACTTTATGGTGGCGCTACATATGTTGACGCAGGGTAGTGGTGCCAACATTGGCCCCCTGGCCGCGTTTCACCTTCTGCCCACAGATTCTACCAAGGGCCATGTTCACCTCCTCCGGTGGCTTAACAAAAAACTGCCACACCGCCAAGCAGGTGATTTCACCCCCAACACTCCGCACTGACTGACTGCTACCACCATTGCTTCCATGAACCCCTGCACCACTACTTTCCGGGCAGGTAGGCTCCTGCAAATGGGTGGTCTACCCCGGGCACATTTGGCTCCCAACCTCCCACTGCTGCCACCCTGCTGACTCCCGGCCACGCTAGCGACTTGCTGGCTCCGCCGCTGCCTCACAGGCAAGCTGCAACCTTCTTCTCCAGATGATGATGAAGCTCCTAATTGACCCGCCTCCCAAGTGCAGTCAGCATATAATACTTCTCTGGCTGAGGGAACAGAAAATGACAGAGGCAGGTTCAGGACAGGGGAGGGCACAGGGCCTGCTCCCAAGCCATGCCAACTAAGGGTTGCGTCTGACAAGCCCACCGACTCTTGGCTGGGGGTGTCTGATGTCACTTGGGACTAAGTAGATGACCAAGTCAACCATTCAAGAACCGCTGGGTTGCTGGTCAAGACACGACCGCCAGCTGAGACTGGGAGCTCAGGCCTTTCGCTGAGACTCTTGCTGCCACTCCCTCTGTGCCTTTGCCAGAAACATTTAGGCCTCTGCCACTCCCCTGTGCAGGGACTGGCACTTCTCTGTCTGACATACTATTATATCAAATAAATAAATAAAAAGAAAATTAAAACACCCCAAAAAAGTCTTCACCAGTCAACGGATAATAAGCCCTTTTTCTCCACTAAAACACGCCAAAAAGGGCTTTAGAACATATAACTAAACCGCTGAATGGCAAATAGGCCCTTATTTTTTTACAGTTATACATGCCACAAAAGCCTTTAGAACATACACTCGCCTAAAGAATTATTAGGAACACCATACTAATACAGTATTGGACCCCCTTTTGCCTTCAGAACTGCCTTAATTCTACGTGGCATTGATTCAACAAGGTGCTGATGGCATTCTTTAGAAATGTTGGCCCATATTGATAGGATAGCATCTTGCAGTTGATGGAGATTTGAGGGATGCACATCCAGGGCACGAATCTCCCGTTCCACCACATCCCAAAGATGCTCTATTGGGTTGAGATCTGGTGACTGTGGGGGCCATTTTAGTACAGTGAACTCATTGTCATGTTCAAGAAACCAATTTGAAATGATTCGAGCTTTGTGACATGGTGCACTATCCTGCTGGAAGTAGCCATCAGAGGATGGGTACATGGTGATCATGAAGGGATGGACATGGTCAGAAACAATGCTCAGGTAGCCCGTGGCATTTAAACAATGGCCAATTGGCACTAAGGGGCCTAAAGTGTGCCCAGAAAACATCCCCCACACCACCACCACCACCACCACCAGCCTGCACAGTGGTAACAAGGCATGATGGATACATGTTCTCATTCTGTTTACGCCAAATTCGGACTATACCATTTGAATGTCTCAACAGAAATCGAGACTCATCAGACCAGGCAACATTTTTCCAGTTTTCAACAGTCCAATTTTGGTGAGCTCGTGCAAATTGTAGCCTCTTTTTCCTATTTGTAGTGGAGATGAGTGGTACCCGGTGGGGTCTTTTGCTGTTGTAGCCCATCCGCCTCAAGGTTGTGCGTGTTGTGGCTTCACAAATTCTTTGCTGCATACCTCGGTTGTAACGAGTGGTTATTTCAGTCAACGTTGCTCTTCTATCAGCTTGAATCAGTCGGCCCATTCACCTCTGACCTCTAGCATCAACAAAGCATTTTCGCCCACAGGACTGCCGCATACTGGAGGTTTTTCCCTTTTCACACCATTCTTTGTAAACCCTAGAAATGTGCGTGAAAATCCCAGTAACTGAGCAGATTGTGAAATACTCAGACCGGCCCGTCTGGCACCAACAACCATGCCACTCTCAAAATTGCTTAAATCACCTTTCTTTCCCATTCTGACATTCAGTTTGGAGTTCAGGAGATTGTCTTGACCAGGACCATGCCAAAAAGGGCTTTAGAACATATAACTGCACTGCTGAACGGCAAATATATTTTTTTTTGTGCCTCTAATACATGCAAAAAAGTGCTTTAGAACATATATCTGCGCCGCTGAATGGCAAATATATTTAGTTTTTTGCCACTAATACAAGCCAAAAAGGGCTGTAATTTTCTCACTTCACCACACAACGGCAAATACTTTTTTTGTGCCACTGCGCTAAAAAGAGCTTTAGAACATGTAACTGCACCGATGAGCGGCAAAAACAATTTTTTTTTTCCACTAATACACGCCGAAAAGAGCTTTAGAACATACTGTAACTGCACAGCTGCACGGCAAATAGGCCCTTACTTTTTTCCACTTATAAACTCCACAAAAGGCTATAGAAAATATAACTGCACTGCTGAACGGCAACTACGGTAATATATATTTTTTTGCCACTAACACACGCCAAAAAGGGCTTTAGAACATATAACTGCATCGCTGAACAGCAAATAGGCCCTTATTTTTTTCCACTTATACATGCCACAAAAGGCTTTATAACATGCACTAACTGCACCGCTGAACGGCAAATAAATATTTATTTTGCCACTAATACATGCCAAAAAGGGTTTTAGAACATATAACTGCACCGCTAAACGGCAAATATCTTTTTTTCCACTACTTACATACGCAAAAATGTGGTTTACAATGATTAAATTATAACAAGATATACCGTACTTCATATAGAGTGCTGCTGATTACCATACCAGAACAACATGAATCACTTCCAGATGAAATATATAAATTGAACACAAAAAAGATTATTATTATTATTATCACAGAAAATCCATCACGTTTTCCTGCTTCTCCTCAGGCTGTGTCCACACCAGCTGCTCCCTACTACTGGGTGGACACAGCCTGAGGAGAAGCAGGAAAACGTGATTTTTTTATATACCTTTTTTATATACTGTTCTAGTATGGTAATCACCAGCACTCTATATATAGTATATCTTGGTATCATTTAATGGTATGTTACTTACTTTGAGCACGGATTACCCACATCTGCTTCTGATTATTTGTATATACGATCTCCTTGGCAATTCCATCAGCACTGGATTAAGCGTAGAGGTCCAATAGAATGGCACTCAAGGTTGCTGGACTTAAAGGGGTTGTCCCACGAAAAATTTTGCACAATTTTCAAACCAGCTCCTGGATCTGAATACTTTTGTAATTGCATGTAATTAAAAATGTTGTGTAGCCAGTGAGTTATTCAATAAAATGTGTCAGTATGGCGCTATATGCTCTTTGTTTTTCGTATTTCTTTGTCCTGCTCACTGAGATGGCCGCACATGCTCAGTTTCATCCATCAACTGCCTCCAGAGATGTGATAGGGAGAGCATGGACACGCCCCCTTAGCTGCAGCAGAAGATACACTCCCCTTGAGCTGTCAGCTGGTATAAATCTAGCAGAGCAATGAATGGGGAGATCTATGGATCCATGTGAGATACAGGGCTGGTTCTAGCTTTGTTAGAAAGAGGTTGTCATGTTCTAATTGATATCTGATTTTTATTTATTACATTATCCATGGGACAAACCATTTAATGCCTTTGGACTTTTATCACTGGGTGACTTAAAGTTTCTTGCGTATGCAGAAAAAATATGCAATATGGCTCTACTGAAATGGTGAATTCTAAAGTGCTACAGAAGTATCACCTGCTGTTCTTCAATGTGTTCACAGAGACTGGACTAAATGTGCATTTGGAAGAATGGTGGACACATGTTGAGATCGCTTAACTTCTATACATGCAAAGATAGGTCAAAACTGACACTTCCAGTCTGTTTCTGAGTGAATTCTAGCCAAGACTGATAAATCACATGACCTCCTTCCCACTGGAAAAATGAGGGATGAATTCAATATGGTAGATTTCAAAATGACAGCCAAAAACATTTCTTCCACCAAATAATGCAGCCTATTTCCCAATTTAGGGCTCTTTCACACGAGTGGATGTCGTGCGGGTAATCTGCTGCGTGAAAGAGAGCCAAGCCCTGTTCCGGACAGCAGAGACACGGAGCATTAACATGATTAAAAGTGCTCCGTGCCTCTCTGTGATCTTTTTACTACAAAATCACAATGATATAAAGTTGTCACAGTGTAGTAAAAAGGTCACAGAAAGGCAAAGAGCATTATCAGTCATGTTAATTCTCCGTGTCTCTGCTGTCTGCAACGGGGCTTGGCACGCAGTGGATTCCACGCACGGGATACGCTCGTGCGAAAGAACCCTAACACTGGGTTCACACCTGAGCGTTTCTGAGACGCGCGTTTTCCGCGCGTATTTGTCGCACGTTTTTATGCGCGTTTTTTGCAATAGTAAACGCGCGTTTGACGCGCGTTTGTGTGATTGACTGCAGTGTTGTCCAATGAGTCTATGGCCAAAACACGCGACAAACGCCCCAAAAAAAGCTCAAGAACTTGTTTATGCGTCGGGCGTTTTACAGCGCGTTCAAACGCGCTGTAAAACGCTCAAGTGTGAACCAGGGCCATAGGGAAGCATTGGTTTTCACGTGTTGAGCGTTTTACAGCGCGTTTGAACGCGCTGTAAAACGCTTAGGTGTGAACTTAGGGTAACCCTAACGCTGGGTTCACACCTGAGCGTTTTACAGCGCGTTCCTACGCGCTGTAAAACGCACAACAGGCAAGAACCAATGATTCCCTATGGGAAGGGTTCACACCTGGGCGTTTTACAGCGCGTACGATCGCGCTGTAAAACGCCCGACGCTCAAACAAGTACAGGAGCTTTTTTTGGCGCGTATGACGCGCGTTTGGGCCATAGACTCTTTGGACAACACTGCTGTCAATCACCCAAACGCGCGTCAAACGCGCGTTCACTATTAAAAAAAATGCGCATAAAACGCGCGACAAAAACGCGCATAGAAACGCGCGTTTGAGAAACGCCTAGGTGTGTTTGAGAAACGCCTAGTAAGTTCACACCTGAGCGTTTTACAGCGCGTTCAAACGCGCTGTAAAACGCTCAAGACATGAAAAGCAATGCTTCCCTATGGGAATGGTTCACACCTGGGCGTTTTACAGCGCGTACGAACGCGCTGTAAAACGCCCGACGCTCAAACAAGTACTTGAGCTTCTTTGGGGCGTTTTGACGCGCGTTTGTGGCCATAGGACACTGCAGTCAATCACACAAACGCGCGTCAAACGCGCGTTTACTATTACAAAAAACGCGCATAAAAACGCGCGTTTGAGAAACGCTCAGGTGTGAAAGCAGGGTAATACTTTCACACATTGGAAGTCAATTTTCTACAAACTACTCCAGTTAAAAGGGTGAGTCCATATATTTGCCTCACCCTGTATATTTAATTATATCACACTAGGTGCACAGTGATACTCAACTACAGATCTGACTGTTTTGTATAGTCCAATGTAGTTACAATTGATGCACCCAGGCTGTAAGCAATCCAAATATAGGTATGCAATGTATGATGTCTCTGTATAATGTGGGCGAGAAATAAGAGAGGCTAAACATGGCAGCTGTCAGAAGTATACAGTTTTAAGAAAGTGAAAGCCCATGAAAGAGCTGAAGGCATGCATACATAATGAAGGTGATGCTAATAGTAACAGTAATAATAATCATGGCATGTGTGGTTCTTTCTGCTCTCAGGAATTCGCCAAGCGTAGCACCTTTTTCTTTGATCTAACAATTTACACCTTTTTGTATTATATACAACTTAATTACACGGCATATGTCTCGTCGTCTTGTTTACTTGTATTGTGCTAAATGTCTGCAGCACTGACAGAAATAAAAGCTTTATTAGCAGCTAGATTTTTTTTTTAATTTTCACCTTCACAACCAAGTCTGAGAAAGGTTACAGAAGAGCAATGCTATTCTTCTGATTTGTGCCACACACTCTTTTCTGCTATTGTAGTTAACATTTTATCAAAGTGGCAGTTACACCTATGTACTAAAAGAGAATCATTGTTTTGTATGAAAAAGGAAATAAAACTACAACCAGCCTACAAGGACTATAAATGGCATATGATAGTTGGGGGCAGGGCAGGGTTACCTACCGTATTTTGTATCAGGCCCAGATTACAGCTCTGGGTATAGGTAGGAATATTATGTGTGATTCTGTCACCCAGCAGCACCAACAGGTCTAGAAAATGAAAAGGCGTGCAAATGCTCTACCACAGCTTCATTAATTCAGAGAACTCTGGACCTCTGTTCTCGTGATCATGGGGGTGTCTCAGTCGTCAAACTCAAACGTTCAGATACTTATCTTCTATACTGTGGATGTTGGGACAACCATCTTTCTCTGGCCTTAGTTGAGTGGGACAGAGGCATATCCTGAAGTTTCCGACTCCCAATAAAAATTGCGTAACAAGACCCCAACCAGTGAGGGTAGCTTACGATGAGGCTGTGCGGTTAGTGAAGCATGGTCCATGTGATGGCTGCATTTTTCGTATAGACTGTGGCTTGACTGACTCGATTTTACTGCATCTTTGTAATCTATGATGCTGTTAGTTGCAGCTCAAATGTGGGTCTACTGGCCATACTCAAATGATGCTCTGAGTACAGAACAGTAGAGAACAGTAGACCCACAGTCAAGCTTGAGCTCAAAACATTACAGATCACTATGATGCAGCAAGTTCAGGGGGTCAGCTGAGGGGCAGTCTGTACGGTAAATGTGGCCATCAGATGGACTGTGTTTCACATATAGCACACTTTGTCTACAAATGGCCTAGGATCAATACCTATGATGCTGGATGTTAGTATACCTCCCACTGTCCGATTCATTTTCTACCACGTCTTATGTTTCTCCTTTTAAGTCTGTCCATCCTGTGGTGCTCCTTGCTGGTGGTGTTGGGAGAGGACTCAGCATAGATCTGTCCGTAAGTCACAACATGTTAGAGGCTTCTATCACATGTATATGTTGAGAGTATTGCCTGACAAATACAGATGTAGCCAAGCTAAAATTGACTGTGATAACGCATGGCACAGTGTTATCTTGGTTATCTCGACAAAAGTCATTGAAATCCATTGAAAATCTTTTTCTTGACATTCTTTACTTAGTTCAGCTCAGCTGCATCTGTACAATACCTCCAATGGAAGGTACTATATGCATTGCCTATAAACTCCCATGCAAAAATAAGTATACTGTGTGGCATACCATTTTTGTAGAATTCATCTGAATAGGAAAGCACTGCCGACTATGCTTTTCTATACCACAAAAAAGAAATACCTATGTATAACAACTCAATAGAGGTCAAAAGGAACGAAGGGTGAATCGGGCCCTATGAAAATGTTTAGTGTATACACTTGGAGCTTTTGTCAGCATATACACTAACAATAGGGCTTAACATGATGTGAACAGAGCCTAAAATGAAGGAGAGATCACACATTGCTGGCATTGCACCTAAGGTTTGTAAACAAACTGTACATTACTGTACTTGACCCTAAATTAAATGTATGAATGCTAACTCCTAAATCACATATAGCGATAGGGACATTGTACTTAGGTATATAATATTGACTCTATGACTACAAATCAACAGTCATTGTGAGTTTTACTCCCGAGGGGGCTGTTGTAATGAAATGTATTAGTCATACAGTAGGCGCCAAGGTGGTGTAGAAAGTATAACAAAAGTATAACTGTAACCATAGGAGAAAATTTCTATTTCTATCTGAACGGTATATAATTTAGTTGACATAGAGACCCATGGCTTGAAGTTATGTTGGAAGAAGGGTTTAGAGAGAAAGTACAGGGTAAATGAGAATTGAGGTACCATCAAACCTCAACACCAGTGTTCTGTGGATAGTGCTGACCACCACATGTGACTCACAGAGTCTCTTGTTGTATGATAATGTGTCACATTACATGTACTTACCACACACCAAACCAGGTGAATTTGATGTGATCAATGTGTTTAACTTTGCACGACCTACCTTCTATGTGGACAAGTTGAGATTGTCATCTAATATAAACATGTTGAGTTTCCAATAAAGAAGGTGTTGGAGAACTGCACAAAAGTAGTTACCTACTTAGGCTCCATACAGACTGTATCATCATTACATACCCAAACTGTGCCATTTATAACATGTTGCAGAGAGATCTTTAGGTACTATACAGTACCAAAGCCTTGGTGCAGCTACTACCTACCACTTTACCCTATATAACTACACCGGACAGCAATCAGAGAAGTTATCAGGAAGGAGCATACTAGGAACACTCATTCCCAATAACTGCTCTGTGTAAAGGGGCCACCAATCACCCAATGAAATCTAAACACTCGTTAATTGGGTGAAAGCATAGTTGATGTGGTCACCTAAATCTTAATTTCTAGGCAGCAGATTGTGCTGTGTAAACAGGGATCTGATGCCTAGAAACAATGATTCTCTATGGGAACAAGTGCGGATTGCTAGTCCCTATATAAAGGAGATCATTCCTGCATGCTTGATGAGCATTCCTGGTAATTGCCTGCTGTGTGCCCCTGAATTGTGGTAATTCTGCTGAAGCTGAAAATATGTGAGACATCTGAGATCACAGACTGCTAAAAAAAAAATTGCCTGGCAACCCCATTGAAAAGATAGTCGTTATATGGCAGGAAATCTCTAGCAATCAGACTGAAGGGCTATTCAGCTGTTCTGACAACAGAGAATGAAGGAAGAATCTTGACAGACGTCACACCCCTCTTCACAAACAATTTTTTTTTAGATTTGTCTAATTAAATAAAAACAATAACAACTGAAAAGGATGAATGCATGTCTTCACTTTCTGACTTCACTACTACTGTGGCTTTTACATATTTTGCAGCACTGTGCACAGATTGTCACAATCAAATCTCCCTATCTCAGAATGCATACATTAGTTTATGTATATCCCATATGCACCATCCCAGCACATGATGCGGGCACAATTGCACTCAGGGGCATAGCCAAAGGCTCATGGGCCCTGGTGCAAGACTTCAGCTTGGGCCCCTCTTCCCTCAGTGCTTTGTGGCCAGGGTCAGGAAAGCACATAGCCTTTGTGCTCCCTAAGGCAAAAATTGAACAGGTAGCCCCCCCCCTTCGCCCCAGTGCCAAATTCTTGACCTAACCTCTTCCCTCCAGCCAGAGATGTAACTTGACCAGTATGCACTTTCCATATTACTGCTGTCTTCTTATGGTCTTTGGGCTCCCTGAGGCTCGTGGGCCCGGTAGCTACTGCTACCTCTGCACCCCCTATAGATATGCCCCTGGGGTCACTCTATCTTGCACTCACCAGCCACTCAGGCTGCAAACTGAGCCTAAATCACACTCCAAATACAGTCTACACACCCCAAAGACATGCAGCCACCACCTATTGAATTCTGGGGAGCCCAACAGGTATCCCAATAGGTTAGAAGATTACATTCACTACAGGTTACCTTTCTAGCAGGTCAGAGAATGCATTTTTGTGGGAGTTTTTCTATAAACTTTAAGCGGGTTGTGTCATCTCAGACATTGGTGGCACTTTGCTCGGATATGCCACCAATGTCAGATAGGTGGGAACCGCTCCTATCTTCAGAACAAGTCCCCCAAAGTGAAGGAGAGGGAATGCATGGTCACCTTTCCATTCATTTCTATGGGAAAAGCCAAGCCAGCCTTCTGCTTCCAAGTCCATCCACTCTTTTGCTTCCAGCACCTGCAGCTGCCAAGATCAGCTGATTAGTGGGGCTGCTGGGTGTTGGACCCAAACTGATCTGATATCAAGAATAATTATTGATATTGAGAGACTGGAAAAAGTACCTAGAGCCTACCGGTATGTAAGATGAAGAAAGTACCTAATGATACCTATGCAATATAGGTCAACAACTCCATGAGAGATGTCACTAAGGTATGATTCAAATTTTTGAAATTTCCAGGAAATGTATTGTTTTTGCTGTAACCTTTTAATCTTCAAAAGCCTTGTAGTAGGATGAGTGCACCTTCGAAAATCACTTTTCCTATAAGAAGTAGAGACACAGCTAAACTTTAACTGCAGCAATACAACTATATGCCCTCAGGCTATTATTTTGGTTTCTTCTGCTTAACAGAAATGAAACCTTTATATTATTACAAACCACAAGGGATTAACATACTGGAAGATAAGAAAAAAGAAAAGCTAAGATGCACCTGTTCTGTCTTGTTTATAAGGAGACGGCAATGTCCTTCCAGAGTACAGCAAGGCTGGGAAATAACACAAAATCCTTTTCTGGCTCCAGTTCATAACATGAATAGACTGTGCAAGGTCAGCATGCGGGGCCTGCCAGGGTTACAATTAGTCCCAAGAAAGTTTGGGAAGCAGATGGCACAGATTACAAAAAACAGACTTTTTTTTGCAATTTTCTCGGATAGGCTGCTTTATCTCCTATTTCTAAAACGTGTAGATTTTTTATTTTTTTTACAGCCATCAGGCCCTGTCTGAATACACTTTACGTAGCTCAATCCAAGAACTGACATATTTACAAAAAATAAAAAGGATAAAGCATCATCTGTTCCTGTCTTCTGTTCCCTGGAAAGGTTATGCGGAGCTTTCACTGTACAGACGGCATATTTTTCTATAAGGTGGGGAATGTACAGCTTTACATAATGCGTGCAGCTTGTGTTTATTTATGGGAAGCGATCAATACGATAACACATTGTGCGGCCAATTTACATAATCTGATATCGGGATTGTCAAATGATTGAACAAACCGTAACCAGAAGACTAGCAGCTTCCATTTTGAAGTCCTGTATATTTTTTTCCCCCCATATTGGCTGGTGTATCAGACACGTAGTGACCTCTGCTGTGTCCTTCGAAAACAAAATGCAGCAAGAATTATGTTAATGCATGAGCTGTGCTCATTCTAAGTCATCTCTGTCCATCTGTTTACTAGATGAACTGTATATTTTGTTTAAAAGCCTTGACAGCAGCGATAAGCCTGAGCCTCAGAATTAACTTCTGCGACAGCCATTTTAAGATCCACTGTAAGCGAAAGGCCATTTTACAATTAGCATAATTGAATATATCTAAAGTGTCAGTGAGAGCAGTGCCTGCAGTATATAATCAGGGAAAATGGACAATGTTCTATTCCCAATACACGATCTGCAATCATATGTTTTTTGCTTGATTACATTTTCTAAATAGACAGATTCACCTGCCTGCCCTGGTTTCCTTCTCGATATGGAAATTAGCAATACATTCTGGTACTGTATGTTTTTGTGGCCAAACCCTAAGTGAACTACTGACCTGCTCTTTACTAAGTTAACTAATGTTCATAAAGAGGTTATCCCACAACAATTACTTCTTTATCCTATTATGACCCTCAAACGTCCAACCTCTATGATCTCCACTGTTGCCAAGAACAAGAGTCTCCAAGTCCCCATTATTATCGGAAACCGGGACGAGCGCACTCACTCGGCCGTTTCCATTGCTTACATACACTGAGTCTGCTGCATGAACTGTGGGTGCTAGTTCAGGATCCATCTGTAACTCTCAGAATAGGAGATAAACTAAAGTCCCGCCATGAGTACAGTATGTGTCTATTAGGCCTTGTGTAACCCAGACAGGCATAATGAAATGCAATACATTAGTATCATAGAGGAGATGGCAGAATCATCTTGAAATACCCTAGGCAGGCTAAGACTGCTGGGACTAATAACACCTACTCGCCCGAGGGGCTCACCCCACGCTTTTCATACCCATATAAAAAACACAACACTGAAATATGGTAAAAAAGGGAGAGGGCCACAGCTTTATTGAAGCATGGAAGACCTTGTCAAATATTCTTGTAGCTATCAACCATCACTGGAGATCCCCTCGCATGTCTCATCATCACCACAGCAGTGAGCATGTCCTATTTTTTTTCAACAAAGTGAATTCATCTTCTCTCAGATTCTTCAAGGAGAAGTCCCACACACCACCACCAGTTGTCACATCTGTATAGCCATATCAATCAAATATACAAAAGTAAATAAGAGAACCAGAAAAAACACATGGGAGGATAGGAGGAAGCATTTACCTTGGCTGGGAGCGGTCAAAGAGGAAGAAACACCGTTATAAAACACTTTTAAAGGGGAAGCTGACCCACCTGAGCTCTCCCAGCCCCAAAAAAGAGCCCTTCCCCTCTCTACACTTAACCCTATCATGTACACTTGGGAGCTCATCGGAAAAGAAATACATTCACAATACATAAGTAATAAAGCGCAGTCAATGATCAAGAAAACCGTAACCGCGTCAGGAAATGGCCGCCTGAACTGAGAGCTCCTCACAGCAGCGCTTTGAACTCAGCTATTTGACCGGTTCCCACCCTGCTTTATTATGGGGAAGCTGAATAAAGACAAGCCCAAAGAGACTCAGATGACGCCTAAACATGCTAGAGGCCAATCCGATCTAGATAAGTATTTAAAAAAGAAGTTATCTTTGCCGGCAGCGAGATCCAAGATGGCTCAGGAAGCGGCCGCCGCAACGACTTACACTGAAGACTCCGATGATGAGGGCTCCTGTGCAATGTCCGAGACACACAGTGATCGAGGCTCGATCCCCATCACCAGAGCCTTCCTCAAGGAGTCCCTAGCTCTCACTTTTGAACCTTTTCTGAAAGAACTATCTGCCATCAAAACGGAGATTAAACAGACGGGGCACAGAGTGGCTGCCTTAGAAGATTCCCAACTCGCACTAACTAAGCACAGTCGTGCGCTACAATCCAAAGTGGAGGAGATCCACGAACAGATGAATACAGCTTACCTGCACCTGGAAGATCAGGAAAACAGGAGCCAAAGAAAAAATGTTCGCATCAGAGGCATACCTGAAAGTGTGCAAAGAGAAGATATCTTAGACACGGTCAGTCAAAGCTTCTCCTCCTTACTTGGCCAAGAAAGGGCAGAGACAATAGTTATAGAGAGAGCCCACAGGGCCCTCAGGCCCAAGCCACCGCTAGACTCACCGCCACACGATATTATTTGTGGCTTGCTTAGTTTTGTCGATACGGATGCCATTTTAACTGCCGCTAGACACAAAGGTGAAATACTACTCAAGAACGCCAAATTACAACTCTATCAAGACCTTGCAGCAAGCACCCTGGCGAAGCGAAGGCAATTCAAGCCGCTTACCAACCTCCTTAGGGAGAGAAGACACCCTCTGCGCTGGCTCTTTCCAATCGGACTTTGCGCTACTATCAACGGGAAGCAGATTACCGTCCGACACCCAGAAGATCTTGCCAAGATGTGGGACGCTTTGCAGATAGAATCTTTAGATATTCCCTCCTGGTTACCTCTGGCAGGGGATTTGAGGATGCCACCGCTGCCTGTGATTGATGACTGGACAGTCGCTAAGAAATTCAAGTCGCCGCAAGCGAAGAAACGACAAGCGGAACTCCAAGACACTTGAATATACTTTAGCTCCTGTCTCTACTATTTGCCCTCCTTTAGGAGGCTCTTTGTTGATACCCCGGTACTCACCTGGGTTCCAGTTCCAGTTCAGTAATCTTCAACATACAGTCTCTTTTCAAGGCTGATATACCGTGGCTCTTATCACTACCATTGCCTCCTTGCCTATTACCTGTCTTTCATAGTACGGTAACACCTTACAAGTTTTAAAACTGGAGATTGGTTATCCCCCCCCCCCCCCGTGTCCATTTAGTGCAGGGAGATGCCAATATCTTTAGATCCTAGAATATGTATGAGATTATATACCGGGGGGAGGGGGCTGTGTGAGATTTTATACTGGGGGGCTGCTCTGTGAGATTATATACCGGGGGGAGGGGGCTGTGTGAGATTATATACTGGGGGGGGCTGCTGTGTGAGATTATATACTGGGGGGGCTGCTGTGTGAGATTATATACTGGGGGAGGGGCTGTTTGAGATTATATACTGGGCGGGGGGCTGCTGTGTGAGATTATATACTAGGGGGGCTGCTGTGTGAGATTATACACTGGGGGGCTGCGTGAGATTATATACTGGGGGAGGCTGCTGTGATATTATATACTGGGCGGGCTGCTGTGTGAGATTATATACTAGGGGGGTGCTGTGTGAGATTATATACTGGGGGGCTGCTGTGTGAGATTATATATTGGGGGGGCTGCTGTGTGAGATTATATACTGGGGGAGGGGGCTGTGTGAGATTATATACTGGGGGGCTGCTGTGTGAGATTATATACTGGGGGGGCTGTTGTGTGAGATTATAAACTGGGGGGCTTCCGTGTGAGATTATATACTGGGGGGCTGCTGTGTGAGATTATATACTGGGGGATCTGCTGTGTGAGATTATATACTGGGGGGGGGCTGCTGTGTGAGATTATATACTGGGAGGCTGCTGTATGAGATTATATACTGGGGGGGGGGCTGCTGTATGAGATTATATACTGGGGGAGGGGGCTGTGTGAGATTATATACTGGGGGGCTGCTGTGTGAGATTATATACTGGGGGATCTGCTGTGTGAGATTATATACTGGGGGGGCTGCTGTGTGAGATTATACACTGGGGGGCTGCTGTGTGAGATTATATACTGGGGGGGTGCTGTGTGAGATTATATACTGGGGAGGCTGCTGTGAGATTATATACAGGGGGGGCTGCTGTGTGAGATTATACACTGGGGGGGCTGCTGTGTGAGATTATATACTGGGGGGCTGCTGTGTGAGATTATATATTGGGGGGGCTGCTGTGTGAGATTATATACTGGGGGAGGGGGCTGTGTGAGATTATATACTGGGGGGCTGCTGTGTGAGATTATATACTGGGGGGCTGCTGTGTGAGATTATATACTGGGGGATCTGCTGTGTGAGATTAGTTCTCCGAATCGCCCCGACCGGCGTTGTCACTGCTCGGTCACTTGTAGTATCGGGGAAAAGAAGACTCACTGTCCCAACTTGCCCAAACGCGTTTCAGGGTATACACCCCTTCCTCAGTGGTGGAGACAGTGAGTTCTGGACAGCTTTTTATATCCTCCCAGGAAATTCATCACAGGTGATATTGTCCTAATTAGGACCTCAGGAACTCCCAATGTGGGAATCAGTAAAAGTTCAACAAAAACATCAAATCCTAAAATGTTCATAACATCGATGTGGTAAACATATTATAATCCCATAAGAAATAAAAATATAAAATATAAACAAGCATGTATCAACTCTTGTGTCTGATAATATGCCTTACATATAACAATATGGATGCGATCACAATCTTAATAATAATAAAAACGCACAAGAAACGCACATGTGGTCAATTGCGTTTTCAGTGCGTCTCTGATGCGTTTTCTCCAAAAGACAAAAAAGACGCATATCTCAAATCTTGCAATCTACAATGAACCTTCATGTGTGTTTTCGCACACACCTATCCATACGGGTATCTGTAAAAAGAACTAATAAAAAGATCTCTACATTTTTGAAGCTAAAGGTATTCAATATGCATAAAATGTCCCATAAATTGTTATAACTAAAAAAATATAAATGTAGATGTGGTCACAATATTAATTCCAATAAAAACGCACAAAAAACGCACATGCGGTAAGGTGCGTTTTCGGTGCGTTTTCGATGCGTTTTCTTCAAAAAATAATAAAAAGGATAAAAAATTGTAAAATTTACCAATACACAGTTAAAAAAAAAAACTACTAGAAGGTAGATATCTTTATATGAAACTCACTGAAGTATATATTAAAGAGGAGGCTATCGAATCAGTGAAATTCACATGAAGGTCTATTTTCCACGAAGAGAGGGGAGGCAAGCAGGGCAGGGAGGATGGAACAGAGTGCTGGGATAAAACAGCACAACTCTGAATCAGCATCTCCACCCGGCCTACCACCCATTTCTCAAAGGAATCCAAAAAGTTCCCATTCGGCATTCAGGCCCCTGGGAATCAGGGATTCAAATTCAAAAATCCGGCGTGATTCCTGCCTGGACATAGCAGCTATATGATTACCACCTCTCCATGGTTTCTTGACTCTCTCCAATGCAAAGAATTGTAAGGACGAAGGATCACAGTTATGTATATCTTTAAAGTGTTTAGAGAGGGAATGTAACAAATATCCCTTTTTTATATTAGTCAGATGTTCAGCCACTCTCTTCTTTAATGTCCTCTTTGTCCTTCCTATATATTGTTTATTACAACTACATTGTAATAGGTAGATGATATCCGTTGAATCGCAGGTTAGACATTCATCAATGTCAAGCCTGAACGAATTCTGAGTGGAGGTGACACTTGTGGTTTTCTTGGCAAAATTAGTTATCTTACAATTCCCACATCGCCCACATCTGTGGAAGCCATTGTGGCCTTCATTAGGACCTATCTTATTATTTTTTAGGGTGGGTGCTACTTTTGCTGCCAGTGTGAGAGCTCTTGTATATGTAATTCTTGGGTCTTTGGTAAGGGATGAGCCTATAATCTTATCATCCAGGAGAAAATGCCAATGTCTCCTGATGATTTTTTCCACCTGTCGATACTGTGTATGATAGGGTAAAATCATCCTCAGTATCTCATCTGTTGGGGATGTGCATTTTGGGGCAAAAAAATCCTGTCTATTCATACCCCTGACTTTATCTAGAGCTTTCTTGACTGTCTGGTCTGGGTATTCTCTCTCACGGAACTGTTGACCAAGAGCAGCAGCTTCTACTTCAAATTGTCTCTGGTCTGTACAGTTCCGCTTCAGTCGTCGAAATTGGCCGACAGGTATATTTAACAACCATTTGGGTAAGTGGCAGCTGGAAAAGCGAATAAAGCTATTCCTAGCTACTTCCTTGATGAAGGTGCTGCACTTGATCACCGTTCCCTCAATGGCTACTTTGATGTCTAGAAATTCAATTTCTTTGTAGCTAATCTTTGGGGTAAAGATCAGATTCTTTTCATTTCTGTTAATTTCTATAAGAAAATCATCAAGGGTCTCCTTAGTACCTTCCCAAATAAACAAAATGTCGTCGATATATCTTCGCCAGAGCACCAGATTCCCCCCCAGTCTATGACTGATGGTCTCACTTTCCCACTGCGCCAGGAAAAGGTTAGCATAGCTGGGGGCGAATCTGGTGCCCATGGCGGTACCCGTCAACTGCAGATAAAAGTCCTGCTCAAAAGCAAAATAATTGTGTGACAGGATATATTCTACTCCTTCTAAAATATACATCATTTGTTCCTTTTCCAAGGTGTTTTCCCTTTCGAGTTGTTTCATCAAAGCGTCAATCCCCATCTTATGTTCAATTACAGTATAAAGGGAACTGACATCAAGTGTACCTAACATCCACACTTTTTTGCATTCGAGAGTTTCAAGTAATTTGACAATATCAGTCGTATCTCTGATATAGGAGGCGGTGGTTTTGACCAATGGTTGAAGCCAACGGTCAATATATCGTGATAGATTCGATGAAATGGAATCGATACCCGATACTATAGGTCTCCCTGGGGGACATTTCAGATCTTTATGGATCTTCGGAAGACAATAGAAAACGGGAATCCTTTTTTGTGTATCCATAATATATCTAGCCTCATGATCCTGCAAGAATCCCGCCATTAATCCCTTGTCACAGTAGGTCTTCAACTTCTTAAAAAAATCCTCTGTAGGATTTCCCTTCAATTTCTGATACGTATTCCCATCCTCTAACTGTCTTAGACATTCTCCTCTGTATACTTCTGTATCTAAAATGACTACCGCTCCGCCTTTATCGGCAGGTCTAATGGGGATCTCTTTGGTGTCTTGTAATTCTTGGATCGCATCTCGTTCTAATCTCGTTAGATTAGGATTCCGGGTGCGACCCTTCAATGATCTTAACTCTTTCTCTACATTAGTTTTAAATGTTATCATTTCCCCACTCATTTCCTGCCTTGGGTATTTTTTGGATCTCACTTTTAAATCAGTATGGGAATATTTCCCAATAAACGGAACATCCGGGGTGCTACCAGTTACTGGATTTTTAAGGAAGTATTTCTTCAAACAGAGCCTACGTACAAACTTCTCAATCCCAACATATGTGGAAAATTTGTCGAGGGCCCTGGTTGGAGAGAACTTCAAACCTTTATTCAAAAGATGTGTCTGTGCCTCAGTCAATGTAATGGAACTAATGTTTATTATGTTTGATAATTCCTCGGTGAGTTGTGCTGATTTCTTCTTTTTTGTGTGTCTGCCCCTTCGTATCTGTCTCCGTATCTGTGTGTTTGTTGACCTCTGTGATGTGATTGTTCCTGTTGACTGTGTGAGTAAGGATATCGTGCCTGGTTGTAGTTCTGTCTCATCCCTGGTATCCTTATCTGATTCTCCCGATGTTCCGGGTAACGATGTCTCAGGTTGTAGTCGTGTTTGTGATCTCCCTTTTGTGCAATCCCATGTCTCCTTGGTGGGGAGGGTGTCCGGGTATGTTTCATTTTGGGACGATGGTCTAAAAAAATTGACCGTTGGCTTCAACCATTGGTCAAAACCACCGCCTCCTATATCAGAGATACGACTGATATTGTCAAATTACTTGAAACTCTCGAATGCAAAGAAGGGTGGATGTTAGGTACACTTGATGTCAGTTCCCTTTATACTGTAATTGAACATAAGATGGGGATTGACGCTTTGATGAAACAACTCGAAAGGGAAAACACCTTGGAAAAGGAACAAATGATGTATATTTTAGAAGGAGTAGAATATATCCTGTCACACAATTATTTTGCTTTTGAGCAGGACTTTTATCTGCAGTTGACGGGTACCGCCATGGGCACCAGATTCGCCCCCAGCTATGCTAACCTTTTCCTGGCGCAGTGGGAAAGTGAGACCATCAGTCATAGACTGGGGGGGAATCTGGTGCTCTGGCGAAGATATATCGACGACATTTTGTTTATTTGGGAAGGTACTAAGGAGACCCTTGATGATTTTCTTATAGAAATTAACAGAAATGAAAAGAATCTGATCTTTACCCCAAAGATTAGCTACAAAGAAATTGAATTTCTAGACATCAAAGTAGCCATTGAGGGAACGGTGATCAAGTGCAGCACCTTCATCAAGGAAGTAGCTAGGAATAGCTTTATTCGCTTTTCCAGCTGCCACTTACCCAAATGGTTGTTAAATATACCTGTCGGCCAATTTCGACGACTGAAGCGGAACTGTACAGACCAGAGACAATTTGAAGTAGAAGCTGCTGCTCTTGGACAACAGTTCCGTGAGAGAGAATACCCAGACCAGACAGTCAAGAAAGCTCTAGATAAAGTCAGGGGTATGAATAGACAGGATTTTTTTGCCCCAAAATGCACATCCCCAACAGATGAGATACTGAGGATGATTTTACCCTATCATACACAGTATCGACAGGTGGAAAAAATCATCAGGAGACATTGGCATTTTCTCCTGGATGATAAGATTATAGGCTCATCCCTTACCAAAGACCCAAGAATTACATATACAAGAGCTCTCACACTGGCAGCAAAAGTAGCACCCACCCTAAAAAATAATAAGATAGGTCCTAATGAAGGCCACAATGGCTTCCACAGATGTGGGCGATGTGGGAATTGTAAGATAACTAATTTTGCCAAGAAAACCACAAGTGTCACCTCCACTCAGAATTCGTTCAGGCTTGACATTGATGAATGTCTAACCTGCGATTCAACGGATATCATCTACCTATTACAATGTAGTTGTAATAAACAATATATAGGAAGGACAAAGAGGACATTAAAGAAGAGAGTGGCTGAACATCTGACTAATATAAAAAAGGGATATTTGTTACATTCCCTCTCTAAACACTTTAAAGATATACATAACTGTGATCCTTCGTCCTTACAATTCTTTGCATTGGAGAGAGTCAAGAAACCATGGAGAGGTGGTAATCATATAGCTGCTATGTCCAGGCAGGAATCACGCCGGATTTTTGAATTTGAATCCCTGATTCCCAGGGGCCTGAATGCCGAATGGGAACTTTTTGGATTCCTTTGAGAAATGGGTGGTAGGCCGGGTGGAGATGCTGATTCAGAGTTGTGCTGTTTTATCCCAGCACTCTGTTCCATCCTCCCTGCCCTGCTTGCCTCCCCTCTCTTCGTGGAAAATAGACCTTCATGTGAATTTCACTGATTCGATAGCCTCCTCTTTAATATATACTTCAGTGAGTTTCATATAAAGATATCTACCTTCTAGTAGTTTTTTTTTTTAACTGTGTATTGGTAAATTTTACAATTTTTTATCCTTTTTATTATTTTTTGAAGAAAACGCATCGAAAACGCACCGAAAACGCACCTTACCGCATGTGCGTTTTTTGTGCGTTTTTATTGGAATTAATATTGTGACCACATCTACATTTATATTTTTTTAGTTATAACAATTTATGGGACATTTTATGCATATTGAATACCTTTAGCTTCAAAAATGTAGAGATCTTTTTATTAGTTCTTTTTACAGATACCCGTATGGATAGGTGTGTGCGAAAACACACATGAAGGTTCATTGTAGATTGCAAGATTTGAGATATGCGTCTTTTTTGTCTTTTGGAGAAAACGCATCAGAGACGCACTGAAAACGCAATTGACCACATGTGCGTTTCTTGTGCGTTTTTATTATTATTAAGATTGTGATCGCATCCATATTGTTATATGTAAGGCATATTATCAGACACAAGAGTTGATACATGCTTGTTTATATTTTATATTTTTATTTCTTATGGGATTATAATATGTTTACCACATCGATGTTATGAACATTTTAGGATTTGATGTTTTTGTTGAACTTTTACTGATTCCCACATTGGGAGTTCCTGAGGTCCTAATTAGGACAATATCACCTGTGATGAATTTCCTGGGAGGATATAAAAAGCTGTCCAGAACTCACTGTCTCCACCACTGAGGAAGGGGTGTATACCCTGAAACGCATTTGGGCAAGTTGGGACAGTGAGTCTTCTTTTCCCCGATACTACAAGTGACCGAGCAGTGACAACGCCGGTCTGGGCGATTCGGAGAACTAATCTCGCATCTGAGGTGGTGTTCAGAAACCTAAAGAGAGACGTTACTACAGCTACAATAGCTTCAGCTGGTGAGTCACGTGAGACGTCACGCTTCGACTCTATACCACGTGGGACGCCGCGTTCAGCTGTGCTAGGCTGACATTCCTCTCGATTGCAGCGAGACTATTACAGGCTCACGGTAAGAAGTACCTATTGCCATTTTCTCCAGGACTTGATTGTACCATCGACTCCCCTGCTCTGGAGGCCTGAAGTTGGACATTGTGTGGCAACATTGCTCCTATTGATTTCCTCTATCCACACACCTTCTATACCGCTATTAGGTGTTTGTGGATACATTGAGACTGATTGCTACTGTGGGCAGTGTCCCATTAACCCCGGAACTCTTGTGTTTTAGTAGGACCCTCAGGTTTATTTTATGCTGTTTTATTGAATGAAATGATGTGGTTTTTTATTTAATAGTATATCTGATGCAAGTGATTCTTATTAAATATCAATTAGATAATAATTTATTCTGACTGCCGTCTTTTGTTCCCATTTAAGGAGTGCCCCTCTACTTTTTATTCAATTTGTAGAACATGCCTACAACTTAGACCTTTTTTTTAATTGGTTAATTGTAAAGCATACAACAAATAGAAAAAAATAACAGTAAAGGTCAATGTGCAATACTTTGTAGAGCCACCTTTTGTGGCAATCACAGCTCCAAGTCGCTTTGGATAAGTCTCTATGAGCTTGCCACATCCTACCACTGGGATTTTTGCCCATTCCTCCTTGCAAAACTGATCCAGCTCCTTCCAATTGGATGGTTTATGCTTGTGAACAGCAATCTTTAAGTCTGACCACAGATTTTTTATTGGATTGACATCTGGGCTTTGACTAGGCCATTCCATCACATTTAGATGTTTCCCCTTAAACCACTCAAGTGTTGCTTTAACAGTGTGTTTGGGGGCATTGTCCGGCTGGAAGGTGAACCTCCGTCCTAGCCTCAAATCATGCACAGAGTGGTACAGGTTTTGCTCAAGAATATCTCTGTATTTAGCATCTTTCCCTCAACTCTGACCAGTTTCCCAGTCCCAGCTGCTAAAAAACATCCCCACAGCATGATGCTGCCACCACCATGTTTCATTGTGGGGATGGTGTTCTTTGGGTGATGTGATGTGTTGGCTTTGTGCCAGACAAGTGACGGATTGAACCATCACTGTGTCTGCAGTAGAAGCCTGAGGGCTAGCCTCGTTCCTACGGGTTATTGAACCATGACTATGGAGACCCCCACTCTGACCTATTTGGGTTAGAGTGAACTATAAACCATGATTTATTGGTTGAGTTTATAGGCCACATCTTTCCTAATCCCCATTAAAGGTGCATGGTGTAAATCCATAAACGCAATAAGGGTTAACTCTGCTCTGAGACTCCCAATGAATGTGTTAGTTTATTTGTCCATTTGTTCTATTGTGTTAGTGATGGTATTAAGAAGTAGCTGACTCTGGTGTAGAGAAGTAGATCATCCTATGATACACTCAGGAGATAATCCCATCCCATGTGTATCCTCTCTGCCTATTGTTTCATCAAGACACTGTGGAGGGGATGTCTGTTTGCATGCTGCTCATTTTTTATTGAGGCATAAATCTGGCAGCCACTGCAGTTATATATAGATCCCTCAATTTTGAAACTTCTTTATATCTAATGTTGTTAAGATTTCTGAGTTGTTTCTCTAAAATCTGAACATTCTGTGATTACAGAAGTTCCTATTCCCTCCATTCGGAGAAGGCGATCGGCAGAGGCCATGGAGGTGGTGGAGGTTGAGGAGGGGGAGGAAGAGGAGGAGGAGGCCGGACCCTCCCAGCCTATTGAGCTACCCCCACCAGATGTGGGAGAAGAGAAAGAAGTGGAAAGTGCTGGACCTTCCAGCACCGCCCCATCTCAGGATTCGGAGGAAGAGGAGGCGATAACCAGCCCCCACTAGGAGGGTAAATATGTGCACATAGCAATATGATTATGTATCCATAACATGTACATAAACATTAAAAGGGCCAACAATGAGGGGACAACATACACTATAGTAATACAAAAAAAAAAAAGAACACTGAACAATAACTCTTTAATCTACATTAAAACCATTAACTTAACAAATAAAGAATATTAAACTCTATTGAACTATCACTAACTAACAAACAAAATAAAGTTATACTGTACTGAAATATCACAAACTAATAAACTATATAATCATCATAAATATCACTAATGTATTGAGATTTAAATCGTCAATGTGTATAAAGACTTTAAATTAAAAAAAAGGTAAAAAATAGACAAACAGACATATTTTGTACCGCCGTGTACATATCGACCATCTCTATAAAAATATCATATGACCTAACCCTTCAGGTGAACACTGTAAAAAAAAAAATATATAGAAACAAAAAAAATATATAAATTTGTCACCTAACATCACTAAAAGTGCAACACCAAGCTATCAAAAAAGGCATTTGCCCCCCAAAAATAGTACCAATCTGTCATTTAATTTGGCCAAAAATGAGACTCTACCATTAGACAATCGCCGAATAAAAATAATAATATGGCTCTCAAACTATGGAGACATTAAAACATGAATTGTTTTTGGTTCAACAATGCTTTTATTGTGTAAAACAGAAATACCTAAAAAAATAAGGAAACATATTAGGTCTTGCAGCATCTGTAACAACCAGCTGTATAAAAATATCATACCAAGTAACCCCTCAGATGGACACCTTTCAAAAATAAAAATAAAAACTCTCCAAAAAGGCATGTTTTGGACAAATTTTATCACAAAAAGGTGTAATAGTAAGCGATCGAAAAGTCATATGCACCACAAAATAAAGGTTTAAAGGTTTAATAAGAATTGCAAATAATGTTCTTATATATTTTTTTCAACAGTACTGAAGACATTGAAGGCCAAAGGGGCAAAAATGCAGAAGGAGCACCGCCAGGATATGCGGGCCATTCAGGAGCGGATGAAGGCCATGGAGGAGAGGCACCGCCAGGCCATGAAGGGGGTGCAGGAGATGCTGCTGCTATTGGAAAAGTTGCCTTAAATTTTTATTTTATTTTTTTCTAATAAGTTATGTGAATCGTTTATACAGTTATAACGTTTATTTTGGTTTTTGTAATATTCTTCCTTTTTAGTGTAATAGCTCGGCCTAAATCAGACAGAACTGACAGCAGCCAGTAAATACATGTCAAATACATATAAGGTCCATTCACACGTCTGTAAGATGGGTCCGCATCCGTTCCGCAATTTAGCGGAACGGTTACAGACCCATTGATTTTCAATTCCAGTCAGCAAAATTAGGCATTCACAGGATAAAGAAGTGTCGGCCAGTACAGGCCCCAAAAATTTGCCAACAGGCGTTCACCTGACAGCAAAGAACTTTTTATTCTGTGGCTGGAGGTACATTAGCTGTTCACAGGATAAATGTCAGCCACTAGTACAGGCCCCCAAAATTAGGCATTTAACGGAAATAAAAGGCCTTTTATGCCACTGTATTTACCTAAGACAGGGATCATGAATTGTTATGGGTGGTGGCGGATATTTGTGGGCTGTCATGAGGAATTTGAATCAAACATGCTCCACTGGTCACATGTGTTGAATTCCTCTGAGATCCATGCTTCATTCATTTTTAGAAATGTGAGGTAGTCAACACTGTCGTGAGCTAGGCAAGTGTGCTTATCAGTCACGATCCCCCCTGCTGCGCTGAAAGCAGGGGCAAGCCAACAGTTCCATAGCAAATTGTGCCAGCTCTGGCCAGAAGTCAAGCCTGCCCACCTAGTAGTCCAGGGGTTCATCGTTCTCAGAGCGTCCACATCAGCCGTTAACCTGGACACCTGTCAGTCTAGGCGTTCCCTGGGGCTGGATCCGGAGGACAGCTCTCGATGGGTCGACTGAAAGAATGATCTCATATCAAAAATGACCAACACATCTTCAAACCACCCTGTTCTTGCAGGCGCTGTTGGATTGGTACCCGCAACTGTTTCTCTGTGAGTGGAAATACCTCTGCCAGCGCCCGCAAAAGCAGAATGCAGCATTTCACGAAGCAAGGCCTGGAAGTGCTGCATTATGACAGCCCTCTGTGATGGTGGTAAAATTTCAGCTATTTTTTGTTTGTACCGGGGGTCTAAGTATGTTGCCACCCAGTACTGGTCCTTGCCCTTTATGCTTTTTATACGGGGGTCCCTCTTAAAACACTGGAGCATGAAGGCCCCCATTTTCACTAAACTGGAAGCGGTGAAGTGGCCTGGCTCCTGCTCATCATCCAGGATAATGTCATCCTCGTTCTCCTCCCCCCATCCACGGACAACACCAGGGATCCCAGAAAGGTTTAAAGCATGCTCTTCTTTCTCCTCCTCATCCGCCCCAACACCATCCTCCTCTGAATCCTCTTTAGACTCCTTTTGTTGACTTGTCTCAGATGGAGTAGCCCCCCCGGGAATTTAACCAGCATTGCGACTTCCTCATCTTCCTGCTCCTGCTCCTCGACGGCTTGATCAATGACACAGCGCAATGCACGCTCCAGAATAAAGGCGTAAGGTACAATGTCACTGATGGCGCCCTGGCTGCGACTGACCAGTTTAGTGATCTCATCAAATGGTCACAGAAGTCTGCATGCGTCGCACATGAGCAGCCACTGGACCGGCGAAAAAAAACAAGCTCCCCAGAACCTGTCCTGCAGCAGAGTTCATACAGGTAGCCATTTACTGCACGTTTCTGCTGGAGAGGCCTATCAAGCATATACAAGGTGGAGTTCCATCGCGTCGGGCAGTCACAAATCAGACGTCTGATGGGCAGGTTGTGTCACCGCTGAATGTCAGCAAGGCGAGCCATGGCCGTGTAAGATCTTCTGAAATAGACGTCCTGGACCCCATTTAGTATTTGGCAACGAATCGCTGCACGACTAAGTTCAGGACGTGTGCCATGCATTTTGCCTTGTTTCAGCGCGCTCAACAGATTAGCACCGTTGTCGCACACCACTTTACCAACTGTCAAATTGAGCGGGGTTAGCCACTGATGGCTCTTGGGTTCCAGGCACAACAGACTCAGCATAGCATGGCAACGTCTCACCTGGCATGTCGAATAGGTTCTGGGGATCTTGGCGGGCGCAGCGAAAGAGACGGTAGCAGAGGAAAAGGAGGAGTCAGCCGAGGAGGAGAGGGAGGATGGAGTAGGAGGAGGAGAAGAAGAGGCAGGCCTGCATGCAATCCATGGCGGTAACACGAAATCTACACAGGTGCCACGGGTTGCATGCTTGACGGCCGTCAGAAGGTTCACCCAGTGGGCAGTAAAATTTATGTACCTTCCCTGCCCGTGTTTGCTAGACCTCGTGTCTGTGGTCAGATGTATCTTGGCACTGACACTGTGTGCCAGAGATACATTCACTTACCACTAAACGTGGCCATATAGCTCTGGGATGCCCTTCTGGGAGAAATATTTCCTTCCTGGGACCTTCCATTGCGGTGTTCCAATGGCCACAAATTTTCTAAAGGCCTCCGAGACCACCAGTTTATATGGTTCTGACGGCGTTGCTCCCACTGGGCTCGGTGATGGGAGGCCAGATGCCTTCTTAAGGCGGTTGTCCCTAGGTGAGTGTTGGGCTTACCGCGACTTATGCGTTGACAGCAAAGGCTGCAGATGACAACACTATTGTCAGCAGCGGACACGTTAAAAAAAGCCCACACTGCGGAGCCATGTGCAGGCGTCATGGGAGCGCCAGATGTGACTGTGCATGGTAGATGGCTCGCTCCTGATACATTAGCAGTCTGCTTTTTGCCTCCTGTGCAATGTAAGTTCTGCCTGCTTTACCTCCCTATCTGCTGGTTTATCTCTCCCTCTCAACTCCCCTCCTCTTCCTCTCTTGTTGGCACCCACGTAACATCCATAGACACGTCATTATCGACATCACCTTCCCCACCACTAACATTAGAGATCTCGGAGTAGGCAGCAACAGCGGGGACCAACCTCCTTGGGCTGATCTGGGTACTGTAGTCAGACTGCTGAGTGGCGGCCATTGCTACCCCCTCTTACTGATCCGATGCCAAGAATGGCTGCACATCGGAAATGATTTTTAATGGATCGGAAAAAGATTCCTGTGACTGGTGGTTTCTTTGGGGGTGCACACAGCACAGTGAAGAGGGTGCAGATAGAGAGGATGAGGAGGGTGCAGAAGCGGAAGACTGAGTGAGCCACTCAACCAAGTCTGGTGCTTCCTTTGACGTAATCGCATGCACCTTCTGCAACTTCCCACTTAGGCTCCAGCCTGGTGCTCCTGCCCGACCAAGGGCCTGCCTCTTCCTCTGCCTGTCATTTTTTAAATGACCCTGTGACAAAAGTCTCTAGAGAAGCGCAGTGTTTGTGGAAGAAGGTATTTAACACCCCGCTTCAATCAGTCGTTTTGGGGGGCGACTGGTATATCAAACCAGTTATAATAATTCTTTTCAGTACCGTTTGTCACTGTGTGTAGCAGAGCGAACGCAACAAAACAGCAAAAAAATGCTGCAGTATCCAAATACACTATTATGATAGTATATTGGTATATAACACCACGCTTCAATCTGTCGTTTTGGGGGGCAACTGGTATGTTTCACACCAGTTATAATAATTTTTTTCCAGTACCGTTTGTCACTGTGTGTAGCAGAGGGAACGCAGCAAAATAGCAAACAAATGCTGCAGTACCCAAGTCAACTATTATGAAAGTATATTGGTAAATAACACCCCGCTTCAATCTGTCGTTTGGGGGGGCGATGGTATATCACACCAGTTGTAATAATTTTTTCCAGTACCGTTTGTCACTGTGTGTAGCAGAGGGAACGCAGCAAAACAGCAACAAATGCTGCAGTACCCAAATACACTATAAAGATAGTATATTGGTATATAACACCCCACTTCAATCTGTCATTTGTGGGGGCGACTGGTATATCACACCAGTTATAACTATTTTTTCTAATTGCATTTGTCACTCTTTGTAGTTGTAGTATAGCTGCAGAACCGCTCACCAGTCACAATGCTGCACAATACAAATCCACTATAATATGCTTTCTATCTTAGAAAGTATATTATACAGAGAGTGCAGAATTATTAGGCAAGTTGTATTTTTGAGGATTAATTTTATTATTGAACAACAACCATGTTCTCAATGAACCCAAAAAACTCATTAATATCAAAGCTGAATATTTTTGGAAGTAGTTTTTAGTTTTAGCTATTTTAGGGGGATATCTGTGTGTGCAGGTGACTATTACTGTACATAATTATTAGGCAACTTAACAAAAAACAAATATATACCCATTTCAATTATTTATTTTTACCAGTGAAACCAATATAACATCTCAACATTCACAAATATACATTTCTGACATTCAAAAACAAAACAAAAACAAATCAGTGACCAATATAGCCACCTTTCTTTGCAAGGACACTCAAAAGCCTGCCATCCATGGATTCTGTCAGTGTTTTGATCTGTTCACCATCAACATTGCGTGCAGCAGCAACCACAGCCTCCCAGACACTGTTCAGAGAGGTGTACTGTTTTCCCTCCTTGTATATCTCACATTTGATGATGGACCACAGGTTCTCAATGGGGTTCAGATCAGATGAACAAGGAGGCCATGTCATTAGATTTTCTTCTTTTATACCCTTTCTTGCCAGCCACGTTGTGGAGTACTTGGACGCGTGTGATGGAGCATTGTCCTGCATGAAAATCATGTTTTTCTTACCTTGCAGACTTCTTCCTGTACCACTGCTTGAAGAAGGTGTCTTCCAGAAACTGGCAGTAGGACTGGGAGTTGAGCTTGACTCCATCCTCAACCCAAAAAGGCCCCACAAGCTCATCTTTGATGATACCAGCCCAAACCAGTACTCCACCTCCACCTTGCTGGCGTCTGAGTCGGACTGGAGCTCTCTGCCCTTTACCAATCCAGCCATCTGGCCCATCAAGACTTACTCTCATTTCATTAGTCCATAAAACCTTAGAAAAATCAGTCTTGAGATATTTCTTGGCCCAGTCTTGACGTTTCAGCTTGTGTGTCTTGTTCAGTGGTGGTCGTCTTTCAGCCTTTCTTACCTTGGCCATGTCTCTGAGTATTGCACACCTTGTGCTTTTGGGCACTCCAGTGATGTTGCAGCTCTGAAATATGGCCAAACTGGTGGCAAGTGGCATCTTGGCAGCTGCACGCTTGACTTTTCTCAGTTCATGGGCAGTTATTTTGCGCCTTGGTTTTTCCACACGCTTCTTGCGACCCTGTTGACTATTTTGAATGGAACGCTTGATTGTTCGATTATCACGCTTCAGAAGCTTTGCAATTTTAAGTGTGCTGCATCCCTCTGCAAGATATCTCACTATTTTTGACTTTTCTGAGCCTGTCAAGTTCTTCTTTTGACCCATTTTGCCAAAGGAAAGGAAGTTGCCTAATAATTATGCACACCTGATATAGGATGTTGATGTCATTAGACCACACCCCTTCTCATTACAGAGATGCACATCACCTAATATGCTTAATTGGTAGTAGGCTTTCGAGCCTATACAGCTTGGAGTAAGACAACATGCATAAAGAGGATGATGTGGTCAAAATACTCATTTGCCTAATAATTCTGCACGTAGTGTAAGTGTATTACACCCCTCTGTACTGCACACCTATCTATAGTACACCTATACCAGTCCTTAAAAGGACTTTTGTGGACCTATTAGCTAGCGTTTGGTGTCCCTAACAGTCTGTCCCTGCTCCACACAGCAACCTCTCCCTATACTGACAAAAGACAGAATGTAAAATGGCAGCCAGATCAGGTCTATTTATAAGGTAGGGGGTATGTCCATGTGCTGAAACTTTTCAATTGGCTGTCCTGTACCACCTGATGTCATGGGTCAAAGTTCTTCACAATGTAAAAGAATGTGACGGGCGCGAATATCGCCATATGTTCGCATGTTCGGCAAATCGCGAACAAGCAAAGTTCGCCGCGAACCAACAGCCGGGGGAACCACAAGGCCATCACCAGTAGTGACAGTTAGCTGTGCGGACCTACTTGTGCATTCTCCTCAGAGTTAAGCCAGAGTTCAGAAAAACCTTCAACCCTTAGGCCTCTTTCACACGGGCATCATGTTTTTTGCCCGGATAAGAGCCGGGTGCGTTGCGGGAAAATGCGCAATTTTTCCGCGCGAGTGCAAAACATTGTCATGCGTTTTGCACTCGCGTGAGAAAAATCGCGCATGTTTGGTACCCAAACCCGAACTTCTTCACAGAAGTTCGGGCTTGGGATTGATGTTCTGAAGATTGTATTATTTTCCCTTATAACATGGTTATAAGGGAAAATAACAACATTCTGACTACAGAATACATAGTATAATAGTGCTGGAATGGTTAAAAAAATAAAAACGTTAACTCACCTTATCCTCTTGTTCGCGTAGTTCGTTCCCGGTCTGTAGTTTGCTAGCTGTGGGCTTGGGCTAAAGGACCTTTGATGACGTCAGATCACATGCTCCAATCACATGGTCCATCTCCATGGTGATGGAGCATGTGATCTGATGTCATCAAAGGTCCTTTAGCCCAAGCCCACAGCTAGCAAACTACAGACCGGGAACGAACTACGCGAACAAGAGGATAAGGTGAGTTAACTTTTTTATTTTTTTAACCCTTCCAGCACTATTATACTATGTATTCTGTAGTCAGAATGCTATTATTTTCCCTTATAACCATGTTATAAGGGAAAATAATACAGTGAATAGACTGTCACCTAGAACCCATGCGTGAAAATCGCACCGCATCCGCACTTGCTTGCGGATGCTTGCGATTTTCACGCACCCCCATTCACTTCTATGGGGCCTGTGTTGCGTGGATTATCGCACCGCAACGCACAAAGAGGAGCATGCTGCGATTTTCACGCAACGCATAAGTGATGCGTGAAAATCACCGCTCATGTGAATAGCCCCATAGAAATGAATGGGTCAGGATTCAGTGCGGGTGCAATGCGTTCAACTCACGCATCGCACCCGCGCGGAATACTCGCCCGTGTGAAAGGGGCCTTAGACATCTACAGCCAAGCACCTTTATCATTAAAAGTGCTCCAAAGAAAGGAAAATCAAAAGGTCTAAAATCTGCAAGGCCATGCACTGGAGTCAGCAAGATGTGTTGCACATTTATGGCAGAGAGAGACTGCTGTAAGAGGGACCACTGCTAATGCACCTGCTGCAAGCCTCTGAGGAGCCAGTGCAGGAAGGAGTGGTAATGGCTCAATGGCTGCAAAAGTGTATCACATAGGCTTTCCTCACACTGTTGCTAACTAGGGCCAGGGCAGTGAAAGTAAGGAACACCCTGATGTTGGTGCTCCTGCCTGATGGTAGTTGGGCTGCCCTTGGTGTTGTGGGTTTTGGTGTGGGTGCAAGGCAGGAGATGTTGGTGGTGTGTACATTGTGGACTGGTTGGCTTACTCATGATCTCAGTCAAAGCAGAATGATTTTGATGTTACCTCTGATTGTGACACAGTGTCTTTATACCAGTGTTCAACAAATTTCTCCTACTTCTTCTCATTCTTAATTTAATTGGAGGCCCAATAAAACCATTTCTTTTTTGTCTTGTCTGTCTTTACCAAACCCCTCCTAGTGGGGTGCCTGCTTTTCTCCTAAAAGTCAGAACCACAGGTGCTAAGGAAGATATCCACAACAAGAAAAGGTATCTCCCTATAATATAACCTTTATTGATATTATTTATTAAAAAATACTCCTTAAAGAGTATACCTAGGCATACGTCATTCCTTATGTTTCCCTTCCTAACGTGGAGCTTCTGTCCTGATAAGGACAATCCCACTGTCTTCAGATTTCCACTATAATTCCCTAATCTCACTGGAGTATTGGGCTATAGCAAACAGTGGGACAACATTTGATAAGAACAAACCCTGAGGCATTTCTAAGGGGTGGAGGCAGAGGTGGACCGTGCGGTGGCCAATCGCACGAGTACAGCTGTGTTCACCAGTCAAGGACCAGCAGTAGATCTCTTTGTGAGATCAGTATCCAAAGAACTTTCACAATTGACTGATAAGAGAACTCATGACAATTTGACGTTTGATCAACGCAGAAGTTTGAAGAATCTACGGTCCTGGAAGGACGTAGTCTTCAAACCGGTGGACAAGGGGGGGAAAATCGTTATTTGACCTCGTAAAATATACGAAATGGAGGCCTATAGCCAATTGAGGGATATGGCGTGTTATAAAAAGTTAACCTTTAACCCAGGGTCGTAGCTAAAGGCTCATGGGCCCTAGTACAAGAGTTCAGCTTGGGCCCCCCTTCCCTCAGTGCTTTGTGGCCAGGGGCAGGGGTGCACATAGCTTCATGCTGCCTGAAGCAAAAATCTAAACACCCCCCCCCCCCCCATGCCAAGTTCTTGACCTAACCCCTTCCCTCTGGCCAGAGGTGTAACTTGACCAGCATGCACTTTCTATAATACCAGTGTCTTCTTATGCTGCACAAGAGTCTTTGGGCCCCCTGGGCCCGATAGCAACTGCTACCTCTGCACCCCCTATAGCTGCGCCCCTGCTTTAAGCCCCTTTCCTCCTACAGTCGACTATTGCTAGACTTGCCTCTCTCTGCCTTATGTTATAAATTTGTCTGTCATCCTCGTTTTTTCTTTTTTTATAATTCCTAAATGCTATCTTTTAGTTTTTAATGATTTTGGCCACTTCTGCTGAGTACCACAGTGGTCTCTTCCTTTTTTTGCTTTTACTGACAAGCCTAATGCAATTTTCTGTTGCCTTCAATAGTGCCACTTTTAAGTAGTCCTATTTCTCCTGGACTCCAATGAAACTGTTCCAGTCTGATAGGGACTCGTATACCACTAATCTAATTTTAGAAAAGTCAGTTTTTCTAAAATCTAAAACTTTTGTTTTTGTGTGGTGTGACTCAGTCACTGTACTTATAGTAAACCACACTGACTGGTGATCACTCGATCCCAAGCTTTCCCCTACAGTAATATCCGATAATAAATTTCCATTTGTGAATACTAAATCTAAAATGGCCTCCTTCCAGGTTGGCTCCTCCACTACTTGCTGTAGAGATAATCCCAGTAGGGAATTTAGAATATCTGTACTCCTGGCAGAACTAGCTATTTTGGTTTTCCAGTTTACATCTGGAAGATTGAAGTCTCCCATAATGATAACTTCCCCCTTCAATGTTATTTTAGCTACTTCCTCAAATAGTAGATCATCTAATTCTTTGACTTGGCTAGGTGGTCTATATATCACACCTACACGAGTTACCTTATTATTATCAAGCTGCAAGGTAACCCAAACTGACTCTAAATTGTTCTCGCTAACTTGTATCAAATTAGATTATATGCTATCTTTCACATACAGGGCCACCCCTCCCCCTTCTTGCCTTCTCTGTCTTTCCTGTATAGAGAGAACCCTGGTATTGATATATCCCAGTCATTACTCCCCTTGAACCACGTCTCAGTAACAGCCACTATATCTATATTCTCAGATGCCATTATAGCCTCAAGTTCATTGATCTTATTCCCTAGACTGCGAGCATTTGTAGGCAAGACTCTGAGCTTGTGATTTCTTAACCTTTGTGCTTCTGGCCTCTTCAGGCATTGTTCTGGGGGGCAGTTGGACTGCTGGATTATCACTCTTTTGCCCCCCTTTCCTAGTTTAAATGCTTCTTAGCAAATACTTGGAACTGTTCACCGAGGACATTCGTTCCCTTGAGAGAAAGATGCAAACCATCTTTCTTGTACAGTTCTTTTCCATTCCAACAAGAGCTAACATGAGACACAAAGACAAACTCTTGGTTCAGACACCATTCAGCAAGCCATACATTGAATTCCTTAATGCGCATCTTCCTGTCATGCTGAAGGTTATGCACAGGCAAAACTGCAGAGAATGAAATAGTGGATGCAAGCTCCCGTATATCCTTTCCAAGTGTGTGAAAAGCTTCTTTCACCTTTGAAACCTCATTGTAAGCCAGATCGTTTGTCCCAAGATGGAGAATAACATCCACTTCCCTTTCCTGCTTTGCTTGCCTAACAATATTAAGGATCCGTCGTCTATCCCTACTAGCGGTAGCACCAGGGAGACATCTCACTACACCATTCTCCTCAAACTTCACACCTCTTATGATGGAATCGCCCACCAACAGCTGCTTACTATCAATCCTCACCTTCTCCTTTTTGTCTTTGGCTGCAGTCTTACATATTTTAGGCATGGGAGATGATTGTTTCTCACCCACTGTGCTTGAGCCATCCTCCATGTTGCTCTTGCACTCTGAAAGTGCTGCAAATTAATTATGGAGAGCCACAGACTGTGGGACATGCCTTCTATCCACAACATTGGAAGCAGCAGTAACTGATGATGTTATATCTCGGCAATTATGTGAGGCACTAACTGTACGACATCCTTCAATACCCACCCTATACCTCTTGCCCAAGATCCACAAGAGTCCCACAAAACCAACAGGTAGGCCAATCATATCAGGTTGTGGGGGTTTTCTGGAGAATGTATGCAAATTATTAGATCATAACTTAAAGCCTCTGGTAGAAGGCTTACCATCATATACGCGGGACACCGCAGATTTGCTCCAGAAGATCGATGGCATCCACCTCGATCCTGATATGTTGCTGGTGACATGTGATGTCGAATCATTGTACACCAGCATCAACCACAAGGATGGGATACGAGCTGCTTCTTACTACTTGTCCATGACGAATGGTGATAAAAACTTCTCTGCCTGCCTTATTGATCTATTACAGTTTGCCCTCACGCACATTTTTTTTACTTTTTAACGGCTCCTTCTACCTGCAGCTCTGGGGGACGGCAATGGGGGCAACTTGTGCACCCTCATATGCCAATCTCTTCCTGGGGCTGTGGGAGAGGGAGCTCTTCATGTCTGATGGGCATACGTCGATGGATCGGGTCATTTTCTGGGCCCAGAACATCAATGATATTTTTCTAATATGGCAGGGCACATCTGATGCTCTTGGAACCTTCATGGATAGTCTCAATGACAATAAATACAACATCCATCTGACCTATAAACATGATATGGAACAAATAGAATTTCTGGATGTTCTAATTAAACGTTACTCGTTGGGCCGGTTACAAACCGACATATATAGAAAAGAGACTGCCGTCAATGCACTCTTACATGCATCATCCTCTCACTCTCCCCAGACAATTGAAGCAATACCTACTGGCCAATTCATTAGGATTAGAAGAGTGTGCTCTACCAATGAGGATTTCGAGGCCCAGTCAAACATCTTCCGACAACGGTTCCTAGAAAGAGGATACAGCAAGAGATCAGTGAAGAGAGCATACAATCGGGCTAAGCACTCAGCACGACAAGATCTCATCCATCCTAAACCAAAGAAGGAAACAACTGATACGGTAAGATATATCACCCCTTACCACTCGCAGTGGCAACACATGCGAGGAATATTGGAGAGATTTTGGCCGATACTGAGGGTGGATCCAATTTTGGACAAGATATTACCCTCATATCCATCTGTCGTGGCTAGAAGGGCGAAAAATCTGGGAGATCATTTGGTCAGATCCTATTATGCCCCTCAAGTGCAGAGCACCATTTTGGGCTCTAAGGGGCCTAAATGGGGCTGTTCCCCTTGCGGCAAATGTGTGGCCTGTGAGTCTTGAGGACTACGGAGTTCATGAACTCCATGCAGACTAAAACATACATAATTACGCACTGTATTTCATGTACCACCAAAGGGGTAATTTACCATGGCACTTGTCCATGCCCAAAAATTTATGTCGGCCTGACAAGTAGGGAATAAAAAATCCGTGAACATGTCTGAGACATTGTGAAATCAAAAGATTCCACTGATGTGAATGACCTGAAACCTATTGCTAGACATTTTAGGAACTTTCATGATAGTGACCCCTCACTTTTGAAGGTCTGTGGTCAACAGGTTTCATGTTTATGTATTTTTCTTATGTCTTCCTACTAGAGATTTTCCACTAACGCTGTTTTTCTGCATATAGGTTAACATATCTGCTTTCACTTCTCTATAAGGACCTCGGGTATATTTTACCGGACCACCTGCGTCATCAAGATCAAAAATCGAAGATGGAAATGTCATATTATGTCCCTTTTTTTTACCAATCATGGTTTCACTTTTTTACATAGTATCACCATGGTTTACATATCACATATTTTCTACTCCTTCAGCACTTTCATATTATATTTATTAATTGCCCTCACTCACATATATAATATAATACATCGCTTCTGTTAGATATGTCACTGAGTATATATTTTGTTATTGATTTATTTATACCTCAATGTGTTTCACTCATTTACTCAAGTGATCTCGGATTCACTTATGCATTAACTCACATTTAACATCATGTATATATGCATCCTATTCCCTTATGGGGAACATTTTCACTATTTGAATTATTTCATTCATTTGATCGGGACTCGCAATCATGTGATCTTTTCCTTTTGTGCTCCATCTTCCGGTCCTAGCGCTGGTGTGGATCATGTGATCGCGACTTGCGATCATGTGATCCATCCCCCTGACTTCGCCGGCCGCGTGACAGGCCATCACGTGACCGCCGAACATCTTGTGGGATCATGACGTCACTGAAGGTCCTTGACTGGTGAACCGCACAGTCCACCTGTGCCTCCACCCCTTAGAAGGACGGCGATTGGGTAGTGGGTCCCATTGACACCATATGTTTGTACTTATATATTGATTGGTGTTGCCTGATTGGAGGAGCACCCATTTAAATATAGCCTCTCTCTGCATTGTATTATAAAAAATTTAGCGCTGCCATTATTCCCCACATAACAAACTACTGTAACTTTTTGATGCAAGGGACTGCTCCCCCAGAGGAGTTCCTAAGAGCGTCCATCACGGTTATTCCCAAGCCCAATAGAGACCCATTGCTTCCGTCCAATTACCGGCCAATCTCCCTACTAAACCTCGACAATAAAATTTTCACCTCCATATTGGCAAATAGGCTCAAAAATTTTCTCCCGTCACTGGTCCACAAAGATCAAGTCGGGTTTATACCAAATAGGGAAGCCCCTGATAATATTAGGAAAATTTTAAATATTATACAATCCTCTAACAAATTGAAGACCCCATTAGCACTTCTGGCCTTAGACATTGAAAAGGCTTTTGATACTGTCACCTGGTCTTATCTTTATAAGGTTCTCTCTAAGACGGGTATTAATGGCCCTTTCCTAGCAGCTATCCAAGCCCTCTACTCTAGACCAGAGGCCTCACTTAAGCTCCCCACTACGAAACCCCTCCCCATTGCCATTGAAAGGGGTACTAGGCAAGGTTGCCCCCTTTCCCCGGCGTTATTTGCCCTAGCCATGGAACCGCTGGCTACTCATATCAGGACCCACCCTGACATCACGGGTTATACCATTGGGGGTACGGAGTGCAAGTTGAGCCTATTTGCGGACGACCTGTTACTAACCATCACTAACCCCATTGTTTCTTTTCCGTCTCTTCTGAAGCTCCTGGACGCTTTCACCAAAGCCTCAGGCCTGGCGATCAACCAATCCAAATCTGAACTACTCCTATGCAACACGCCTGCCTCCACTACATCAACATTGTTGGACAGATTCCCCTTCCAACACAGACCTCAGCACATCTCTTATTTGGGGGTCCAGATGCCGAACAACCTAGACGCTGTATACAAATTGAATTTCTTACCTATTTACCGTAAGATCCGTCAGGATTTAACGTCGTGGCAGACTTTACAGGCGTCTTGGATAGGCAGAATAAACATTATTAAAATGGTAGTTCTCCCTCGGCTCCTATACCTATTTAGGACCCTGCCGATACCGGTCCCTGTGGGGGATCTGAGATCCTTACAGAGAGATGTGCTGAGGTTTATTTGGGCAAACAAACGTCACCGCATGTCTGGAGTAACGATGTGTAGACACAGGTCGCAGGGGGGCTTATCCGTACCTGATTTTGTCAAATACTATAGGGCAGCGAGATTGGCCCAGATGTTTTTGACACATCTTGACCCGAACACCCATCCTCTTTGGATTGGGATAGAGCTGAACAGTTTTAAACCCTTCACATGGAAGGCACTGATATGGTCTACCTCTCCCATCCCTCAGACTTTACGCAATGACTCCATATTGTCATATTACTCAATACTGCTGTGGAGGTCGGTCAGGTTTAAGTCCGCTCTGCAGAGTAAGCCCTCACCACTAGAATACCTCGTGGGTAACCCTGCTTTCCTGCCGGGCATTCAGTCTTGCAATATGGATTGGTGGGTGAGCAATAATTTGTGTTCACTGCTTAAGTTCATGTCTAAAGGCAAACTGATTTCCATTGCGGATTTTAAGGAACGGTTCTCCCCTCCTATTAGAGAATACCTCACCATGAACCAGATTTTTTCCTTTTTTAGGGCGGTTCTTCCACCTGACCGGCCTGTAGAGCTTACATCATTTGAACGTGCAATAAACTTTTCGCTATATAGACAGGGGTTACTATCCAGAATATATGGGGCGCTCAACTCGGTCCCTCCTGATCACAAACTACCCTACATGAGAGCTTGGGAGGCGGATATGAGTCGGGAACTTACGCCCTCCAAATGGTCAGATTGCTCAATGGTCCTCACGAAGGGTTCATGGCAAATCACATTAGCCGAGACTTCTATAAAAGTGCTTCATAGGACTTACCTGGTTCCTGCACGCCTTCACGATATATATCCAGAAGTCTCTCCACTTTGTTTTAGAGGCTGCGGTGAGGTGGGTACTATGATTCACACATGGTGGTCATGCCGTGTAGTAAAGAGATTCTGGGATAGGGTGATTCAACTGATTTCCTCAGTCTTAGACTGTAATTGCCCCAAGACAGTGCCCTACTGTCTGTTAGGTGACAAGCCGCACAAGATTCCTTATGCCAAATTCAAGCTTGCCCAATTTATTCTTCTGGCGGCGAGGATTCACATTGCCTTTAAATGGCGTTCTGACTCTTTATCCTTCCCGGCTGTTGTAGATAGGGTCAATAAAATATTGATATTCGAAAAGCTGTCGGCTATTCGCACCGATGTGTATGCTGCCTTTGAGAGGGTGTGGGAACCCTGGCTAGCTTCTCCTCACTCTCCAGACGTCAGATATAGTATTTCCCTATAAGTTGAGCTTCTGTATGTCAGATTGATATATTCTTGCATAATCTGCAATAACATGCATTGCTTAATGTACCATGCTTTTTGTGTAAACCCAAGAGACGTACTTGTAATATGTCACCTGTTATGTGAACTTTATTCATGTAATTGCCTTCCTTCTTTACTATGCAAACAATCCAAATAAATGGTTTTTGAAATTAAATATAGCCTCTCTAGTAGGAAAATTGTACCCCCAGAGGAAGGTTTCAACCGAAACGCGCGTTGGGGTGTGCAGTCTTCCTGTGGACTTGTTATTCTAAAATTACGGTATGTGACCTTTTCCGCTTGCCTGGTATATACCATTGTTGTTGAACCTTTTTGAACAAGTCTTTGCCATATCTTTTTGCCACTTGGTTGTGGCTTGCACATGCACTTTATTATGGTGCCTGCTGCATTTGACTAAATAGATGTCTATTCAATCAATGATTTATACTTGAGAGCTGCTACTCTTTACTGCTTATATTGCAGTTTGCACATGCACTTTATATTTAACGGCACTTTTTACTCTCATTGATTGTGGACACCTTTGTACTCTATAAATTCTCCCAGGATTGTACCGCACTTTTTTCAATTACGCACTTTTCTGTCATCTCCCTTTGTATGTTTTAATCATGTACTTCAATAAAATAATATTTTTATAGCTTATTAATTCTCAGTGTTCGCTTATAGGGTTCTCTAGTTTTTTCTGAGTTAGCTCTCTTTGTCGAGGGGCTCCTTTCGCCACGTTGTTTGCTTTACGCATTCCTTATGTAACCTATTTTTGTATCTAATTAGGTATAGCAGTGGTACATCACAACAGAAAATTGTTGAATTTCACCGGAAAATGTAACTAACAATTTTTTTTTTTTTACCTGTCTACTAGGTATAGCAGTGGTACCTCACACCCAAAAATTTCACCCGAAAATGTAACTGACAAAGTAGTGAAATGACATAAAATAAAATACATACAAATACATACAAATAAAATGAAAAATTTGATTTATGAGGTGGAGTTCCATATGGAGTAGGAGTTTGAGGAGGCGGTGGACATAGCAGTGTAGGTGGAAGCGGTGGTGGAGGAAGACGAGGTAGCCAACACAGGTTTTTGGTTTTAATTTTATTTTTTTAAATTAGGGTACACTCCAAAAGAGTGTGAAATATCCAAAATACAAGAATGAGCAATTGCGCTGCAGTATAACAATGGCACCAGTGATGGCTATGAGCTGGTCTGGGTGCCACCCTGCTGTGAACAAATTCCTCCTCCTCCATCTCCTCCTCCTCATCCTCCACCTCCACATCCTCCAGAACTGTGCCCTGGCTGGATAATTGTGTACCTGGCATTTGTGGGTGCAGGAACCGACCCTCGGAGCCACTTGTGAATGACTGGCCGGAAACCCTACGAAATGATCCCTCTTCCTCCTCCTCCTCCTCCTCCTCCTCCTGTGCCACATCCTCTTCCATCATCGCCAGCACCATTTTTTCAAGGAGGCATAGATATGGGATAGTTATGCTGAGAACGGCGTTATTGGCACTGGCCATGTTGATGGAGTATTCGAAACAGCGCAACAAGGAACACAGGTCTCGCATGGAGGCCCAGTCATTGGTGGTGAAGTGGTGCTGTCCCGTGCGTGCTGTAGCTGAAACTCCACTATCGCCTGATGCTGCTCGCACAGTCTGGCCAGCATGTGCAAGGTGAAGTTCCACCTTGTGGGCACGTCGCATATGAGGCGGTGAGCGGGAAGGCTGAAGTTACGCTGCAGCGCTGACAGGCGAGCAGCAGCAGGGTGAGAACGCCGAAAGCGTGCACAGACGGCCCGCACTTTATGCAGCAGCTCTGACATATCGGGGTAATTTTTTAGAGTTCAACATTTTTTATTGAAATTTTCTTATTTTTTCAAATATAAGGAAACAAAGCATTGCATGGGTACAGTACATAGATATGATGAAGTGGACACAGCCACCTAAGATACAAATCATTACATCTAGCCAGAAGATCAGGCCAATTGTACTGTCAAAATACAAACTGTAGAATGTACAGCAAACACTATAACAGTGAATAGCAAATGCCAAACACAAATCTATCTGCACGTAAGATAAGGTTACAGGAGGGACCTCTAAAAAGCACGTTCAAGGAGGACACAAGCGACTATCCCCCTTACAGTGTTGTGGCATTAGTGCCTGTTTACCTGGCAAACTTCGGGTGAACCATCCATGGATCCCAGGTGTTTTTATACTTCATAGGAGAAATCACAGAAGGAGGGAGCAACCTCTCATACCTGCATGTATTATTCAGTTCAGTAATCACCTCCGCAACAACTGGGGGGTTCATCTCCTTCCAATGACGGGTGATAACCAATTTGGCGCTAAGCAAGATGTGCCCCACCACTGGTCTATATGAAGGGCAAATTTGCTGGATGCCCAAGAACAGAAGAGCAATTCCCGGAGATGGAGGGCTGCGCTGGCCAGATACTTCACCTAGCAACATAAATACCTGTTTCCAATAATCAGTGATAACTGGGCATGTCCACAGGACGTGGAGTAGGGAACCTACATTTCCACACCCCCTCCAGCACATAGGGGAAGATGTAGGGTAAATAACATGCAATCTCTCAGGCGTATAATACCAATTTAGAAGCGTTTTTACCCCAGCTTCATAATGCGTGACACACTTGAAGTTAGAGGTCAGAAAGCCTATAGCAGAAGACCATTCAGCCGTAGAATATGAGCTGCCCAACACACTCTCCCATCTCTGGAATGATTTAGATTTGACAAATTCAGACTTATCCCCCATGCAGTCATATATGCGCCCTGTCGCCCCTTTTTTCAGCAAGTTTTGGAAGCAGTAGAGTTGAATTATCCCTTTGTGCGTAGAAGGGGGTTTAGCAACGATTGATGACAAGAGATGTTTAACCCTGAGATAATTAAATATTTCGCCTGATGGAAGCTGAAACGTCTGTTGGACCGTAGCAAATGGGGTGACCCCTGCAGAGCTAATAATTTGGGAGACCTTCTCAATTCCCTGTGTCCGCCACTTCTGAAGACTTATATCTCTCAATGTCCACTCCAAGGAGCAGATGTCAACGTGGGAGAACAGGGTGTCCCTAGAATCTGCATAGGAACTATGAAAGTGCAACCAAATTCTCCCCACATGACTCACGGTTTGTAGGGAGACATCAGGGACCTTCCTACTCCATAATATGCTAATCAACCAGTCTTTCAAGGAACCCCCTTTAATCGAGTGGGATTCTATTTGATGCCAGGCTTTGTCACACTCTATATTCCACCATTCCCTGGCTAACGACAGGCCAATGGCTCTATGGTAATCGCTAATACAAGGTAAACCCAGTCCTCCTGCTTTTTTCCGTAAGAAGAGCTGCTTTTGGGCAATCCGGGGCTTAGATGATTTCCAAACATATTTGGACAATGCTGCCTGCGCTTTGTGGAAGAACAGGTCTGGGACCGGGATAGGAAGAGCTCTAAATACGTATATCAATTTAGGTAATGTCATCATCTGAAATGCCGCCACTCTACCAACCCAGGATATCTCCCTCATGGAGTATTGGGAGAAGTCGGTTGCCATGGTGTCGAGGAGAGGTTCATAGTTCAATTTGTACAAATGCACACAGGGGAACGTCAACTTAATCCCCAAGTATGGAAGCTCATTTTCCTGCCAATCCAGGGTAAAACGGGACCGTAGCAATCTATCTTCTTCCCGGGAAATATTAAGCAACAGGGCTTGGGATTTGGAATTGTTAATTTTATAGTACGAAAGAGTACCAAAGTGTGATATCAAATCCAAAGCTGAATCTAGTGACTGAAGGGGGTCTGAGAGAGTAAGGATAATGTCATCAGCATATAATGATATCCTGTGGTCCCTCCCTCCCACGACTACCCCCTGTATACTAGATGAGCGTCGGATATGTTGGGCTAAAGGCTCAAGAGCCAGTATAAAGAGGAGGGGTGACAACGGGCATCCCTGACGCGAGCCGTTAGTAATCTGGAAAGGGGCAGATACTACCCCATTAACCCATACGCTAGCTGAAGGGGAGGCATATAAGCTATAGAAGGCGTTCAAAATGCTACCCTCGAACCCCATTCTACCAAGGACTGAGAATGCGAATGACCAGTGAAGACGGTCAAACGCCTTCTCCGCATCCAGGGTCACTGCTACCATAGAGAGGCTATTCCGTTCAACATGTTCAAAGAGATCAATCAGTCGTCTAGTGTTATCTGACGGCACCCGGCCCTTAACAAACCCCGTCTGATCATCTTTAATTAAAGAAGGAAGCATAACCGATAGTCTACTGGCTATCAGTTTGGCAAAAATTTTGATGTCTGAATTCAATAGCGAAATCGGCCTGAAATTTTGTGGTACCTCTGGGGGCTTACCTGGTTTCGGCAAGGTGACTATAAGGGCCGCGAGCATTTCTGGCGGGAACGGGGTACCCGCCAGAGCTTTATTAAAAATATCCAAGAGATGTGGGGACAGTATAGGACAGAAATGCTTATAATATTCATTAGACAACCCGTCTGGGCCTGGGGATTTGCCTGATGGAAGAGTAGCAATAAGTTTCTGGAGTTCAATAGGCGTAGGAGGGGCATTTAATGAATGGAGTTGGTCCCGGGATAGAGTGGGCAACTCTGATTGGGTCAGGAAATTTTCCACGAATTCTGAATAGTTCTGTGGTAAATCAATTCCATCCTTGAGATTATATAGGCTCTGATAGTAGGTACGGAACTGTTCTGCAATATCCCTGGGGTCTAGTAATTTGGCCTTAGAGGACGGGTGTATAAGGAAGGGGATTTTTGATTTAGTTTGTTGAGCCTTAAGTTTGTTAGCCAATAGTCTACCCGCTCTGTTTCCCTGAGCATAATGTTTCGCTTTAGACCAAAGCATGGATTTAGAGTAATTTTGGGATAGTAGACTACACAGTTTGTCCCTCTCCGCCTTCAGGAGGGCAGTTATCGGAGCTGTAGGGGATACCTTATTCTGGGTCTCAAGGTCCTCAATGGATTGGAGCAACTGAGAAACCTCTTTCTCTCTGACTTTCCTTAGTTTGCACTTCAATCTAATCAGGGAGCCTCTTATGAACGCCTTGTGGGTCTGCCATAGAACATACTTATCCGTGACAGAACCATCATTAAAGGCGAAGAACTCTCTCAGTTCAGCAGACAACTCTTTAACTGCGCCTGGGTTGGAAAATAAAAACGTATCGTTACGCCATATAGGGGCAGATGGGAATTGGTATAAATCCTCCAACGACAATGTAATTGGGGCATGGTCGGACCATTGTATGAGACCAATATCTGAGGATATTGTGTGCAGTAGGGTGGCTTGATCAACAAAAAACATGTCAATACGTGAGTAAGAGAGATGGGGGGCAGAGAAGAAGGTGTAATCTTTCTCTCCACTATGCTGAGCCCTCCACACATCAATAAGGCCCTCTGATCTCAGCAAAGAAGCAGCATCTCCTCCCATACGCCGGTTAGGGCTGGTGGAGTCCAGCGACCGATCCATCACCATGTTAAAATCTCCACAGAGAATCACCTTCCCCTGTTTCATGCGGGTCACCTGTTTCAGTAGCTTCCGCATGAAAGAGATTTGGTGATTGTTAGGTGCGTACACGTTGACCAAAGTGTAGGTGATGTTGTTGATGGAACATACCAGAATGATGTATCGGCCGCCGGAGTCCACTTTTGAGGACAATGTAGTAAACGCCACTGAATTCTTGACAGCTATGAATACTCCTCTGGATTTCTTGCTAAAATGAGAATGAAATACATGAGGAAAGAAACGATTATGGATGCGTTTAGCATCCCCCTGAAGCAAGTGGGTCTCTTGGATACAGATGAGGTCCGCTCCAGCTTTGGCTGCCTCCCGCCACACATATGTTCTTTTTTGCGGACAATTAAGTCCTTTAGCATTCAAAGACAATAGTTTAAGACCCATTAGAGTGGGGGGAGGGGCCAAGTTCTGTGCAGGCAGACAGACAACCAAATATCAGCAAGTCAAATTTTGATAACAAAAAGACAAACGTCTAACAATATGCAAATTTCACGAAGCTCTGAGCAGATACGACAAAGCAGCGAAAAATAAGGAGTCAATATAAATGGGGTAGGGACAAAAACAGAGAAGGATATTACGACACCAGACGGTAAAACACGTCAGTATGGCATAGGTGGCGTAAGTCCACTAGTAGGCTGAGAAGGGTATTAGAAATGCAGGCATATAACACTATCTGCACCTAGATAAAAAGAATAGACATCAAACCCCACATGAAGTAAGCGAAAACAGCAAAAGAACTCCACTCCTCTAGCCGCTGATAAACCCACTGCGGCCAACTATGGAGTCTCCTACATCACCAATTCAGAACTGTGGCAGTCTCATTGAAAGCATCAGCCAACTTGAGCTCCAGCCGCATTCATCGGATCATCTCTTCTTCGGTTCCCTCTTTTCTCCACCTGAAGAGGGATGTCCCACGCTATAAGCAGTTCTCGTCCATCTGAGACCGATTTCACCACATGCGTTTTTCCATCTTTCCGGATCAGCAGCTTTTGTGGGTAGCCCCATTTATACTGGATATCATTATCCCTAAGGGCAAGGGTAATTGGTTGCAGTTCCCTTCTTTGTCTCAAAGTCGACATGGAGAGATCCGCAAAAAGTCTGACAGTCTGAAATGGAGCAGGGAGTTTGTCACAGTTCCTAGCCGCCAGCATAAGGGCTTCTTTAGTGTGAAAGAAGTGGATTCTAGCAAGTGTATCTCTTGGTATATCCGCACTCAGGTGTGAAGGTTTTGGGATTCTATGAGCCCTGTCTATTATCATGTCAGGAACAGGGATTTTAGGTAGCAGTGTCTTGATGAGGCTTTTAAGATATGGCTGCAGGTCTCGGGGTGCTACATCTTCAGGGATGCCCCTAAATTTAACATTGTTCCTTCTGGAACGATCTTCCAGATCCGCTAACTTGCTTTTTACGGTTTCCAGTTCTTCCGCCATGTCATTGTGGGCATCAATAATGCTATTTTGCGACATGGCAAAGTCCGCCATTTTGTTCTCTACATGCTGGATTTTATCTGCGTTATCCTTCACTTTAGCCGCCAGAGGGTTAATTAACCCAGCCATGTCTGAGCGCATGGATTGATGCAGTGCCAGCAACATGTTTTTAATGGATTCCTCACAGAGCGGTTTGTCTGAGGTACGGTAGGCGACGATGGGTGTTGCAACAAGAGGCTCTGCTGTTTGAGCCCAGGGTCCCTCACCGACCTTAGTGGAACATTCAGTGTCCAAGCGCGGCCTCTGCTTCTGAGGGCTGCTGGAGGGTGACATCTCGCTCCGGCATGCAGCGGCGCCATCATGTGTCTCCACGTTCCCCGGGGTTCCTAGATCACTCGGAGTTGGTGGGAGCGAAGGGAACTCTGCCTCTGTCAGGGAGAAGGCATCGGGCTCAAGCACAGGCGACGGAGATCTGGAAGCGCTCCTGGGCGATGCGCTGCCCCGAGGAGACGATGCGCGGGTTCCGGCGCGGGAGCCTGCGCCATCTTTGGCCGGGCCCCGTTCAAAGAAACTGTCCAGATTGCCGCTGAGCAGTCTAGGCAACTGCCTTTTTGATTTCCCCATGGCTTCCTGGATAGTGTCCAGCTTCCTTGCCGGCGAGGATGCGGAGATGGCAGCGGTCCTAGCTGAAGGGAGCTGCTTTTCAGTCGCTGAGGTGCAGGAGCCGTTCGTTCAAGCGGCCATTCTTCTCAGTGGCCAAGCATGAAGGCTTTATTTCATCACACTGGAGCCGCACACAGGGAGGTCTAACAATCGTTTTTCAGGGCACTGGAGTAATTGTCAGCCCCACAGTGGTGCCTTATGTTAAGATAGCCTCTATGCCTGTCCTCTCTTAGTCCTGGAGCACCTATCAGCCACACGCCGGTGCCGGGACTCAGGCGCGGAGGGATCTGTGAGCAGGCACTGAAGCAGCTACTGTGCCAGTTGTAGCTCCGGCCGGAACTACTTTCGCCGGTGCGAATATACTCCCGGTTCCAGTGGTAAATGTTACTAACCTCGGTGATGTCCTCAGGCTAGTTTTCGGCTGTCTCTCACTGATCTTCCTCAGTAGACAGGGTCTTGAAAGGACGGGACTTCTTTTCCTTAATCGGCAATGACACTGCTAGAAGCGCAGCTCCGGTGTCTTCTATCACAGCTCAGTCCCGCAGCACAAGCGTCTGTAGGTTGCCTCTTGTCACAATTAGTCTCTGGGGTATTTGTAAACGTTTAGAGACGTTTGAAAAAGGGATTAATTATCCTCCATCGGCATCTGTTTTCCGCCGGAAGCGCAGACAGCAGTGCCTGCAGGGGAACAGGCCTCGCTGCCAAAAACCCAGATATTCGCCGAAAATAAGGCGATCACAGTCAGACAAAGTAGCTGGGTCGTCTCCCAGACTCTTGGTGTCTTCAGAGCTACACAGTTTTTGTAAAAAAAAACATAAAAATTGTAAAAATTAGCACAAAATGCAGGAGCTGAAATCACATGCAGCCGTCCTGCTCCTCAGTTGGCTCCGCCCCCCATATCGGGGTAATTTTTAAGGAATCTCTGCACCACCAAATTCAGCACATGTGCCAGGCAAGGGATGTGAGTCAAACCGGCTTGTTCCAGAGCTGCTACGAGATGTCGCCCATTATTGCACACTACCAGGCCGGGCTTGAGGCTCACTGGCACCAACCACTAATTGGTCTGTTGTTCAAGGCCCTTCCACAGCTCCTGCGCTGTGTGGGGTTTGTTCTCCAAACAGATAAGTTTTATAACTGTCTGCTGTCATTTACCCCTGGCTGTGCTGAAGTTGGTGGTGAAGGTGTTACGCTGACCGGATAAGGAGATGGTAGAGAACGAGTAAGCAAAGTAGGAGGAGGAGGCAAACTGAAGCACCATGCAATCCTCGGTGGTGGAAGAACATGCGCCAAACTGCTATCTGCCCCAGGCCCAGTCGCCACTGCATTTACCCAGTGTGCTGTTATGGAGATATAACGTCCCTGACCGTGCTTACTGGTCCACGTATCTGTAGTGAGGTGCACTTTGCCACAGATGGCGTTGCGCAGTGCACACCTGATTTTGTCCCCTACTTGGTTGTGCAGGGAAGGGATGGCTCACCTGGAAAAGTAGTGGCGGCTGAGCAGGATGTACTGTGGGACAGCCACCGCCATAAGGCCTTTAAAACTATCCGTCTCCACCAGACGGAATGACAGCATTTCAAAGGCCAGTAATTTAGAAATACTGGAATTCAGGGCTAGTGATCGCGGGTGGGTCTCCAGTGTTTGGGAGATGGAGAGCTGAACGCTTCTGTGGGATATTATGTAAATGCTTGGTGACCCAGGTGGTGGTGCTGCTGGAAGATCCTCTGTTTGCGGGGTGGCAGGTGGCACTGTCACTCCAGAGGTGGATGAAGAGGCTGAGAATGCAGCAGGACTAGCCAGAGACCTTTCTTGGTTTTTGACATCTCTACTCCACTGCAGATCGTGCTTTGCACTTAAATGCCTGGTCATGCAGGTTGTGCTCAGGTTGAGAACGTTTATGCCTCGCTTCAGGCTCTGATTGCACAGTGTGCAAACCACTGGTGTCTTGTCGTCAGCACATTGTCTGAAGAACTGCCACGCCAGGGAACTCCTTGGAGCTAGCTTTGGTGTGCTCGGTTCCTTGCTGCGGTGGGCAGTAGCAGGCGTACTGTCTAGAGGATGGCCGCTCCGCTTTTGCACCCTGCTCCCTCTTTTGCTGTGCTGGTGGCTCTGTGCGACCACCGCCTCTTCATCCGAACTACATAGGTCACTCGCATGACCTTGATTCCAGGTGGGGTCGAGGACATCATCGTCCTCCTCATAATCTTCCACCCAGTCTTCACCCCTGCCATCCTTGTCGGTCTGCACACTTTCAAATGCCCCTGTTTCGACATCATCGGAGTTGTGATGCGGTGGTCCTCCCATGTACTCATCTTGAAAGATAAGTGGTTGGGCATCGGTGCACTCAATCTCCTTCACTTCTAGGGCAGGGCTAGGTGGTTTGCCCTGGGAAACCCTGCTAACAGAGTCATCAAAAAGCAGAAGAGACTGCTGCATGACTTGGGGCTCAGACTGCTTGGCTGATTTGTAAGGGGGTGAGGTGAAAGATTGATGGACATCGGCTGCAGGTGCCAACTGTGGTCTTTCAGCATGAGAATGGGTGGGAGACAATGTGAAGGAACTGGAGCCACTGTCAGCAACCCAATCTACTATCGCCTGTACTTGTTCAGGCCTCACCATTCGTAAAGCCGCATTAGGCCCGACCAAATACCACTGCAGGTTCTGTCGCCTACTCGCTCCTGAGGAAGGTGTTTCACTTGTGCGTGTAGCTGGCACAGATCGACCACGTCATCTTCTTCCTGCAACAGGAGCTCCACCAGCAGCACCACGACCTGCGCCACATCCCTTATTTGACGCTCTCCTCGTATTTCTCGAATTTAGGATCTTGCCCTAAATGGGTGTTTAATTAATAGTAGAATAGAACGACAGTATGTACAGGGTGTATCTCACACGCCCTGAACCAGACTAGGCCTCAATTAAATTTGTTTGCCAAAAATGGCTGTATTTCAAATACCTGAATAAAACCCCTGTATTTAAAGGGTGTATCTCACATGCCCTGAACCAGACTAGGCCTCAATTAAATTTGTTTGCCAAAAATGGCTGTATTTCAAATACCTGAATAAAACACCTGTATTTAAAGGGAATTTCAAACGTCTTGATGATGTAAGGGCGTAACAATTGTGTATTTTGCCCCAAAAAGGGTGTTTTATTAATCGAAGAATATAAGCCCTGTATATACAGGGTGTTTCTCACATGGCCTGACCCACATTAGGCCTCAATTAAAGAGTTGTGCACCAAATGGCGGTATTTCAAATACCTGATTAAAACCACACTATGTAAAGGCTGTTTTTTTTTTTTTTTCCCAAACGGGTGTTAGTTTAATAACTGAATATGACAGCAGTATATAACCCTGGAATTTCAAACGTACTGATGCTGCAAGGCCTGAAAAATTGTGTATTTTGCCCCAAAAAGGGTGTTTTATTAACCACTTCAGCCCCGCTAGCTGAAACCCCCTTCATGACCAGAGCACTTTTTACAGTTCGGCACTACACTACTTTCACCGTTTATCGCTCGGTCATGCAACTCACCACCCAAATGAATTTTACCTCCTTTTCTTCTCACTAATAGAGCTTTCATTTGGTGGTATTTTATTGCTGCTGACATTTTTACTTTTTTTGTTATTAATCAAAATGTAACGATTTTTTTGCAAAAAAATGACATTTTTCACTTTCAGCTGTAAAATTTTACAAAAAAAACGACATCCATATATAAATTTTTCGCCAAATTTATTGTTCTACATGTCTTTGATAAAAAAAAATGTTTGGGCAAAAAAAAAAATGGTCTGGGTAAAAGTTATAGCGTTTACACACTATGGTACAAAAATGTGAATTTCCGCTTTTTGAAACAGCTCTGATTTTCTGAGCACCTGTCATGATTCCTGAGGTTCTACAATGCCCAAACCCCACAAATGACCCCATTTCAGAAAGTAGACACCCTAAGGTATTCGCTGATGGGCATAGTGAGTTCATCGAACTTTTTATTTTTTGTCACAAGTTAGCGGAAAATGATGATGATTTTTTTTTTTCTTACAAAGTCTTCTATTCCACTAACTTGCGACAAAAAACAAAAAATTCTAGGAACTCACCATGCCCCTCACAGAATACCTTGGGGTGTCTTCTTTCCAAAATGGGGTCACTTGTGGGGTAGTTATACTGCCCTGGCAATTTAGGGGCCCAAATGTGTGAGAAGAACTTTGCAATCAAAATGTGTAAAAAATGACCGGTGAAATCCGAAAGGTGCACTTTGGAATATGTGCCCCTTTGCCCACCTTGGCAGCAAAAAAAAAAAAGAAATATCTTGGCAAAAGACAACTTTTCCCATTTTTTTATACAAAGTTGGCATTTGACCAAGATATTTTTCTCACCCAGCATGGGTATATGTAAAATGACACCCCAAAACACATTCCCCAACTTCTCCTGAGTACGGCGATACCAGATGTGTCACAATTTTTTGCTGCCAAGGTGGGCAAAGGGGCACATATTCCAAAGTGCACCTTTCGGATTTTGCAGGCCATTTTTTACACATTTTGATTGCAAGGTACTTCTCACACATTTGGGCCCCTAAATTGCCAGGGCAGTATAACTACGCCACAAGTGACCCCATTTTGGAAAGAAGACACCCCAAGGTATTCCGTGAGGGGCACTGCGAGTTCCTAGAATTTATTTATTTTTGTCACAAGTTAGCGGAAAATTATGATTTTTTTTTTTTCTCTTTTTTCCTTACAAAGTCTCATATTCCACTAACTTGCGACAAAAAATAAAAAATTCTAGGTACTCGCCATGCCCCTCACGGAATACCTTGGGGTGTCTTCTTTCCAAAATGGGGTCACTTGTGGCGTAGTTATACTGCCCTGGCAATTTTGGGGCCCATATGTGTGAGAAGTACTTTGCAATCAAAATCTGTAAAAAATGACCGGTGAAATCCGAAAGGTGCACTTTGGAATATGTGCTCCTTTGCCCACCTTGGCATCAAAAAAGTGTCACACATCTGGTATCGCCGTACTCAGGAGAAGTTGGGGAATGTGTTTTGGGGTGTCATTTTACATATACCCATGCTGGGTGAGAGAAATATCTTGGCAAAAGACAACTTTTCCCATTTTTTTATAGAAAGTTGGCATTTGACCAAGATATTTTTTTCACCCAGCATGTGTATATGTAAAATGACACCCCAAAACACATTCCCCAACTTCTCCTGAGTACGGCGATACCAGATGTGTCACACTTTTTTGCTGCCAAGGTGGGCAAAGGGGCACATATTCCAAAGTGCACCTTTCGGGTTTCGCAGGCCATTTTTTACACATTTTGATTGCAAGGTACTTCTCACACATTTGGGCCCTAAATTGCCAGGGCAGTATAACTACCCCACAAGTGACCCCATTTTGGAAAGAAGACACCCCAAGGTATTCCATGAGGGGCACTGCGAGTTCCTAGAATTATTTATTTTTTTGTCACAAGTTAGCGGAAAATGATGATTTTTTTTTTCTCTTTTTTCCTTACAAAGTCTCATATTCCACTAACTTGCGACAAAAAATAAAAAATTCTAGGAACTCGCCATGCCCCTCACGGAATACCTTGGGGTGTCTTCTTTCCAAAATGGGGTCACTTGTGGGGTAGTTATACTGCCCTGGCAATTTAGGGGCCCAAATGTGTGAGAAGTACTTTGCAATCAAAATGTGTAAAAAATGGCCTGCGAAATCCGAAAGGTGCACTTTGGAATATGTGCCCCTTTGCCCACCTTGGCTGCAAAAAAGTGTCACACATCTGGTATCGCCGTACTCAGGAGAAGTTGGGGAATGTGTTTTGGGGTGTCATTTTACATATACCCATGCTGGGTGAGAGAAATATCCTGGCAAAAGACAACTTTTCCAATTATTTTATCCAAAGTTGGCATTTGATCAAGATGTTTATCTCACCCAGCATGGGTATATGTAAAATGACACCCCAAAACACATTCCCCAACTTCTCCTGAGTACGGCGATACCAGATGTGTGACACTTTTTTGCAGCCTAGATGCGCAAAGGTGCCCAAATTCCTTTTAGGATGGCATTTTTAGACATTTGGATCCCAGACTTCTTCTCACGCTTTAGGGCCCCTAAAAAGCCAGAGCAGTATAAATACCCCACATGTGACCCCACTTTGGAAAGAAGACACCCCAAGGTATCCAATGAGGGGCCTGGCAAGTTCATAGAATTTTTTTTTTTTCGCATAAGTTTCGCTAACTTAGGACAAAAATTTAAATCTTTCATGGACTCAATATGCCCCTCAGAAAATACCTTGGGGTGTCTTCTTTCCAAAATGGGGTCAGTTGTGGGGTGTTTGTACTGCCCTGGCATTTGAGGGTCTCCGCAATCATTACATGTATGGCCAGCATTATGAGTTTCTGCTATTCTCCTTATATTGAGCATACAGGTAATGAGATTTTTTTTTCCGTTCAGCCTCTGGGCTGAAAGAAAAAAAATGAACGGCACAGATTTCTTCATTCGCATCGATCAATGTGGATGAAAAAATCTCTGCCAAAAAAAAAAATGGAGGGGAAAGGCGTCTGCCAGGACATAGGAGCTCCGCCCTACATCCATACCCACTTAGCTCGTATGCCCTGGCAAACCAGATTTCTCCATTCACATCAATCGATGTGGATGAATAAATCATTGCCGGGATTTTTTTTTTTTTTTATATATATACAAAGTGTTTGCCAAAGCATAGGAACGCCGCCTCCTCCTCAGCTCGTATGCCTCGGCAAACGTATCTGTTACTGCAGAGGAGAAAATCTCGTCTTGCAGCGCCGCATACACCGACTTGCGTGTAATCTGACAGCACCGCAATGCTTCTGTCAGAATGCACATCAGTGCTGCAGCTAATCAATCGGTTGGTCCACCTGGAAGGTAAAAAAAAAAAAAACAGGCCGCAACGCAATAATTTTATTAACTTTGCAACTGAACATTAACCTTTTTGCTTACTGGTGTTTTGTTTTTTTTGTTTTTTGTTTTTTTACCTTTATAGAACAAACATCTCCTTCCCCATGGGTCAATGTGCAAAGCGCAAATCGCCCAAAGATGTGGCGAAGTGCGTTATGCACTTTGTCCCATGTGAAAGGAGACGTTTGCAGCAGCAGTGAGTGAATGGGCCCTAATAGCCCTGTGTGCCTGTCCTGGTGAGATGATCCCTATGCTAATAGTGTACCTGTGAGTGGTACTTCCGGAAACACTCTCCAAAGCATAGGGCAGGGTGGTCAGGACAGTCAGGACAGAAATAGTGGGTGTCACGCCTTATTCCACTCCTGCTACAGACACAACATCTTTTTCGGGGTGACGGTTGGGTTGAGGTACCAGGAACGACATTGGGGAAATGTCGCTCGTGTAGACGGCTAACTACACTGGTGGATGGGGCCACGGAACCTCCTGGGTACAGGAGGTTCTCGATGATCTCTTCCTGAAATTTGAGGAAGGATCCAGTTCTCCCAGCCTTACTGTAGAGAACAAAACTATTATACAGAGCCAATTGAATTAAATATACAGACACCTTCTTATACCAGCGTCTGGTTCTGCCGGAAACTAAATGCGGAGACAACATCTGGTCATTGAAGTCCACCCCTCCCATGTAAAGGTTATAGTCGTGGACTGAGAGGGGCTTTTCAATGACACGGGTTGCTCGCTCAATTTGTATTGTCGTGTCTGCGTGAATGGAGGAGAGCATGTAAACGTCACGCTTGTCTCTCCATTTCACCGCGAGCAGTTCTTCGTTACACAGTGCGGCCCTCTGCCCCCTTGCAAGACGGGTGGTAACGAGCCGTTGGGGGAAGCCCGCGCGAATAGTTCGCGCAGTACCACAGGCGCCGATCCGTTCTAGAAACAAATGCCTAAAGAGGGCCACACTTGTGTAAAAATTGTCCACATAAAGATGGTACCCCTTGCCGAATTAGGGTGACACCAAGTCCCAAACTGTCTTCCCACTGCTCCCCAGGTAGTCAGGGCAACCGACCGGCTCCAGGGTCTGATCTTTTCCCTCATAGATCCGAAATTTGTGGGTATAGCCTGTGGCCCTTTCACAGAGCTTATACAATTTGACCCCATACCGGGCGCGCTTGCTTGGGATGTATTGTTTGAAGCCAAGGCGCCCGGTAAAATGTATCATGGACTCGTCTACGCAGATGTTTTGCTCTGGGGTATACAAATCTGCAAATTTCTGGTTGAAATGGTCTATGAGGGGCCGAATTTTGTGGAGCCGGTCAAAAGCAGGGTGGCCTCTGGGACGGGAGGCGGTGTTGTCACTAAAGTGCAGGAAACGCAGGATGGCCTCAAAACGTGCCCTGGACATAGCAGCAGAGAACATGGGCATGTGATGAATCGGGTTTGTGGACCAATATGACCGCAATTCATGCTTTTTTGTCAGGCCCATGTTGAGGAGGAGGCCCAGAAAAGTTTTAATTTCGGAAACTTGGACTGGTTTCCACCGGAAAGGCTGGGCATAAAAGCTTCCCGGGTTAAGAACAGCTCAAAAAATCCCAGGGCCGAACCGATCTGAGCTGTCTCAACCCGAACTCCAGACTGGGCAGTGAAAGGGAAAACTACAGGTGCGGCTGAAGTTGGGGACTGCCAATCAGGGTTTGCCAGCACCTCTGGGATTCTAGGGGCTCTACGGGCACGTCTTTGCGGTGGCTGCGACGGGGTCACTACTGCACGTGCCACCGTACCAGCTTCAACTGCCCTTCTGGTGCTCGCTACTTCACCAGGTTGTACGGCAGTGCTGGTACTAGGTCCAGGGAGGGCTGGGCTGCTGGTGTATGCCTCACCACGTAATCCATCAGCACCAGCCCCACTCTGCTGCTCTTGAAGCGGATCCTGCGCAACCTGTGGTCTAGCGACACGGGGCCGGGTACGCCTGGTGGTATCAGGGACCTCAGCCTCCTCGTCCGAACTTTGGGTCAGAAAGCCACTGCTTTCTACAGGTTCGTATTCTGACCCGCTGGATTCATCAGATGAGGGTTCCCACTCCTCATCCGACTGGGTCAGAAGCCTGTAGGCCTCTTCAGAGGAATACCCCCTGTTTGACATTTTGGGCAACAAAATTTAGGGGTATTCCCTGAGACTACCCAAGAAAAAAAAAGCAAGTCTGTCTTACAAAGGGGAGGCTAGCGAAATACCGGAGGCCGCTGCGGTTGATAAAAAATATCAAAACAGATTTTTTTTTATCGCCGCAGTGCGTGTAAAGTGATTGTGCAGTGATCAAAAAAATTTTTTGGGGTCACTGCGGTGGGGCGGGCGTGGGTGAACGCACGTGTGGGCGACCGATCAGGCCTGATCGGGCAAACACTGCGTTTTGGGTGGAGGGCGAACTAAAGTGACACTAGTACTATTATAGATCTGACCGTGATCAGTTTTGATCACTTCCAGATACTATAAAAGTACAAATGCTGATTAGCGATACGCTAATCAGCGAATAACGGACTGCGGTGCGGTGGGCTGGGCGCTAACTGATCGCTAACTACCTAACCAAGGGGCCTAAACTATACCTAAAACCTAACGGTCAATACCAGTGAAAAAAAAAAGTGACAGTTTACACTGATCACTTTTTTCCTTTCACTAGTGATTGACAAAGGGGTGATCAAAGGGTTAATTGGGGTTCAGGGGGGTGATCTGGGGCTAAAGTGTAGTGTTTGGTGTACTCACTGTGAAGCCTGCTCCTCTGCTGGATCCAACCGACGAAAAGAACCAGCAGAGGAGCAGGCAGCCATATAACAGATCATATTTACAAATATGATCTGTTATCTGGCGCTGTGATTGTTTTTTTTGAAAATCATCAGCTTGCCAGCCGCGATCATTGGCTGGCAAGCTGATGCCAAAATGGTCCCTGACGAAATGCCAACCCGAACTGCGCATGCACGGGCCGCATAGCGCGTCATCTTGCGTCTCGCGAGATGACGCGTATATGCGTCGTTGTCCGCAGCGCTGCCGCCTCCGGACCGCACATCTGCGTTAGGCTGTCCGGAGGCGGTTAATAGAAGAATATAAGCCCTGTATATACAGGGTGTATCTCACACGCCCTGATCCACACTAGGACGCTATCAAAGAATTGTGCCCAAAATGGCTTTATTTAAAATAACTGAATAGAAAGACAATATGTAAAGGCGGTATCTCACAATGACATCTGCAGCAAAGACCAACAATTCTTTTTTTGCCCAAACGGGTGTTTGTTTAATAACTGAATTTGACAGCAGTATATAACCCTGGAATTTCACATGTGCTAATGCTGCAAGGCCAGAAAAAAAGTGGACTCTGGCAAAAAAGTGTGTTTTTAAAAATCCTGAAAATTATGGCTGTATTTCCTAACAGAATATGAAAGCTGTATATTATTAAACTTGAATTTAACACTTGCAGATTAGAAAAATAGTGTTTTTTGGCAAAAAAAAAGTGTGTTTTTAAAAACCCAGAAAATTATGCCTGTATTTCTAGCTTAAATTGCATACTGACTAATTCAGATGTATATTCCCCAAAAAGTTTTTTTTTTTGTAACAGAATATGAAAGCTGTATATATCAAACTTGAATTTAACACTTGCAGATCTGGAAAATAGTGTTTTTGGGCAAAAAACTGTGTTTTTAAAAACCCAGAAAAATATGCCTGTATTTCTAGCTTAAATTGCACACTGACTAAGCCTGGAAATGCACCAGATGTTGTAAATTGCCAAAATAATTGTGATTTTTTTTTTTTACAAACAGATTATTTGTGCTGTTATTAAGCTTGAATTTCAATGTCCCAAGGCTGGGTCACATGCTACACTGGCCAATCACAGCCATGTCATTAGTAGGCATGGCTGTGATGGCTTCTAAGGGCACAGAGTTAAACGCTTGTTGATCGGCTGCTCTGCAGCCTTTCAAAAAGCACCAAGAAAGCGCTGAACATCGAACCCAAACCTGAACTTTTACTGAAATGTTCGGGGTCTAAAAATCCTAAAGTTCGGTACGAACCCGAACTTTACAAATCGGGTTCGCTCAACCCTAGTGAGGACAATGCAAGAACACCCTGATGCTGTTCTAGATAGGTATACAACATTGTGAAATCACTCTTAAAGAAAAATTCCTTATATTTAGTATACACCACCATCCCATGATCCTATATATCAATCAACTAAGCCCAATGCATTTCCCTCTATGAGTGCACCCAATGAGGTTCATCAGGGGCTTTGTTGGCAAGTCAAGCAAAGTGAAATCAACAACCAAAAGGATACCTATATATGACACTTAATATTTAAGAGAAAACAGACCAGTCATGAGTCAGTAGATGGAGATACCAGTAACTGTGCATTATAAATGATGGAGTCCCTGTGATACTGTCTATATACCAATAAGCTTCTGAGTAGCATCCCCCAGCAATATACCATAAAATGTAATGTACTAGAAGATACTGAAAGACAAAGATATCAAAAAGTCTCCAAAAAATCGATACGCCATAAAATTGTCATGTACTGGAACAAATACTGAGACAAAGTAATACTCACTACATAAATAGTACTAACAGACAGTTATAGTACAGAATATCTAATGGTTATTCACTATAACAATCCACAGTAAAGCTACAATAGACAAACTGGTCATGTGATGCCCATCAACAGGATGTTGAATCCCAGAGACCCCATGGGGTGTGTTGCAACCGAAACAAATGCTGCACTACACAAATGCACTACGGTATATAGAAAGAAAATTATTAATATATAACACCCCTGCTTCAATGAGTTTTTTGGGGGGGCAACTGGTATATCACACCATGTGAAATTATTTGTTCCAATAGCATTTGTCACTCTGTGTAGCTGCAGTAGCGCAGCAAAACAGAAAAAACAAATGCTGCACTACCCAAATGCACTATATAGAAAAATATATTATTAATATATAACACCCATGCTTCAATCAGATTTTTTGGGCGGCAACTGGAATATCACCGCAGTTGAAATTATTTGTTCCAATAGCGTTTGTCACTGTGTAGCTGCGAAACGCAGCAAAACCGCAAACAAATGCTGCACTACCCAAATGCGCTATATAGAAAGTATATTATTGGTATATAACACTCTTGCTTCAATCAGTTTTTTCGGGGGGCAACTGGTATATCAAACCAGTTGAAATTATTTTTTCCAATAGCATTTGTCACTCTGTGTAGCTGCGGTAACCCAGCAGAACCGCAAACAAATGCTGCACTACACAAATGCACTGCACCATATAGAAAGTTTATTATTGGTATATCACACCCCTGCATAAATTACTTTTTTTTTGGGGGGGGGGCAACTGGTATATCACACCAGTTGAAATTATTTGTTCCCAAAAGCGTTTTTCACTCTGTGTAGCTGCGGTAATGCAGCAAAACCGAAAACAAATGCTGCACTATCCAAATACACTATATAGAAAGTATATTATTAATATATAACACCCCTGCTTCAATCAGTTTTTTGGGGGGGCAACTGGAATATCACCATAGTTAAAATTATTTGTTCCAATAGTGTTTGTCACTCTGTGTAGCTGCAGTAACGCAAACAAATGCTGCAATACCCTAATGCACTATAAAGAAAGTATATTATTAATATATAACACCCCTGCTTCAATCAGTTTTTTGGGGGGCAACTAGAATATCGCTGCAGTTGAAATTTTTTGTTCCAATAGCGTTTGTCACTCTGTGTAGCTGTGGTAATGCAGCAGAACCGCAAACAAATGCTGCACTACGCAAATGCACTATATAAAAAGTATATTATTGGTATATCACACCCCTGCCTCAATCACTATTTTGGGGGGCAACTGGCATATCACACCAGCTGAAATTATTTGTTCCAATAGCGTTTGGCACTCTGTGTAGCTGCGGTAACGCAGCAAAACCGCAAACAAATGCTGCACTACCCAAATGCACTATATAGAAAGTATATTATTGGCAAATCACACTCCTGCCGCCACCAGTTTTTCTGGGAGGCAACTGGTATATCACACCAGTTGAAATTATTTGTTCCAATAGTATTTGTCACTCTCTGTAGCTGCGGTAACGCAGCAGAAGTGCAAAAAAATGCTGCACTACCCAAATGCACGATAGAGAAAGTATATTATTGGTATATCACACCCCTGCTTCATTCAGTTTTTTTGGGGGGCAACTGGTATATCACACCAGTTGAAATTATTTGTTCCAATAGCGTTTGTCACTCTGTGTAGCTGCGGTAACGCAGCAGAACCGCAAACAAATGCTGCACTACCCAAATGCACTATATAGAAAGTATATTTTTGGTATATCACACCCCTGCCTCAATCACTTTTTGGGGGGGGCAACTGGTATATCTCAACAGTTGAAATTATTTGTTCCAATAGCGTTTGTCACTCTGTGTAGCTGCGGTAACGCAGAAAAACCGCAAACAAATACTGCACTACCCAAATGCACTATATAGAATGTATATTATTGGTATATAACATCCCTGCTTCAATCAGTAATTTGGGGGACAACTGGTATATCATAGCAGTTGAAATTATTTTTTCTAGAGCGTTTGCCCCTCTGTATAGCTGCAGTATAACAGCAGAAATGCATGCAACTGCTGTACAATACAAATGCACTATAATATACTTTCTATGTTAGAAAGTAAATTATAAGTATGTCACACCCCTCTGTAAGTCACACCTATCGATTGCACACCTATGCCTGTCCTTAAAAGGACTTTTGTGGCCCTATTAGCTAGCGTTTCGTGTCCCTAACAGTCTGTTTCTGCTCAACACAGCAACCTCTGCCTACACTGGCAAAAGACTGAATGTGAAATGGCGGCTACATTGGGTTTATTTATAAGGTAGGGGGTATGTCCATGTGCTGAAATGTCTCAATTGGCTGTCCTGTGCCAACTGATGGATGTGTCGTGTGTCAAAGTTCTTCACAATGTAAAAGAATATGGCCCCGGCAGACATCGACATATGTTTGCCCGTTCGGCAAACTGCGAACGAGCAAAGTTCACAGCGAAACGACCGCCGGGAAAACCGCAAGGCAATCTCTAATCATCACCTTCAACGTCTTCAGTTACTGCTTCTCCTACTCCAACTGCTCCTCTGCTCCATCGTCAGTCATTCATAACAGAGTGTGTGGACAGGAAACAACAGCAAGCACCCAGTAATCTGCTTGTGTGCTAACTGAACTGCCATCTAGCCAAGATGTTGGTGGTGCAGTTACTGCCATACTACTTAGTGAATTCCACTGCACTGCCTTTATGCAACTTAGCCTAAAAAGAGTATACCTAGCAATCATTATTTCTCAAGGAAATGTATCCCTGTATTATTTTTTTGAAAGTGCCATTCATTCCATTGAATCTGACCCAAAACAAATTTTGGGAAATTTGCTCATCTCTACTCGAAAGTAATTGAAGGCAAAAAAAAAACTTGATAAGCAGCTTGTTTTTCATTATAAGAATTCAAGGAGTTCTGAGACATTATAGCAAAGTTCTAAAAGTTGAAAAGGCGTTTTAATAACTATGAGACAGAGAGAGTCTAAAAGCAAGTGCTGAATATGCTGGAGAGATGGCACAATGTGTGAGTAAGGTATAGTGTTTAACCTTTATTCAAGCTGATAGAGGATGATCTAGTATTCTATTATCTATAGTGACAGATGATTTATTGGGATAGTGCCTTTTCCAGCAAACTGTTTTAAACCATTATTTCCTCTGAAATATAAAGGCTTTTTCCAACCTACAGTAAGCACGGTGGGTAAACATTTTTCAAGAAAAATTATATGGCGGCTGTAGAATTGTTTAACACATAAATTGCAGTTTGCAAATTTATCCTAGAAGATGGAAAATGTCAATATGAATTACTGAGGTTTTTAACACAAAAATTAACCCCTTTGAGGATTGTTATATAGTATTCCCCAGTTCTGATGTCTTACACTTTGTCAATCCTAAAGAGGATGCTATAACTCAGTGCTGCTCCAAGAAAGCATTCTATCCAGGTAACATCTCTCAAATACATCTGGACCCAGCAACTGTCACGTGGAGTCGCTAATTTAGACGTCCCCTTCCAGGATTCAATACACACAGCTTGCTCTGATCTGTCTGAGTATTATAATAGCAGGGAAAATAATAGAACAAGAGCCTGGATATTGATGTATCTTCAATTGCATTCTTTGGCCTATTGATTTTCATACATAAAAAAAGGAGTCATAGACTACCTTTAGCCGAAAGAACAGATTATTCTATTGGCATCATACGTTTGACTGTTTCACTTTATTGTTTCTTTATTACAGGAAATCAAGATTACTTTTTCAGAAAGATAATAGTTTCCAAAAAATGGCAAGAGAATCAACAAAGCTCGTAAAACAAAGCCTATATTCTTTACCTGATTTAGAATTACTCTGTATTTAGGCAAATGAACGTTCTTAAATGGGTCATCCAAGACTAATACTGACCTCCCACAGTGGCCAACAGTGGAGATCATACTTACCTGTTCCCCGCTGTTGGGTCTGATCTTTGTTTACCCCCAAATCTGCTCTTTCTCTACCTGCAGTGCTGAAAACAAGATCCGTCTCTGGGAGTAACACATGACCGCTACAGCCAGTCAGAGGCCTTAGCGGTGGTCTGCTCTCCATGCGTCACAACAACTAGTCACGTGATGCAAGGAGAGTAGGTCTCTGCTGCAGCCTGTGATGGGCTGTATCGGTCATCAGGTAGCAGAAAAGCCAGCCTAGGAGATATAGAGACTAAACCGAGCAGTGGGGACCAGGTAATTATGATCACCACTAGAGTTGAGCTAACCTGCCTTTTGGCAGGTTTGAGATCGGGGATTAAGTAAATTACGTGATGGATTCCGTTCTCACAGAATCCATCACATAATTCAATGCCGGCATGCCACATAATACAAGTGTATGGCGAGCTCCGAGGGTTCCGTTCTGCTGTCCATACACTTGTATTATGACGAAACTGAATGTAAAACTGAATGCTTTTGGAGGCATTCCGTTTGTCATGCCAGCATTGAACTACGCTATGGATTCCGTGAGAACAGAATCTAATTCACTTAAAACCCAAACCCTGTACAATAGTGTAGGCATCTTTTATAAAACAAGGTAATACACATAGTATAAAGCTACAGTTGCAAGAAAAAGTATGTGAACCCTTTGGAATGATATGGATTGCTGAACAAATTGGTCATAAAATGTGATCTGAGCTTCATCTAAGTCACAATAGACAATCACAGTCTGCTTAAACTAATAACACACAAAGAATTAAATGTTACCATGTTTTTATTATGTTTACACCATGTAAACATTCACAGTGCAGGTGGGAAAAGTATGTGAACCCCTAGACTAATGACATCTCCGAGAGCTAATTGGAGTGAGGTGTCAGCCAACTGGAGTCCAATCAATAAGATGAGATTGGAGGTGTTGCTTACAGCTGCCCTGCCCTATAAAAAACACACACCAGTTCTGGGTTTGCTTTTCACAAGAAGCATTGTCTGATGTGAATGATGCCTCGCACAAAAAAAGTCTCAGAAGACCTACGATTAAGAATTGTTGACTTGCATAAAGCTGGAAAGGGTTATAAAAGTATATCCAAAAGCCTTGCTGTTCATCAGTCCACGGTAAGTCAAATTATCTATAAATGGAGAAAGTTTAGCACTGCTTTTACTCTCCCTAGGAGTGGCCGTCCTGTAAAGATGACTGCAAGAGCACAGCGCAGACTGCTCAATGAGGTGAAGAAGAATCCTAAAGTGTCAGCTAAAGACCTACAAAAGTCTCTGGCATATGCTAAAATCCCTGTTAGCGAATCTACGATACGTAAAACACTAAACAAGAATGGATTTATCCATGGGAGGATACCACAGAGGAAGCCACTGCTGTAAAAAAAAACATTGCTGCATGTTTACAGTTTGCACAAGAGCACCTGGATGTTCCACAGCAGTACCGGATCCGCAAAACACTACGGTCGTGTGAATGCACCCTTTGTGTTGCATCACAGATCAGATTCTCAAGGAGTATTGTAAAAGGGAGTAAACAGAGAAGAGTTAGGGCTGTATTACACTGGCCAAGGGTCGGCCAGATCATCGCTAACAAGTATTTGTAGGAGCACTCGTTAGCGATGATCTTCCTGTGTAAAAGTGTTGCTGATTACTTTATGCATGCAAAAAAAACAACAACATAGTTTTCCAGCAGCAGAGCATGATTAGACAGCATGATCACAAGCAAATAATGATTCTATATGGGGAAGTGCAATGGCATTAGCGATCACCAGGGGTGGACATACCGCCTGTGCAGCTGGTTCAGCTACACAGGGGCCCAGTGTGGGAGGGGGCCCATCCCAGTGCCAGCAGAGGTGGTTTTTTATTTATTTTATTATTTACTTCACTCCCTTCCTCTGGCAGCAGGATAAGCTGGCCACCTTGATTGGGATTTACTGTGTATCGGCAGGGGTGCATCTAGCCTTTCTGCTGGCTGAGACAAAAACTGAAAAAGTGCCCCCCCATGCCAATTTCTTAACCTAACCCCTTCCCTCTTCGCGCCATGGCCCTACGGCTGCCCTCCTGTTGCCCCTACCTGGTGCTGCCTGAGGCAATCGCCTCACCTGGTCTCATTAGTGGTGCACCCCTGTGTATCGGTAGTGTCTAACCTACATGCACACTGTGTATCTGCTGCCCGTTGTGCCTGAACACCATAGCTGAAGGACCTGTGATGACATCATAGTCATGTGATCTTTTCAACAGTGGACGTGGTGTTAGGATCTGTGATGATACCATAGTCATGTGATCTTTTCACAGTGGAAGTGGTGATGAGGTTACCATCATGTGACCAGTGCAGCAGTGAAGACCTGTGATGCCATGAAATGAACGTAAGTGCCAATGAAATGCTGGGAGATGTGGTTCTCCCCATTATACCTCCTCCCTGCTTAGGGGGAGGGAAAGATATTATTTAACTGGGACTGTATGTTTGAGGGGAGGGGTGTTATTTACATGGTACTGGATATTATAGAGGACTGGAGGGTAAGGAGTGATGTTATTTACATGGGAATATGTGTTAGAGGGGCTGAAGGAGGGGATTTAAGTTATTTACATGGGACTGTATGTTATAGAAGACTGTAAGGAAGATATGGTATTTACATGGGACTGTATCATATAGAAGACTGGAGGGAGAGGACTGGTGTTATTTACATGGGACTGCATGGTATAGAAGATTGGAGGGACAGGAGTGATGTTATTTACATGGGGCTGTGTGGTATAGAAGACTGGAGAGAGAGGACAGGCATTATCACTTATGGGGGGCACTACAGAGAAAATTATAACTCCAGGGGCTATGGCAGGAGGCGTTATAATTACAGGGCGGACTGCAGGGGCATTATAATTACAGGGGGCACTGCAGGGGGCATTATAAATACTGTGGGCAGTGATGGGGGGCTTTACTACTACTGAGGGCTCTATGGGAGTGCCTTATAGATTGGCCTTATATCTATAAGGGGTCCTCTATAGGGGGGCCTTATTAGTACTGAGTGCACTAATGGGAGCCTTATGACCACTGGCGGTACTATGGAGGGGGCTATTTCTACTGAGGGCTCTATGGGGGCATTATTATTATTGGGCACAATATGGAGATCATTACTACTAAAAGAGGCACCCTTAAAGAGCATTATCACTATTAGGGGCACTGTAGGAGGCTCTATTACTAATAAGGCCACTCTGTGAGGGAACTACTATTGGTGGGACTTTGGGGAGCACTATAATTACTGACAGCAATCTGGTAGAGCTATTACTATGGCACTATTATTCCTGTAATATAGTGTGTGTGAGCATTGGGGAGCACAGCGGGCACAGTATTGGGGGTAGTAGCTGATTAAACATGTCGGGGCACCAGGAAAGGGGGTAATGGAAAGTGAGGAATCTAAGATGTCTGTGTTCCAAACTCTGCAGAGACAAGACGTGGCTCAAACACAGGGGAGGACTGACAACTCATGGGGACCCCAGGCAATAGGAGATTATAGGGCCCCTGTGTCCCCGCCTACCCTAAAGCCACACCCACACACAGCCCCACCCACATATCGCACCACATCGGCTCCAGGCTCATGTGGGCCCTTAGGCGATAAAGTCTCAGTGGGCCCCCCTATACAGTGATAACTCTCTGAGTACAGATAATATAGTAGATATCCACTGCAGTCCTATGTAACAACACAGATAACACAGTAATGGCTATCTGAGTACAGAAAATGTAGTAGTGTTACCTGCAGTCCTATGTAAAACCATAGATAACACTAGTGCTGATAATGTGGTAGTGTTACCTGCAGTCCTATGTAAAAACACAGATAACACTAGTCCTGATAATGTGGTAGTGTTAACTGCAGTCCTATGTAAAACCGCAGATAACACTAGTGATGATAATGTGGTAGTGTTAACTTCATCCTTAGTGTGCCTCCCTGTGTCTCTCCAACGGACTTTATGGTGGCGGTGCTACCTCCTCTTCCATCTTCTTCTTTTTGCCCCGCACAGAACGTCCTGATGCAGGTGCATCAAGACATAGGAACACTGTGGGAATGCTGATGGTGACACACAGGGACAGAGACACCCACACAGGGACAGACACACACAGAGGGACAGACACACACACACACACACACACAGGGACAGACAGACGCACACACACAGGGACAGACAGACACACACAGGGACAGGAGGAGGGGGGAGCAGGGTCACTAGTGGGGTGACAGGAGGAAGGGGAGCAGGGTCACTAGTGGGGTGACAGGAGGAGGGGAAGCAGGGGGGAGCAGGATCACTAGTGGGGTGACCAGAGGAGAGAAAGCAGGGTTACTAGTGGGGTGATAGGAGGAGAGGGAGCAGGGTCACTAGGGGGGACAGGAGGAGGGGGGATCAGGGTCACTAGTGGGGTGACAGGAGGAGGGGGAGAAGGGTCACTGGGGGGCAGGAGGAGAGGGGAGCAGGGTCACTAGTGGGGTGACAGGAGGAGGGGGGAGCAGGATCACTAGTGGGGTGACAGGAAAGGAAGCAGGAGGGAGCAGGGTCACTAGTGGGGTGACAGGAGGAGAGGGAGCAGGGTTACTAGTGGGTTTACAGGAGGAGGGGGCAGGGTCACTAGGGGGGGACAGGAGGGGGGGGGAGCAGGGTCACTAGTGGGGGGAGAGGAGGAGGGGGAGCAGGGTCACTAGTGGGGTGACAGGAGGAGGGGGGAGAAGGGTCACTAGTGGGGTGACAGGAGGAGGAGGAGCAGGGTCACTAGTGGGGTGACAGGAGGAGGGGGGAGCAGGGTCACTAGTGGGTTTACAGGAGGAGGGGGCAGGGTCACTAGGGGGGGACAGGAGGAGGGGGGAGCAGGGTCACTAGTGGGTTTACAGGAGGAGGGGCAGGGTCACTAGGGGGGGACAGGAGGAGGGGGGAGCAGGGTCACTAGTGGGGTGACAGGAGGAGGGGAAGCAGGGTCACTAGTGGGGTGACAGGAGGAGGGGTAGCAGGGTTACTAGTGGGTTTACAGGAGGAGGGGGCAGGGTCACTAGGGGGGGACAGGAGTAGAGGGGAGCAGGGTCACTGGTGGGGTGACAGGAGGAGGGGAAGCAGGGTCACTAGTGGGTGACAGGAGGAGGAGGGAGAAGGGTCACTAGTGGGGTGACAGGAGGAGGGGGAGCAGGGTCACTAGTGGGGTGACAGGAGAAGGGGGGAGCAGAGAACTGTGAGACTCGACGGAACCATGATTAGGGGAGGGGGAATCACTTAATTGAAGACTGACAGGCCGGGCTTTTTACTGCCACAACAACACGGCTGGGATGGGGGGCCCTAGGCCCAGGGTCAGCTTTTCTCTTCTCAGACCAGTCCAACATGAGTCCGTAGATCCCCAGGGTCCATGAGCAGCGTGCTCTCCTTAATACAGCCACTTCTGGGAGCCAGCCCCTTCCTCCTTCCAGCTCCCACCGACTTCCCCTGACCCGACCTTTATTGCCAAATACCGAACCAATAACAGCTATAAAGAGCTTTGTTATTGGTTATTTCAGGCACAGGCTGCGTTGCCGGTGCCGTTCACAGCGCTCACTGCGCTGATGAATGTGGGGGACTTTTAGGGAGTAAAATGTATTATTTAGTAAAAGTTATGGCGTTCGCGACCTCTGGCTGCAGGAGTGAGCGGGCCCCCTAGGGGCCGCGGGCCCTCGGTCCATGCCCGAGTACCGAATGGTCAGTCCGCCCCTGCTCAAACATGTTGCCATGACGGTCTGGTCTGAAAGGAGAAGATGAGGAAAGTGAACGCCAGCATTAGAGGATACATCACTGGATGTGGATGTAAGTTTTAAGCCGAATTGTCGAGCAGCAGTGAGCGGAGGATGCGGAGAGGCGGTGTGTGAGGTGACACAGAGGTCGTACTACATTTTTTTCTGATCCCCTGAAGACGCCGGGTCTTCGGCGAAACATGTTGGGGGGCAGAGTTTCAGAACGCTATTTTTTAGCACAGTTAGTGATACAGAGAGAAGTTTTATATTTGAGACTATGTACAGTATATGGGAGCAATAGACTAAATAAATAAAAGTAAAGTTTTAATTCTGTAGTGATGCAGGTGCTAATAGAGCGGATGTAGTCTCATGACTAATTGTGAAATGCTCCAATGCTCATGGCAGAGAAGCTGAGTGGGGGAAGAAGGGGTTATGTCCGAGTTCAGGTCTGAACCCGAACAACCCCTTTAAAGGGCATCTGTCAGCAGATTTGTACCTACCTATGACACTGGCTGACCTGTTACATGTGCACTTGGCAGCTGAAGACATCTGTGTTGGTCCCATGTTCATATCTGCCTGCATTGCTGAGAAAATTATGTTTAATATATGCAAATACGCCTCTAGGAGCAACAGGGCGCTCAGAGAGGCTCAGTTCTCTCTGCCACTGGGCCTGGCAGTAAAAATGTCATCACCCCTGACCATGTCAAAGTGCAGAGGGCGTCGCAGTTATAGAGAGAGTGGAGCATATAGGTAACGCCCCCGTTTGCATATAATAAAACATAATTTTTAGGTATTTTCTATTTGCATGTATATTTTTATATCTGTATGTGTGGGTTTTTTGGGGGGGAGAGGGCCCAGGTACATTCACTGACGGGAAGGCGATATTTGGGAAGGAACGCTTACTTCCAGACAATAGAAATGCCAATCTTCTAGTCTAATACAGCACTTAGATTAGGGAATGGGAAAGAATTTCCTGAATAGATGTGTCAGAGCACACCTAAAGCGAGACTGTCACTTCCAAAATCAAAGTTAGCATTCTGACATGTACGGTAGGTTCCCCAAAATATAGCCATACCTTTCTTGTGAAAATCTGGTTCTCTGATCCCGAGAAAGACTTCTTTTATTTTTATGCAAATAACATTTTCAGTGCAATATGGGCGGGATTGCTCCATTCAATATACCTGGTGCTCCGTGCCTCATCGCTACTAGCTCACGAATCTCAGAGGCCTAGGTGGCATTACTGACAGAGGAATGATTCACCAAATGTCACCAAATGTGGTCTTGCCAATGGTGCACCTACCCTACTTGACGGTGTGCTTAATTTGGAGGTGACAGACTCCCATTAAAACCTATTAGGCCATACCAGATTGCCTATCAGTATTCTACTTATAGTATAATACACTTAACTATGCAAGTGGTAAAGTGCATTAAGGAAGAGATCATATGATCGCATGACTGAAAAGTGGTACAAATAATAATTAAATAAAGTTTAAATTAAAAAAAATGCCCAACTAAAAAACTATTTTCTCTATTAAAAATGTTTCAATTTGATATTTTTTTTAAATAATTCCCCATACTTGGTATCACCGCATTTGCAATCACCCAAACTATACAATTATGTTGTTGTTTATTCTGGATAGTGAATGCCATAAACATAAAAAAAATTGCAGAATTGTAGTTTTTTGTTTATCCACCATACCAAAAAAGGAATGAAAAGTCATCAAAATGTTTGTATGCCCCAAAATGTGTGTGCCCCATGAAAACTAAAAATTGCCCCCAAAAAATCAAGTACTTACATACTGTAGCTCTAGCAAAAGAAAATTAATTGTTATTGTGCAAAAATAGTAAGATAGATATACCGTACGCTGTAGATAGATAGATATACTGTAGATAGATAGATATACCGTATGCTGTACAGTCGTGGCCAAAAGTTTTGAGAATTACATAAATATTGGAAATTGGAAAAGTTGCTGCTTACGTTTTTACAATAGCAATTTGTATATACTCCAGAATGTTGTGAAGAGTGATCAGATGAATTGCATAGTCCTTATTTGCCATGAAAATTAACTTAATCCCCAAAAAAACTTTCCACTGCATTTAATTGCTGTCATTAAAGGACCTGCTGAGATCATTTCAGTAATCGTCTTGTTAACTCAGGTGAGAATGTTGACGAGCACAAGGCTGGAGATCATTATGTCAGGCTGATTGGGTTAAAATGGCAGACTTGACCTGTTAAAAGGAGGGTGATTCTTGAAATCATTGTTCTTCCATTGTTAACCATGGTGACCTGCAAAGAAACGCGTGCAGCCATCATTGCATTGCATAAAAATGGCTTCACAGGCAAGGATATTGTGGCTACTAAGATTGCACCTCAATAGGGATGAGCGAACTCGAACTGTATAGTTCGGGTTCGTACCGAATTTTGGGGTGTCCGTGACACGGACCCGAACCCGGACATTTTCGTAAAAGTCCGGGTTCGGGTTCGGTGTTCGTCGCTTTCTTCGCGCTTTTGTGACGCTTTCTTGGCGCTTTTTGAAAGGCTGCAAAGCAGCCAATCAACAAGCGTCATACTACTTGCCCCAAGAGGCCATCACAGCCATGCCTACTATTGGCATGGCTGTGATTGGCCAGAGCACCATGTGACCCAGCCTCTATTTAAGCTGGAGTCACATAGCGCCGCCCGTCACTCTGCTCTGATTAGCGTAGGGAGAGGTTGCGGCTGCGACAGTAGGGCGAGATAAGGCAGATTAACTCCTCCAAAGGACTTGATTAACTGATCGATCTGCAGCTGTGGATCATTGAGCTGCTGATCCTCAATTGCTCACTGTTTTTAGGCTGCACAGACCGTTTGTCAGTCACATTTTTCTGGGGTGATCGGCGGCCATTTTGTGTCTTGTGGTGCGCCAGCACAAGCTGCGACCAAGTGCATTTAACCCTCAATGGTGTGGTTGTTTTTTGGCTAAAGCCTACATCAGGGTGAAGCTGTCACACCAAGTGCATTTAACCAGCAATAGTCTGTTCATTTTTTGGCCATATACAAAATCAGGGGCAAGCTGCGCCTGTCACCAAGTGCATTTAACCCTCAATGGTGTGGTTGTTTTTTGGCTAAAGCCTACATCAGGGTGAAGCTGTCACACCAAGTGCATTTAACCAGCAATAGTCTGTTCATTTTTTGGCCATATACTAAATCAGGGGCAAGCTGCGCCTGTCACCAAGTGCATTTAACCCTCAATGGTGTGGTTGTTTTTTGGCTAAAGCCTACATCAGGGTGAAGCTGTCACACCAAGTGCATTTAACCAGCAATAGTCTGTTTATTTTTTGGCCATATCCCAGTCTAATTCTGTCACTAAATCCATACCGGTCACCCAGCGCCTAAATACTAGGCCTCAAATTTATATCCAGCTAAATCTGTCCCTAGTGCTGTAGCTGGGCGAGTTATTTAGTGTCCGTTCAAGCACATTTCTTGTTCTGGGTTGAAATACAATTCCCAATTTAGCAATTTCATAATTTAGTGGTTTCTGCTATATCAGAGCTATTTGAAATCTATCCCTAAAAGGGTATATAATATTCAAGGTGCACATTGGGTCATTCAGAATAACTTCACACACACCCGCTACTGTGTATTTCCAAGTCTAATTCTGTCACTAAACCCATACCTGTCACGCAGCGCCTAAATACTAGGCCTCAAATTTATATCCAGCTAAATCTGTCCCTAGTGCTGTAGCTGGGCGAGTTATTTAGTGTCCGTTCAAGCACATTTCTTGTTCTGGGTTGAAATACAATTCCCAATTTAGCAATTTCATAATTTAGTGGTTTCTGCTATATCAGAGCTATTTGAAATCTATCCCTAAAAGGGTATATAATATTCAAGGTGCACATTGGGTCATTCAGAATAACTTCACACACACCCGCTACTGTGTATTTCCAAGTCTAATTCTGGCACTAAACCCATACCTGTCACCCAGCGCCTAAATACTAGGCCTCAAATTTATATCCCGCTAAATCTGTCCTTAGTGCTGTAGCTGGGCGAGTTATTTAGTGTCCGTTCAAGCACATTTCTTGTTCTGGGTTGAAATACAATTCCCAATTTAGCAATTTCATAATTTAGTGGTTTCTGCTATATCAGAGCTATTTGAAATCTATCCCTAAAAGGGTATATAATATTCAAGGTGCACATTGGGTCATTCAGAATAACTTCACACACACCCGCTACTGTGTATTTCCAAGTCTAATTCTGGCACTAAACCCATACCTGTCACCCAGCGCCTAAATACTAGGTCTCAAATTTATATCCCGCTAAATCTGTCCTTAGTGCTGTAGCTGGGCGAGTTATTTAGTGTCCGTTCAAGCACATTTCTTGTTCTGGGTTGAAATACAATTCCCAATTTAGCAATTTCATAATTTAGTGGTTTCTGCTATATCAGAGCTATTTGAAATCTATCCCTAAAAGGGTATATAATATTCAAGGTGCACATTGGGTCATTCAGAATAACTTCACACACACCCGCTACTGTGTATTTCCAAGTCTAATTCTGGCACTAAACCCATACCTGTCACCCAGCGCCTAAATACTAGGCCTCAAATTTATATCCCGCTAAATCTGTCCTTAGTGCTGTAGCTGGGCGAGTTATTTAGTGTCCGTTCAAGCACATTTCTTGTTCTGGGTTGAAATACAATTCCCAATTTAGCAATTTCATAATTTAGTGGTTTCTGCTATATCAGAGCTATTTGAAATCTATCCCTAAAAGGGTATATAATATTCAAGGTGCACATAGGGTCATTCAGAATAACTTCACACACACGCTTCTGTGCATTTCCAAGTCTAATTCTGTCACTAAATCCATACCGGTCACCCAGCGCCTAAATACTAGGCCTCAAATTTATATCCAGCTAAATCTGTCCCTAGTGCTGTAGCTGGGCGAGTTATTTAGTGTCCGTTCAAGCACATTTCTTGTTCTGGGTTGAAATACAATTCCCAATTTAGCAATTTCATAATTTAGTGGTTTCTGCTATATCAGAGCTATTTGAAATCTATCCCTAAAAGGGTATATAATATTCAAGGTGCACATAGGGTCATTCAGAATAACTTCACACACCCGCTACTGTGCATTTCCAAATCTAATTCTGTCACTAAACCCATACCTGTCACCCAGCGCCTAAATACTAGGCCTCAAATTTATATCCCGCTAAATCTCTCGTTACCGCTGTCCTGTTGTGGCTGGGAAAGTTATTTAGTGTCCGTCAAAGCACATTTTTTGTTCTGGGTTGAAATACAATTCCCAATTTAGCAATTTCATAATTTAGTCGTTTCTGCTATATCAGAGCTATTTGAAATCTATCCCTAAAAGGGTAGATCATATTGAAGGTGCACATAGGGTCATTCAGAATAACTTCACACACACGCTTCTGTGCATTTCCAAGTCTAATTCTGTCACTAAATCCATACCGGTCACCCAGCGCCTAAATACTAGGCCTCAAATTTATATCCCGCTGAATTTGAATACAATACATTGGGCCAAATAATATATTTGTTGTTGTGGTGAACCATAACAATGAGAAAAACATCTAGTAAGGGACGCGGACGTGGACATGGTCGTGGTGGTGTTAGTGGACCCTCTGGTGCTGGGAGAGGACGTGGCCGTTCTGCCACATCCACACGTCCTAGTGTACCAACTACCTCAGGTCCCAGTAGCCGCCAGAATTTACAGCGATATATGGTGGGGCCCAATGCCGTTCTAAGGATGGTAAGGCCTGAGCAGGTACAGGCATTAGTCAATTGGGTGGCCGACAGTGGATCCAGCACGTTCACATTATCTCCCACCCAGTCTTCTGCAGAAAGCGCACAGATGGCGCCTGAAAACCAACCCCATCAGTCTGTCACATCACCCCCATGCATACCAGGGAAACTGTCTCAGCCTCAAGTTATGCAGCAGTCTCTTATGCTGTTTGAAGACTCCGCTGGCAGGGTTTCCCAAGGGCATCCACCTAGCCCTTCCCCAGCGGTGAAAGACATAGAATGCACTGACGCACAACCACTTATGTTTCCTGATGATGAGGACATGGGAATACCACCTCAGCATGTCTCTGATGATGACGAAACACAGGTGCCAACTGCTGCGTCTTTCTGCAGTGTGCAGACTGAACAGGAGGTCAGGGATCAAGACTGGGTGGAAGACGATGCAGGGGACGATGAGGTCCTAGACCCCACATGGAATGAAGGTCGTGCCACTGACTTTCACAGTTCGGAGGAAGAGGCAGTGGTGAGACCGAGCCAACAGCATAGCAAAAGAGGGAGCAGTGGGCAAAAGCAGAACACCCGCCGCCAAGAGACTCCGCCTGCTACTGACCGCCGCCATCTGGGACCGAGCACCCCAAAGGCAGCTTCAAGGAGTTCCCTGGCATGGCACTTCTTCAAACAATGTGCTGACGACAAGACCCGAGTGGTTTGCACGCTGTGCCATCAGAGCCTGAAGCGAGGCATTAACGTTCTGAACCTGAGCACAACCTGCATGACCAGGCACCTGCATGCAAAGCATGAACTGCAGTGGAGTAAACACCTTAAAACCAAGGAAGTCACTCAGGCTCCCCCTGCTACCTCTTCTGCTGCTGCCGCCTCGGCCTATTCTGCTGCTGCCGCCTCGGCCTCTTCCTCCGCCTCTGGAGGAACGTTGGCACCTGCCGCCCAGCAAACAGGGGATGTACCACCAACACCACCACCACCACCTCCGTCACCAAGCGTTTCAACCATGTCACACGCCAGCGTTCAGCTCTCCATCTCACAAACATTTGATAGAAAGCGTAAATTCCCACCTAGCCACCCTCAATCCCTGGCCCTGAATGCCAGCATTTCTAAACTACTGGCCTATGAAATGCTGTCATTTAGGCTGGTGGACACAGACAGCTTCAAACAGCTCATGTCGCTTGCTGTCCCACAGTATGTTGTTCCCAGCCGGCACTACTTCTCCAAGAGAGCCGTGCCTTCCCTGCACAACCAAGTATCCGATAAAATCAAGTGTGCACTGCGCAACGCCATCTGTGGCAAGGTCCACCTAACCACAGATACGTGGACCAGTAAGCACGGCCAGGGACGCTATATCTCCCTAACTGCACACTGGGTAAATGTAGTGGCAGCTGGGCCCCAGGCGGAGAGCTGTTTGGCGCACGTCCTTCCGCCGCCAAGGATCGCAGGGCAACATTCTTTGCCTCCTGTTGCCACCTCCTCCTTCTCGGCTTCCTCCTCCTCTTCTTCCACCTGCTCATCCAGTCAGCCACACACCTTCACCACCAACTTCAGCACAGCCCGGGGTAAACGTCAGCAGGCCATTCTGAAACTCATATGTTTGGGGGACAGGCCCCATACCGCACAGGAGTTGTGGCGGGGTATAGAACAACAGACCGACGAGTGGTTGCTGCCGGTGAGCCTCAAGCCCGGCCTGGTGGTGTGTGATAATGGGCGAAATCTCGTTGCAGCTCTGGGACTAGCCAATTTGACGCACATCCCTTGCTTGGCGCATGTGCTGAATTTGGTGGTGCAGAAGTTCATTCACAACTACCCCGACATGTCAGAGCTGCTGCATAAAGTGCGGGCCGTCTGTTCGCGCTTCCGGCGTTCACATCCTGCTGCTGCTCGCCTGTCTGCGCTACAGCGTAACTTCGGCCTTCCCGCTCACCGCCTCATATGCGACGTGCCCACCAGGTGGAACTCCACCTTGCACATGCTGGACAGACTGTGCGAGCAGCAGCAGGCCATAGTGGAGTTTCAGCTGCAGCACGCACGGGTCAGTCGCACTACAGAACAGCACCACTTCACCACCAATGACTGGGCCTCCATGCGAGACCTGTGTGCCCTGTTGCGCTGTTTCGAGTACTCCACCAACATGGCCAGTGGCGATGACACCGTTATCAGCGTTACAATACCACTTCTATGTCTCCTTGAGAAAACACTTAGGGCGATGATGGAAGAGGAGGTGGCCCAGGAGGAGGAGGAGGAGGAGGAGGAAGAGGGGTCATTTTTAGCACTTTCAGGCCAGTCTCTTCGAAGTGACTCAGAGGGAGGTTTTTGGCAACAGCAGAGGCCAGGTACAAATGTGGCCAGCCAGGGCCCACTACTGGAGGACGAGGAGGACGAGGATGAGGAGGAGGTGGAGGAGGATGAGGATGAAGCATGGTCACAGCGGGGTGGCACCCAACGCAGCTCGGGTCCATCACTGGTGCGTGGCTGGGGGGAAAGGCAGGACGATGACGATACGCCTCCCACAGAGGACAGCTTGTCCTTATCCCTGGGCAGCCTGGCACACATGAGCGACTACATGCTGCAGTGCCTGCGCAACGACAGCAGAGTTGCCCACATTTTAACCTGTGCGGACTACTGGGTTGCCACCCTGCTGGATCCACGCTACAAAGACAATGTGCCCACCTTACTTCCTGCACTGGAGCGTGATAGGAAGATGCGCGAGTACAAGCGCACGTTGGTAGACGCGCTACTGAGAGCATTCCCAAATGTCACAGGGGAACAAGTGGAAGCCCAAGGCCAAGGCAGAGGAGGAGCAAGAGGTCGCCAAGGCAGCTGTGTCACGGCCAGCTCCTCTGAGGGCAGGGTTAGCATGGCAGAGATGTGGAAAACTTTTGTCAACACGCCACAGCTAACTGCACCACCACCTGATACGCAACGTGTTAGCAGGAGGCAACATTTCACTAACATGGTGGAACAGTACGTGTGCACACCCCTCCACGTACTGACTGATGGTTCGGCCCCATTCAACTTCTGGGTCTCTAAATTGTCCACGTGGCCAGAGCTAGCCTTTTATGCCTTGGAGGTGCTGGCCTGCCCGGCAGCCAGCGTTTTGTCTGAACGTGTATTCAGCACGGCAGGGGGCGTCATTACAGACAAACGCAGCCGCCTGTCTACAGCCAATGTGGACAAGCTGACGTTCATAAAAATGAACCAGGCATGGATCCCACAGGACCTGTCCGTCCCTTGTCCAGATTAGACATTAACTACCTCCCCATAACCATATATTATTGGACTCCAGGGCACTTCCTCATTCAATCCTATTTTTATTTTCATTTTACCATTATATTGCGATGCTACCCAAAGTTGAATGAACCTCTCCTCTGCCTGTGTGCTAGGCCTAAATATATGCCAATGGACTGTTGCAGTGGTGGCTGACATGAAGCCTGATTCTCTGCTATGACATGCAGACTAATTCTCTGCTGACATGAAGCCAGATTGTCTGTTACGGGACCTCTCTCCTCTGCCTGGGTGCTGGGCCTAAATTTATGACAATGGACTGTTGCAGTGGTGGCTGACGTGAAGCCTCATTCTCTGCTATGACATGCAGACTGATTCTCTGCTGACATGAAGCCAGATTGTCTGTTACGGGACCTCTCTCCTCTGCCTGTGTGCTAGGCCTAAATATATGCCAATGGACTGTTGCAGTGGTGGCTGACGTGAAGCCTGATTCTCTGCTATGACATGCAGACTGATTCTCTGCTGACATGAAGCCAGATCCTCTGTTACGGGACTTCTCTCCTCTGCCTGTGTGTGTGCTGGGCCTAAATATATGCCAATGGACTGTTGCAGTGGTGGCTGACGTGAAGCCTCATTCTCTGCTATGACATGCAGACTAATTCTCTGCTGACATGAAGACAGATTCTCTGTTACGGGACCTCTCTCCTCTGCCTGTGTGTGTGCTGGGCCTAAATATATGCCAATGGACTGTTGCAGTGGTGGCTGACGTGAAGCCTCATTCTCTGCTATGACATGCAGACTAATTCTCTGCTGACATGAAGACAGATTCTCTGTTACGGGACCTCCCTCCTCTGCCTGGGTGCTGGGCCTAAATATATGCCAATGGACTGTTGCAGTGGTGGGTGACGTGAAGCCTGATTCTCTGCTATGACATGCAGACTAATTCTCTGCTGACATGAAGACAGATTCTCTGTTACGGGACCTCTCTCCTCTGCCTGTGTGTGTGCTGGGCCTAAATATATGCCAATGGACTGTTGCAGTGGTGGCTGACGTGAAGCCTCATTCTCTGCTATGACATGCAGACTAATTCTCTGCTGACATGAAGACAGATTCTCTGTTACGGGACCTCCCTCCTCTGCCTGGGTGCTGGGCCTAAATATATGCCAATGGACTGTTGCAGTGGTGGCTGACGTGAAGCCTCATTCTCTGCTATGACATGCAGACTGATTCTCTGCTGACATGAAGCCAGATCGTCTGTTACGGGACCTCTCTGCTCTGCCTGTGTGCTAGGCCTAAATATATGCCAATGGACTGTTGCAGTGGTGGGTGACGTGAAGCCTCATTCTCTGCTATGACATGCAGACTGATTCTCTGCTGTCATGAAGCCAGATTGTCTGTTACGGGACCTCTCTGCTCTGCCTGTGTGCTAGGCCTAAATATATGCCAATGGACTGTTGCAGTGGTGGGTGACGTGAAGCCTCATTCTCTGCTATGACATGCAGACTAATTCTCTGCTGACATGAAGACAGATTCTCTGTTACGGGACCTCCCTCCTCTGCCTGGGTGCTGGGCCTAAATATATGCCAATGGACTGTTGCAGTGGTGGGTGACGTGAAGCCTCATTCTCTGCTATGACATGCAGACTAATTCTCTGCTGACATGAAGCCAGATTGTCTGTTACGGGACCTCTCTCCTCTGCCTGTGTGTGTGCTGGGCCTAAATATATGCCAATGGACTGTTGCAGTGGTGGCTGACGTGAAGCCTCATTCTCTGCTATGACATGCAGACTAATTCTCTGCTGACATGAAGACAGATTCTCTGTTACGGGACCTCTCTCCTCTGCCTGTGTGTGTGCTGGGCCTAAATATATGCCAATGGACTGTTGCAGTGGTGGCTGACGTGAAGCCTCATTCTCTGCTATGACATGCAGACTAATTCTCTGCTGACATGAAGACAGATTCTCTGTTACGGGACCTCCCTCCTCTGCCTGGGTGCTGGGCCTAAATATATGCCAATGGACTGTTGCAGTGGTGGGTGACGTGAAGCCTGATTCTCTGCTATGACATGCAGACTAATTCTCTGCTGACATGAAGACAGATTCTCTGTTACGGGACCTCTCTCCTCTGCCTGTGTGTGTGCTGGGCCTAAATATATGCCAATGGACTGTTGCAGTGGTGGCTGACGTGAAGCCTCATTCTCTGCTATGACATGCAGACTAATTCTCTGCTGACATGAAGACAGATTCTCTGTTACGGGACCTCCCTCCTCTGCCTGGGTGCTGGGCCTAAATATATGCCAATGGACTGTTGCAGTGGTGGCTGACGTGAAGCCTCATTCTCTGCTATGACATGCAGACTGATTCTCTGCTGACATGAAGCCAGATCGTCTGTTACGGGACCTCTCTGCTCTGCCTGTGTGCTAGGCCTAAATATATGCCAATGGACTGTTGCAGTGGTGGGTGACGTGAAGCCTCATTCTCTGCTATGACATGCAGACTGATTCTCTGCTGTCATGAAGCCAGATTGTCTGTTACGGGACCTCTCTGCTCTGCCTGTGTGCTAGGCCTAAATATATGCCAATGGACTGTTGCAGTGGTGGGTGACGTGAAGCCTCATTCTCTGCTATGACATGCAGACTGATTCTCTGCTGTCATGAAGCCAGATTGTCTGTTACGGGACCTCTCTGCTCTGCCTGTGTGCTAGGCCTAAATATATGCCAATGGACTGTTGCAGTGGTGGGTGACGTGAAGCCTCATTCTCTGCTATGACATGCAGACTGATTCTCTGCTGACATGAAGCCAGATTGTCTGTTACGGGACCTCTCTCCTCTGCCTGTGTGCTAGGCCTAAATATATGCCAATGGACTGTTGCAGTGGTGGCTGACGTGAAGCCTCATTCTCTGCTATGACATGCAGACTAATTCTCTGCTGACATGAAGCCAGATTGTCTGTTACGGGACCTCTCTCCTCTGCCTGGGTGCTGGGCCTAAATTTATGACAATGGACTGTTGCAGTGGTGGCTGACGTGAAGCCTGATTCTCTGCTATGACATGCAGACTGATTCTCTGCTGACATGAAGCCAGATCCTCTGTTACGGGACCTCTCTCCTCTGCCTGTGTGTGTGCTGGGCCTAAATATATGCCAATGGACTGTTGCAGTGGTGGCTGACGTGAAGCCTCATTCTCTGCTATGACATGCAGACTGATTCTCTGCTGACATGAAGCCAGATTCTCTGTTACGGGACCTCTCTCCTCTGCCTGTGTGTGTGCTGGGCCTAAATATATGCCAATGGACTGTTGCAGTGGTGGCTGACGTGAAGCCTCATTCTCTGCTATGACATGCAGACTAATTCTCTGCTGACATGAAGACAGATTCTCTGTTACGGGACCTCCCTCCTCTGCCTGGGTGCTGGGCCTAAATATATGCCAATGGACTGTTGCAGTGGTGGCTGACGTGAAGCCTCATTCTCTGCTATGACATGCAGACTAATTCTCTGCTGACATGAAGACAGATTCTCTGTTACGGGACCTCTCTCCTCTGCCTGGGTGCCGGGGCCTAAATATCTGAGAATGGACTGTTCCAGTGGTGGGTGACGGGAAGCCAGATTCTCTGCTATGGAACCTCTCTCCAATTGATTTTGGTTAATTTTTATTTATTTAATTTTTAATTTAATTCATTTCCCTATCCACATTTGTTTGCAGGGGATTTACCTACATGTTGCTGCCTTTTGCAGCCCTCTAGCTCTTTCCTGGGCTGTTTTACAGCCTTTTTAGTGCCGAAAAGTTCGGGTCCCCATTGACTTCAATGGGGTTCGGGTTCGGGACGAAGTTCGGATCGGGTTCGGATCCCGAACCCGAACATTTCCGGGATGTTCGGCCGAACTTCTCGAACCCGAACATCCAGGTGTTCGCTCAACTCTACACCTCAATCAACAATTTATACGATCATCAAGAACTTCCAGGAAAGAGGTTCAATTCTTGTTAAGAAGGCTTCAGGGCGTCCAAGAAAGTCCAGCAAGCGTCAGGATCGTCTCCTAAAGAGGATTCAGCTGCGGGATCGGAGTGCCACCAGTGCAGAGCTTGCTCAGGAATGGCAGCAGGCAGGTGTGAGCGCATCTGCACGCACAGTGAGGCGAAGACTTTTGGAAGATGGCCTGGTGTCAAGAAGGGCAGCAAAGAAACCACTTCTCTCCAAAAAAAACATCAGGGACAGATTGATCTTCTGCAGAAAATATGGTGAATGGACTGATGAGGACTGGGGCAAAGTCATATTCTCCGATGAAGCCTCTTTCCGATTGTTTGGGGCATCAGGAAAAAGGCTTGTCCGCAGAAGAAAAGGTGAGCGCTACCATCAGTCCTGTGTCATGCCAACAGTAAATCATCCTGAGACCATTCATGTGTGGGGTTGCTTCTCATACAAGGGAGTGGGCTCACTCACAATTTTGCTCAAAAACACAGCCATGAATAAAGAATAGTACCAAAACACCCTCCAACAGCAACTTCTTCCAACAATCCAACAACAGTTTGGTGAAGAACAATGCATTTTCCAGCACGATGGAGCACCGTGCAATAAGACAAAAATGATAACTAAGTGGCTCGGGGACCAAAACATTGACATTTTGGGTCCATTGCCTGGAAACTCACCAGCTCTTAATCCCATTGAGAACTTGTGGTCAATCCTCAAGAGGCAGGTGGACAAACAAAAACCCACTAATTCTGACAAACTCCAAGAAGTGATTATGAAAGAATGGCCCGGAAGGAATTGGCCCAGAAGTTGATTGAGAGCATGCCCAGTCGAATTGCAGAGGTCCTGAAAAAGAAGGGCCAACACTGCAAATACTGACTCTTTGCATAAATGTCATGTAATTGTCGATAAAAGCCTTTGAAACGTATGACGTGCGTGTAATTATATTTCACTACATCACAGAAACAACTGAAACAAAGATCTAAAAGCAGTTTAGCAGCAAACTTTGAGAAAACTAATATTTGTTTCATTCTCAAAACTTTTGGCCACGACTATAGATAGATAGATAGATAGATAGATAGATATACTGTACACTGTAGATAGATAGATATACTGTAGATAGATAGATATACTGAACGCTGTAGATAGATAGATGTAAATTCGGTATCCCTGTAATGTCTGGTCACTAATGTACAAACTAGCTGGTCATTAAGGAGGAAAAGGACTGCAGATTTATGCAGGAGTGTCACAGTGAACAGTGTTGGTGGAAAGCCAGTTGTGGGTCTGTGCCTTCAGGATCACCAGATTCTGAGGTTGCCACAGTGCTAGGTAGCAGCTAGCCCCCACCAGGATCTACACCTTAGGCTTGCTGGGAAGCAAGATCTGGATAACTGGTGCAACTACAGTCCTATGTTATTGTATTCTGTGTGGCAGAGGGGGCCACTCCAGGGTCTGAAGGGACATGATGCGCTCAAAGGAACAGTTGTCCCAGTGTAAGCAAACTCAGATGAAAACTTTGCAGGCTCCAAATCCCCAGTTCCTGACACAGTTGTTCTTCATGTTACAGTGTAAGTGCAACATAGGGTGGACATATTACCAGTGTAAGCCGTGTACCAGGGTGGGCTCCCCAGGATATAGTGATAAGTCACGAACGAGGAAAGCAACCCCAACACCAGCTTTTGCCAAAACAGAATTTTACTTAAATGTGGCAATAAACACAACCACAAATGCTGGGAACATACAATCAATTTACATACACCCAGCCCGAAGGCTGAGACTCTTGTGCTGCACGGCGTCCTTCGATGGATGAAGGAGAAAAGTGAAGTAATTTACCTGCTGGCGGGCACAACTAAAATGCCCAACCTTACCTGTTATTACCCTAAAAACAAGAGCCACTGTATGGGTGTGTGTTAAGGTTGGCCTGCGGTGCAGCACAACAGCTTACAATCTTAACAAGTTCTACAGTATTCCCCCTCCCATAACTGGTCCTGTAGTACATGCCTGAGCACTCCTCCTGAGAAAGAAAATGCCAGCCTGGCTTGAGTTCGTAAGAATTTTATCAGCTCCCCAATGTGAAATGTCGCGTAACACTTGGGCCTGACACAAACAGAAACCCTAACTACTGTAACTAACTACAGTCCTGGTCTCAGTCTCTAGTCCCTTCAAGACTAGGCCTATTTTCATTTTTACATTTTTGATTTTTCCTCCGCATGTTCCAAAAGCCATCATTTTTTATTTTTCCGTTCACATAGCTATATGAGGGCTTATTTTTTTGTGGGACAAGATACATTTTTTAATGCCACTATTTGATTTACCATATCTTGTATTAGAAAAAAGGAAAAACTAATATTTGTGTGGCAAAATTGAAAAAAAATAATTCCACCAAGGTTTTTGGGGTTTTGACATCACTATGCACTAAAACTGACCTGGCGAATGCGGCGATACTAAACTTGAGCATTTTTTTTTTCTTTTGCTACTAAATTTTCTTTGCATCGCTATATTCAAACAGCCATGACTTTTTTATATTGCGGTCTACAGAGCTTTATAAGGGCTTGTTTTTTGCATAACAAACTGTAGTTTTCATTGATGCCATTTGCAGTATATACAACGTTTTGATCACCGTTATAAAAAATTTTGGGGGACGAAATGACAAAAAATTGCAAATCGCGTGTTTTTTATATTTTTTCTGTTACTGCGTTTACCACACATGAATTTTAAAAAAATACTTTAATAGTTTCGACATTTTCGGATGCGGCTATAACCAATATTGTTTATGTATTTTTATATGTAAAATTGGGAAAGGGAGGGTGATTCAAACCTTAAATATATTGGTGTTTTTTTACTTCTTTTTTACTTCATAACTTTTTTTTTACAACAATTAGCCCCCATAGGGGCCTCGTACATGGGATCTTTTGATACCTTTATTGTATCTAATGGAGTTTTCTTTCAGCCAAAAATGAACTTTTAAGATTCTGTAAATGCGCCCTCTCAAGTGCCCAGGGCGGCGTCTCAATCCTCCGAGCCCCAGGCAGCACCTCCTCAACAGTTCATAACCCCGCCCTCCGTGTGCCTCTGCCCACCCACTCTCCTCCTCTCTCCTTTTCCACTGCAACCGCTGCGAATTTGACCGCGCAGCCGCAGTGGAAAAGGAGAGAGGAGGAGAGTAAACGGGCGGGCAGTGGCACACGGAGGGCGGGGTTATGAGCCGTTGAGGAGGTGCTGCCTGGGGCTCGGACGATTGACCCCATTTTGGAAAGAAGACACCCCAAGAATCTGTGGAGGGAGCTAAAGATCAGGGTGATGGCAAGAAGACTCTCCAACCTGATAGATTTGGAGCTCATTGATAAAGATGAATGGGCAAAAATACCTGTGGAAACATGCAAAAAGCTGGTCTGCAATTATAGGAAGCGTTTGATTGCTGTAATAGCCAATAAAGGCTTTTCTATTGATTATTGAGAAGAGTAAGAATAATTTTGGACTGGACACTTTTTGCTAAAATGTAAATAAAAGCTGAGAAATGTTTTTTTTTTCCACAATAATGCCTCTTGTACAACGTCTTATTATCTTTTGGGAGACACCTATGTCATTTCCCGTCAACAAAATACTTGCTGGTTGAATAAAAGTAACTATAAGTCTAAATTTGCCAGGGGTATGAATAAGTGTCACACATGTGGTATCACCGTACTCAGGAGAAGTTGGGGAATGTGTTTTGGGGTGTCATTTTACATATACCCATGCTGGGTGAGATAAATATCTCAGCAAAAGACAACTTTTCCCATTTTTTTTATACAAAGTAGGCATTTGACCGGCATGGCGAGTTCCTAGAATTTTTTATTTTTTGTCACAAGTTAGCAGAAAATAATGATTTTTTTTATTTATTTTTTTACTTACAAAGTCTCATATTCCACTAACTTGTGACAAAAAATAAAAACTTCCATGAACTCACTATGCCATCACAAAATACCTTGGGGTGTCTTCTTTCCAAAATGGGGTCACTTGTGGGGTAGTTATACTGCCCTGGCATTTTAGGGGCCCTAATGCGTGAGAAGTAGTTTGAAATCAAAATGTGTAAAAAATGGCCTGTGAAATCCCAAAGGTGCTCTTTGGAATGTGGGCCCCTTTGCCCACCTAGGCTGCAAAAAATTGTCACACATGTGGTATCGCCGTACTCAGGAGAAGTTGGGGAATGTGTTTTGGGGTGTCATTTTATATATACCCATGCTGGGTGAGATAAATATCTCGGTCAAATGCCAACTTTGTATAAAAAAAATGGGAAAAGTTGTTTATTGCTGAGATGGCCTTGCGGTTTGCCTGGCGGTCGTTTTGTGGCGAACTTTGCTCATTTGCGGTTCGCCAAACCGGCGAACATATGGTGATGTCCACCGGCGCGATATTTATTTACATTGTAAAGAACTTTGACCCATGACACATCCATCAGGTGGTACAGGACAGACAATTGAGAAGTTTCAGCACATGGACATCCCCTACCTTATAAATAAACCCGATCTGGCCGCCATTTTACATTCAGTCTTTTGCCAGTGTAGGGAGAGGTTGCTGTGTGGAGCAGGGACAGACTGTTAGGGACACAAAACGCTTGCTAATAGGGCCACAAAAGTCCTTTTAAGGACTGGTATAGGTGTGCTATGGATAGGTGTGACATACTGAGGGGTGTAATATACTTTTACTTTCTAACATAGAAAGTATATTATAGTGCATTTGTATTGTGAAGCAGTTGTGTGCGTTTCTGCTGCGATACTGCAGCTACACAGAGTGACAAATGCTATTGGAACAAATAATTTCTACAGGTGTGATATACCAGTTGCCCCCTAAAAAAAAAGATTGAGGCAGGGGTGTTATATACCAATAATATACATTCTATATAGTGCATTTGGGTAGTGCAGCATTTGTTTGCAGTTTTGCTCTCTTGCCGCAGCTACACAGAGTGACAAATGCTATTGGAACAAATAATTTCCACTGGTGTGATGTACCAGTTGCCCCCCAAAAAAGTGATTGAAGCACGGGTGTTATATACCAATAATATACTTTCTATATAGACTATATAGTGCATTTGGGTAGTCCAGCATTTGTTTGTAGTTTTGCTGCGTCACCGCAGCTATACAGAGTGACAAACGCTATTGGAAAAAATAATTTCTACTGGTGTGATGTACCAGTTGCCCCCCAAAAAGTGATTGAAGCAGGGGTGTTATATACCAATAATATACTTTCTATATAGTGCATTTGGGTAGTGCAGCATTTGTTTGCGGGTTTGCTGCATTACCGCAGCTACACAGAGTGACAAACGCTATTGGAACAAATAATTTCTACTGGTGTGATATGCCAGTTGCCCCCAAAAAGAGTGATTGAGGCAGGGGTGTGATATACCTTCTTCCACAATTACTGATCTGTCACAGGGTCATTTTAAAAATGACAGGCAGATGAAGAGGCAGGCAATTCCGCAGGGGTGGTAGAGGTCAGGCAGGTGCACCAGGCCGGAGTCTAAGTGGGAAGTTGCAGAAGGTGCATGCGATTACGTCAAAGGACGCACTAGAGTTGGTTGAGTGGCTCATTTAGCCTTCCGCTTCTGCACCCTCCTCATCCTCTCTTTCTGCACCCTCTTCACTCTGCTGTGTGCACCTCCAAAGACACCACCACCACCATATCTCCTCCACTCGAGTCAGAGAAATTATTTTCCCATCCATTCCAAGACCTTACAGATGCTCAGCCATTCTTGGCATCGGATCAGGAAGAATAGGTATCAACGGTCACCACCCAACGGTCACCACTCAGCGGTCTGACGACAGTACCTAAATCAGCCCAAGGAGGGTGGTCCCCGCTGTTGCTGCCTACTCCGAGATCTCTAATGTCAGTGGTGGTGAAGGTGACGATGATGACGTGTCAATGGACGTCACATGGGTGCCCACAAGAGAGGAAGAGGAGGGGAGTTCAGAGGGAGAGACGGAGCAGCAGATATGGAGGAGAAGGTGGAGAAGCAGGCAGAACTTACAGTGCACAGAAGGAACGAGCCATCCACCATGCACGGTCACATTTGGCGCTCCCAGGACGCCGGCACATGGCCCCACAGTGTGGGCTTTTATTAATGTGTCCGCTGCTGACAATAGTGTTGCCATCTGCAGCCTGTGCTGTCAACGCATAAGTCGTGGTAAGCCCAACACTCATCGAGGGACGACCGCCTTAAAGGAAACCTGTCACCATGATTTTGCGCATAGAGCTGGGGACATGGGCTGCTAGATGGCCGCTAGCACATCTGCAGATTTCGGCGCTCCAGCTCTGTGACGTCAGCCAGCAAGGAGGAGATTCGGAGGACGCGGGGCGGTGCTGGGCTCATTTCCGCTTGACTCATCTCCGGCTACAGGACTCATATCAGGTAATTTGCATATCAATCAAAACATTTTTTTAACACAATAAAAGCGCAGCGAGCTATGGGACCTGGGTACTGCAGATGTGCTAGCGGCCATCTAGCAGACCATGTCCCCAGCTCTATGCGCAAAATCATGGTGACAGGTTTCCTTTAAGAAGGCACCTGGCCTCCCATCACCGAGCCCAGTGGGATAAACACCGTCAGAACCCACAAAGCCACACTCCTGGCGTTCCATGTCCTACCTCTTCTCCTTCTCCTCTCTCCTCCCATTTGTCCTCCACTCCACCTTCCACCATGCCGTTGTCGCGTTCAATTGGCAAAAAGCAGGCTTCCGTTGCCTAAATGTTTGAGCGTAAAAAGATGATGACGCTGGATACTCCTCTTGCCCAATGGCTGACCACTGGCTTGTCAGAACTGCTAGCCGCCAACTACTGCCATAAAAACTAGTGGACTCGGAGGCCTTTAGAAAATTTGTGGCCATTAGCACGCCGCAATTAATAGGTACCCAGAATTAGATATTTCTCCCAGAAGGGCATCCCGGTGCTATGTGGCCACGTTCAGCGGCAAGTAAATGTATCTCTGGCACACAGTGTCACTGCCCAGATACATCTGACCACAGACACGTGGTCTAGCAAACACGGGCAGGGAAGGTACATAACATTTACTGCCCGCTGGGTGAATCTTCTGACGGCGTCAAGCATGCAACCCGTGGCACCCGTGTGGATTTGGTGTTACCGCCACAGATTGCATGCAGGCCTGTCTCTTCTTCTCCTCCTACTCCATCCTCCTCCTTTTCCACTGCTACCGCCTCTTCGCTGCACCTCCCAAGCTCCCGAGAACCTATTCGACGTGCCAGGTGAGAAGTTGCCATCCTGTGCTGCGGCTGTTGTGCCTGGAAGCCAAGAGCCACACCGGTCCTGCACTCCTTTCAGCTTTGTGGTCACAGGCCGATCAGGGGCTAACCCCGCTCAATTTGACAGTTGGTAAAGTGGTGTGCGACAACGGTGCCAATCTGCTGAGCGCACTGAAACAGGGAAAAATGACACACGTGCCGTGCATGGCACACATCCTAAACTTAGTCGTGCAGCGATTTATTGCCAAATACCCCAGGGTACAGGACGTCTTGCGGCAGGCCAGGAAAATCTCTGGCCATTTGCTGACGTTCAGCGGTTACACCACTTGCCTGTCAGACGCCTGATTTGTGACACGCTGGAACTCCATCTTGCACTTAACGCACAAACGTGCACTTAACGACTACCTGTACGAACTCTCTGGCAAGACAGGTTCTGGGAGCTTCGTTTTTTTTTCACCACGCCAGTGGCTGCTCATGCGCGACTCATGCAGATCACCAAACTGGTGAGTCGCAGCCAGGGCACTATCAGTGACATCATACCTTACGCCTTCTTTCTGGAACATGCATTGCGTTGTTTAATTGATCAAGTCGTCGAGGAGCAGGAGCAGGAAGATAAGGAAGTTGCAATGCTGGATGAATTCCCAGGGGGGCTACTCCATCTGAGACAAGTCAACAGGAGTCTGAAGAGAAGTCAGAGGAGGATGGTGGCGGGGTGGAGGAGGAGCAAGAAGAACATGCTTTAAACTTTTCTGGGATCCCTGGTGTTGTCCGTGGCTGGTAGGAGGAGACCGAGGACAACATTATCCCGGACGATGAGCAGGAGCCAGGCCACTCCACCGCTTCCAGTTTAGTGCAAATAGGGGCCTTCATGCTCCAGTGTTTGAAGAGGGACCCCCGTATAAAAAGCATTAAGGGCAAGGACCAGTACTGGGTGGCAACATACTTAGACCCTCAGTACAAACACAAAATGGCGGACATGTTACCAGCATCACAGAGGGCTGTCAGAATGCAGCACTTCCAGGCCTTGCTTCGAGCAATGCTGCATTCTGTTTTTGCGGGCATTGGCAGAGGAATTTCCACTCACATGCAAGAAGAGGGCGGTTTGAAGATGTGTTGGTCACTTTGGATATGAGATCATTCTTGCAGCCAACCTATCGACAGCTGCCCTCCGGACCCAGCCTCAGTGAACGCCTAGATCAACAGGTGTCCAACTACATCGGGTTAACGGCCATTGTGGACGCTCTGAAAAGCGATGAACCCCTGGACTACTGGGTGTGCAGGCTTGACCTGTGGCCAGAGCTGGCACAATTTACCATGGAACTCTTGTCTCCTAGCCCACAACTGTGTGGACTACCTCACATTTCTAAAAATGAATGAGGCATGGATCTCGGAGGAATTCAACAACTGTGACGACCACGATTAATTGAATTTCCTTATGCCATCCCACACATATCCTAGAACACCAAGAGCAAAGAATGATCCCTGTCTTATGTAAATAATGAGGCATAAAAGGCCTTTTTCTGTCCGGTGAATGTCTAATGTTTTGGGCCTCGGAGGATTTCAACACCTGTGACGACCACGTGTTTCAACTATTATCATTAGGAATTTTTTTCAAGAGGGGGGATTTTGTTCGCCAGGTTTTTAATTCAATTTTATATTTTCAGTTCTTTTAAACATATGTATTTGACCTGTATTTGTACTGGCCTTCAGTAAAATAGACCTCCAGCCACATAATACCTTGATGTTTTCTGTCCGGTGAATGTATAATTTTTGGGGCCTGTAATACACTGGCCTGCAGTAAAATTGATATCCAATGACCGTGTAATCTACCTCCAGCCACATACTTTCTTGTTCTTTTCTGTACGCTGAATGCATAATTTCTGGGGCCTGTAGAACACTGGCCTGCTGTAAAATTGATATCCAATGACTGTGTAATCTACCTCCAGCCCCATACTTACTTGTTCTTTTCTGTACGCTGAATGCATAATTTTTGGGGCCTTTAGTACACTGGCCTGCTGTAAAATTGATATCTAATGACCGTGTAATCTACCTCCAGCCGCATACTTTCTTGTTCTTTTCTGTACGCTGAATGAATAATTGTTGGACTTCAACACCAGTGACGACCACGTGTTATCGAATTTCAATTATTTTTTATTTTTAGTTCTTTTAAACATATGTATTTGACCTGTATTTGTACTGGCCTGCAGTAAAATTGATATCCATTGACCGTGTAATATACCTCCAGCCACATAATCACTTGACCTTTTCTGTCCGGTGAATGCCTAATGTTTGGGGCCTGTAGTCCATTGGCTTAAAGTAAAAATTGTATCCATTGACCGCATAATGTACCTCGAGCCACATAATCAGAATTTCTTTTATGTAAGGTGAATGCCAAATTTTTAAGGACCAAACTCCCATGGCCTAAAATCTAATTTTTCTAGGCTCCGACAGGGCACATTTCAGAGAATTCCCCTTTAAGATGCATGAAAATGTCCCCTGATTAAGATACATATTTTTTGCTAGAATTTTTGTCATTGATCCCCTGTAATATGTCACTGTCCATGTTGTGGGACTATTTGTGCACTTCTACTAAGTATTTGGTGGCTGCAAATATGAGCTGAAGGTTTTTCAGGTTTGCCTGCCATTAAAGTGGATAGGGCCCGTCGCGAACTTGCAGTTTACGCTATAGCGTTCGCAAACTGTACCGGCCGATGTTCGGCCATCACTAATGCCTACAAACTTTAATGAACTGAAGCAACGTTGTAAAGAAGGGTAGGCCAAAATTCCTCCAGAATGATGTGAGAGACTGATCAGGTCATACTGAAAAGGATTACTTCAACTATTGCTACTGAAGCTGGTTCTACAAGGTATTGCTTCATGGGGGAGTACTTGATTTTTCTCCTATGGCGTTTTAATTTTGTCCTCATTTTGATGAATAAATAATGAATCCGGTGGAATCTGTTGTTGTTCGTCTTAGGTTGTATTTACCTAATTGTAAGACCTACTGAGGACCCGATTTTTTTTATATTTTTTATTATGCCCTGATGTATAAAGCCATAGAATTCAAAGAGAGTGTATCTTGTTTTTCTCATGACTGTATGTCTAGGACATGCATGAAAAAATCTTTAATCTTAATCTACTTTGCCAGTTGTCATTGAAATTAGTAACTTCCAATGATTGTTTATCCATGACACTGCAAAAACTGGCAGGATGCAAAATGAATAGGAAAATATAAGTATGACAATACTGATTGGATTGTAGTACACTGCCTCCTCAACTGTAGGCTATGTTATAATGTACAATATTAATAGTCTTTATTTATATAACAACAGCTAATTCCACAGCACTTTAGGGTGTATATACAAAGAAGATCAGTAACAAAACAATCAACAATTCAAGCAATAGGATCCAGGCCCCTGATCACAAGACCTAAAGTAATTTTCCAAGATTTGTTTTCTGATGACCTATCTTCTGGTATCTGATCGGTGGGGATCCAACACCCGGGACCCCCACCGAACAGCTGTTTTGAGCAGCTTACCAAGCACAGCACCTTACATTGTGCTGGTATTGCAGCTCAGCTCCATTCACTTTAATGGGGCCGAGTTGCTCCTAGGCCACGTGAACGATGAATGTGTAATCACTGACCTAGGAAATGCAGGCCGTGGCACTCACAGGAGTGTAGGTGCCTTATCAAACAGTTGATCGGCAGGGGATAGGTCATCAGTAAGCAAAAAGTAACTCCATGTAGATGGGATAATGCAAAGAATAAAAGTAATGTTGACACTCTATAGTATAACTTAGAATGGGGTTGTATTACATTTTCTATGGCACCTTATATACTTTTTACTGAGTGGAAATAAGCCCCCTCAATTGTTTGGCCCCATAGCTGATGCTATGCCTGTTAGCCTGGTCGTTGCCCCCATGGACATAGTGCTTGTTCTGTACAATGGTCCAGTTATATATCTATATTATAAAAATCGATGTCAGTATGTCTATCTGTCTGTCCTCTATATGCATCCATATTCAACAGCTATCACCATACACAACAGCTTATCCAAACATGTATGTGTTTTTAATGGGAGGAGAGAAAAAAGCCACTGCCAGAGACTTCTTGAGGTAGCTTATATCCAGAGGAACAAGAGGATCAGGCAACAATTTTCATTTCTCCATTTCAAGGTAGTCTTTTATAAAACACAGTAGTACACATAAAGTTATGTGAAGCAGTCTCCCAGTCAATATGTTGGTATGTATGTCTGTAGTGGATGAAAGGATCAGGTCCAGAGGAATAATGTGGAAGGACAGGGGGTAAATGGAGAAGAATGAAATGAGAGAATGTGACAGACAAGCCTAAAAGATGTACCCAAATTAATTGTCCACACACAAAAAATGAAACAAATTTTTCTAAAAAATGTTGACCATGGATAAAGTAAAAATAAGTAATATATTTATTTTTGTAGCATCCAACCTGATTGTCTCCTATTGCCTGCCCTCAAGCTGTATACCTCCTTCCCCTCTGTATTTGGTATCCTACTCTAGATCTCATGAAGCATCATCATGCATACTAAATACGCTCACCCCCCTCATTCATATAAACTACCAGTGGTAAGAATGATGGATGAGTCAGATGAAAGCACAACTAGAAAAAAGTGTATCCCTTTCTACAAGAAAAAGCTGTCATGTAAATTCTGACTTTCTACTGCAATAGAAAATATAAAGTAAGAATTATGGGTTTGTGGGATACAACAATCAATCAGAGCAAACATGCTCGAGTATAGCCTTCATACTAGAGTCGGTGTAACAGGCATAGCAGGGGTTAAATCTGTCCATGTTCTATAACTAGTATGCTGGAAACATCATTGTGCGAGGTAATGTAAGTAATGAACCTTTCATGTGAAATGATGTAGTGTCACAACTCATTTGCATCCCACTTAAAGTGTAATTAAGATTCTCTGACAGTGTTGCTCATCGTTGAAAGAACAAGGATAGCTGCTAAATGAATCCAGAATCCCTTTAGTTAACAGCATGCACAGAAGCCTATGCAATTTTCACTTGCTAAAATCCCTTTTCAAGTGACAGTTAATCAATTTTTTTTCATCTTGAAGTATAATTGTAGCATTGTTAGCTGCTAGCCCTGTTATGGTGGATGTTATATTACACAGATTCCATTGCAGTAGGTAAAAAAACACGTAAAACGAGGGTCATTATGTTCTACAATAGATATCACTGTGTGGTAGCTAAATATCTTTTACCGTTTTATCGGTTATAATAGTACTGTTTTACCTAATTTATTAATAGGATATACACACTGGCATTGATTAAACATGGCACACGGTAAAGAGTGTAGGTTGAACGTCCAGGGCCCCAATGAATTATATGTTCTAAGCCCCCCACCTTTGTGAACATGATATGCACACTTACAATGTATTTGAAAAGTTTTCAAACCATATGCTGAGGTCTTCGCCATCATTCTGCATTCAATATCCCATAACGACAAAGTGACAACAGAATGGTAAAAATCTTTCATAATTTACAAAAAAATAAATTAAATAAAAAAATAATAATATTGCATTGTCATAAGTATTCAGACTCTGTACTCAGTACTTGGCTGAAGCACCTTTGGCAGCGATTACAGCCTCCAGGCGCCTCGAGTATGATGCCACAAGGTTTGCATACATACCGTAGATTTGGGGATTTTCTGCTAATCTTCTCTGGAGATCCTCTTAAGTGCTGTCAGGTTGGATGGGGACTGTAGGTAGACAGCCATTTTAAGTTTTTTCCAGGGATGTTCGATTGGGTTCAAATCAGAGCTCTGGCTGGGCCACTCATGGACATTCACAGAGTTGCCCCCAAGCCACTCCTCTGTTGGCTTTGCTGTGTGCTTAGGGTCATTGTCTTGTTGTAAGGTGATTCTTTGGCCCTGTTTGAGGTCCAGAGCACTCTGAATGATGTATTCATTAAGAATATTTGGTCTTTGCTCTATTCAGCTTTTCCTTAACCCTGACCAATGTCCCTGTCTCAGCCGCTGAAAGACACCCCTACAGCATGATGCTGCCATCACCATGCTTCCTTGTAGGAATCGTGTTGGACAGGTTATAAGCAGTGCTGGGTTTCTTCTAGACATGACACTTAGAATTGAGGCCAAAAGAGAACTAGAACCAAAAGATCTTGTTTCCCATATTCTGGGAGTCGTTTAGGTGTTTGTTAGTTGTTGTTTTTTTTTTGTTGCAAACTCCAGGCAGGATTACGTGTGCCTTTTACTGAGGAAATTCTGGCCACACTGCCATACAGCCCAAATTGGTTGAATGCTGTAATGATGGTTGACCTTATGCAAATTTCTCCTATCTGCACACAGAATCTTTAGAGTTCAGCCAGAGTGACCATTGGGTTCTTGGTCAACTGCCTTACCAAGGTCCTTCTCTGCCAATTATTTAGTTTGGTGGGGCAGCTTTAGAGCCTATGTGGTTGTTCCAACCTTCTTCCATTTACGAATTATGGAGGTCACTGTTCTCTTGGGAACTTTCAGAGCAGCAGACATTTTTTGTGCCCTTCTCCAGATCTGTGCCTCCAAACAATCCTGTCTCTGATCTCTACATAGAAACATAGAAACATAGAATGTGTCGGCAGATAAGAACCATTTGGCCCATCTAGTCTGCCCAATATATCTGAATCCTATGAATAGTCCCTGGCCCTATCTTATATGAAGGATAGCCTTATGCCTATCCCATGCATGCTTAAACTCCTTCACTGTATTTGCAGCTACCACTTCTGCAGGAAGGCTATTCCATGCATCCACTACTCTCTCAGTAAAGTAATACTTCCTGATATTACTTTTAAACCTTTGCCCCTCTAATTTAAAACTGTGTCCTCTTGTGGTAGTTTTTCTTCTTTTAAATATGCTCTCCTCCTTTACCGAGTTGATTCCCTTTATGTATTTAAAAGTTTCTATCATATCCCCTCTGTCTCTTCTTTCTTCCAAGCTATACATATTAAAGTCCTTTAACCTTTCCTGGAAAGTTTTATCCTGCAATCCATGTACTAGTTTAGTAGCTCTTCTCTGAACTCTCTCTAGAGTATCTATATCCTTCTGGAGATATGGCCTCCAGTACTGCGCACAATACTCCAAGTGAGGTCTCACCAGTGTTCTGTACAGCGGCATAAGCACTTCACTCTTTCTACTGCTTATACCTCTCCCTATACATCCAAGCATTCTGCTGGCATTTCGTGCTGCTCTATTACATTGTCTTCCCACCTTTAAGTCTTCTGAAATAATTACTCCTAAATCCCTTTCCTCAGATACTGAGGTCAGGACTGTGTCAAATATTCTATATTCTGCCCTTGGGTTTTTACGCCCCAGGTGCATTATCTTGCACTTATCCACATTAAATTTCAGTTGCCAGAGTTCTGACCATTCTTCTAGTTTTCCTAAATCCTTTTCCATTTGGCGTTTCCCTCCAGGAACATCAACCCTGTTACATATCTTTGTGTCATCAGCAAAAAGACAAACCTTACCATCGAGGCCTTTTGCAATATCACTTATGAAGATATTAAACAAAATTGGTCCCAGTACAGATCCCTGTGGAACCCCACTGGTAACATGACCTTGTTTTGAATGTTCTCCATTGACTACAACCCTCTGTTGTCTGTCACTCAGCCACTGCCTAATCCACTCAACAATATGGGAGTCCATGCTCAATGACTGCAGTTTATTGATAAGTCTTCTGTGTGGGACAGTGTCAAAAGCCTTACTAAAATCTAAATATGCGATGTCTACTGCACCTCCACCGTCTATTATTTTAATCACCCAATCAAAAAAATCTATAAGATTTGTTTGACATGATCTCCCTGAAGTAAACCCATGTTGTTTTTCATCTTGCAATCCATGGGATTTTAGATGTTCCACAATCCTATCCTTTAATAGGGTTTCCATTAATTTGCCTACTATTGATGTCAGACTCACTGGTCTATAGTTGCTCGATTCCTCCCTACTACCTTTCTTGTGAATGGGCACGACATTTGCCAATTTCCAATCTTCCGGGACGACTCCTGTTACTAATGATTGGTTAAATAAATCTGTTAACGGTTTTGCCAGCTCACCACTAAGCTTATTTAATAATTTGGGGTGTATCTCATCAGGCACCTGTGACTTATTTGTCTTCACTTTAGACAGCAAACTTAGAACATCTTCCTCTGTAAAGACACATGCATCAAACGATTTATTAGTCATCCTTTCTAGTGGAGGTCCTTCTCCTTCTTTTTCTTTTGTAAAAACTGAACAGAAGTATTCATTAAGGCAGTCGGATAGCCCTTTTTAATTTAGTTATTCCTTGTTTTAATTTCCTTTTTCCATTTATATATCTGAAGAATGTCTTATCCCCTTTTTTCATAGACTGAGCTAGTTTTTCTTCTGCCTGTGCTTTAGAAGTTCTTATAACTTGCTTGGCCTCTTTCTGCCTAATCTTGTAGATTTCCTTATCTTCATTGCTCTGGTTTTTTTTATAATTACAAAATGCTAGCTTTTTATTTTTAATGATTTGGGCCACTTCTGCTGAGTACCACAGTGGTCTCTTCCTTTTTTTGCTTTTACTGACAAGTCTAATGCAATTTTCAGTTGCCTTCAATAATGCACCTTTTAAGTAGTCCCATTTCTCCTGGACTCCATGTAATCCGTTCCAGTCTGATAAGGACTCATTTATGACTAATTTCATTTTTGAAAAGTCTGTTTTTCTAAAATCTTAAACTTTTGTTTTTGTGTGGTGGGACTCTTTCACAGTTCTGATATTAAACCACACTGACTGGTGATCACTAGATCCCAAGGTTTCGCCTACAATGACATCATATACCGAATCCCCATTTGTGAATACCAAATCCAAAATGGCCTCCCTCCGGGTTGGCTCCTCAACCATTTGTTGTAGGGATAACCCCAGTAGGGAATTTAGAATATCTGTACTCCTGGTAGAACTTGCTATTTTGGTTTTCCAGTTTATATCTGGAAGATTGAAATCTCCCATAATGATAACTTCTCCGTTCATTGTCATTTTAGCTATTTCTTCAACTAGTAGATCATCTAGTTCTTTAACTTGACCAGGTGGTCTATATATCACACCTACACGAGTTACTGCATGATTAGCAAACTGCAACGTAACCCAAACTGACTGTATGTTGGCCTCACCAACTTGTATTAGGTTAGATTTAATGCTATCTTTCACATACAGGGCCACTCCTCCTCCTTTCTTGCCTTCTCTGTCTCTTCTGTATAAAGTGTACCCTGGTATGGTTATGTCCCAGTCATTTCTTTCATTAAACCATGTCTCCGTAACAGCCACTAAATCTACATTCTCAGATGCCATTATTGACCCAAGTTCATTGATTTTTTTTACCTAAACTGCGAGCATTTGTAGACAGGACTCTGAGCTTATCATTTCTTAACCTCTGTGCTTCTGACCTGTTCTGGCATTGTTTCGGGGGGCAATTGGACTCTTTCATTTTCACTCTTTTGCCCCCCCTTCCTACAGACATTCCTACATTCCTACAGACATTCCTACTTCCTACAGACATTTCATTCATCCTTACGGATAGTCTTTTTTTTTCTCTGGTAAGCATTGTCAGCTGTGAAACCTGATATAAACAGTGGTGTGTCTTTCTAAAGTCAGGTGCAATCAACTGAATTTGATTTAGCTCCAATCAAGGTGTAGAAAGATCTCTAAGATGTTCAAGAGAAATGGGCCGCCCCCAGACCCAAATTTTATGTTCCATAGCAAAGGGTCAAAATATTTATGTCTGTGTGAATGTTTAGTTTTTCCTTTTTAATACAATTCCAAAAATTTCTAAAATTCAGTTTTCACTTTCTCTTAATGGGATACTGACTGTAGACTGATGGGGGAAAACTTCAATTTTATTTTAGCACAAGGCTACAGCATAACAGTATAACAAGTATAAGGATCTGAAGACTTTCTGAATATATTTTATATTAGTGCTGCATTTTTAAAAAGAAAAGGGGACTAGAATTGAGCGAACCCGAACTGTAAAGTTCAGGTTCGTACCAAACTTTAGGATTTTTGGACTCCGGACACGAACCCAAACTTTTCAGTAAAAGTTTGGGTTCGAGTTCAGTGTTCGACAAGTTAATGGTGCGTTTTGAAAGGCTGAAAAGCAGCCAATCAACAAGCGTTTAACTCGTGTGCCCTTAGAAGGCATCACAGCCATGCCTACTAATGGCATGGCTGTGATTGCCCAGTGCAGCATGTGACCCAGCCTCTGTATAAGCTGGAGTCATGTAGCGCTGCACGTCACTCTGCTCTTACTAGTGTAGGGATAGAATGCTGCTGCTGTGAGAGAGAGAATAGGAAGGAATCTGTTATCAGAAGTGCATGTTAACTAAGCGATCTACAGCAATTTTGGTTTGTGGGTGCAGTGCACCATTTTGTTTACCCTGCCCTGAGCCCAGTGACACAGAAAAATAACTTTTATCCGTCTGGCCATTTTGTGCAATTTCAGTGCACCAGCACAGCATATGTGCATTTGTGACAGTTAAATACAAGGTTTAAATACTGCAATTATATTCAGTGTTTAAAAAAACACCCACTTTTTGCAAGACCCTACATCTGGGGCCTATACTGCATTTGTCACAGTGAAATACAAGCTTTAAATACTGCAATTATATACTGGGCTAAAAAAAAACACCCATTTTTTGCAAGACCCTACATCTGGGGCCTTTGTTGCATTTGTCACAGTGAAATAAAAGCTTTAAATACTGCAATTTTATTTTGGTTTTAAAAAAACACCCATTTTGGGCAAAATAATACATTTGCGGCCTTTGCTGCATTTCTGACAGTCCAATACAAGTACTAGATACTGCTGTTATATTCTGGTTTAAAAGAAAAACCATTTTGTGCAAGACACTACATTTGGGGCCTTTGCTGCATTTGACACAGTCAAATACAACCAGTCAATACTGCAGTCACATTGTTGGTTGACAAATTAACATTTTTTGTGACCGTGAAGTAATTGTATGAAATTCGCATGTCACACTGTTGTGTGACCTGAAGAAATTTTTCATCTTTATGACACCGGCACTGCCTTACCCTCAGTGAACTTAATTGTTGACTATTGGCGGTTACATTGTCGCTTGACATAAACCATCTGTTTGGTGGGTGAACGCAAAGAATGAGGAGAGCGTCAAATAAGGGACATGGTCCCAGTCATGGTGCTGCTGGTGGAGCTCCTGTTGCAGGGAGAGGACGTAGTCGATCTGTGCCAGCTACACGCACAAGTAAAACACCTTCCTCAGGTGCGAGTAGGCGACAGAACCTTTAGTGTTATTTGGTAGGGCCAAATGTGGCTCTACAAGTGGTGAGGCCAGAATAAGTACAGGCGATAGTAGATTGGGTGGCTGACAGTGCCTCCAGTTCCTTCACATTGTCTCCCACCCAGTCTCCTACTGAAAGATCAGAGTTGGCACCTGCAGCCCAAGTCCATCAGTCCTTCACCTCATCCCCTTGCAAATCAGCCAAGCAGTCTGAGCCCCAAGTCATGGAGCAGTCTCTTATGCTTTTTGATGACTCTGCTAGCAGGGTTTCCCAGGGCCATCCACATAGCTCTGCCCCAGAAGTGGAAGAGATTGAGTGCAGCGATGCCCAACCACTTATGTTTCAGGATGAGTACATGGGAGGACCACTGCAGCACGTCTCGGATGATGATGAAACACAGGTGCCAACTGCTGTGGCTTTCTGCAGTGTGCAGACCGACAAGGAGGGCAGGGGTGAAGACTGGGTGGAAGATGATGTGGAGGACGATGAGGTCCTCGACCCCACATGGAATCAAGGTCATGAGAGTGACCTGTGTAGTTTGAAGGAAGAGGCGGTGGTCGCACACAGCCACCAGCACAGCAGAAGAGGGAGTAGGGTGCAAAAGTGGAGTGGCCGTCCCCTAGACAGTACGCCTGCTACTGTCCACCGCAGCAAGGTACCGAACACACCAAAGCCAGCTCCAAGGAGTTCCCTGGCATGACAGTTCTTCAGACAATGTGCTGACAACAAGACAAGAGTGGTTTGTACGCTGTGCAATCATAGGTTGAAGCGAGGCATAAATGTTCTCAACCTGAGCACAACCAGGATGACCAGGCATCTAAGTGCAAAGCACGAGCTGCAGTGGAGTAGACACCTCAAAAACAAAGAAAGGTCTCTGGCTCCCCCTGCTTCCTCTTCTGCTGCAGTCTCGACCTCTTCATCCACCTCTGGAGTGACAGTGGCACCTGCCACCCCGCAAACAGAGAATCTGCCAGCAACACCACCACCTGGGTCACCAAGCATCTCCACAATGTCCCATGGAAGCGTTGAACTCTCTATCTCCCAAACACTGGAGTGAAAAAGGAAGTACCTCCCTACCAACCCGCAATCCCTGACCCTGAATGCCAGCATTTCAAAATTACTGGCCTTTGAAATGCTGTAATTCCGTCTGCTGGAGATGGAGAGTTTTAAAAGCCTTATGGCGGTGGCTGTCCCACAGTACATCGTGCCCAGCCGCCACTACTTTTCCAGGTGAGCCATCAATTCTCTGCACAACCAAGTGGGGGACAAAATCAGGTGTACACTGCGCAACGCGTTCTGTGGCAAGGTCCACCTAACTACGGATACATGGACCAGTAAGCACAGTCAGGGACGTTATATCTCCCTAACAGAACACTGGGTAAATGCAGTGGCGGCTGGGCCTGAGGCGGATAGCAGTTTGGCGCATGTCCTTCCACCACCGAGGATTGCAGGGCGCTTCTCTTTGCCTCCTGTTGCTTCCTCCTCCTCTACCGCCTCCTCATCCGGTCAGCGTAACACCTTCACCACCAACTTCAGCACAGCCAGGGGTAAACGACAGCAGGCAGTTTTAAAGCGTATCTGTTTGAGGGACAAACCCCACACCACGCAGAAGCTGTGGACGGGCATGGAACAACAGAATGATATGTGGTTGGTGCCAGTGAGCCTCAAGCCCGGCCTGGTGTTGTGCGATAATGAGCTATATCTCGTAGCAGCTCTGGGCCTTTCTGCGTTCTCACCCTGCTGCTGCTCGCCTGTTAGCGCTGCAGCGTAACTTCAGCCTTCCCGCTCACCGCCTCATATGCGATGTGCCCACAAGGTGGAACTCAACCTTGCACATGCTGGCCAGACTGTGCGAGCAGCAGAAGTTCTCAGAGTTACTATCCCACTTCTATGCCTCCTTGAAAAAACGATTCGGGCGATGATGGAAGAGGATGTGGCACAGGAGGAGGAGGAAGAGGGATCATTTACAAGGGTTTCAGGCCAGTCATTCACAAGTGGCTCCAAGGGTGGGTTCCTGCACCCACATACTCCAGGTACACAATTGTCCAGCCAGGGCACAGTTCTGGAAGATGACGAGGTGGAGGATGAGGAGGAGCAGATGGAGGAGGAGGAACTGTGTTCACAGCAGGGTGGCACCCAAACCAGCTCATGGCCATCACTGGTGCGTGGTTGGGGGGATACAAAGGACACAGACGATACACCTCCCTCAAAGGACAGCTTGTCATTGTCTCTGGGCAGCCTGGTACATATGAGCGATTACATACTGCCGTGTCTCTGCAATGACCGCCGAGTTGGCCACATTCTAACTTGTGCTGATTACTGGGTGGCCACGCTGCTGGATCCCCTTTACAAGGACAACGTACCGTCCTTAATTCCGTCACTGGAGCGTGATTGTAAGATGCGCAAGTACAAGCGCACGCTGGTAGACGTGCTGCTGGTGGCATTCCCACCTGACAGCGGGGGCACAATGGAAGCACAAAGCGAAGGCAGAGAAGGAGGAAGAGGTTGCCAACGCAAATGGTGCACCACCAGCACCTCAGAAGGCAGGGTTAGCATGGCCGAAATGTGGAAAAGCTTTGTCAGCACGCCACAACAACCAGCACCACCAGCTGATATGGAACGTCTTAGCAAGAGGCAGCATTTCACCAACATGGTGGAGCAGTATGTGTGCACACGCCTACACGTACTAAACAATGGGTCTGCCTTCTTCAACTTCTGGGTCTCCAAATTGGGCACATGGCCTAAGCTTGACCTTTACGCCTTGGAGGTGCTGGCCTGCCCTGCAGCCAGTGTATTGTCTGAACGTGTGTTTAGCATGGCAGGGGGCGTTATTACAGAAAAGCACGACCGCCTGTCCACAGCCAATGTGGACAAGCTCATGTTCATTAAAATGAACCAGGCATGGATCCCACAGGACTTGTCCGTACCTTGTGCAGAATAGACATGTCTACCAGCCTTACCCAGCCATTGTTATACTCCAGCGCAATTGCTCATTGATATCGTATATCGTAATTTTGATATTTCACACTCTTTTGGGGTGTACCCTGATGTAAACAATTTTTTTTTTTACAAAGATTAAAACCAAAAATCAGTATTGGCTACCTCCTCATCCTCCACCGCCGCTTCCACCTACACCGCTAAATCCAGCACTTCCTCAACCTCCTACTCCCTATGGACCTCCACCTCATAGATCAAGATTATTATTTTTAATTTTTATGTATTTTATTTTATTTTAAGTCATTTAACTAATTTGTCTGATACATTGTTGGGTTACATATCCCAGATTTTTGGATGTGATATACCCCTGCTCTACCTAGTGGACAGGGAGATACAGTTCACAAATTTGTCTGTTGCATTGTCGGGTAAAATTCACCAATTGTTGGCTGTGATATACCCCTGCTCTACCTAGTAGACAGGGAAATACATTTCACTAATTTGTCTGTTACATTGTCGGGTAATATTCACAAATTTTTGGCTGTGATATACCCCTGCTCTACCTAGTAGACAGTGAAATACATTTCACTAATTTGTCTGATACATTCTTGGGCTACATATCCCAAATTTTTGGCTGTGATATACCCCTGCTCTACCTAGACAACGATATACCTTTTACTAATTCGTCTGTTACATTGTTGGATGACAAATGCTCATCTTTTGCGCTAGAAAGTACATTTGCAGCCTACACTGCATTTAGGACAGTTCGAATGGTGAGGCCAGAACAAGTACAGACTATAGTAGATTTGGGGGCTGACAGTGCCTATAGTTCCTTCGCATTGTCTCCCACCCAGTCCCTTGCTGAAAGATCAGAGTTGGCCCCTACAGCCCATGGCCATCTGTCTTTCAACTCACCCACTTGCGAATCAGGCAAGCAGTCTGAGCCCCAAGTCATGCAGCAGTCTGTTATGCTTTTTGATGACTCTGCTGGCAGGGTTTCCGTTGGCCATCCACATAGCCATGCACCAAAAGTGGAAGAAATTGAGTGCACTTTTAGCGCTCCAAAGTTCGGGTCCCCTCAACTCTAAGGCCCCTTTCACACGGGCGAGTTTTCCGTGCGGGTGCGAAGCGTGAAGTGAACGCATTGCACCCGCACTGAATCCTGACCCATTCATTTCTATAGGGCTGTGCACATGAGCGGTGATTTTCACGCATCACTTGTGCGTTGAGTGAAAATCGCAGCATGCTCTATATTGTGCGATTTTCACGCGACGCAGGCCCCATAGAAGTGAATGGGGTGCGTGAAAATCGCATAGCATCCGCAAGCAAGTGCGGATGCGGTGCGATTTTCACGCATGGTTGCTAAGTGACAGTCTATTCACTGAATTATTTTCCCTTATAACATGGTTATAAGGGAAAATAATAGCATTCTGAATACAGAATGCATAGTAAACTAGCGCTGGAAGGGTTAAAACAAAATAAAAAATGGTTTAACTCACCTTAGTCCACTTGATCGCGTCCCGGCATCTGTCCTTTGTTGAATAGGACCTGTGGTGAGCATTGCAATAATTACAGGACCTTTGATGACATCAGTCCGGTCATCACATGGTACGTCACATGATCTTTTACCATGGTGACGTACCATGTGATGACCGGAGTGACGTCATCAAAGGTCCTGTAATTATTGCAATGCTCACCACAGGTCCTATTCAACAAAGGACAGATGTCGGGCCGCGATCAAGTGGACTAAGGTGAGTTAAACCATTTTTTATTTTGTTTTAACCCTTCCAGCGCTAGTTTACTATGCATTCTGTATTCAGAATGCTATTATTTTCCCTTATAACCATGTTATAAGGGAAAATAATACAATCTTCAGAACATCAATCCCAAGCCCGAACTTCTGTGAAGAAGTTCGGGTTTGGGTACCAAACATGCGCGATTTTTCTCACGCGAGTGCAAAACGCATGACAATGTTTTGCACTCGCGCAGAAAAATCGTGCATTTTCCCGCAACGCACACACCTCTTATCCAGGCCAAAAATATGACGCCCGTATGAAAGAGGCCTAAAGGTTACTATAAGAACCACTAAGGGACCAGGCATGAGTACTGTACAACCTATGTAACCCCTATATCTTAAAGAAGTTCTCCAAGATTTTTACATCGATGGCCTATCTTCAAGATAGGTCATTAATATTAGATATATGGGGTCCACCTCCCAGCACCCTCATTGAGCAGCTGTATTAAGAGGCTGAGGTACTCAGGCCAGTGACATCACCTTCATCGGTCAGTTGGCCTAGGTGCAGCCCAGCCCCATTCAAGTGAATATGGCTGAGCTGCAATACCAAGCACAGCCACTATGCAATGGACAGCACTGTGCTTGGTAAGCTGTGAGGAAGCCACAGCACTCACTAGAGATTAAATGAGTGTAGCAGCTTCCTCAAACAGTTAATTGTCGGGGTTGCTGAGTCGGACCCCTGACGATCTCATATTGATTGATGATATTCATATTGATGAACTATCCTGAGGACAGCGTTCCCCGCAGCTTCCACAATGCCCCCGCTCAGAACCTCTGCAGGCCTGATCACCACTGCAGCCTGCACTTCATGTAATGGAAATAAATAAATAATAAAAATAAAATGTAAATGTTTTTGCATTGCCACGCCCCAAGGCCCATAACTTTTTTATTTTTCTTTCCAAAGAGCTCTGTGAGGGGTTAATTTTTGCAGGACAATGTGTAGTTTTCATTGGTATTATTTTGGTCACATAACAATTGATTTTTTTTGCTGTTTTATGTGGCAAATAAGAAAAAAAAAACAGCCCTCCCTCTAAACCACTTAAATGCTTCAGTCGCTATTGACTGCAGTATCTAAGGAGTTAAATAGCCCAATTTGGCTCTTTTTCCGATCTGGGGTGTTAGAGCTGGAGTTCAGCTCTTGTATGATAGCTCAGCTCCTGCTCATCACTGAAATGGAGATCTGTGCAGAGCTTAGACTAGGTTGCCATAAAAAGGCCTGAGTGTGACCACAGTAAAAAAGCTTATTGGTAGTTACTAACAGGTTAATTCTGCACCTGGTGGATGCATTTTGATGGGTCTTTTTCAGACTGAGGTAATTGTGCCGGCATACATACATGATTCCTCTGGGTAGCCATCTTATATGCTTCTGGCCTATGTAAAAAAACAGTGAACTCTCATCTTCCTGAAGCCTGGGTCACCTATGATATAGATGGACACTTTTATTACCACTACTCTGTGAGGCCGGCTATAAAAGGTCATAAAGGCTATACCAGGCCCAGCTCATCCTGTTCTTTAAGATAAAGATCAGCTCGCTGTCAAGCCTGGCTGGAGCGTGATGTCATTAATTTCCAGGTCTGGTTTGAGGAGAGCTAATAGCCCTTAATTAGCTCTGGGCATAAAACCAGTCCACTTTCATATTTCATTTATGAATCAACTTATGCCCTTTCTGACACCAGATCCAGGCTCTACAGAGTATTGTGGTTAATTGGGTATCAAATATAACTAGAGGATGTGATTCTGTAGCTGACCTATGGGTGGTAGAAGAACTACAGGTCCCAGCATTACCGTGTGTGGTCTCATTCTGTATGTAAATAAATAAGGATCGCAAATATGTATTCTGTATAAAAACATGCTGATGTATCAGGGAGATACAGGCTTAAGTATAATCCTCATTGTAGGAACTGAACTTTGATGGGGTCATAAAACACTTGGAGGCCAATCCCTAGGCTTCACAGTCACTCTGCTGCTATTGGCTGACAGGAGTAAGTCTCCTGCCCATGGAAGAGTTCATAAAAATCTGTGCACAAGGACAGAGGAGAGAGACCCATGGAACATCACCAGACACTTAATTGGACATTGACGGCATATCCCTGTATCAGAAGAACTTTGAGGGTCTCCCCTGATACATACTGAAAAGGGGTTTGCAAGGATTCAAAAAGGACATATGAACGACCATCTGAAACCCTCCAGAGAAACTAAGTATTCTTTCATCTTTTTCCCTTTCATTTGAACTGTCGAGATTATTTATATTGTTATTATTATTCTGTAGATTTATAGTCATTTTCATTAGACTTGTATGCACTGCTTTTTACCTCGTATTAAAGGTTATAAAATCTAAATAGCCAAGTCTTCCATAATCCAAGCTGCTGAACAACGTACCTTGCCTTTGAAGAGACGTTACCAGGTAGTTAGTTAAATTGCATTTAGGAATTGTAGCTGGGGGTGATTGACTGGGGTTATTCAGTAAGTGATATCCGGTTCATCCACTGATCTGTGTGATAGTGAATGACCCGGATAGTCGGCTCGTGGACCGGGAACCCACGAGGTGGCAGTTACCGAAGTGTAGTGGGGGGGTGTTAGCCGGATGGTAATACCCCGGTCACGTGAGGTCTCTGTGTGTGCGCAGACTCCGTCACAGACCACTACGTCACAGCTGTGGGATCCGGAGCGATCGGATCCATAGTTCGTGACAGTAATAGTTTATCAACTGTTCAAATTAGGGCATAAAAAACATTTTTTTTATTGGGAAGTTGAACACTGTTCTTGCATGCAGGCCTTGCACTCAGAGTGACGGTGTCACATGCTGGGACATTAAAAGGATTGTGCGCTTTGGGAAATAACTATTTATTAGAAATTTAAATGATCATAGGTGTTCGTCTATCGGAAACCCCAGTGACTGTTCATTCTTCCTGGAGTACCACCACAGAGAAAATGAAGCACTGCATAAGTAAATTGGTATTTAAAAATAAGTTTTGTAAGGAACACAACCCTTTAGCCACCAGAGATGAGGCACTGTCTTGACCTCTAGATCCGTAACTCTACATACCTTTCTGACTTCTATGTTATGCTAAGTGTGAATCATAACAAGGGTTTAGTGAGGTACGTTCTTATTTTCTCCCTTTAGGTCTATAAGACTTAAGACTTTTTCCGGGACTAGAATAGTAATGCCCTATCCTCAGGCTAGGTCAACAATATCATCATGGGGGTCCAACCAGTGGCGTAGGGATCGCCATAGCAACCATAGCAGTGGCTATGGGGCCCTACGCCACTGGGGGCCCGTCCAGACCGCATAATTTATATTTTTTTATTTTTTTTAATTAACACACACATGCACTGGCAGCCAGGCCCGCCCGCCCAGTGTAGTGGGCGGGGCGGGGCGTGGGCGGGCGGCAGTAGCGTAGCTATAGGGGGCCCCCCAGGAGATAAGCAGTATAGCCCTGGCACGGGTAGTTTACAACACTTGTGCGCTGCAGGCGGCGCCGGCGGCTAAGTTCACAGAGGGGCGGAGGCTCAGCCAGAGGAGGGAGGTCCCGCTCCAGTGGCAGTACTGGCCGGACGTGGAGGAGAAGATGCGACTCGCAAGTGAGTGAGGTGGTGGCCTCCACTGCTCAGTGTCGATGGAAGGGCGGTCCGCTGCTCGGGCCTGGCTGGGGATTGGGAAACAAAGGAGTAGTCAGGTCATGTGCTCCGCCTCCTTGTCTCAGACTCCCGGCGGCCGGCGTCGTAACGTCACTCACTCCGACGTCACGCGCCTGCTCCGCCTGCTTCTAAAGTGGGAGGAGCATGCGCGTGCGGCGTGACGGAGTGAGTGACGTCACGCTGCTGCCGGCTGCCTATTTTGAATGTGGAGAGTGGGAGCCTGCCTGCCCGCCCGTGCCCAGTGTGCTGGCATTCTGATGATCTTCTTTTCTGCACTGCCAGCAGTCTGCCACAGTAAAAAGAAAAAGTCTGGAGTGGAGAGGAGTCCTGACTGTCCCCGACTCCCCAGTAAGTTAGTGAAGTGTCAAATGATAGATAAGGATTATTAGATAGTAGTATACATACTAGTACATACTTTGCACAAGTTTATTATTTACAACTTAAAGGGAACCTGTCACCAAAGAAATCGCTTATTAAGCTGTTAATAGTATTAACAGCTTAATAAGCGATTTTTTTGGTGACAGGTTCCCTTTAAGTTGTAAATAATAAACTTGTGCAAAGTATGTACTAGTATGTAGTACCTTATAGTGCTGCAGAGTAGTTTCCTAATGCACTTTTTCTTCATTTAGCCGCATTTAGCCTCCTTGAGAAATCAATGTTTTATTCAGTCGCTGCCCCGTGCTTCAAGTCAGGTTTGAAGTCAAGGGGGCAGCGGCCTAGGTGTCTCTAATGCTGCTCTCCCCACCTCCCGCCGCCTTTATTGACAAGCCGGATCTCAGTGCTGGGACCGTTCTCCCAGCCCGCATGCGCAGTAAAGGGCTGCTGTAGCCTGTAGCGCGATCCCGGCTCCAGCTCGTACACTCAGCCGGCTTCAGTTTCGCTACTGCGCATGTGCCCGGCATCTTCTGTAACTGCGCTAGTATGTAAGGCTGGCGGGCGCATGCGTAGTAGCGAAACTGAAGCCGGCTAAGTGTACGAGCCGGAGCCGGGATCGCGGTACAGGCTACAGCAGTCCTTTACTGCGCATGCGGGCTGGGAGCGCGGTCCCGGGACTGAGATCCAGTGTGTCAATAAAGGCGGTGGGAGGCAGGGAGAGCAGGATTGGAGACGCCTAGGCCGCTGCCCCCTTGACTTCAAACCTGACTTGAAGCACGGGGCAGCGGCTGAATAAAACATTGATTTCTCAAGGAGGCTAGATGCGGCTAAACGAAGAAAAAGTGCATTAGGAAACTACTATGCAGCACTATAAGGTACTATTAACAGCTTAATAAGCGATTTTTTGGTGACAGATTCCCTTTAAGCTCACTTACATAAGGAACGCGGCGTCCGTCTTACAATAGTTGCCGGGGTCAGTCACTATCAGGGACACTGTTATTGGGGGGGGGGGGCCATAATTTTTTTTTGCTATGGGGCCCATGCATTTCTAGCTACGCCCCTGGGTCCAACTCCCGGCCGCATTAAGAGGCTGCGGCACTTCATAAGCATTAAGGCTGAGTTCACACGAGCGTGACAGATTTGGTCCGGATGCGTTCAGGGTGCGTTCAGTTAAACTCGCACCATTTTGCAAACAAGTTCAGTCAGTTTTGGCTGCAATTGCGTTTAGTTGTTCAGTTTTTTCCGCGCGGGTGCAATGCGTTTTGATGCATTTTTCACACGCGTGATAAAAAACTGAAGGTTTACAAACAACATCTCCTAGCAACCATCAGTGAAAAACGCATTGCATCCGCACTTGCTTGCAGATGCAATGCGTTATTAACGCAGCCCCATTCACTTCTATGGAGCCAGGGCTGCGTGAAAAACGCAGAATATAGAACATGCTACGATTTTAAAGCATTGCAGAAGTGATGCATGAAAAAAAACGCTCATGTGCACATGTAGTGTCCCACCAGGTAAAGGTGGGCACTGCACAGGTTAATGTGTTGCATTGCATTAAATGTTCTGTGCATGTTTTTCCCTGTATTATCTGGGTGTCAGGCCTGTCAGGGTGTAGTTTAGCCTCCCAGACGTTAGAGGGAGCTGGAGAGCCCTAGTTACATATAGGAAGGCCCAGACAGGGAAGTGTTAGTTCATTCCAGGGGACTAGAGGAGTCAGCTCATCCACCTGAAGCCCCTGAGGCTAGGATCAGCTCAGTAGAGATACCCCGGTTGCAGGATCCAACCTCCTGGGAGAAAGCTTACAGTTACCCACCTGATAGGAGGAGGCGACCCAGGGTAAGCAAAGTGACCCTGATAGGCAGAGGAACTTAGGAATCATAGCAAGGAGTATAATACCTGAGGAAGAAAGTAACCAAGGATTTAAGCCACCCTTTTAGGCATCCGGGCCTTGGGAGATATAAAGCCAGAGCAGGAGTTCTAGAAAGGACAGTGTACCGTGATTCTGGGAAAAGTACAACCTGCTGCTGAGTGCTTGTGGAATTTACCCTCAGTGTAACTTGCATGACTATTGCCTGCGATATTTGTGAATAAGCCCCCTTGTGGAACTGTAATATAAAGACTGTGCTACACCTGCTGTACAAAGTTGGATTGTCCAGTAAAGTTTACGTTTGGTTCACTACATACTTGTGTACCTTCATCATTCCCACCACCAACCGGCGTGCCACTGTCCAAAGGCACTGGCGTCACGAATACCACAGGGACCTTGCCCCAGGCACACAAAATACCTGTAACATCCAGGGCACCTCAACTACCATCAGGCCTGGTCCCTATCTACAGAGCGTGCCCCAGAGGAACTGTGTCTACCTCTCCTTCACTGCCACGCGCCTGCCCAGGGTTCTTCAAATATAGTGAGTACCCTCGATTGCCCATAACTGTGACCTCACTTCGTCATACCCTGCAGGTCTGGCGTGTTGCACACAGCCCCATTGAAATGAATGGGTCAGGATTCAGTGCAGGTGCAATGCGTTCACCTACTGCATTGCACCCGCGCGGAAATCTCGCCCGTGTGAACTCAGCCTTAGGCTTCGTCCTATGCCAGTGACGTCGCGTTCATTAGTCATTTAGTCTCCTGTAGGCGCAGCTTATTCACATTCAAGCAAATAGACCTGGGCTTTAATGCCAAGCACAGTATGGTGTGAGTAGGCCGTAGCGATCACCACAATGCCACAGCCTCTTCAAACAGCTAGTGGCCTATTATCAGGTCATCAATATGTTACCTTTTAACATCATGTCATGTTTAGGTCTATGCTGGTCAGTTTCTTAGTAAATCCTGAAAACAGTCGGAAATACATCTTTCTACTACAGAGGTGGAAATCTCTTACATAGACATGGGCTTAATAAGAGGCAGGCTGCCTGTAACTACTAGTAGAAAGAGTTTAGGAGCTTACTGAACAGTCATAATTAGTGATGAGCGGCAGGGGCAATATTCGAATTCGCGATATTTCACGAATATTTGGGCGAATATTCGCCATATATTCGAGAATTCGCGAATTCGTGATCTCCAGGCATTATTTACTTGATTGCGAAAATTCGCATAAAATTCGCATAAATAAAATTTTTGCATTAAAAATTCGCATGACCTGGAATTTTATAAAAAAAAACGAATATTCGCGATTACGAATATATTTAACGATATTCTAAATATTTGCGAATTCTCGAAGTGACGATATTCGCGATTAAAATTCGCAATTCGAATATTCGTGATCAACACTAGTCATAATATTGCACTCCATGGGGGTCATTTATAATCCTGAAATATACCTAAATTAGGCATATTTCAGGCGCAGACTGCGGAGCAACAGCTAGTTGCACTGCAATCTGCGACTTGATCATATTTATAAGGGTATCTCAGTACGGAGAAAGTAAAAATCTGCTGAGATTTGTTTCCTCCTACCTTGCTCCATTGTGAAATACTGTAAATAGAGTGAGCGTGGGAATTCCTGTGCGGGAAATTAGCAAAGAAACAGACTACAATACTAATATTTTAATTTATCTCAAACATCTCTACTGCAAACATTCTCTATTTTAAGAATTGTGAGTCCTATCGAAGCAAAAGTAGTATAATCAAATTTTCATGCATCTGGAAAATCGAGCAGAATAACATAGTTTTGACATTGGTATCTGAAAATTGTGTGCTGCCTAGCTCACTCTCCCCTCACATCATACGGTTTTGCAATGGAGGACTGTAAGAGAAGATTAGGATATATGTTAGATATTGACCTGGTTAGGGAGTGGAAGAGGTTGCAAGTTTCTCAAGCCAGTTTAGCTTCTTATAGGAAATGTGTCACCAAAAATGTTATCTGACAGTTAAAACCAGATAGTAACACATCTCCTTTTTTCCTAATCTCTTTTTATTTTCTGATTGTAGATTTTTTTTATTTTATTTCCTGAACATGATTGTCTGAGCTGCTCTTAACAGCATCTAGAAAGCATTAAGGGATATCACTGACTTCTATGGGGGAGTTTCCTAGGCATGTTCTGTGACCTGTGCAGACCTCACTGACTTCTATGGGAGAGTTTTCTAGGCATGTTCTGTGACCTGTGCAGACCGCACTGACTTCTATGGGGGAGTTTCCTAGGCATGTTCTGTGACCTGTGCAGACCTCACTGACTTCTATGGGAGAGTGTTCTAGGCATGTTCTGTGACCTGTGCAGACCGCACTGACTTCTATAGGAGAGTGTTCTAGGCATGTTCTGTGACCTGTGCGGACCTCACTGACTTCTATGGGAGAGTTTTCTAGGCATGCTCTGTGACCTGTGCAGACCTCACTGACTTCTATGGAAGAGTTTTCTAGGCATGCTCTGTGACCTGTGCAGACCTCACTGACTTCTATGGGAGAGTTTTCTAGGCATGCTCTGTGACCTGTGCAGACCGCACTGACTTCTATGGGAGAGTTTTCTAGGCATGTTCTGTGACCTGTGCAGACCTCACTGACTTCTATGGGAGAGTTTTCTAGGCATGCTCTGTGACCTGTGCAGACCACACTGACTTCTATGGGAGAGTTTTCTAGGCATGTTCTGTGTCCTGTGCAGACCTCACTGACTTCTATGGGAGAGTTTTCTAGGCATGCTCTGTGACCTGTGCAGACCTCACTGACTTCTATGGGAGAGTTTTCTAGGCATGCTCTGTGACCTGTGCAGAACTCACTGACTTCTATGGGAGAGTTTTCTAGGCATGCTCTGTGACCTGTGCAGACCTCACTGACTTCTATGGGAGAGTTTTCTAGGCATGCTCTGTGACCTGTGCAGACCGCACTGACTTCTATGGGAGAGTTTTCTAGGCATGTTCTGTGACCTGTGCAGACCTCACTGACTTCTATGGGGGAGTTTTCTAGGCATGTTCTGTGACCTGTGCAGACCGCACTGACTTCTATGGGAGAGTTTTCTAGGCATGCTCTGTGACCTGTGCAGACCTCACTGACTTCTATGGGAGAGTTTTCTAGGCATGCTCTGTGACCTGTGCAGAACTCACTGACTTCTAAGGGAGAGTTTTCTAGGCATGCTCTGTGACCTGTGCAGACCTCACTGACTTCTATGGGAGAGTTTTCTAGGCATGCTCTGTGACCTGTGCAGACCTCACTGACTTCTATGGGAGAGTTTTCTAGGCATGCTCTGTGACCTGTGCAGACCTCACTGACTTCTATGGGAGAGTTTTCTAGGCATGCTCTGTGACCTGTGCAGACCGCACTGACTTCTATGGGAGAGTTTTCTAGGCATGCTCTGTGACCTGTGCAGACCTCACTGACTTCTATGGGAGAGTTTTCTAGGCATGCTCTGTGACCTGTGCAGACCTCACTGACTTCTATGGGAGAGTTTTCTAGGCATGCTCTGTGACCTGTGCAGAGGTCACTGACTCCTATGGGAGAGTTTTCTAGGCATGCTCTGTGACCTGTGCAGACCGCACTAACTACTATGGGAGAGTTTTCTAGACATGTTCTGTGACCTGTGCAGACCTCACTGACTCCTATGGCAGAGTTTTCTAGGCATGCTCTGTGACCTGTGCAGACCTCACTGACTTCTATGGGAGAGTTTTCTAGGCATGCTCTGTGACCTGTGCAGACCTCACTGACTTCTATGGGAGAGTTTTCTAGGCATGCTCTGTGACCTGTGCAGACCTCACTGACTTCTATGGGGGAGTTTTCTAGGCATGCTCTGTGACCTGTGCAGACCTCACTGACTTCTATGGGAGAGTTTTCTAGGCATGCTCTGTGACCTGTGCAGACCTCACTGACTTCTATGGGAGAGTTTTCTAGGCATGCTCTGTGTCCTGTGCAGACCTCACTGACTTCTATGGGAGAGTTTTCTAGGCATGCTCTGTGACCTGTGCAGACCGCACTGACTTCTATAGGAGAGTGTTCTAGGCATGCTCTGTGACCTGTGCAGACCGCACTGACTTCTATGTGAGAGTTTTCTAGGCATGCTCTGTGACCTGTGCAGACCTCACTGACTTCTATGGGAGAGTTTTCTAGGCATGTTCTGTGACCTGTGCAGACCTCACTGACTTCTATGGGAGAGTTTTCTAGGCATGCTCTGTGACCTGTGCAGAACTCACTGACTTCTATGGGAGAGTTTTCTAGGCATGCTCTGTGACCTGTGCAGACCTCACTGACTTCTATGGGGGAGTTTTCTAGGCATGATCTGTGACCTGTGCAGACCGCACTGACTTCTATGGGAGAGTTTTCTAGGCATGCTCTGTGACCTGTGCAGACCGCACTGACTTCTATGGGAGAGTTTTCTAGGCATGCTCTGTGACCTGTGCAGACCTCACTGACTTCTATGGGAGAGTTTTCTAGGCATGCTCTGTGTCCTGTGCAGACCTCACTGACTTCTATGGGGGAGTTTTCTAGGCATGCTCTGTGACCTGTGCAGACCTCACTGACTCCTATGGGAGAGTTTTCTAGGCATGCTCTGTGACCTGTGCAGACCGCACTGACTTCTAGGGGAGAGTTTTCTAGGCATGCTCTGTGTCCTGTGCAGACCTCACTGACTTCTATGGGAGAGTTTTCTAGACATGCTCTGTGACCTGTGCAGACCGCACTGACTTCTATGGGAGAGTTTTCTAGGCATGTTCTGTGACCTGTGCAGACCTCACTGACTTCTATGGTAGAGTTTTCTAGGCATGCTCTGTGACCTGTGCAGACCGCACTGACTTCTATGGGAGAGTTTTCTAGGCATGCTCTGTGACCTGTGCAGACCGCACTGACTTCTATGGGAGAGTTTTCTAGGCATGTTCTGTGACCTGTGCAGACCTCACTGACTTCTATGGGAGAGTTTTCTAGGCATGCTCTGTGACCTGTGCAGACCACACTGACTTCTATGGGAGAGTTTTCTAGGCATGCTCTGTGACCTGTGCAGACCTCACTGACTTCTATGGGAGAGTTTTCTAGGCATGTTCTGTGACCTGTGCAGACCTCACTGACTTCTATGGGAGAGTTTTCTAGGCATGCTCTGTGACCTGTGCAGACCGCACTGACTTCTATGGGAGAGTTTTCTAGGCATGTTCTGTGACCTGTGCAGACCTCACTGACTTCTATGGGAGAGTTTTCTAGGCATGCTCTGTGACCTGTGCAGACCACACTGACTTCTATGGGAGAGTTTTCTAGGCATGCTGTGACCTGTGCAGACCTCACTGACTTCTATGGGAGAGTTTTCTAGGCATGCTCTGTGACCTGTGCAGACCTCACTGACTTCTATGGTAGAGTTTTCTAGGCATGCTCTGTGACCTGTGCAGACCGCACTGACTTCTATGGGAGAGTTTTCTAGGCATGCTCTGTGACCTGTGCAGACCGCACTGACTTCTATGGGAGAGTTTTCTAGGCATGTTCTGTGACCTGTGCAGACCTCACTGACTTCTATGGGAGAGTTTTCTAGGCATGCTCTGTGACCTGTGCAGACCTCACTGACTTCTATGGGAGAGTTTTCTAGGCATGTTCTGTGACCTGTGCAGACCTCACTGACTTCTATGGGAGAGTTTTCTAGGCATGCTCTGTGACCTGTGCAGACCGCACTGACTTCTATGGGAGAGTTTTCTAGGCATGCTCTGTGACCTGTGCAGACCGCACTGACTTCTATGGGAGAGTTTTCTAGGCATGTTCTGTGACCTGTGCAGACCTCACTGACTTCTATGGGAGAGTTTTCTAGGCATGCTCTGTGACCTGTGCAGACCGCACTGACTTCTATGGGAGAGTTTTCTAGGCATGCTCTGTGACCTGTGCAGACCTCACTGACTTCTATGGGAGAGTTTTCTAGGCATGCTCTGTGACCTGTGCAGACCTCACTGACTTCTATGGGAGAGTTTTCTAGGCATGCTCTGTGACCTGTGCAGACCGCACTGACCTCTATGGGAGAGTTTTCTAGGCATGCTCTGTGACCTGTGCAGACCGCACTGACTTCTATGGGGGAGTTTTCTAGACATGCTCTGTGACCTGTGCAGACCGCACTGACTTCTATGGGAGAGTTTTCTAGGCATGTTCTGTGACCTGTGCAGACCTCACTGACTTCTATGGGAGAGTTTTCTAGGCATGCTCTGTGACCTGTGCAGACCGCACTGACTTCTATGGGAGAGTTTTCTAGGCATGCTCTGTGACCTGTGCAGACCTCACTGACTTCTATGGGAGAGTTTTCTAGGCATGCTCTGTGACCTGTGCAGACCGCACTGACCTCTATGGGAGAGTTTTCTAGGCATGCTCTGTGACCTGTGCAGACCGCACTGACTTCTATGGGGAGTTTTCTAGACATGCTCTGTGACCTGTGCAGACCGCACTGACTTCTATGGGGGAGTTTTCTAGGCATGTTCTGTGACCTGTGCAGACCTCGCTGACTTCTATGGGAGAGTTTTCTAGGCATGCTCTGTGACCTGTGCAGACCGCACTGACTTCTATGGGAGAGTTTTCTAGGCATGCTCTGTGACCTGTGCAGACCGCACTGACTTCTATGGGAGAGTTTTCTAGGCATGCTCTGTGACCTGTGCAGACCTCACTGACTTCTATGGGAGAGTTTTCTAGGCATGCTCTGTGACCTGTGCAGAACTCACTGACTTCTATTGGAGAGTTTTCTAGGCATGCTCTGTGACCTGTGCAGACCGCACTGACTTCTATGGTAGAGTTTTCTAGGCATGCTCTGTGACCTGTGCAGTCCTCACTGACTTCTATGGCAGAGTTTTCTAGGCATGCTCTGTGACCTGTGCAGACCGCACTGACTTCTATGGGAGAGTTTTCTAGACATGCTCTGTGACCTGTGCAGACCTCACTGACTTCTATGGGAGAGTTTTCTAGGCATGCTCTGTGACCTGTGCAGACCTCACTGACTTCTATGGGGGAGTTTTCTAGGCATGCTCTGTGACCTGTGCAGACCGCACTGACTTCTATGGGAGAGTTTTCTAGGCATGCTCTGTGACCTGTGCAGACCTCACTGACTCCTATGGGGAGTTTTCTAGGCATGCTCTGTGTCCTGTGCAGACCTCACTGACTCCTATGTGAGAGTTTTCTAGGCATGCTCTGTGACCTGTGCAGACCTCACTGACTCCTATGTGAGAGTTTTCTAGGCATGCTCTGTGACCTGTGCAGACCTCACTGACTTCTATGGGAGAGTTTTCTAGGCATGCTCTGTGACCTGTGCAGACCTCACTGACTTCTATGGCAGAGTTTTCTAGGCATGCTCTGTGACCTGTGCAGACCTCACTGACTTCTATGGGAGAGTTTTCTAGGCATGCTCTGTGACCTGTGCAGACCGCACTGACTTCTATGGGAGAGTTTTCTAGGCATGCTCTGTGACCTGTGCAGACCTCACTGACTTCTATGGGAGAGTTTTCTAGGCATGCTCTGTGACCTGTGCAGACCATCACTGACTTCTATGGGAGAGTTTTCTAGGCATGCTCTGTGACCTGTGCAGACCTCACTGACTTCTATGGGAGAGTTTTCTAGGCATGTTCTGTGACCTGTGCAGACCTCACTGACTTCTATGGGAGAGTTTTCTAGGCATGCTCTGTGACCTGTGCAGACCGCACTGACTTCTATGGGAGAGTTTTCTAGGCATGCTCTGTGACCTGTGCAGACCGCACTGACTTCTATGGGAGAGTTTTCTAGGCATGTTCTGTGACCTGTGCAGACCTCACTGACTTCTATGGGAGAGTTTTCTAGGCATGCTCTGTGACCTGTGCAGACCACACTGACTTCTATGGGAGAGTTTTCTAGGCATGCTGTGACCTGTGCAGACCTCACTGACTTCTATGGGAGAGTTTTCTAGGCATGCTCTGTGACCTGTGCAGACCTCACTGACTTCTATGGTAGAGTTTTCTAGGCATGCTCTGTGACCTGTGCAGACCGCACTGACTTCTATGGGAGAGTTTTCTAGGCATGCTCTGTGACCTGTGCAGACCGCACTGACTTCTATGGGAGAGTTTTCTAGGCATGCTCTGTGACCTGTGCAGACCTCACTGACTTCTATGGGAGAGTTTTCTAGGCATGCTCTGTGACCTGTGCAGACCTCACTGACTTCTATGGGAGAGTTTTCTAGGCATGCTCTGTGACCTGTGCAGACCTCACTGACTTCTATGGGAGAGTTTTCTAGGCATGCTCTGTGACCTGTGCAGACCTCACTGACTTCTATGGGAGAGTTTTCTAGGCATGTTCTGTGACCTGTGCAGACCTCACTGACTTCTATGGGAGAGTTTTCTAGGCATGCTCTGTGACCTGTGCAGACCGCACTGACTTCTATGGGAGAGTTTTCTAGGCATGCTCTGTGACCTGTGCAGACCGCACTGACTTCTATGGGAGAGTTTTCTAGGCATGCTCTGTGACCTGTGCAGACCTCACTGACTTCTATGGGAGAGTTTTCTAGGCATGCTCTGTGACCTGTGCAGACCTCACTGACTTCTATGGGAGAGTTTTCTAGGCATGCTCTGTGACCTGTGCAGACCTCACTGACTTCTATGGGAGAGTTTTCTAGGCATGCTCTGTGACCTGTGCAGACCTCACTGACTTCTATGGGGGAGTTTTCTAGGACATGCTCTGTGACCTGTGCAGACCTCACTGACTTCTATGGGAGAGTTTTCTAGGCATGTTCTGTGACCTGTGCAGACCTCACTGACTTCTATGGGAGAGTTTTCTAGGCATGCTCTGTGACCTGTGCAGACCTCACTGACTTCTATGGCAGAGTTTTCTAGGCATGCTCTGTGACCTGTGCAGACCTCACTGACTCCTATGGGAGAGTTTTCTAGGCATGCTCTGTGACCTGTGCAGACCTCACTGACTCCTATGTGAGAGTTTTCTAGGCATGCTCTGTGACCTGTGCAGACCTCACTGACTTCTATGGGAGAGTTTTCTAGGCATGTTCTGTGACCTGTGCAGACCGCACTGACTTCTATGGTAGAGTTTTCTAGGCTTGCTCTGTGACCTGTGCAGACATCACTGACTTCTATGGGGGAGTTTTCTAGGCATGCTCTGTGACCTGTGCAGACCTCACTGACTTCTATGGGAGAGTTTTCTAGGCATGCTCTGTGACCTGTGCAGACCTCACTGACTTCTATGGGAGAGTTTTCTAGGCATGCTCTGTGACCTGTGCAGACCTCACTGACTTCTATGGGAGAGTTTTCTAGGCATGCTCTGTGACCTGTGCAGACCTCACTGACTTCTATGGCAGAGTTTTCTAGGCATGCTCTGTGACCTGTGCAGACCTCACTGACTTCTATGGGAGAGTTTTCTAGGCATGCTCTGTGACCTGTGCAGACCTCACTGACTTCTATGGGTGAGTTTCCTAGGCATGTTCTGTGACCTGTGCAGACCTCACTGACTTCTATGGGAGAGTTTTCTAGGCATGCTCTGTGACCTGTGCAGACCGCACTGACTTCTATGGCAGAGTTTTCTAGGCATGCTCTGTGACCTGTGCAGACCTCACTGACTTCTATGGGAGAGTTTTCTAGGCATGTTCTGTGACCTGTGCAGACCGCACTGACTTCTATGGGAGAGTTTTCTAGACATGCTCTGTGACCTGTGCAGACCGCACTGACTTCTATGGGAGAGTTTTCTAGGCATGCTCTGTGACCTGTGCAGACCTCACTGACTTCTATGGGGGAGTTTTCTAGACATGCTCTGTGACCTGTGCAGACCTCACTGACTTCTATGGGAGAGTTTTCTAGGCATGCTCTGATCTGTGCAGACCTCACTGACTTCTATGGGGGAGTTTTCTAGACATGCTCTGTGACCTGTGCAGACCGCACTGACTTCTATGGGAGAGTTTCCTAGGCATGCTCTGTGACCTGTGCAGACCGCACTGACTTCTATGGGAGAGTTTTCTAGACATGCTCTGTGACCTGTGCAGACCTCGCTGACTTCTATGGGAGAGTTTTCTAGGCATGCTCTGTGACCTGTGCAGACCGCGCTGACTTCTATGGGAGAGTTTTCTAGGCATGTTCTGTGACCTGTGCAGACCTCACTGACTTCTATGGGAGAGTTTTCTAGGCATGCTCTGTGACCTGTGCAGACCGCACTGACTTCTATGGGAGAGTTTTCTAGGCATGCTCTGTGACCTGTGCAGACCTCACTGACTTCTATGGGAGAGTTTTCTAGGCATGCTCTGTGACCTGTGCAGACCTCACTGACCTCTATGGGAGAGTTTTCTAGGCATGCTCTGTGACCTGTGCAGACCTCACTGACTCCTATGGGAGAGTTTTCTAGGCATGCTCTGTGACCTGTGCAGACCTCACTGACTTCTATGGGAGAGTTTTCTAGGCATGCTCTGTGACCTGTGCAGACCGCACTGACTTCTATGGGAGAGTTTTCTAGGCATGTTCTGTGACCTGTGCAGACCTCACTGACTTCTATGGGAGAGTTTTCTAGGCATGCTCTGTGACCTGTGCAGACCTCACTGACTCCTATGGGAGAGTTTTCTAGGCATGTTCTGTGACCTGTGCAGACCGCACTGACTTCTATGGGAGAGTTTTCTAGGCATGCTCTGTGACCTGTGCAGACCGCACTGACTTCTATGGGAGAGTTTTCTAGGCATGTTCTGTGACCTGTGCAGACCTCACTGACTTCTATGGGACAGTTTTCTAGGCATGCTCTGTGACCTGTGCAGACCTCACTGACTTCTATGGGAGAGTTTCTAGGCATGCTCTGTGTACCTGTGCAGACCTCACTGACTTCTATGGGAGAGTTTTCTAGGCATGCTCTGTGACCTGTGCAGACCGCACTGACTTCTATGGGAGAGTTTTCTAGGCATGCTCTGTGACCTGTGCAGACCTCACTGACTTCTATGGGGAGTTTCTAGGCATGCTCTGTGACCTGTGCAGACCTCACTGACTTCTATGGGAGAGTTTTCTAGGCATGCTCTGTGACCTGTGCAGACCTCACTGACCTTCTATGGGAGAGTTTTCTAGGCATGCTCTGTGACCTGTGCAGACCTCACTGACTTCTATGGGAGAGTTTTCTAGGCATGCTCTGTGACCTGTGCAGACCGCACTGACTTCTATGGGAGAGTTTTCTAGGCATGTTCTGTGATCTGTGCAGACCGCACTGACTTCTATGGGAGAGTTTTCTAGGCATGTTCTGTGACCTGTGCAGACCTCACTGACTTCTATGGGAGAGTTTTCTAGGCATGCTCTGTGTCCTGTGCAGACCTCACTGACTTCTATGGGAGAGTTTTCTAGGCATGCTCTGTGACCTGTGCAGACCGCACTGACTTCTATGGGAGAGTTTTCTAGGCATGTTCTGTGACCTGTGCAGACCTCACTGACTTCTATGGGGGAGTTTTCTAGGCATGCTCTGTGACCTGTGCAGACCTCACTGACTTCTATGGGAGAGTTTTCTAGGCATGCTCTGTGACCTGTGCAGACCGCACTGACTTCTATGGGAGAGTTTTCTAGGCATATTCTGTGACCTGTGCAGACCTCACTGACCTCTATGGCAGAGTTTTCTAGGCATGCTCTGTGACCTGTGCAGACCTCACTGACTTCTATGGGGGAGTTTTCTAGGCATGCTCTGTGACCTGTGCAGACCTCACTGACCTCTATGGGAGAGTTTTCTAGGCATGTTCTGTGTCCTGTGCAGACCTCACTGACCTCTATGGGAGAGTTTTCTAGGCATGTTCTGTGTCCTGTGCAGACCTCACTGACTTCTATGGGGGAGTTTTCTAGTCATGCTCTGTGTCCTGTGCAGACCGCACTGACGTCTATGGGAGAGTTTTCTAGGCATGCTCTGTGACCTGTGCAGATCTCACTGACTTCTATGGGGGAGTTTTCTAGGCATGCTCTGTGACCTGTGCAGATCTCACTGACGTCTATGGGAGAGTTTTCTAGGCATGCTCTGTGACCTGTGCAGATCTCACTGACTTCTATGGGGGAGTTTTCTAGGCATGCTCTGTGACCTGTGCAGACCGCACTGACTTCTATGGGAGAGTTTTCTAGGCATGTTCTGTGACCTGTGCAGACCTCACTGACTTCTATGGGAGAGTTTTCTAGGCATGCTCTGTGACCTGTGCAGACCTCACTGACTCCTATGGGAGAGTTTTCTAGGCATGTTCTGTGACCTGTGCAGACCGCACTGACTTCTATGGGAGAGTTTTCTAGGCATGCTCTGTGACCTGTGCAGACCGCACTGACTTCTATGGGAGAGTTTTCTAGGCATGTTCTGTGACCTGTGCAGACCTCACTGACTTCTATGGGACAGTTTTCTAGGCATGCTCTGTGACCTGTGCAGACCTCACTGACTTCTATGGGAGAGTTTTCTAGGCATGCTCTGTGTCCTGTGCAGACCTCACTGACTTCTATGGGAGAGTTTTCTAGGCATGCTCTGTGACCTGTGCAGACCGCACTGACTTCTATGGGAGAGTTTTCTAGGCATGCTCTGTGACCTGTGCAGACCTCACTGACTTCTATGGGAGAGTTTTCTAGGCATGCTCTGTGACCTGTGCAGACCTCACTGACTTCTATGGGAGAGTTTTCTAGGCATGCTCTGTGACCTGTGCAGACCTCACTGACCTCTATGGGAGAGTTTTCTAGGCATGCTCTGTGACCTGTGCAGACCGCACTGACTTCTATGGGAGAGTTTTCTAGGCATGCTCTGTGACCTGTGCAGACCGCACTGACTTCTATGGGAGAGTTTTCTAGGCATGTTCTGTGACCTGTGCAGACCTCACTGACTTCTATGGGAGAGTTTTCTAGGCATGCTCTGTGTCCTGTGCAGACCTCACTGACTTCTATGGGAGAGTTTTCTAGGCATGCTCTGTGACCTGTGCAGACCGCACTGACTTCTATGGGAGAGTTTTCTAGGCATGTTCTGTGACCTGTGCAGACCTCACTGACTTCTATGGGTGAGTTTTCTAGGCATGCTCTGTGACCTGTGCAGACCTCACTGACTTCTATGGGAGAGTTTTCTAGGCATGCTCTGTGACCTGTGCAGACCGCACTGACTTCTATGGGAGAGTTTTCTAGGCATATTCTGTGACCTGTGCAGACCTCACTGACCTCTATGGCAGAGTTTTCTAGGCATGCTCTGTGACCTGTGCAGACCTCACTGACTTCTATGGGGAGTTTTCTAGGCATGCTCTGTGACCTGTGCAGACCTCACTGACCTCTATGGGAGAGTTTTCTAGGCATGTTCTGTGTCCTGTGCAGACCTCACTGACCTCTATGGGAGAGTTTTCTAGGCATGTTCTGTGTACCTGTGCAGACCTCACTGACTTCTATGGGGGAGTTTTCTAGTCATGCTCTGTGTCCTGTGCAGACCGCACTGACGTCTATGGGAGAGTTTTCTAGGCATGCTCTGTGACCTGTGCAGATCTCACTGACTTCTATGGGGGAGTTTTCTAGGCATGCTCTGTGACCTGTGCAGATCTCACTGACGTCTATGGGAGAGTTTTCTAGGCATGCTCTGTGACCTGTGCAGATCTCACTGACTTCTATGGGGAGTTTTCTAGGCATGCTCTGTGACCTGTGCAGACCTCACTGACTTCTCTGGGAGAGTTTTCTAGGCATGCTCTGTGACCTGTGCAGACTGCACTGACTTCTATGGGAGAGTTTTCTAGGCATGCTCTGTGACCTGTGCAGACCTCACTGACTCCTATGGGAGAGTTTTCTAGGCATGCTCTGTGACCTGTGCAGACCGCACTGACTTCTATGGGGGAGTTTTCTAGGCATGCTCTGTGACCTGTGCAGACCTCACTGACTTCTATGGGAGAGTTTTCTAGGCATGCTCTGTGACCTGTGCAGACCTCACTGACTTCTATGGGAGAGTTTTCTAGGCATGCTCTGTGACCTGTGCAGACCTCACTGACTTCTATGGGGGAGTTTTCTAGGCATGCACTGTGACCTGTGCAGACCGCACTGACTTCTATGGGGGAGTTTTCTAGGCATGCACTGTGACCTGTGCAGACCGCACTGACTTCTATGGGAGAGTTTTCTAGGCATGCTCTGTGACCTGTGCAGACCTCACTGACTTCTATGGCAGAGTTTTCTAGGCATGCTCTGTGACCTGTGCAGACATCACTGACTTCTATGGGGGAGTTTTCTAGGCATGCTCTGACCTGTGCAGACCTCACTGACTTCTATGGGAGTTTTCTAGGCATGCTCTGTGACCTGTGCAGACCTCACTGACTTCTATGGGAGAGTTTTCTAGGCATGCTCTGTGACCTGTGCAGACCTCACTGACTTCTATGGCAGAGTTTTCTAGACATGCTCTGTGACCTGTGCAGACCTCACTGACTTCTATGGGAGAGTTTTCTAGGCATGCTCTGTGACCTGTGCAGACCTCACTGACTTCTATGGCAGAGTTTTCTAGGCATGCTCTGTGACCTGTGCAGACCTCACTGACTTCTATGGGAGTTTTCTAGGCATGCTCTGTGACCTGTGCAGTCCTCACTGACTTCTATGGCAGAGTTTTCTAGACATGCTCTGTGACCTGTGCAGACCTCACTGACTTCTATGGGAGAGTTTTCTAGGCATGCTCTGTGACCTGTGCAGTCCTCACTGACTTCTATGGCAGAGTTTTCTAGACATGCTCTGTGACCTGTGCAGACCTCACTGACTTCTATGGGAGAGTTTTCTAGGCATGCTCTGTGACCTGTGCAGACCTCACTGACTTCTATGGGAGAGTTTTCTAGGCATGCTCTGTGACCTGTGCAGACCTCACTGACTTCTATGGGAGAGTTTTCTAGGCATGCCTGTGACCTGTGCAGACCGCACTGACTTCTATGGGAGAGTTTTCTAGGCATGCTCTGTGACCTGTGCAGACCTCACTGACTTCTATGGCAGAGTTTTCTAGGCATGCTCTGTGACCTGTGCAGACCTCACTGACTTCTATGGGAGAGTTTTCTAGGACATGTTCTGTGACCTGTGCAGACCTCACTGACTCTATGGAGAGTTTTCTAGGCATGCTCTGTGACCTGTGCAGACCTCACTGACTTCTATGGGAGAGTTTTCTAGGCATGCTTCTGTGACCTGTGCAGACCTCACTGACTTCTATGGGGGAGTTTTCTAGACATGCTCTGTGACCTGTGCAGACCTCACTGACTTCTATGGGAGAGTTTTCTAGGCATGCTCTGTGATCCTGTGCAGACCTCACTGACTTCTATGGGAGAGTTTTCTAGGCATGCTCTGTGACCTGTGCAGACCTCACTGACTTCTATGGGAGAGTTTTCTAGGCATGCTCTGTGACCTGTGCAGACCGCACTGACTTCTATGGGAGAGTTTTCTAGGCATGCTCTGTGACCTGTGCAGACCTCACTGACTTCTATGGGAGAGTTTTCTAGGCATGCTCTGTGACCTGTGCAGACCTCACTGACTTCTATGGGAGAGTTTTCTAGGCATGCTCTGTGACCTGTGCAGACCTCACTGACTTCTATGGGAGAGTTTTCTAGGCATGCTCTGTGACCTGTGCAGACCGCACTGACTTCTATGGGGAGAGTTTCTAGGCATGCTCTGTGACCTGTGCAGACCTCACTGACTTCTATGGGAGAGTTTTCTAGGCATGCTCTGTGACCTGTGCAGACCTCACTGACTTCTATGGGAGAGTTTTCTAGGCATGCTCTGTGACCTGTGCAGACCTCACTGACTTCTATGGGAGAGTTTTCTAGGCATGCTCTGTGACCTGTGCAGACCTCACTGACTTCTATGGGAGAGTTTTCTAGGCATGCTCTGTGACCTGTGCAGACCTCACTGACTTCTATGGGAGAGTTTTCTAGGCATGCTCTGTGACCTGTGCAGACCTCACTGACTTCTATGGGAGAGTTTTCTAGGCATGCTCTGTGACCTGTGCAGACCGCACTGACTTCTATGGGGGAGTTTTCTAGGCATGCTCTGTGACCTGTGCAGACCGCACTGACTTCTATGGGAGAGTTTTCTAGGCATGCTCTGTGACCTGTGCAGACCTCACTGACTTCTATGGCAGAGTTTTCTAGGCATGCTCTGTGACCTGTGCAGACCTCACTGACTTCTATGGGAGAGTTTTCTAGACATGTTCTGTGACCTGTGCAGACCTCACTGACTCCTATGGAGAGTTTTCTAGGCATGCTCTGTGACCTGTGCAGACCTCACTGACTTCTATGGGGGAGTTTTCTAGGCATGCTCTGTGACCTGTGCAGACCTCACTGACTTCTATGGGGGAGTTTTCTAGACATGCTCTGTGACCTGTGCAGACCTCACTGACTTCTATGGGAGAGTTTTCTAGGCATGCTCTGTGACCTGTGCAGACCTCACTGACTTCTATGGGGGAGTTTTCTAGGCATGCTCTGTGACCTGTGCAGACCTCACTGACTTCTATGGGGGAGTTTTCTAGACATGCTCTGTGACCTGTGCAGACCTCACTGACTCCTATGGGAGAGTTTTCTAGGCATGCTCTGTGACCTGTGCAGACCTCACTGACTTCTATTGGAGAGTTTTCTAGACATGTTCTGTGACCTGTGCAGACCTCACTGACTTCTATGGGGGAGTTTTCTAGGCATGCTCTGTGACCTGTGCAGACCTCACTGACTTCTATGGGAGAGTTTTCTAGGCATGCTCTGTGACCTGTGCAGACCTCACTGACTTCTATGGGAGAGTTTTCTAGGCATGCTCTGTGACCTGTGCAGACCTCACTGACTTCTATGGGAGAGTTTTCTAGGCATGCTCTGTGACATGTGCAGAACTCACTGACTTCTATGGGGGAGTTTTCTAGGCATGTTCTGTGACCTGTGCAGACCTCACTGACTTCTATGGCAGAGTTTTCTAGGCATGCTCTGTGACCTGTGCAGACCTCACTGACTTCTATGGGAGAGTTTTCTAGACATGTTCTGTGACCTGTGCAGACCTCACTGACTCCTATGGAGAGTTTTCTAGGCATGCTCTGTGACCTGTGCAGACCTCACTGACTTCTATGGGGGAGTTTTCTAGGCATGCTCTGTGACCTGTGCAGACCGCACTGACTTCTATGGGAGAGTTTTCTAGGCATGCTCTGTGACCTGTGCAGACCTCACTGACTTCTATGGGAGAGTTTTCTAGGCATGCTCTGTGACCTGTGCAGACCTCACTGATTTCTATGGGAGTTTTCTAGGCATGCTCTGTGACCTGTGCAGACCTCACTGACTTCTATGGGAGAGTTTTCTAGGCATGCTCTGTGACCTGTGCAGACCTCACTGACTTCTATGGGAGAGTTTTCTAGACATGTTCTGTGACCTGTGCAGACCTCACTGACCTCTATGGCAGAGTTTTCTAGGCATGCTCTGTGACCTGTGCAGACCGCACTGACTTCTATGGGAGAGTTTTCTAGGCATGCTCTGTGACCTGTGCAGACCTCACTGACTTCTATGGGAGAGTTTTCTAGGCATGCTCTGTGACCTGTGCAGACCTCACTGACTTCTATGGGAGAGTTTTCTAGGCATGCTCTGTGACCTGTGCAGACCTCACTGACTTCTATGGGGGAGTTTTCTAGGCATGCTCTGTGACCTGTGCAGACCTCGCTGACTTCTATGGTAGAGTTTTCTAGGCATGCTCTGTGACCTGTGCAGACCTCGCTGACTTCTATGGTAGAGTTTTCTAGGCATGCTCTGTGACCTGTGCAGACCTCACTGACTTCTATGGGGGAGTTTTCTAGACATGTTCTGTGATCTGTGCAGACCTCACTGACTTCTATGGGAGAGTTTTCTAGACATGCTCTGTGACCTGGGCAGACCTCACTGACTTCTATAGGGGAGTTTTCTAGGCATGCTCTGTGTCCTGTGCAGACCTCACTGACTTCTATGGGAGAGTTTTCTAGGCATGCTCTGTGACCTGTGCAGACCTCACTGACTCCTATGTGAGAGTTTTCTAGGCATGCTCTGTGACCTGTGCAGACCTCACTGACTTCTATGGGAGAGTTTTCTAGGCATGCTCTGTGACCTGTACAGACCTCACTGACTTCTATGGGAGAGTTTTCTAGGCATGCTCTGTGACCTGTGCAGACCTCACTGACTTCTATGGCAGAGTTTTCTAGACATGCTCTGTGACCTGTGCAGACCTCACTGACTTCTATGGGAGAGTTTTCTAGGCATGCTCTGTGACCTGTGCAGACCGCACTGACTTCTGTGGGAGAGTTTTTTAGGCATGCTCTGTGACCTGTGCAGACCTCACTGACTTCTGTGGGAGAGTTTTTTAGGCATGCTCTGTGACCTGTGCAGACCTCACTGACTTCTATGGCAGAGTTTTCTAGGCATGCTCTGTGACCTGTGCAGACCGCACTGACTTCTATAGGGGAGTTTTCTAGGCATGCTCTGTGACCTGGGCAGACCTCACTGACTTCTATAGGGGAGTTTTCTAGGCATGCTCTGTGTCCTGTGCAGACCTCACTGACTTCTATGGGAGAGTTTTCTAGGCATGCTCTGTGACCTGTGCAGACCTCACTGACTTCTATGGGAGAGTTTTCTAGGCATGCTCTGTGACCTGTGCAGACCTCACTGACTTCTATGGGAGAGTTTTCTAGGCATGCTCTGTGACCTGTGCAGACCTCACTGACTTCTATGGCAGAGTTTTCTAGGCATGCTCTGTGACCTGTGCAGACCGCACTGACTTCTGTGGGAGAGTTTTTTAGGCATGCTCTGTGACCTGTGCAGACCTCACTGACTTCTGTGGGAGAGTTTTTTAGGCATGCTCTGTGACCTGTGCAGACCTCACTGACTTCTATGGCAGAGTTTTCTAGGCATGCTCTGTGACCTGTGCAGACCTCACTGACTTCTGTCGGAGAGTTTTTTAGGCATGTTCTGTGACCTGTGCAGAGGTCTTTGTACAAGGGAAGTACAATGACTATCACCTATTGCGAATGGTGGATCATGTCTTATCTGGGGATTCTCTCTGGTAGACAAGACAAGCGGATGTAGTATTGAGGCAAAAACCAGTTTGGAACTCAAAAACTTCAGTGTTTTATTCACACTTATGGCAACAAAATAGTATAACAGTCCATTTGCGGTTTTGGTGTTCGTTCACACCTAGACAGTTCATAAAGCAAAAGAGTCTCCTGTTATCCTAGGTGTTAGTTCACACTCGATCGCCATTGCTCAGGACAGAGCAGACCTCCCAAACTCAGGCCTCCAGCCTAGCACACGACTCAGATCCCAATCCAGCAATTGCCAGAGCTCCTCTGTCAGAGAGAGAGGTAATTACCACCAGCTGACACTGTTGGCTGGGTTTTTTATACAGGCCAGTCAAGACCCATCCTGGAACATGGGGAGTGGTCACCCACCCAGCACTTTGACTACTCCCAGTAAGAGCCATCCCGGATAAGGGTACTTTCACACTTGCGTTGTTTGATTCCGGCAGGCAGTTCCGTTGCCTGAACTGACTGCCTGATCAGGCAAACTGTATGCAAACGGATGTCATTTTTTCTGACAATGCATTGCAATACCGGATCCGTTTTTCCGGTGTCATCAGGCAAAACGGATCCGTTTTTTTTTTTTTTTTCATTTTTAAAGGTCTGCGCATGCGCAGACCGGAAGGACGGATCCGGCATTCCGGTATTTTGAATGCCGGATCCGGCACTAATACATTCCTATGGAAAAAAATGCCGGATCCGGCATTCAGGCAAGTCTTCAGTTTTTTTCGCCGGAGATAAAACCGTAGCATGCTACGGTTTTCTCTTTTGCCTGATCAGTCAAAACGACTGAACTGAAGACATCCTGATGCAAACTGAACGGATTACTCTCCATTCAGAATGCATGGGGCTATGCCTGATCAGTTATTTTCCGGTATAGAGCCCCTGTGACGGAACTCTATGCCGGAAAAGAAAAACGCAAGTGTGAAAGTACCCTTAGCTATTACAGCTATACTAAATAGCAAGGTGTCGAACAGCAACTGCTGCTGAAACATGAAAACTGGCTCTTACTCCACCGAGGCCAGGAACCTCAGTGATACATACCTTCCGTCAACAACGATCCCTTGCACCTTTCTACAGTACACAGAGGTGATATCATTGCATGCAGGATTAGAATGAGTTAACTGCAGTAAAGTGATCTTAACAAACCAAAAAGTGGCGCCAATTATTAGACATAGTGGCCAGTGCACAAACTGCAGAATTTTTGGTTTTACTTTAAACAAAAAAAGTGACATGGAAAATTAAAAATAACACCACTAAAATTATTTAAAAATATGTTAAACATAAAAAGTGATTTAAACAGCAGGTCACTTTCTGATGACACATTCCCTTTAGGCCTCATGCACACGGCCGTTGTTTTGGTCGAAAAAAAAACTACGGCTTGGATGCGGACCCATTCACTTCAATGGGGCCGCAAAAGATGTGGATGTGCATGTAGCCTTAAAAGAACTTTCCTGCAAATTTGGTTTACTTGCTTCAAAATCACTCCTTCTAGAATGTAGGTTGTAGTAAAAAGATTGTTAATAAAAGTACAGTATATCCCTCCAAACTGAAATTATATTATTCTGGTCCATGTCTCATGATGTCAAGCCATCAAAAAGTTGTTTAGTTATGTGGTTTACTCAGACTGCCAAGCTACTTTCTCCATTAACACAGAGAGATATGGACCCTCCCTTGATCCAGCAATGGTGAGAAAACGTTAGCCAACTTTAAAGATTTGAGGAACTCTAAAAGTTGGAAATCCAATAACAAACAAAAATGTCTCAAAATAACGTCACCCTGAACCTATAGTATATGAGAGAAGTGTAGAACAACTCTTGCTTGTCTTGCGTTTCCCAGTCCCAAACTGTAATAACCATATTGCACAATGTTGTCTATACTGTGATGTACTGCATTTTTCGCTTTATAAGACTCACTTTTTTCCCCAAAAGTGGGGGAAAATGGCAGTGGGGACCACTGCCATTTTCCACCACTTTTGGGGAAAAAAGTGAGTCTTATAAAGTGAAAAATAAACTAAATACTAATGAGCGCTTTCATTATAGGAGGTGTGGGGGCAGTGAATGTAGAGTTGCTAGCACTGGCTGTACTCATCGCTCCCTGGTCTTCTTCCAGGATGACAGCTGTGCTGTGTTCTGACTGTGTATAGCAACAAGACATAGTGTGGTAGGCATGCACTATGGCCTAACACTGTGTGACATCAGGTCACAATGCAGAGTGGTGTCGACAGAATTCCAGGGAGTGGTGCTTGCAGGAAGAACACGTCGTCCAGAGCAAGAGAGATAAGTTCATTTATTTATTTTCCTGTCTGATCTGAGGTCTGATAAAGATTGGGAATCTGATTGGGGGGGTCTGATAAAGATTGAGGGGTTGATTGGGGGGCTGATTTGAGGTATGAAAAAGATTGGGGGACTGATTGGGGGTATGATCTGAGATCTGATAAATATTGGGGGCCTGATTGGGGAATCTAATAAAGTATGCGGGTCTGACCTGAGGTCTGATAAAGACTGGGGTCTGATTGGGGGGTCTACCAGGTTTGCACATATAGAGGCTGACATTTTTGCCCATTCTTCTTTGCAAAATAGCTCAAGCTCAGTCAGATTGGATGGAGAGCGTCTGTGAACAGCAATTTTCTGTCAAAGTCTCGCCAAAGATTCTCAATGGGATTTTGGTCTGGATTTTGACTAGGCCATTCTAACACATGAATATGATTTGATCAAAACCATTCTATTGTAGCTCTAGCTGTATGTTTTACGACCGTTGTTCTGCTGGAAGGTGAACTTCCACCCCAATCTTAAGTCTTTTGCAGCCTCTAACAGGTTTTCCTTCAGGATTGCCCTGTATTTAGCTCCATCCATCTTCCCATCAACTCTGACCAGCTCCACTGCCCCTTCTGAAGAAAAGCATCCCCACAGCATGATGCTGGCACCACCATGTTTCAAGGTGGGGATGGTGTACAGAGTACAGGGGACTGAATACAACTGCTTGCCACACATTTCAGATTTTTATTTATAAAAATTTTTGAAAACCATGTATCATTTTCTTTTCACTTCACACATACTTTGTGTTGGAAAAACACATAAAATCCCAATATAATACCTATAAGTTTGTGAGTGTAATGTGAAAAAATGTGGAAAAGTTCAAGGGATGCGAATACTTTTTCAAGGCACTGTATGTTTTGCTGACATGTACACAGGATCTTCACATATGCCCTGCATGGCATTGATTAAAGAGGCAGTATTGTATTTTCACATTTGTAATTTATAAAAAGTAAAAACTTAAAAAACTGTAAACAGATTTTACAAAATAGAAACTTGAATTTAGATACTGATGTGTATACCATAAGAGATTTCTAAGTGGATCATTGGAGATATGCTTTTATATATTTGGGTAGGATGTATAAAGGTTCATAAAAAATACACAATGATGCGGGCAAATTCGGTGGTTGGTGACTTGGTTGAACACTCCTATCTATGATGAGTTCACTTTGTAAGCCAAGGTCCAAGTGAGAAGTAGGTCTCCTACTATACAGGTAAACTGTTTAGTGTGGGGACCCATTTGATGAAATCACCTTGTTGTGACAGGTGGGATCACACAATTTGATCAAAATGGGCACTAAGAGCCTAAAATTTTCAAGCAAATATAGAAATATTACAATTTAAAATAAAAATACTACATGCTTAAATATACCTTAGCGCCAACAGCATGCTGCTACATCTTTGTGTAACAGTTGATGGAAATAAGGTAGGGTGGGATCCCAAGCTAAATTTTCCACTTGAGCCCATAGACCTTTAATTGTGCTACAGACAGCGCTGAGAGACGTTTGAGATAATACTATTTGTAGATTATTGCGTCTGAATGAGAAGCTTATAATGCACTGTATGCATTTTAAATAGCATCTAGTATACAATAGTATACAAGCTATGTTCTGTTCATTTGGAGAATTGTTCCTCAGATTTACATTTGATGAAAATTAGCATTTTATTTGAAATAAATCTCTAAAGCGATCTGTGGAAGGCTCCCTCATGAACCACAACATATCGGAAAACTAGTACTTTTCAACTTCCAGTTATCTCTTCACTTCTGTATCTTGTCTGCGCCTTTTTTTTTCCTATCTACATCTCCCTCTGAGATTAAACTGGCAGACTTTTCACAAGTATGTATGAACTAGACATCAAGGCAAAACGTAGAGTACATCAACATGATATATATATATATATATATAACTGTGGCTCTCATCAATAATTATAGCAAACCATCAATTTTTCACTATCTTATAAACACACATATATAAACGATGTAGAATGGAAAATATTAAGGATGAATATTTAAAGGAAAGGGGGGTATGCATTGAAAGTCATTGTCCCACTTGTCACCTAGAGAGCACCTAGATTCTGGAGTAAATTGTGCCAATATGTGGTACCATTTGGAGCAAATTGGTGGATCTAGTCTGGAAAAGATTCTGTCTAGAATTATAAGGGACATGGCTTACTAGGAAAGAGGTGTGGTCTTGCCAGAAATGGGTGTGGCCAAATTGCTACATATAAAGCCACAATTCTGGTGTAAAATTCTGCATCAAATTAAGTCTACCAATATTTTATAGAAAGTTAGACAACACTGTCTAGCCATGCACCATGTCTGAGCCATTGTGATAAAGCTGGTGTATGTGTAGACAACCCGTTTCAGTTTATTCTATCTATAGGATTATAAAATCTGCCCCCATGTCTTGTCTTTAGAACCCTCTGAAGACAATATAAGACTAGGAACATGTCTCCTGGAAGAGTCATAGGAGACATGAAGACCATGATGAACAACACATGGCAATGATGTTCAGATAGTTATGGATGCCTAAGTCTTATTTTCTGGTTCAAGGGTGTAAGAGAGAAAGTCTAATTGTAGCTTACAAAAATAAATTGAAGTGACTCTTGAAATAGTAGAAAAGGAAATGTTATATTTCTTACCAATTATGATATCTATAACACAAGTGCAAAATAAAATGCCCAGAAAACAATGGAATCATTTAGAACAGAAGCATTTTTGCTCCCCAATGATATCACATAATCTGCAGTGCAGCATGAGAGAGAATAGCAGCATTGTGCCCAAGGCAACATGTGTTTTAAATTATATTTTTAAGACAGTTCAATTCCCTGCTTCAGTTTTCATTGTCCTTTGGCCCAATGCATATTAGATTATATATGGAAAACTTAATTCAAACAAGAATCCATGGCATTTACATTCCTCACCTCTAAAATATGAATGCAGTGAACTGGAAATGTATATTTTGAAATTGAATGAAGAAAAAAGATCCATTCATCTCAAAGCTGACAGTGTCTACCCCTCCCTGTCTCTCCCTTGGTCCACACCGTGTTGACGATGTGCTTATTATTGCATGTTAATGTATAGATACTCAGCATCGTCTCGTTAAGATCATTTAGACGATAAAAATTATCTAAGTAATTTTGTAGTGAAACCATTTTTTGGGGAAGTAATTCTTACTATAACCCTAAACTAGAAAGAAACGTGGTGAGAAATGGGTCACTTATTCACAAACCAAAATTGCCATTGCAGCTATTTTTTTGTAATGCAATTAACATCTATGTGCAAGGTAGATGCCTCTGGCACATGCAAACCTACTTTTGCTGTGTACTTTTGTGTATGTAAGGCTACTTTCACACTAGCGTTTTTACTGGATCTGGCAGGGTTCAGCAAAAACGCTTCCGTTACTGATAATACAATTGTCTGCATCCGTTATGAACAGATCCGGTTGTATTATCTTTAACATTGCCAAGACGGATCCGTCATGAACTCTATTGAAAGTCAATGGGAGGCGGATCCGTTTTCTATTGTGGCAGATTGTGGCAGAGAAAACAGAAAGCAAACTACAACATGTTGCGGATTGCTCTCCGGTATGGGAACACAACTTAACGGAACGGAATGCATTTTGGGGCACTCCATTCGGTTCAGTTCTGTCCCCATTGACAATGAATGGGGACAAAACTGAAGCACTTTTTTCCAGTATTGAGCACCTATGATGGATCTCAATACCAGAAAACTAAAAGGCTAGTGTGAAAGTGTCCTAAGCCTAGTTGGGAAATACGGTTTATTCTAAAATATGTTTAGGATCTATGATCTCTCCCTGTCTAATTGCCAGATCATTGGTATGTACACACATGGACAAAATTGTTAATACCCTTCCGTTAATGAAAGAAAAACCCACAATGGTCACTGAAATAACTTGTGCAGCTCAGGCCGGAGAAGACAAGGGACAGTGACTGCTCCAGAGACCACTGGAGAGGAGCAATGGAGCAGAAGACGGAAGTGAAGATACTTATTTTATCTCTGATCTGAGGTCTGACACAGGGTCTGACATAGAAGTCTGATCTGACATCTGATGGGGATCTGACATGGAGGTCTGATGCGTGTCTGATCGGAGGTCTGATGGGAGTTTTTTTTTATTTTTGCGTTTTCTCGTTTTGAGCTCCCTGTGTTCCCTGAGCCATAATGTTTTTAAACGTTCTGAGGGCTTGTATGAGTGCTTTTTATTTTGAAAGTTGTACTTTCCAACGCTACCATTTAATATTTCATGTGATGTAGTGGGGAAAAAATATCCAAATGGGATAGAATTGAAAAAAAAGCTATTCCACTACAGTTTTGCAGGTTTTTATTTATGACATTTGATATGCAATAAAACTGACCAGTTATTTTCATTCTACAGGTCAGTACAAATCCAGTGATACCTTATATGTATACTTTTTCTTGTGTTTTGATACTGATAAAATAAAAACCTTGGAAAATATCTGTTTTATTTTTCCGTTGCCATATTTTAAACCGCTATAACTTTTTTGTAGTTATGTGTTCAGAGCTGTGTGAGCATTCATTTTTTGGGGGGGCGATCTCTGCTTTTCATTGATACCACTCTGGGATGTAAAAACCAAATAAACAATTACCCGACCGCATTGAATATAAATACACTTTATTAATAGAATAAATATAATCAATACATGAAAACAGGTGCAGGGAAAAGGCGGCATCCACAAGAGGAAGACACAGGGGTGATGATACTCATATTATAATAATAATAAAAGTGCAAAATGCAATAGTATAATATCAGTATCATCACCCCTGTGTCTTCCTCTTGTGGATGCCGCCTTTTCCCTGCACCTGTTTTCATGTATTGATTATATTTCTATACGTTTTCATAAGCATTAGGCTTCTTGCACACGAATGTTGTGCATCCGTTCCGTTCATTGGGGACCGCAATTTGTGGTCCCCAAAGTACGGGCAACGTCCGTGCGGCGGCCCGGACAGATCGGGACCCATTCAAGTGAATGGGTCTGCATCCGTGATGCGAAGTGCACACAGGCCGGTGCCCGTGTGTTGCGGACCCACCGTTTGCGGGTCACAATACGGCCACACAACGTTCGTGTGCAAGAGGCCTTAATGTCATTTATCCATTGTCCCTTTTATGAACACGTGCGGAGGTAGTCTATTCCACCGATCCACAGTTTTTACAGTAAAGAAACTTTGATGCATATGAAAGATATTTTTACAGTACGGGCGTTTTCGCACGTGGTGATACCCATGATGTATATTTTTTTTTTTTTTGGGGGGGGGAGGTGATTAGAATTTTTGTTAACAATTTATGAAAAAAAATAATTTTATACTTTTTTTTTTATAGGGAACTATAACAAGCAATCATTAGATTGCTATTCTCATAGATGCCAATGCATTAGCATTGGAGTCTATGAGAAATGTACTAGTTTCCTATGGAGCCCTGCTGTAGACAGGGGCTCCACAGGAAATACTATGCAGCAGCCTCCTGTCATTCTCAATGAAAGGGACTGCTGCATACAAGCTCCAGCATCTCTGATCGCCGCCAGAGGCAGCCGGAGCATATCCAGAAGCGCATGCTTCCGGGTTTGCATGCACTCAGATGCCGTGGTCAGGATTGACCATGGCATCTGTTAAATGTCCACGACCGGCATTATCGCTGTTCGCCGACATGAGCCACGGGTCTCTGCTGTATGAAACAGCGGGTACCCCGCAGCTATGGTTTCTACTCCGCTCAGGTCACATGATACTTTTGAGGGTCACATGATGGCACACATGACTGATGCCATGTTTAGGACAGGAAGTCAGTTTCTCTATTTATTCCTATAAGGCCTCATACACACGGCCGTTGTTTTGGTCTGCATCCGAACTGCAGTTTTTGCAGCTTGGATAATGACCCATTCACTTCAATGGGGCCGCAAAAGATGCATCCGTTGCTCCGTTCCGTGGTCCGCCCCAAAAATATAACCTGTACTATTCTTGTCCATTTTGCAGACAAGAATAGGCAGTTATATTAATGTCTGTCTGCGCCGTTCCACACATGCATCCGTGTACATGAGGCCTAAGACTGACAATGGGGTTCTCATAGGAATGAATAGAGAAAATGACTTCCTGTCCGTACAGCAGATGTAGTGTGGCTCATTGGGAATCACATGGTCTAACTGGAGAAAGTAATTACGCTGAAAATACATCAGTAAATCTTTGTTGAACAAACAATTATCTATACCAGCACATTTCCAAATGGGAGGGAGACAACATATTTATTTCTGAGAGTGCCTCTTTAACAAACAATACGAAAACTAGCTCACCAAAGCAGCATATGAACTTGCAGACAAGGGTGCATTGATGTCATCCTGCTCCATCGTGTATAGCAATTTCAAATGAGGACTAGGTGGTTCATCCAGTATGAGCTCCTATCTGGTGGTGGTACTCTTTGAATGTTAATGGGTTTCAATAAAGAAATAAGTTTTTACTCGGGACGCTGAATTAACCATCTTTTCCCCTCTTTCCGCCTTTTTAACTCCTACAAACTATTTTGTACAAGTGAATACATTGTGATTGTTGTGACTTATCACCTATATTTGATAATAGGTGACATGATTAGTGTTCTTGGGTATGTGGCTTTGTCAGGGTATCTGATATTTAATTTGTAGCCTCAGCGAGGAGAAAGTGTGAGCTGTCGAATAGTGTTTACCCCTTATCATCGCACCAATATCTTGGTGGAAAACAGGTTCTTTCCATGACAATTCTAGACACCCAGAATTGAAAAAAATATATATATTTTCTCCTTTCCAATATCTAGAGACAGCAGGAAGATCAGACCCCAAATCAGCACTGATTTGATCCACATTCACATCTGTATGTCTCTCTGTATATTTGCCTCCCCCTGCTGCATATAGGGACAATTTATTTCTATCTTTGTATTTGCTTCCCTCTTTGACTCTATCCTGATAAGCTCATACGCACCTCCTTAACATTCATGAATTATTCTAAGTTGAATACATTTAAGACAAGAGATCATTTCTGACCTTAGTAATTTCTGTGCAACATCCAAAGTGGAAATGCTAAGTGCACAGCAGAATCTTACCAGAATTAAACCAGAGGTAAATAGAAGATAGCTTCCAACCACATATATATTTCTCATTTTACATTTTTACAACTGAATGTTTCATTATGTAATTACTAATCACTATTATCACTTCATAACCCTTTCAGTATCCAAAGACCTCTACATCCAGCAATAAACTATTTATCTCTCCATCCCTTCTACCCTCTCACATAACTACCTCTGCTGACCTTTTAAGCATTAAATCCTTCCTCTCGAAACTTACACAGCCACCTCATGCCCTATCGTAATCACGTTCACACCTACAGTACTATCCCTTTCTCTCTCTCTCTACTTCTACGTACTGCTGGGGACATATAACCTAATTCTGGATCCCATCAGCAAGTCCTTATTAGTATTTTTCATCAATAAGTCACTACTGCAAATTGCTCTAACTCATTAAACCTCAAATCTATTCTCCAGGCCTCTGCGCCCATAGATTCTCTCTCTGAAGCACTATGGAACCTATGATCTGTTTGCAACAAGCTTTCCTTCATCCATGACCTCTTTATTTCCCACAAACTCACCTTTCTTGGTGTCACAGAAGCATGGCTGATACTCACTGACACAGCTTCCCCAGATGCAGTCTCTTTTTGCACACTCCAATTTATTCACAGTCCCTGTACTGGCAACACACATGGTGGAGGTGTCGGGCTCATTAGATAAATGAACATAAATGAACCCATGCAACCCAACTCTAATCTCCCTTAACTCCTTATGTTTTGAAATTCAGCTGTCATCTACTGTCTATCAGGCCCTGCTACCGCCTTTATCAACCACTTCACTATATGGCTCCCACAATTCCTCTCAATTGACAACCCCACCATCATAATGGGGGACTTCAACATCCCCATTGACACACATCATTCAGCCACCTCCAAACTCTTATCTCTCACGTCCTCCTTTGGCCTCTACTAATTGTCCTCTACAGTCACCCACAAAAAGGGATACACACTTGACCTTATTTACACTCTCTCTTCAAATGTTACTCCAGTCCACAAACTAGTGCATCCTCTTAGGAACCTCCAATGTCTCGATATTCACATACTCTCTTTTACTACATATTTTCTTCAAGATGCAGATGCAGCAGTTGTTTTCTATAACACCACAATTACTTCAGCTCTTGACTCAGTCGCCCTTCTCATAAGCATCAGAACTCGTCAAATAAACAGACAGGCCTGTCATACAAATGAGACAAAAACACTGAGGCAAGCTTCCAGAGCTGCAGAACAATGCTGAAAGACAACCTACTCCAAGCAAGATGTCATTACATATATACAAGCAGTTTCACCTTCAATTTTGCACTCACTACTTCAGGATTCTTATATTTTCTTTGTCCCATTACTCCAAACAATTGTTTAATATTTGAATTACCTGCTTCATCCCTGTAGTCCCCTCCCCACCTCGTTTCTCAGCTGAAGAGTTTCCCTCATATTTAAAAATAATATAATAAACAATTGACATCATCAGAGAAAGCTTAAACAGGCCTCACAACCCCTCTACAAAACTACTCAGTGTTCTTCTCACATAGCCTGTTTCGCCACTATCGAGGAGGAAAACCTTTCCACTATGCTCTCTAAATAACACCTCCATAGCTTGACCCAGTCCCATCCCACCTAACCCCTAACCTTACTACTATGATTATCCCAGCCTTATACCATCTCTTTAACCTATTACTAACTACTGGTTTCTATGTTTTGTTTTGTTTTTCAAACATGCTGCCATTACACCCATATTCTAGAAGCCTTCTGCAACACGCCAGACCTGCAGGGTATGACGAAGCGAGGTCACAGTTATGGGCAATCGAGGGTACTCACTATATTGGATGAACCCTGGGCAGGCGCGTGGCAGTGAAGGAGAGGTAGACACAGTTCCTCTGGGGCACGCTCTGTAGATGGGGACCAGGCCGGATGGTAGTTGAGGTGCCCTGGATGTTACAGGTATTTTGTGTGCCTGGGGCAAGGTCCCTGTGGTATTCGTGACGCCAGTGCCTTTGGACGGTGGCACGCCGGTTGGTGGTTGGAAGGATAACGGTACACAAGTATGCAGTGAACCAAACGTAAACTTTACTGGACAATCCAACTTTGTACAGCAGGGAGTAGTATAGTCTCTAGATTATGACAGTTCCACAAAAAAGGGCTTATTCACAAGTATGGCAGGCAATAGACATGCAAGATACACTGAGGGTAAACTCCACAAGCACTCAGCAGCAGGTTACACTTTTACACTGTTCTTTATAGAACTCCTACTCTGGCTTGATAATTCCCAAGGCCCGGATGCCTAAAAGGGTGGCTTATATCCTTGGTTACTTCCTTCCTCAGGTATTAACTACTTGCAACGATTCCTAAGTTCCTCTGCCTATCAGGGGCACATGGCTTACCCTGGGACGCCTCCTCCTATCAGGTGGATCACTGTCGGTTTCTCCCAGGAGGTTGAATCCTGCAACTGGGGTATCTCTTCAGAGCTAACTTAGGCTCTCTTGTTCTTCAGGCAGGCTGGAGTCTCTCAACAGCCTCCTGGACATCACTAGCAGCCAGGGCTATCCAGCTGCATGTCAAGAGCAGGCTTACTGGCCTCTGTCTTCTCAGACTCCTGACTCTGCACTCCCTCCCCCTGTCTGGGCCTGGACATTTATACTAGGGGCTCCCTATCTCCCTCTAGTGTCTGGGATGTCTAATTACACCCAACTAGGCCTGCTGCTGCATTAGACAGGGGTACATTGCATATAACAACACATTAAAACATACATTAAATGCAGAATTAAATATGACATTTGTTCCTGGTGGGTAGGAGTAACGCGCACACCAATTGACCCTTGTGTAGTGCCCACCCATACCTAGTGGGACACTACATACCCCCACGCTATAACGTTGCCCGTCCTCGGCGCAACATGGAGGGTACCTGCACAGCTGGATACTGCACCTGTAATGAGGACAATAAAGCAAAGCAGGAAAGCACATCTACATTTGCAAAATATACATTATATGTATACATATATTAGGCAGTTCCACTGGAATAGGAGCAAGTAATGGTGAAAAGGGGCGTCGTTCTCTTCTCTCAGGATAAAACAATGGGAACAGGGGCGCTGACCTGGCACAGCGTATCAATAAATACCAGGATAGTCCATATAATACTTTTTAAGTGCAAATTGTCCATGGAAAAATGTAAACATTAAATAACAGTTCTTTGGAGGCTCAAAGCAGTTAAAATGAGTCCGTACCCAGTTTCTTTTCTTTTCGTTCATTCCTCAGCTCAGTAGAGATATAAGACCTTTTGAAACCATAGCAAGAATCACAGAGGCTCGCACGGGGTGGAGTCCATCTCTGGGCACAATACTTTAAAATAATAGCAAAATCTCAGAGGCTCATGTGCATTTGAGTCTATCCCTGGGCCCAATTCCTTTACATTCCAGTTGCATAATAAAATAACAGCACATAAAATAGTCCACATTATTTAAATGGCATACATATAGAAATAAGTGCTGTAGTACCCTTAATCAACCTGAAAAGGGGGTTAAAGGGTTAAAAGGTGCAACATGAAAACAGGCACAACTGGGTCTTCACTCTGAGAAGGCAGGCAGGAGGTCCTGTAAACAATATGGCCTTGCTGCACGTGGTACTTCAGTGGCTTGCCGCCTTCCACTGAGCCGTGGGTAACTGGCAGCAGCAACAGAGGGCCAAAACAACAAAGGACTCCTGTCCTGAAAGAGTTAAGTCTTCTTTAGGATCCCTTGGCAAATCAAATCAAACATCAAGGGCCTAGCAGGCCAATTCACAGGGGCATATCATATCCACTTTGCATTTCCGTGGTGCTCCCTGGCTCCATTTGTATACTGGGCCTGTACTGCGATTCAACAGATGGATGTGCCCACAACACCGTATTGGGGGGCAACTGTAACACAAATGGACCCCTAATAGGTATAGGCCCCATAGGCCTAGGGGTTATCACAGTCGCTGACCTCACCGGAGCAGGCATAACTATTGTAGGCTGCTGCACTGGCCTGGGTACCGCTGCTGCAAGCGGTCCGGTGGGTTCTTGGACGACTGGCTCTGTGCGCCGGTGCACAGCGTATGAGGATCCCACCGCGGGTGCCGGTACTAAGGAGGGACGACTGGCAGGGACAGGTACTCTCACCTTTGGCCCGGAGACGTCCGGGTCCTTACGTTGTAGTCCAGGTGGAGTCCGGATCCTGGCGGTGGCAAGCTGGCGTAGCTCCCGTAGTTTCAGCTCCAGCCGCACGATCTGGTCGTCCAGGCTTTCGGAGTCGGGATCGCTGGTCTCTGCTGCTGTCGTCGGCACTTGGGCGGTGGGTGGTTCGTCCTGCGCAGCCGCTGCAGGCTCAGGTGAGGCGTCCGCTTTCCTCCCTCTGCGGATATTCTCCAGGGCAGCTTTAAATCTCTCTGCATCCTGAAGCTCACGGATAGTTTTCTCCCTGCGAGGCAACTCAGGTGAGGGCCATGGGCTAACCCTCTTCTCTACCACTGTCGGCTGCCAGAACACATTTGGGCCAATGAAAGAGCCCCGTTCTTGGAAGGCGTGATGGGCCGGTCCTGGAGAGCATTCAGATTCTCGCTCGCAGCCAGGGTTGTCCTCCGGAGAGCGCACAGACTCACGCTCACAGCCAGAGTAGTCCTCATCAAAGTCCCAGTCCTCTGTCTTCTTCTTAGGACGGGACACGGCAGTGGCGTAGGGGCCTCGCAGGCCCTCAGCAGGGGTAAATTCAACCTCCTCTCCCTCGCGGAGGTTGTGTAGACGTTCTGGGAGGTAGCTCCGCTTGACGGACCTCCTGTTGACATATAAGTCTCGTCCAGTCAGGTAGTCCTTTATGAAACCGAAGCATCGGTCCTTGTCAAAGGCCACAACCAACCCCATTCTCCTTTCCAGGCGGGGTTGTGTGTCAGTGTGGCACTCGTGAACGGTCTTTGCCAGTTCTTCATAGTAAATCTTGGTTTTAGTCGTCTTCTTAATTGCGGCCTCCCGGATCTCTGCCATCAATGCGGACCACTTGAACGAGGGCTGGAAGAAGTCTCTCCAGGAGCCATAATAGGTCTCCGGTTGCGTCCTCGGTGGCGGGCAGGCGGGTCTCTCCGGTCCCGGAGAGTAGGCCGGTGGAGCGTCCTCTTGCTCAACACCAGTCACATTCATGGTTAATAAGTCAGGCGCGGACATATCATCAGGAAAGTCCTCACTCCTCAACATGCTCGATCCTTCTCTGGAGAGCGACAGGGTGGCGCCAATAAGTTCAGACAGTTCCTCCCATTGCACTGGGAGGCCGCCCCCCAGGTACTCCAGTATGGGGGAGGCGGAGTCCATCACAGCAGACATGCAAATGTCCAGACAGGGCGGTGGCGCCAGCATACAGCCTTCCCGCACTTTTAGCAGAAGGCGCCAATTTTTACCGCCAATTTATGATGAAGATGACGCAGCAAACAATTTCAAGCAAGCTCAGCGGCCATCTTTGAGCAAAATAGCTGTCTATTCATTGACAGCAAGCGGTGGCTTAAATAAGCAGAAAACAGTCCATACAATGCAATCTTCACACCGCAAATATTACAGTTCACTTTGGCCCAGCAATTTTCAATAAAACAATTGGGGCATGTCACTTTAAGATAAACTTCAGCACACAGTTTTTAAATCCGCTATGGCGCAGGAATATTCGGATCCTGTTCGTGACGCCAATTTATGCAACACGCCAGACCTGCAGGGTATGACGAAGCGAGGTCACAGTTATGGGCAATCGAGGGTACTCACTATATTGGATGAACCCTGGGCAGGCGTGTGGCAGTGAAGGAGAGGTAGACACAGTTCCTCTGGGGCACGCTCTGTAGATGGGGACCAGGCCGGATGGTAGTTGAGGTGCCCTGGATGTTACAGGTATTTTGTGTGCCTGGGGCAAGGTCCCTGTGGTATTCGTGACGCCAGTGCCTTTGGACGGTGGCACGCCGGTTGGTGGTTGGAAGGATAACGGTACACAAGTATGCAGTGAACCAAACGTAAACTTTACTGGACAATCCAACTTTGTACAGCAGGGAGTAGTATAGTCTCTAGATTATGACAGTTCCACAAAAAAGGGCTTATTCACAAGTATGGCAGGCAATAGACATGCAAGATACACTGAGGGTAAACTCCACAAGCACTCAGCAGCAGGTTACACTTTTACACTGTTCTTTATAGAACTCCTACTCTGGCTTGATAATTCCCAAGGCCCGGATGCCTAAAAGGGTGGCTTATATCCTTGGTTACTTCCTTCCTCAGGTATTAAACTACTTGCAACGATTCCTAAGTTCCTCTGCCTATCAGGGGCACATGGCTTACCCTGGGACGCCTCCTCCTATCAGGTGGATCACTGTCGGTTTCTCCCAGGAGGTTGAATCCTGCAACTGGGGTATCTCTTCAGAGCTAACTTAGGCTCTCTTGTTCTTCAGGCAGGCTGGAGTCTCTCAACAGCCTCCTGGACATCACTAGCAGCCAGGGCTATCCAGCTGCATGTCAAGAGCAGGCTTACTGGCCTCTGTCTTCTCAGACTCCTGACTCTGCACTCCCTCCCCCTGTCTGGGCCTGGACATTTATACTAGGGGCTCCCTATCTCCCTCTAGTGTCTGGGATGTCTAATTACACCCAACTAGGCCTGCTGCTGCATTAGACAGGGGTACATTGCATATAACAACACATTAAAACATACATTAAATGCAGAATTAAATATGACATTTGTTCCTGGTGGGTAGGAGTAACGCGCACACCAATTGACCCTTGTGTAGTGCCCACCCATACCTAGTGGGACACTACACTTCCCTTTCTCTTTTTTTTTTTAAGACCTGTCCTCTGACTTAGACACAATTGACCCCTTGCTCCTTGTACAAACTCATCAGTGACTTGTCCTTTTGTTGGATCACTTCATATCTCACCAACTGAACATTCATTGTCTCCCATTCACACACCAGCTCCTTATCACTCTCTTTCACTGTCAGCATCCCTTAAGGCTCTCTCCTGGGACCCCTACTGTTTTATATTAACACGTTCAGCCGGGGACAGCTCATAGAGTCCCGTGTCTTTCAGTACCAGTTCTATCCTGATATCCAGAATCCCAGCATGTCTATCAGCTATATCTTCCTTCTTCTCCCCCTGCTATTTTAAACGAAACATGGAGAGAATAGAATTCATGATCTCTTTCCCATATCACTCAGCCACCCCACCCAGACCTATCAATTACAGCCATACTTTCTCCCGTCTCACAAGTCCACTACCTTGAGGTAAAATTTGATGCTTCTCTGCCCTTCAAGTCACACATTCAAGTTTTATCACCTCTTGCCACCTCCAATTCAAAAACTTTCCTAGTATCTGCTGCTCCTGCTAGTCCATGCCCTCATAATCTCCTGCATGGAATACTACAACATCTAACACTTTTGTGTCTGTCCAATCCATCCTCAACCCAGTTAACCCACCTTTCCCCTCATTTCTCCTCTACCTCTCCACTCTACCACTCCTTTCACTGGCTCCCCATTGTCCAGCGAGATCAGTTCAAAGTACTAATGTTCTACTCTCCCGATACATTCCCACAATAAATCTCTGATCCCCACAAGAACCCTGGGGGTCATTTACGAACAGATATACACCACTTTTGTGGCGTATATCTGGCGAACATTCTGTGACACAGCAAGGAAACTGTCACATAACTTTCGCAATCCACCACCAGTGCAGGGGCGTATTAAGACCAGCATCTAAAACGCTGGTCTTAATAAATGTGCCCGTCTGTCTTTTGCTACCCATACAATCGTCTACAAGATTTTCCATGTGCATTCCTTATACTCTGGAACTCACTACTCCAGCATATCAAACTGCCCCCCCCCCCCCAACAGCCAAACTTTCAAAAGTAACCTGAAAATTCACCTCTTCAAAAAAACATACAACCTACAATAACCCTGCTGCCACTCTAAGGCCAGATGATGAGAAGCTTTTATCCTCACCTTTTGTTTCTTTCCCCTTTTTCTTGTAAATTGTAAGCCCTCGCAGACAGGTTCCTCCGCTCTGCACCAGTCGGTTAATAAGTTCATGCTTATTTTGTCTTATAATATGTATGTATGTACAGTACAGACCAAAAGTTTGGACACACCTTCTCATTCAAAGAGTTTTCTTTATTTTCATGACTATGAAAATTGTAGATTCACACTGAAGGCATCAAAACTATTAATTAACACATGTGGAATTATATACATAACAAAAAAGTGTGAAACAACTGAAAATATGTCATATTCTAGGTTCTTCAAAGTAGCCACCTTTTGATTACTGCTTTGCACACTCTTGGCATTCTCTTGATGAGCTTCAAGAGGTAGTCACCTGAAATGGTCTTCCAACAGTCTTGAAGGAGTTCCCAGAGATGCTTAGCACTTGTTGGCCCTTTTGCCTTCACTCTGCGGTCCAACTCACCCCAAACCATCTCGATTGGGTTCAGGTCCGGTGACTGTGGAGGCCAGGTCATCTGGCGCAGCACCCCATCACTCTCCTTCATGGTCAAATAGCCCTTACACAGCCTGGAGGTGTGTTTGGGGTCATTGTCCTGTTGAAAAATAAATGATGGTCCAACTAAATGCAAACCGGATGGAATAGTATGCTGCTGCAAGATGCTGTGGTAGCCATGCTGGTTCAGTATGCCTTCAATTTTGAATAAATTCCCAACAGTGTCACCAGCAAAGCACCCCCACACCATCACACCTCCTGCTCCATGCTTCACAGTGGGAACCAGGCATGTAGAGTCCATCCGTTCACCTTTTCTGCGTCGCACAAAGACACGGTGGTTGAAACCAAAGATCTCAAATTTGGACTCATCAGACCAAAGCACAGATTTCCACTGGTCTAATGTCCAATCCTTGTGTTCTTTAGCCCAAACAAGTCTCTTCTGCTTGTTGCCTGTCCTTAGCAGTGGTTTCCTAGCAGATATTCTACCATGAAGGCCTGATTTACACAGTCTCCTCTTAACAGTTGTTCTAGAGATGTGTCTGCTGCTAGAACTCTGTGTGGCATTGACCTGGTCTGTAATCTGAGCTGCTGTTAACCTGCGATTTCTGAGGCTGGTGACTCAGATGAACTTATCCTCCAGCAGCAGAGGTGACTCTTGGTCTTCCTTTCCTGGGGCGGTCCGCATGTGAGCCAGTTTCTTTGTAGCGCTTGATGGTTTTTGTGACTGCACTTGGGGACACTTTCAAAGTTTTCACAATTTTTCGGACTGACTGACCTTCATTTCTTAAAGTAATGATGGCCACTCGTTTTTCTTTACTTAGCTGCTTTTTTCTTGCCATAATACAAATTCTAACAGTCTATTCAGTAGGACTATCAGCTGTGTATCCACCTGACTTCTCCACAACGCAACTGATGGCCCCAACCCTATTTATAAGGCAAGAAATCACACTTATTAAACCTGACATGGCACACCTGTGAAGTGAAAACCATTTCAGGTGACTACCTGTTGAAGCTCATCAAGAGAATGCCAAGAGTGTGCAAAGTAGTAATCAAAGCAAAAGGTGGCTACTTTGAAGAACCTAAAATATGACATATTAAAAAAATATATATATATATATATATATATATATATATATACAGTATATATGTAGGCTGCAGGCACTATCAGAGGCCAGAGCCATACAGCATGGGACACAGGCAGGAAGAGGCCTGCATCGCATCACTGCCAGCCACATGGAGGTAAGTACAGTACAAGTGTTTTTTTTTTGTTTTTTTTTATATGGCACACAATGCAGAGAGAAGTACTATAGGGGCATTTACTTACTGGCACATTATTGGGGGGCACTATGTGGGCACAAAAGTGGTATTTTATATGGGGGGCACTATGGCTACATCTAGGGGCACTTCTTACTGGCACATTATTGGGGGCACAAAAGTGGTATTTTATATGGGGGGCACTATGGTGGCATCTAGGGGCACTCATTACTGGCCCATTATTGGGGGCACTTTGTGGGCACAAAAGTGGTATTTTGTATGGGGGGCACTATGGGGGCATCTAGGAGCACTTCTTACTGGAAAACTATTGGGGGCACTATGTGGGCACAAAAGTGGTATTTTATATGGGGGCACTATGGAGGCTTCTAGGGGCACTTTTTACTGGATTGGGATTATTGGGGGCACTATGTGGGCACAAAAGTGGTATTTTATATGGTGGCCAATATGGGGAAGGGGGAGAGGAACATTATGGGAGAATCTAGGGGCACTTCTTATTGGCACATTATTGGGGAGCATCTATTGAGGGCACAAAGAAGGGGTATTTTATATGGGGGACACTATGGGAAAGGGGAGAGAGGAACACTATGGGGGAATCTATTGAGGGCACAAAGAAGGGGTATTTTATATGGGGGACTCTGTATAGGGGCATTTTTGTACTGGGACACATTATAGGGGGTACTATGGGGAAAGGAGAAAGAAGGTCCCTATAAGGGCATCTACTGGGGGCAATAAGAATGGGTATTTTATACTGCCAAATTATGGGGGACACTGAGGACATCGATTGGGGCACTATATAGGCACATTTTATACTGGCACATTATGAGAAAGGGGGAGAGAAGAACTATGGGGCATTTACTGGTGGCACTATATAGGGGTATTTTATACTGGCTCATTATTAGGGCACTATGGGGTATGGGGGAGAGGAGCACTATGGGGGCATTGACTTGGGGGCATTATATACAGACGTGGACAAAATTGTTGGTACCCTTTGGTCAATGAAAGAAAAAGTCACAATGGTCACAGAAATAACTTTAATCTGACAAAAGTAATAATAAATTAAAATTCTATAAATGTTAACCAATGAAAGTCAGACATTGTTTTTCAACCATGCTTCAACAGAATTATGTAAAAAAATAAACTCATGAAACAGGCATGGACAAAAATGATGGTACCCCTAACTTAATATTTTGTTGCGCAACCTTTTGAGGCAATCACTGCAATCAAACGCTTCCTGTAACTGTCAATGAGACATCTGCACCTCTCAGCAGGTATTTTGGCCCACTCCTCATGAGCAAACTGCTCCAGTTGTGTCCGGTTTGAAGGGTGCCTTTTCCAGACTGCATGTTTCAGCTCCTTCCAAAGATGCTCAATAGGATTGAGGTCAGGGCTCATAGAAGGCCACTTTAGAATAGTCCAATTTTTTCCTCTTAGCCATTCTTGGGTGTTTTTAGCGGTGTGTTTTGGGTCATTGTCCTGTTGCAAGACCCATGACCTGCGACTGAGACCAAGCTTTCTGACACTGGCTAGTACATTTCTCTCTAGAATTCCTTGATAGTCTTGAGATTTCATTGTACCCTGCACAGATTCAAGACACCCTGTGCCAGACGCAGCAAAGCAGCCCCAGAACATAACAGAGCCTCCTCCATGTTTCACAGTAGGGACAGTGTTCTTTTCTTGATATGCTTCATTTTTTCGTCTGTGAACATACAGCTGATGTGCCTTGGCAAAAACTTCGATTTTTGTCTCATCTGTCCACAGGACATTCTCCCAGAAGCTTTGTGGCTTGTCAACATGTAGTTTGGCATATTCCAGTCTTGCTTTTTTATGATTCGTTTTCAACAATGGTGTCCTCCTTGGTCGTCTCCCATGTAGTCCACTTTGGCTCAAACAACGACGGATGGTGCGATCTGACACTGATGTTCCTTGAGCATGAAGTTCACCTTGAATCTCTTTAGAAGTCTTTCTAGGCTCTTTTGTTACCATTCGGATTATCCGTCTCTTAGATTTGTCATCAATTTTCCTCCTGCGGCCACGTCCAGGGAGGTTGGCTACAGTCCCATGGATCTTAAACTTATGAATAATATGTGCAACTGTACTCACAGGAACATCTAGTTGCTTGGAGATGGTCTTATAGCCTTTACCTTTAACATGCTTGTCTATAATTTTCTTTCTGATCTCTTGAGACAGCTCTTTCCTTTGCTTCCTCTGGTCCATGTCGAGTGTGGTACACACCATATCACCAAACAACACAGTGATTACCTGGAGCCATATATATAGGCCCAATGGCTGATTACAAGGTTGTAGACACCTGTGATGCTAATTAGTGGACACACCTTGAATTAACATGTCCCTTTGGTCACATTATGTTCTGTGTTTTCTAGGGGTACCATCATTTTTGTCCATGCCTGTTTCATGAGTTTATTTTTTTACATAATTCTGTTGAAGCATGGTTGAAAAACAATGTCTGACTTTCATTGGTTAACATTTATAGAATTTTAATTTATTATTACTTTTGTCAGATTAAAGTTATTTCTGTGACCATTGTGACTTTTTCTTTCATTGACCAAAGGGTACCAACAATTTTGTCCACGTCTGTAGGGGTATTTTATACTGGCACACATTATGGGGCACTATAGGGACATAATAAGGGGGCATTTTTCTACTGTCACATTATATGGAGAATTATTACTACTGGGGGGCATTTTGGTGGGTTTTATTACTACTGGGGGACTGTGGGGAACATAATTACTAGTATTGGCACTATGGGAGCATTATTACTTCTGGGGCACAGTGGGGACATGGGGGCACTGTAGGGGAAGTATTACTACCAAGTGTGGTCTGGCAGAGAATTATTAGTTGGGACTTTTGGGAGAACTATTAGTGTGGGGGGCACCCTGGCACAGTATCAGCTTAGCACAATTATTTTTGGGTGACATTGCCAGGGACACTATTTGCTGGGCGCAGTTATTTTAGGACAATAATTATTGAAGGGCACTATCTGTGTGGTACTAGTATTTTCAGGGGGTTTATCTGTTTCTGCAGTATAATATTGGGGAGCACAGCGGCACAGTATTGGGAGTGGTAGGATGATTTGTCCAGAAGATGGGAGGATGATGGAAAAGTAGTAAACTAAGATGTTTGTTGTCAAACTGCAGAGACGAGAAATGGCTGAAAGAAATCATGGCAGTCTGTACTGAATGGAGAAGATGAGGAAAGAGAACGTCTACATCAGAGGCCTCACTAGATGTAAGAGGTATGGGGCATTGTATTACCCTGTATGTTTTGTATGTTTTGGGCGCTGTTTCAATTTTCGCCTCAGGCAGCAGAAAGGCTAGGTGCACCCCTGTAAAGAGCCCACTGAATTTAAACATGGTACTGTATTAGGATGCCACCATTGCAGAGTTCCAAACCACCTCTTGAATTCACATTGGCACAACAACTATTCATTGGGAGCTTCATGTCATGGGTTTCGGCAAGATCGAGTAGCTGCATGCAAGCCTTACATTACCAAGTACAAGGACTCTGGAGCAGTGGATACATGTTCTGTTGACAACGAGTCACACTTCTCCGCCAGTAGTCTGGTGGATGATTTTGGATTTGGTGAATGGCAGAAGATTGTTACCTGTCTGAATGCATTGTTTGAAGTGTACAGTTTGGTGGAGGAGGTATAATGCTATGTTTTTTTTTTTTCAAGAGTTGGCCTAGGCCCTTTAGCTTCAGTGAAGTTAATTCTTAAAGGGCATCTGTCAGCAGATCTATAGCTACGAAACGGGCTGACCTGTTGCATGTGCACTTGGCAGCTGAAGGCATCTGTGTTGGTCACATGTTCATATGTGCCCTGTTAATCAAAGTGCAGAGGGTGCAGCAGAAAAAGTGGAGCTCTAGGTGTAAAGGCAACACCCCTGTTGCTCATTTTCATATATTAAGACATCATTTTTCTCAGCAATGTTGGCACATATGAACATGGGACGACCACAGATGCCTTCAGCTGCCAAGTGCACATGCAACAGTTCAGTCAGTTTCATAGGTATGACTCTGCTGACAGATGCCCTTTAATGTTTCAGACATTTTGGACGAGTTTCATGTTTTTGGGTGAGTTTCATGTGGGAAAACTCGACTGGCCCACACAGAACCCTGACCTCAGAGGCACTGAACATCTTTGAAATGAACTTTAACAGAGATTACAAGCCAGAACCTCTTGTCCAACATGAGTGACTGACCTCACAAATGCTCTTCTTGATAAACGGCCTAAAAATCCCACAGACATACCCATCCCCTCCCCCGTCCATGCTACGCCCACTTTTTGGACCTGGAGTGAGTGGGGAGAAGTCGTAGATTGCCTTTGCGCCAGAATCTATACCAGAAATAATCCTAATTTCTGTTTAATAAATTACCCCCAAAATGTGTATCTTAGACAAATGAGTAGTAAAAATAGCATTAGTCTCTCAGTCCACATACCAAAACCAACGTGTACATCCTCCAAATCAAAGTGCAGGGCTCCAGACAAAAAAAAAATATCAAGGAGCCATTGGCTCCTAACCTGAAAAATGGATGCCAAATTTAAATTTTTGGTCGCCAAATTTAAAATACATATAATTACAGTATAATAATAAAAAATAAAAAAAAAACACTCTTACCTAGGGTTGTCACGATACCAAAATTTTGACTCGATTTCGATACCATAAAAAAGTACTGCGATACTCGATACCACGTTAAAAAAATAAAACACCAAAAAAGCTGCGTGCATTCCAGATTTTATGAAACGTCTGGACCATAATAGAACAGTCCTAACCTAATTTTTGTCGGGACAAGGTGACAAAAAAATGGCAAATTGCAAGTTTTTTTTTTTTTTCTGTTACGGCGTTCACCGCATAGGAGATATTTTTCAATATTTTAATAGTTCACACTTTTTCGGGCGTGGCGATATGTAATTTTTTGTATTGTTTATATATTTTATATGTAAAATTGGGCAAGGGAGTAATTTAAACTTAATATTTTGGTGTTTGTTTTAAAAAAAAAATATTTTTTCCTTTTTATTTAATAACTATTTCCCCCTTAGGGGCTAGAACCTGGGATCTTTCATCTCTTGTCCTAATCACCCTGATAGAGCTCTGGGCAGCGGCAGCCATTAGCAAGTGGCGAGGTGATCATAAGTCATCTCGCCACTTGCTAATGTTAAGTATGTGAAGGGTTAATAGGAGCCCCGCGCTGGTCAAGACACTAAATAGCCAGAGAACCATATACAGTGGGATGCGAAAGTTTGGGCAACCTTGTTAATCGTCATGATTTTCCTGTATAAATCGTTGGTTGTTACGATAAAAAATGTCAGTTAAATATATCATATAGGAGACACACACAGTGATATTTGAGAAGTGAAATGAAGTTTATGGGATTTACAGAAAGTGTGCTATAATTGTTTAAACTAAATTAGGCTGCTTTCACACTAGCGTTCGGGTTTCCGTTCGTGAGCTCCGTTTGAAGGAGCTCACGAGCGGACCCGAACGCCTCCGTCCAGCCCTGATGCAGTCTGAATGGAGGCGGATCCGCTCAGACTGCATCAGTCTGGCGGCGTTCAGCCTCCGCTCCGCTCGCCTCCGCACGGACAGGCGGACAGCTGAACGCTGCTTGCAGCGTTCGGGTGTCCGCCTGGCCGTGCGGAGGCGTGCGGATCCGTCCAGACTTACAAGGTAAGTCAATGGGGACGGATCCGTTTGAAGATGCCACAATGTGGCTCAATCTTCAAGCGGATCCGTCCCCCATTGACTTTACATTGAAAGTCTGGACGGATCCGTACTAGGCTATTTTCACACTTAGCTTTTTTTTGCTAAAATAATGCAGACGGATCCGTACTGAACGGAGCCTCCGTCTGCATTATTATGGGCGGATCCGTTCAGAACGGATCCGCCCGAACGCTAGTGTGAAAGTAGCCTGAGGCAGGTGCATACATTTGGGCACTGTTGTCATTTTATTGATTCCAAAACCTTTAGAACTAATTATTGGAGCTCAAATTGGCTCGGTAAGCTCAGTGACCCCCTGACCTACATACACAGGTGAATCCAATTATGAGGAAGAGTATTTAAGGGGGTCAATTGTAAGTTTCCCTCCTCTTTTAATTTTCTCTGAAGAGTAGCAACATGGGAGTCTCAAAACAACTCTCAAATGCTTTTCTGTCTGTGGCCGCCATCGAGCAGCAGCCAGGAGCCGGCGGTGAGCATGGCCTGTGCTCGTCCTTTGATATCGGTGTACTCCGAGAAGGGGGAAGCTTCTGGCAAAAATGTGACTCTGCCTGCAGTGTTCAGGGCCCCTATACGCCCAGATATAGTCAACTTTGTCCACACCAACCTGCGCAAGAACAACAGGCAGCCGTACGCCGTCAGCGAACTTGCAGGTCACCAGACCAGTGCCGAATCATGGGGAACAGGCAGGGCTGTTGCCCGTATTCCCCGTGTCCGTGGGGGTGGAACGCACCGCTCCGGTCAGGGTGCATTTGGAAACATGTGCCGTGGAGGACATTATGTTTGCCCCCACCAAGACCTGGAGGCGCTGGCATTGTAGAGTCAATTTAACTCAGAAGAGATATGCCGTTTGCTCTGCACTGGCTGCTTCAGCCCTTCCTGCCCTTGTCTTCTCCAAAGGTCACCGTATTGAGGAGGTCCCAGAGGTCCCCCTGGTTGTTGAAGATAAAGTTGAAAGCTACAAGAAAACAAAGGAGGCAGTGCTGCTCCTGAAGAAATTGAAAGCCTGGAATGACATCAAAAAGGTTTATGCTTCCCAGCATCTGCGTGCTGGTAAGGGTAAAATGAGAAACCGCCGCCGCATCCAGCGTAGAGGACCTTGTGTTATCTACAATGAAGACAATGGCATTGTTAAAGCCTTCAGAAATATCCCAGGAATCACGCTCCTCGGTGTAAAGAAACTGAACCTTTTGAGGTTGGCTCCAGGTGGTCATGTTGGACGGTTCTGCATTTGGACGGAAAGTGCCATCCGCATGCTGGATGCCCTCTATGGCACGTGGCGCAAACCAGCTACCCTGAAGGCAGATTACAACCTTCCCATGCACAAAATGACAAATACCGATCTGGGCAGAATCCTGAAGAGTCAAGAGATCCAGAAGGCTTTACGTGCTCCAATTAAGTGAAGCGCAGAGAACTCAAGAAGAACCCACTGAAGAACTTGAGAATTTTGTTGAGGCTCAATCCATACGCAAAGACGGCAAAACGCAATGCTATCCTGCGCCAGGCTGAGAACATTAAGAAAAAACAAGAGAGGCGGGCTGCATTGGCAGCAAAAACTGCAGCAGCCACCAAGCCTGAGGAAGCCAAATCTGAAGCATCTGCCACCAAGCCTGCAGAAGTCAAAACTAAAGCAGCTACCACCAAGCCAGCAGCTATAGCAAAAACTAAAGCAGCAAAGAAAGCCTAACTTTGACTTGCTGAAGTTCAGCACTTTGGATTTCTTCTCAATAAATGCTGTTTAATATTGAAAAAAAAAAAAACAACAACAACTCTCAAATGACCTGAAGACAAAGATTGTTCACCATCATGGTTTAGGGGAAGGATACAGAAAGCTGTCTCAGAGATTTCAGCTGTCTGTTTCCACACTTAGGAACATATTGAGGAAATGGAAGACCACAGGCTCAGTTCAAGTTAAGGCTCGAAGTGGCAGACCAAGAGAAATCTCGGATAGACAGAAGCGACGCATGGTGAGAACAGTCAGAGTCAACCCACAGACCAGCACCAAAGACCTACAACATCATGTTGCTGCAGATGGAGTCACTGTGCATCGTTCAACCATTTGGCGCACTTTACACAAGGAGATGCTGTATGCGAGAGTGATGCAGAGGAAGCCTTTTTTCCGCCCACAGCACAAAAAGTGCCGCTTGAGGTGGGCTAAAGCACATTTGGACAAGCCAGCTTCATTTTAGAATAAGGTGCTGTGGACTGATGAAACTAAAATTGAGTTATTTGGCCATAACAAGGGGCGTTATGCATGGAGGAAAAAGAACACAGCATTCCAAGAAAAACACCTGCTACCTACAGTAAAATATGGTGGTGGTTCCATCATGCTGTGGGGCTGTGTGGCCAGTGCAGGGACTGGGAATCTTGTCAAAGTTGAGGGACGCATGGATTCCACTCAGTATCAGCAGATTCTGGACCAATGTCCAGGAATCAGTGACAAAGCTGAAGCTGCGCCGGGGCTGGACCTTTCAACAAGACAACGACCCTAAACACTGCTCAAAATCCACTAAGGCATTTATGCAGAGGAACAAGTACAACGTTCTGGAAAGGCCACTCCAGTCCCCAGACCTAAATATAATTGAAAATCTGTGGTGTGACTTAAAGAGAGGTGTCCATGCTCGGAAGCCATCAAACCTGAATGAACTAAAGATGTTCTGTAAAGAGGAATGGTCGAAAATACCTTCAACCAGAATCCAGACTCTCATTGGAACCTACAGGAAGCGTTTAGAGGCTGTAATTTCTGCAAAAGGAGGATCTACTAAATATTGATTTCATTTCTTTTTTGTGGTGCCCAAATTTATGCACCTGCCTAATTTTGTTTAAACAATTATAGCACACTTTCTGTAAATCCAATCAACTTCATTTCACTTCTCAAATATCACTGTGTGTGTCTCCTATATGATATATTTAACTGACATTTTTTATCATAACGATTTATACAGGAAAATCATGACGATTAATAAGGTTGCCCAAACTTTTGCATCCCACTGTATCTCTTTCAATAGTCCGTGCTTAGTAGGAGGGGAGGTTATCTCCTCCTACTAAGCACGGACTATTGAAAGAGATATGGTTCACTGGCTTTTTAGTGTCTTGACCAGCGCAGGGATCCTATTAACCCTTTTCTTCCCTTATTAAGATAATTTTTGTGAGCCCAGGCAGGGAGCTCACACGGAGCACCAGCAGCGGCCCCCTGAGTATTATCAGGGTCGTAAAGACATAAGGATTAGCCTTTAGCAGCGGCAGCGCAGGGGTGACTGTGAATTATTTGTAGAATGTTAAGTATGCGCTGAGAAACTTCTCAAGCTAACCTGTTCTGTGGAGCAGTCGGCATGGATCGGCTCCTCGTTTTCATGACTGAAGAGCAAGCTGCTCCTGTGTTCAGCGCCGGAGAATGGGGGTGATGTGAGAGGATCAGCCAATGGCAGGGCAGCCCACGGATCATACTATGACCAATCAGCAGCCTCCTCACTAATAACAGAGCTCTGTACTGTGCGGAGCTCTGTTATTGGATTGCCGTCTGTCTGCTGTATGAAGTCCCGTTCTTCTTAAAGCGACAGAGGAGCGGAGGGTCTAGGCACAAATGGCGACAAGACTACAAAGTCTTGTCGCCATTTTGCAATTCTAAGTCGCATTGGCGACCATTTTGGTCGCCATCTGGAGCCCTGAAGTGGTGTACTAGGTGAAACAATGAAGAAATCTACACTACTCAAAACTCTGATGTGGCCATCAATCACTGAACGCTATTGTTTGCTAACATGTCCGTTCATAGAGGGTACATTTGGTGTTCCAACAAGATAATGGTCACTTACACACTGGCCATGCTACACAACGTGCTGTTTAGAGTATCCACCAGCTCCCCTTGCTAGCTACATTGCTCTATTTCCCTTTGAGAAAGTCTTGGACTGGATGGGGCAATGGAGCTCCCACGCACAGCAGCCAACAACTACCTTAGCTGAACTACAAGTCCAAGTTGAAAGAGCTTGAAATGACATACCATAGAATGATAGCCAGCAGACAGTATTTATGACCCTTATCATGACAGAGTGGCAGGCTATATCACAGCAAGTGGAGATTCCACCCAGTATTAATGTAACTCTGTCTCAACATATACCCAGCTGCAGATCCTAAAATAAAAGATATACCACCTTGAACAAGTACCACTAGCAGTATATACTTTGTCAATTTCAGATCAGTCACATTAGGTTTTCCAAGTACTCTTTTTTCATTTTCCAGTAGTGTATATTGTGGAGACTAAGCAAAGACTTCAATCCAGGATGAATGTATACAGACACGCAATAAGGCCTCATACACACAACCATACCCTTTTTTGCTCACAAAACGGAAGCCGCCCGTGTGCCTTCCACAATTTACGGAACGGGCGGCCCATTGAAAAAATGCCTATTCTTGTCCGCAAAACGGACAAGAATAGGACATGCTATATTTTTTTTGCAGGGCCAGGGAACGAAGCAACGGATGCAGACAGCACACGGAGTGTTTTCCACATCTTTTGCAGCCCCATTGAAGTTAATGGATCCACATCCGAAGGCGCAAAAACTGCGGCTCGGATGCAGACCCGAAAAACGGTCGTGTGCATGAGGCCTAAGTAGTATATTTGCCACATATGTAGCAGAAATTGTCTGGATCGTTAACACATTTGTGTTTATCCATCTTAAGTTTTAAAACTGATACAGAACACTTTATCTGTCCAGCTTGCCTTATATACTTACTGCTGACATCAGCCTGAGTACATCCGAACAGGTCTGGACATGTCCATTGGAATATTTCCAATATAATGCATGAATATTATAACTGAATAGGCTTTGCATGTATAACTTACAATCTAGACATGTCAGGCAAATTCCGAGTTCATATTTGGAATCAGCGTGCTCATTTTAGTATAAAGCTACATGCACAGGACTGTATGTGTTTTGCGGTCCCCAGATTGCAGATCCGCAAAAAAAAACGGATGACATCCGTATGCCATCTGTTTGTTTTTTTGCAGATCCATTGTAACAATGCCTAAAACGGACAAGAATAGGACATGTTCTATTTTTTTTGCGGGACTACGGAACGGACATACTGATGCGGACAGCACAGTGTGCTGTCCGCATTTTTTGCGGACCAATTAAAATGAATGGGTCCGCATCCTATCTGCAGAAAAAAACGGAACGGACATGGAAACAAACAACGTTCGTGTGCATGTAGCCTTAATCACGTATTCACGTATTCCTCTCAGTAGCAAAATCATTGTTGCGCTGTGTTATTAAATAAACTCCCCAGTTTATTATTATAGACACGATCAGATAGCTGAGATGTCTTCTAGTTATGGAGGAAAGCTAGCCAGTGTCCTCTTTTCCCCATGACCTACCATCTCAAAGTTGCCGCACGGACTCCCATATTCAATCATCTGGTAGCATCTTGCTGCTGTGTGAACAGTTAATATTTGAATGTATCCATACGATGTGCCCCCAAAATAAATTTTACTGGTGGGCCCTAGGCACCCCAGTCCCACACTGCCCCCACCCATTCTCACCTATGTCTTGCCCATTTGTTATAAAAGGGTTGATTATGGCAGTGATGCACATTTTTGCTCCGAAATTTTTGACTTTTTGGTGCCAAAATATAGGTACAGAGGGCTTGATTAATCTCCAAAGAAAAAGGGAGTCAGTCAGCACATATCAATGCACAGGTGCATGTCACCACGTCACCATGGCTCTAAGCACATAAATAAAAACAAAAAACTATGCAGCAGTACTCTGCAAACATAAATAAAGTACAATAATGCTATAACTATAGAAAATATACTGAGATTCTTGGCAAGTACATTTTGTACAAAATTATTTGTGCCTGTCCGCCAGCGTCAAGGCAATCTCTATAGGACAGGAACCTAACACTAAATACTACCTCTTATAGTGCCATACTGGCCACCATAAAATACCGGGGGGGGGGGGGGGAAATGATCTGTAATGGGGACACCCCCCTTTGCTCGGTTTTCCTTCCTTTGAGGGATATCTGGCTTTCACTGTGTTGAAGACCCATAACTGGGGCTCCACAATTATTTTACCATAAAATACAGGGGATGCAGGTTCCACATTCATGCTGGGTCCACTCTGTCTTTTTCTGTTTTTGGTGCCATAATGGCCTCCCATAAATCCAGGGAATGCAGGTCCAACATGCATGCTGAGCCCAGGGGTGCACAGCCAATGAAGTGAGGTGAGGCGATTGCCTCAGGCAGCACCAGGTAGGGACAAGAGGGGGGCAGCAGAAGGACCATGGGCAATGAGCACTTCCATTGTGGAAACACTCATCTCTACATATTTAACTGCATCACTGTACTCAGGACAGCAATACAGTTGAATGCTGCAACAGTGCACGGTACCGATGTCTCCCTGGCCCACTGTTTCCTCTAATAGGCTTTAGTCCTAGCTCCTGTAGCCTATCAGAGGCCGCTGTCATCATTATCGCGCTGCTTGAGCCGGGCTGCATAGAGCTCAAGGCACAGAAGAGGTCTTGCATTGCATTGCATCGCTGACAGCAGAATGGAGGTAAGTATTTGAGTTTATTATTTTTATTTGGCAGCATGGTGTTGGTCCACAATGGGGTGGGGGGGGGGTCATTATTTTGTAATTGGAGAAAGCACTATGGGGACATTGTGGTTGTAAAGAGGAACATTTTTGTACTGGCACACATTATAAGCAGCACATTATGGGGGCATTTGTTCTACTGTGAGCACTAAAAGGTGGTAGTTTTTTGTACTGACACATTTTATAAGGGAGCATTTTTTTGTACTGGCATATAAGGGGGCATTGTTTTGTACTTAGCGCACATTGTAAGCAAGCATTTGTGTACTGGCACACATTATAAGGGAACATTTTTGTATTGGCACAAATTCTAAGGTGGCCACTATGAGGACATTTGTTCTACATGGTGCACTGAAAGGTTTTAGTTTTTTTGTACTGGCACACATCATAAGTGAGCATTTTTTGTATTGGCACACATAAGAAGGTATTTTTGTACTGCCACACATTATAAGGGAGAATTTGTTTACTGGGAAACATTGCAAGGGGGAATTATTTTACTAACAAACATTATAAGGGTTCATTGTTTGCACAGGCACACATTATAGGGGCACTATGGGGGCATTATTACTTCTGGGAGGAAAATGAGGGACTTTATTACTATTGGGTGCACTGTTATCACATAGGGTACTCTGGCAGAGTATTATTACTATTGGTGGGACTTTTGGTAGGACTGTTACATTGGGATGCACCCTGGCACAGTATCAGCTAAGCACAATTATTTTTGGAGGACACTATGCTTACAGCACTATAAGTTTCAGGGACACTGTTTGCTGGGCACAGGTTTTTTTAGGGCACTGTGTGCCAATTATTATAGGGTAACTATCTGTGTGGTAATAGTATTTTCAGTGCTCCTCCCCCCATTCCCCATAATACCCCCATAATGTGTCCCAGTATAAATGCCCCTATACAGAGCCCCCATATAAAATAACCCTTCTTTGTGGCCTCAGTAGATGCCCCCAATAATGTGCAAGTAAGAAGTACCCCTAGATGCCCCCTTAGTGTTCATATCCCCCTTCCTCATAGTGCCCCCATATAAAATACCCCTTCTTTGTGCCTTCAATCGATGCCCCCATAGTGCCCCCAATAATATGCCAGTAAGAAGTTCCCCCATAGTGCCCCCCAATAATGTGCCAGTAAGAAGTGCCCCCAATAATGTGTCAGTAACATGTGCCCCCATAGAGCCCCCCAATAATTTGCCAGTAAGAAGTGCCCCCATAGTGCCTCCCAATAATGTGCCAGTAAGAAGTGCCCCATAGATGCCTCTATAAATGCCCCCATAGTTCCCCCCAATAATGTGCCAGTAAGAAGTGCCCCCATAGAGCCCCCCAATAATGTTCCACAAAAAAATGCCCCCATAGTGCCCTCCAATAATGTGCCAATAAGAAGTCCCCCCATAGATACCCCCCAATAATATGCCAGTAAGAAGTGCCCAAATAGATGTCCCCATAGTGCCCCCTAATAATGTGCCAGTAAGAAGTGTCCCCATAGCACTCCTCTCTTGCATTGTGTTCCAGATTTAAAAAAAAAAAAAAACACTTATACTTACCTCCATGAGGCTGGTAGAGATGCTGTACGGCTCAAGTCTGCACCAGCCTATCAGAGGAACGGGGAAGAGAGACGCTTCTCCCTTCCCCACCACACCATTCATCTCTATCACTGTCCTAAGAACGGCGACACAGATGAATATAGAGATGAGAGCTTCCACAATGGAAGCACTCATCTCCACTCCTGCCGCACCCCACTTATCACAAGGACTGCACCCCCTGAGGCGATTGTCTCACCTCGCCTAATTGGCGGTGAGGCCCTGCCAAAAGAGATCATGTGATTCCATAGAACCAGGAAGTCATTTTCTTTCATGCAGTTGCCATCTCTCAAAAATATAACTCCCCTGGGGGATCTTTAGAAAATATGATTGTACTCCCTAGTAGAACTCAGGGCATTGCAGTGATGCTCTAATAGTAACATACTCTCTTTAAAGGAACACTAAAGCTGGAAATGAATGCTAAAAGTAAACAAGGAATATAGTTGTCCTTACTGTTTCTCAGTCTGCGGCACTTTCTGCATGATCCTGACACAAAAAGTCTTGGAGAAATCCCGAGGGATAATAAAGGAGTGAATCCCATGCTAACCTGTTCCATCTTTGGCTGGAGACTGACTAATGGGCAAGGCTTAACAAGTGTTATGTCCTACTGCAGTCAGGACACAGCAGGGAGGCTCAGGATCCAGCCACTTGGCTCACAGCTTGTGACAGATCTGTGAGGAGGATAGCAGCATTGGTGTCCTCCTAGGATGCAGAGAGAAGATTCTTTCATACAGTATATTTCTCAATTTTAACTGTAATATAAGACAAAATAGGATCAAAGGAAAGGAGGGGATGAAGGAATAAAACGCAGTGATTTTTTTATTAATTTTTTTGACATTTTCTTTATTTATAGAAGAGCTGAGGAGTTCAGTGGCTTCTATCAATTCTGTTTCCTGGATTATGGACACAAACTGTTCATTCCAGGAGAAAACATAAAGGCACAAAGTAACAGAACATATAAACTTTATTTAAGCAAATGCATTTTAAATGAAGAAACTCAGTTACAGAATCGAAATGTAGAACATGTGAAAACAATGGGCAATCGTTCTAGTCTAAAAAGGTCTGAGAAGATTTCTGTCTCCTTATTATGATTTAAATACCTGTAGATCTTGTATGAAAAGAAAATCATTACCCCTAAATGTAAAATACAGTACATGTATGTGTGCATAAAGCCAATTACATTCTACTTAGGGTACTTTCAGACTTGCGTTGTTTAATTCCGGCAGGCAGTTCCGTTGCCTGAACTGCCTGTCTACTTTTCTGACTGATCAGGCATTTTTCAGACTGATCAGGATCCTGATCAGTCTGAAAAATGCCTGATCACTCAGAAAAATGCATTGCAATACCAGATCCGATTTTCCGGTGTCATCAGGCAAAACGGATCAGGTATTTATTTTTTTCTCATTTTTAAAGGTCTGCGCATGCGCAGACCAGAAGGACGGATCCGGCATTCCGGTATTTTGAATGCACTAATACATTCCTATGGAAAAAAATGCTGAATCCGGCATTCAGGCAAGTCTTCATTTTTTTTTTTGCCAGAGATAAAACCGTAGCATGCTACGGTTTTCTCTTTTGCCTGATCAGTCAAAATGACTGAACTGAAGACATCCTGATGCATCCTTAATGGATTACTCTCCATTCAGAATTCATGGGGATATGACTGATCAGTTATTTTCCGGTATAGAGCTCCTGTGACGGAACTCTATGCCGGAAAAGAAAAACGCTAATGTGAATGTAGCCTTACCGGTATTTTGGCTTAAATAGGTGTTTATGACCTCTTAGTAAATTAGAAATAAGGATTATTAAATGACTGGTACAAAGTGAAAGTAAAAAGTACAATTCAGACAACTAGAAAAATAATCCTTTGTGATAGAACGGCTCAATATTTTTTATAAAGACCAATAGAAAAAATATTTAGCCCAAGATGAGTAAAATGCTGTCAAAGTTGCTTTTGAAGGTGTATATAGCCTTTAAATGAATGTTTATGAGCTGTTAGCAAAGTAAAGAAAATGGCTATAGATTAAGCCATCAAAGAAGCTGTCTGATGGATTCACTGAAAAGAGAAGCAACAGTCTGAACATACAATAAAACTGAAGGCTGTAGAGGAAAATCTGTTGAACATCATTTTGAATAAATACCAACTGAAAAAAAAAAACATTTTAGCCTAGAACAATTGAATGCAATAATAATAAAAAGTCCCCAAAGGTGTCCATAGCCTTTCAGATTTATATGATTAAACTCAATCACTGAATACATGAAAAGTTTTACAATCTTTTATATACAGTACAGACCAAAAGTTTGGACACACCTTCTCATTCAAAGAGTTTTCTTTATTTTCATGACTATGAAAATTGTAGATTCACACTGAAGGCATCAAAACTATGAATTAACACATGTGGAATTATATACATAACAAAAAAGTGTGAAACAACTGAAAATATGCCATATTCTAGGTTCTTCAAAGTGGCCACCTTTTGCTTTGATTACTGCTTTTCACACTCTTGGCATTCTCTTGATGAGCTTCAACAGGTAGTCACCTGAAATGGTTTTCACTTCACAGGTGTGCCCTGTCAGGTTTAATAAGTGGGATTTCTTGCCTTATAAATGGGGTTGGGACCATCAGTTGCGTTGTGGAGAAGTCAGGTGGGTGCACAGCTGATAGTCCTACTGAATAGACTGTTAGAATTTGTATTATGGCAAGAAAAAAGCAGCTAAGTAAAGAAAAACAAGTGGCTATCATTACTTTAAGAAATTAAGGTCAGTCAGGCCGAAAAATTGGGAAAACTATGAAAGTGTCCCCAAGTGCAGTCACAAAAACCATCAAACTGGCTCACATGCGGACCGCCCCAGGAAAGGAAGATCCTGCTGCGGAGGATAAGTTCATCCGAGTCACCAGCCTCAGAAATCGCAGGTTAACAGCAGCTCAGATTAGAGACCAGGTCAATGCCACACAGAGTTCTAGCAGCAGACACATCTCTAGAACAACTGTTAAGAGGAGACTGTGTGAATCCGGCCTTCATGGTAAAATATCTGCTAGGAAACCACTGCTAAGGACAGGCAACAAGCAGAAGAGACTTGTTTGGGCTAAAGAACACAAGGAATGGACATTAGACCAGTGGAAATCTGTGCTTTGGTCTGATGAGTCCAAATTTGAGATCTTTTGTTCCAACCACCGTGTCTTTGTGCGACGCAGAAAAGGTGAACGGATGGACTCTAAAATAATAATAAATAATAAAGCAAATGTTTAGTATTTTACTATTTCTCTGCATAGGAAAGTACAGTAAACTACACTTTACTATACAGAAGGGAAAAAGGGTATGCCAGTGCATGCTGGGTACATGGGGACATTTGTTGGGAAATATCCCATATGTATAAGTACCTCCAATATGTATAAAAATGAGAGAAGTATTTGCTGTCAGAGAATTCAAACACTTACAGGCTGGAAACCTGTAAACTGCAGTAGTCTTGCTTTCAACTGAGAAATGGATTTGATTGTATCTAGTCTAAACAGTGCTCTGTTCAACTGTCAGGCAGAATATCCTTCAAATCTTGGATCAGAGGTCCTTGCGTGCGAGAGATAGACTGCAAAAAAGGTTTTTTTGAATATGGGGACAAATGTGGGAAATGACTGTCAAGAGCCCTACACCCCAGGCTCCCCCAGTCAAGTATACTATCCTTTAACTCACAGCCTGTTGTGCAAGACGCCAACGAAACAGACTAGTGAGGATGAAGTAAAAGGTAAACTTCACTGGGCAAACGTCGGGCAAACGTCAGGCAAACAAAAAACAAAGAAAAGCCAGGAGTAGTCCCGATCCATGCATAAGTCTCTGTGCAACTTGCCAGGTAAACGGATGCGTCACAGAAAGTCCCGGGTCCTGGGTCCCACTGGAGTCCCAGCAAACTTCAGTCAGTAGCTAGCAGTACTGACCTGCACCTGGATAAGGAAGGATAACAGTGGGCACTGATCGACCTGGGAGGCCACCTTTTATGTGCCTGCTAACAAATCCCAGGGCGCCAAGTGTCTACTCTCTATAGGTCATGATCCTGCCCTACACCTGTGTACAAGGCTTTGGTTGGTCATTAGTCAATTAGACCAATGCTGTTCCCCTAATCTGCTTTGAACTTGCGGCCAGGTGCTATTCCCTTCGCTGGTCGGCGAAGCGCATAAGAAGCGAGTACGCGCAACCGCGTATACCCTTGCGAACCAGTTTTCGAACCCAAATGCGGATGCACGACAGGCTCTGCGAGAGTGCGCGTCGACATGGACACCGGAATGGAATCCGCAATAGGCACCAGAGACAAGCTCGGCCGCAGCATACTGCCACTAGCCTGGCCAAGCTGTCCTTGAAAGCCATGCGTTCTTCCCCTCCTGCACACATGCAAATGCATCCCCGCATCGGTTCGCAAAGGAGTCAGAGCTGGTGTATCAATTGAGACCATTTTTGGTCACACCGGAGTGCGAGACAGGTGAGGATCTTACACCACCTAAGGGACTGGTGCATTCCAATTCCACTGAAGCTATATTAACTTAGATTTTACTATGAGTCTCACATTAGGAATGGATATTCTGATATGCCTAAATTAGCGAGGTTGAATAAGATCGGGGACTACCTCTCTAAAATTGATATACCTTGGCTAGAGGCAGGGATGAGGGAGGGCCTAGAACAGGACTTTTCATTACAGGAATTGGAAAAGGTCATTAAGGACCTCAAAGTAGGGAAAAGCCCAGGCCAGGACAGGTTCACCCCACAATTTTTCAGAGTATGCAGTGAAGCAGTAGCTCCGATACTTTTGGAGGCCTTTAGGGCAGTCTCTAAGGGGGGGGCTGCTTTCCTGAGACAAACGCTGCTAGCCCACATTACAGTTCTGCCTAAGCCAGGGAAGGTGATATAGACGTGAAATTGTATACTAAAATCCTAGCCTTGCGACTTGCGAGATCTTATCCCACATTTAATTCATAAAGAACAGGTGGGTTTTGTTCCGGGACGTGAGGACAAGGATAACATCATCAGGACAATGTCAGTGATTTCTTGGGCTCGCCTGCGGGGAGTCCCACTTTGCCTGTTGACAATTGATGCTGAAAAAGCCTTCAATAGGGTAGGGTGGGACTTCCTGGAGGCGACCCTGGAGAAGGTAGGACTGGGATCCATTATGCTTAGGAGGATCCTGTCTGCTTACAACAGACCGACAGCACAGGTTCTGAGTTAACAGACAGTTATCTTCCCCATTTTGTATTAATAATGGGACTCGTCAGTGGTGTCCGTTGTCTCCCTTGTTGTATATTCTGGTTATGGAGCTGTTGGCCACCGCTTTGAGGACCAACTCTTTCATTTACGGGGTCCAGATAGGAGACTCTAGACACAAGTTAGCCTTGTTTGCGGAAGACATCTTGATATATGTTACCAACCCTCAAATCAGCCTACCAAATATACTTGAGGAATTCCACAAATATGGAGCATTGAGCAATTTTAAGGTGAATACTCAAAAATAGGAGATTCTAAATATTACTATCCCTGGGGATGAAGCCTCCCACCTGAAGGAATCCTTCCCATTTAAATTGTGTACGGATTATATTACATATCTGGGGGTAAAATTTCCGGTGAACCCTGAACGGGCTTTTTGGTTGAATTTTCCAGCTTTTCTTGGGGGTATCGAGAAAGACCTTGGCAAATGGTCTGCCCTACCTATTTCTTGGTTTGGCAGGATAAATGCTGTCAAGATGGATATACTTCCTAGGTTTCTATAAATAGCACAGGCACTGCCGATTCGAGTGCCAAGGGTCTTCTTCACCACCCTCAGAAAACTGATTGTTAAGTTTATTTGGGGAGGAGTGGGCCTTCAGTAGGTTATAATATACTATGTGAATGAATAACTTATATAGCGCTACAATTGTGAACTAAATTGCCTCAAGGCGCTTTTGGAGCCCTTGACCGCCTGTGCCTTCAGAAGAGGTGGGTCTTGAGCTTCTTCCTGAGCGGATCTCCGCAGGTAGAATGTTCCATAGCCGGGGTCCTTGTAGAAAGGCATTTCTTTTTACAATAAAGGTACGGTCCTGACCACTATACTTAATCTTCATTTACACCAGGCTACCAAACTGTGGGTACAAATAGAAGCTAAAAACGTCTCCCCTACCATTGAGGTCACTATTTTGGCTAGACTGATAAGATAGGGGTGACTTATCCTCACTCTCGACTTTTCTTCCCACCCTCACTAGATAAGTTCAGATCTCTATACAAACGTGCAGGTCCAAGGGGCCCTTTTACACCATTGTTTGGTAATAAGAACTTTGAGCTGGGGCTATATTCAGGTGAGCTGTTGGGACATTTAAGGAACAAGTGGCTATTTCTGACCCAAATATGCCTAGATAGTCGGATAAGGCCCCTTCCCTCCTTTTACCCCAATGCAACTATTCCAAGAGGAGCTTGGTTTGTCCATAGCCAGTTGTGTAGCTGGGTAAGGTCTGCGTTTACCCGTGGGGAACTGAACCATCCTATATTACCGTTTAAGCAGATTTGCTTCTCTGGTTCCTCAGCCACACATTTGAACTCCTCAGTGCATTGGCAACTCCTGGGAGGGATGACCGACAGTGCCCCCCTTTCTTATTGCATGGGAGAAGTCCAGAGGTAGTTCTTATACTAAAGAGGAGTGGGACAAGGCTATGCTCCTTACTCATAAGATCTCAATATCATGTTGAATCCAACAGACTAGCTATAAGATCCTGTCCAGGTGATACTTGACACCGTCTAGAAGATATATCCCTCATTCTCAGATACCTGCTGGAGATGTGGTGGGGAGGTGGGGACCATGAAACATATTTGGTTGTCCTGTCCCAGGATCTCCCAACTTTGGACTGATATGACTGCTTTATATAACAAGCTCTTTCATGTATCCTCCTCTATATCCTTGGAAGTTGCTTTGCTTTCCATGATCCCAGGCCCTGTTCACCGCATAAAAAAGGGTATCTTTCGATGCTCTATGGCAGCTATGCGATTGGTGATACCAAGATTTGGAAGTCCACAATTGCACCTTCTAGAGTGAATTAAGCTGAGGAACTGCATAGGATCATGAGAATGGAGGATATGATGGCTTCTGAAACAGTTACATAATCCTCCTTCAGCTCATTATTGCACCCATTATTGCTCAACTTGGCTATCATAGTTGGTTGGAGAGAGGAGACTTGACATGTGGTCGCCTTTTCTTTTCTTTCCTTTTTGTTCCTTGTCCCTTTTTCTTGTTGTTTTTTTTTTTCTTTTTACTCAATTCTCTAGTCAGACTGAATACCAGATATTTACAAAATAATAGATATGATTACTTTAAGTAATAAAGTGAACCTACCTGACTATTCTTCTTATTTTATTTTATTCAGGTTATGTGTAATTTGAAGAACTAGGACCCTCCCTTTTGTGTTGTGTCTTGTGTTGTCTTCCCTAATTGTAATTGTTATTATTATGTCTAGACACTAATCCCTTCCTGCCCAGCTCCGTAATAGTATGGCACAGCAGGACATGACTGGCCGCCCAGCGCAGTACTATTACCGCGCGCTGATCGGGCGGGTGCAGGAGACACATTATGTATGTCCGTGTCCGTATCAACCAGCTGTATAAAAATATCACATGACCTAACCCCTCAGGTGAACAGTTTTGGTCACCTTACATCACTAAAAGTGCAACACCAAGTGATCAAAAAGATCTATGCCCCCAAAATAATACCAATCTAACCGTCACCTCATCCAGCAAAAAATGAGCCCCTACTTAAGACAATCGCCCAAAAAATAAAAAAAAACTATGGCTCTCAGACTATGGAGACACTAAAACATGATTTTTTTTTTGTTTCAAAAATGCTTTTATTGTGTTAAATGTAAAAATAAAGAAAGTAGACATATTAGGTATTGCCACGTTCGTAACAACCTGCTCTATAAAAATACCACATGACCTAACCCCTCAGGTGAACACGATAAAAAATAAATACGGTGTCAAAAAGCAATTTTTTGTCACCTTACATCACTAAAAGTGTAATAGCGAGCGATCAAAAAGTCATATGCACCCCAAAATCAAACCAATTAAACCGTCATCTCATCCCGCAAAAAATGAGATCCTACCTAAGATAATCACCCAAAAAATAAAAAAACTATGGCTCTCAGAATATGGAAACACTAAAACATGATATTTTTTTTTCAAAAATGCTGTTATTGTGTAAAATGTTAATAAATAAGTATACATATTAGGTATATCCACATCCATAAGAACCTGCTGTATAAAAATATCACATGACCTTACCCCTCAGGTAAACACAATAAAAAAAAAGTGTGTCAAAAAAGTCATTTTTTGTCACCTTACATCCCCAAAAATTTAATACCAAGCGATCAAAATGTCATATGCATCCTAAAATAGTACCAATCAAACCATCATCTCATACCGAAAAAAATTAGCCCCTACATAAGACAGTCGCCCAAAATTTTAAAAACTATGGCTTTCAGAATATGGAGACACTAAAAAATAATATTATTATGTAAAAGTGAAACAAACAACCAAAAATATTTGGTATTTTCGCATCCGTAACAACCTGCTCTATAAAAATACCACATGATCTAACCTGTTAGATGAACATTGTAAATAAGAAAAAATAAAAACGGTGCCAAAACAGCTATTTCTTGTTACCTTGCCTCACAAAAAGTGTAATATAGAGCAACCTAAAATTATATGTACCCTAAAATAGTACCAACAAAACTTCCACCTTATCCCGTGGTTTCCAAAATGGGGTCTTTTTTGGGAGTTTCTACTCTAGGGGTGCATCAGGGGGTCTTCAAATGTGACATGGCAGCTTAAAATTATCCCAGTGAAATCTGCCTTCCAAAAACCATATGGCGTTCCTTTCCTTCTGTGCCCTGCCGTGTGCCCGCACAGAGCTTTGCGACTACATATGGGGTGTTTCTGTAAACTACAGAATCAGGGCGATAAATATTGAGTTCAGTTTGGCTGTTAACCCTTGCTTTGTTAATGGAAAAAAATGGATTAAAATGGAAAATCTGCCAAAGAAGTGACATTCTGAAATTTAATCTCCATTTTCCATTAATTCTTGTGGAACACCTAAAGGGTTAGCAAAGTTCGTAAAATCATTTTTGAATACCTTGAGGGGTGTAGTTTATAAAATGGTGTCATTTTTGAGTGGTTTCTAATATGTAAATCTCACAAAGTGACTTCAGAACTGAAAAGTGGGTTTTGGAAATTGAAAAATGTCAAGATTTGCTTCTCAGAATGGCCTAGATAAGTAAAAGCGTTTAAAAGTTATTACCACATAAAGTGACACGTGTCAGATTTGCAAAAAAATGGCCTGGGCAGGAAGGTGAAAACTGGCCCAGGGTTGAAAGGGTTAATCTTCCTTTTTATATGAGTAGTTGTTTCATCTTATACTTGGAGATAGTTTGTCTTGCATTGGTGACTTACTTGTAATATCACATTTTTATTTGCCGTGTGACTATATAAATAAAAAATGTAGATTTACCCTAAACAATGCTCTGTGAGCCAAATGACCTGAACTGTAGACTGATCCACTGTAGCAAACTATCAGTGAAATGTATGCAGCTGCTGGATGTATTTAGCACAAGAGACTTGATTCGACTGCATACAGTTGTATCCACTTCTCAACTGTGAGGGGGACTAGCTGTGTACCAGTTTGCTGCCTCTGAATGTAAACAACAGTGTCCTCATTCACTGGCAGCAGGCAAATATCCTAAAAATTATGGGAAGTTGTAACATTAAATCGATTAGAAAATTGCAGAGCCCTCTTTTATACAGTGATTAAAGCTTTATTAAATTAAAAGTGAGAAATCCCTTTAACATCCAAAATGGCACTAACATTGATTAGGCCATCAATATCAGATTGTTGGGGGTCCAACTCCCAAACCCAGTGATGTCACTCAGCTGTTTGAAGAAGCCAGTGATGTCAGTTCATTGGTCGCATGGCCTATTTGCAGCTTAGTCCCATTCAAGTGAATGGGCTTAGGCTGCAATACCAAGCACAGCCACTATACAAAGTACGGTGCTGTGCTTGATAAGCTGTGAGAGGGCCCCAGTGCTCCCTGGTGATCCAAGGCCTCTTTAAACAGCTGATTAGTGTGGGTGGTCCGGGTCAGACCATCACTAATCAGATATCGATGACCTATCCTGAGGATAGTAAATATATATTGGAATAGCACACCATATATTGCTGCGTTGCAACCAAAAAAGGTTCTTCAACCCTATCAGTATTCTAGATAGATTCAGTGCACACGCAAAATAAATTTATTTCTTCAAATAGTGTTTCTACATAATTTTCCATTATTTCAGCGGTATGTATAAAAAAGGAGTAAATCATAATTCTGAATGTTGTTTCTCAAATGAATAACGACATTTCGGTCATGGTGACCTTTTTCAAGTCTCATCTGTATAAAAAAGGGAAGAAAGGCTAAGGAAAATGGAATAAAATCCTGAAGATAGGTTATCAATATAAAACTCCCAGACAATCCTTTTAAAGAGGACCTTTCATGGGTCCAGACATTATGAAATACCTAGCAGGTTATGTAGGACATAGTGCAGGGATGTAATATTTCTTACTATTTTTTCTGGGCGCCGCTCCGTTCGCCCGCTGTGCCCACCTACAGTTTTCCTGGCTGGTATGCTAATGATTACCATCGGTACAGGGAGGAGGAGACTTCCCTGTTTAACAATGGCCGTCTCCTTCTCCCTGGCTGTAGCTCGGTCCAGTCACAGCAGGGAGAAGGCGAGTTATTTTTTCTCCCTGGCTGTGACGCTCTTCTTTGTGATTGGACCGCGCTACAGAATGAGACGCCTATTGAGAAACCCTGGTGTCTCCTCCTACTATTCATTAGCATACCAGGCGGGAGAATTTAACAGGGGCACAGCAGGCGAACGGAGCGGCGCCCAGGAAAAATAGTAAGCGCTATTAGATCCCTGCTCTATGCTCTACATAACGTGCTACTTATTTTATAATGTCTGGACCCATGAAAGGTCCTCTTTAAACACTAAATCAGAAAGTGTATTAAGCTCGTACTCATTTCTTTTTGTAAAAAAGATACCAGAAACTTTCATGCAGCAGATTCCCAGAGGGCAGAGTTCGGCTGTTGCCATTCTTCTCCCATAATCCATTGCAGGTTAAATTCTTTGAAATATTCCAGACGATGGCTATAAAAGTAAACAAATGATAAACAAATATATATATATATATATATATATATATATACTGTATATATATATATATATATATATATATATATATATATATATATATTTATCTAAAATAATATGATTAAAGGCTAAATCCACTTTTCTGTGGTGGGTACACCTCTCAGGATCCCCCATTGCATGTTATCATGCCTCCTGCTGCAGCATGCCCACAGGGGGAGAGATGGGAGGAGAGGAGGGGTAGTTGTGGTACTGATAAGAGTGGTGGTGGTTCATGGTGGCTATCCTTACTCAAGTGCTCCTTGAAGCAATGCAGTGAATGAAGGGATGCAACCCTTTTTCCCCTCAGTGCACACCCTGGCATTGGGGCTCTTGCCTGGTGGTAGCTGGGGTGCCCTTGATGTTAGGTAGATGAGTGGAAGGCAGAGGTAGTTAGGGACCGGCGGACAATGGTGGAGTTAATGACCATGCCTGTTTGGCTGCAATAAATAAAGTCTCTCTATACTGAATAGATGATAGGAGTTGTAGTACATATAGCAGCAATAGTCACATTTTCAAGGTATATTACAGAGTTAGCTTTTCAGGCATGGTCTCTGAAGTGGCCCTCTACCATATGTGGATATTTGTTCTTTTTCTCTCAGGGGTAGTCTCTTAGTTAAATTGACCTCTGGCAGCTTTTAATCTCAGGGATGAAGATTCCACCTATGCCCATGTTACTTCCTGCACTGTTGACTAGACACACAATCTACTCTACAAGCAGGGGAGAAAAGGTCCAGCCTGTCTCCCAGAAACCTAAATTGGACTGCCAGTGTTAACTATTTGTTGCCCATACATAACCACTAGGTATACATATTTCATAAGAGAAAACGCTCTTTAACAATAAATCACAACATTTAACTCTTTAACAAAGTTAACTCTTTGTTATTAAATTAAACCTTTGTAGTGATCCACTGGGTCATTGCACTTCTTTCAAGAATGAGATTTTAGCATTTATTCTATTTTGTCACGTTGGACGTTTTTCCAAAATTGACAACAGGAAGTGCAGCCATACTGATTGTTACTTTTGAATGAACCTCTCAGCAAACAATGGAACATTCTCTTTTTGCTAATGATTTAACATGCTGAGAAAATGACAAGTAATCATTAGTTTCCAAAGTATTCTATAAAAGCTCTTTCCTGCACATTAAAGCTGTAAAGACTCTTTTTTACCACTTTATTTCTTTGTGCGATATGCTTGACAGACATTATAGGTGCATTGCCTGCTGCTCCTTTGCTTCTTTTTCATCATGACTTTGTCAACGTGTACATAGTGTTAGTAGGATTGACGTTATTGTGTCATTATGTTCTTAGATAAAATTAAAAAGTAAGCAACTTTCTAATGTGTTAACGCTTTTTATTAACTTCTTGGCAGAGTAAAGCAATGATTGTTGCTACATCCTCAAAAACATGCTGATCACAAAGTGCCCCACTGCTAGATCCCTGGACCATTAGCTGGAATATAGGGGGCACCTGGCAGCATGTGTTTATTTCTATTGCAACACCTTGACAGGGAAAATATATAATAGATGAAGACCCTTAATGAGGGACCCCTTCTTTTAACTAGCCTAAAAGGCTATATGTAATGTGTCTCCTAAACCAGAGACCCCTTAAATGTGATTCTTATGTTGGCAACTGTAAGCTAAGTCACAAGCACTGAACTACAATTCTTAAAGGCTATGTACACCTTTGGAGGCAATTTTTTTATGATATCATGTTACTCATTTTTGGCTAAAAATCTTTTTTTCAATTGACCTTTATTAAAAATATTGAGCTGTTCTGTCACAAAGGGTTAACTGTTTTTCTAGCTGTATGACTGGTACTTCCACTTTTACTTTGTGCCGGTCATCCAATAACCCTTATCTCTAAACTACTAAGAGGCTACAAACACTTATTTAAAGGGGTTGTCCGTGTTATGAAAAAAAATATATATAGCACTGTAAATCTGATGGGCAGCAATATATAACTGAGCTAAGCAAGTTTTAGGCAAAAAAAATTCTACTTCCTCATTTCCCTGGTCTACTTCTGGCCCTTTGTTTACCTGCAAAAACAACAATATGTGCCCCTCCCCCTGCTCTGCAAAGGGAGTAAATATAACTACTGCCCTGAGTGACATGTTTGCCTGCTGGAAGACTCAGCAGCATGTTGTATTTCTTGGACTACAAGTCCCAGCTGTACAAGGACACTGTTGATACACACAGGATCTTCCCCCTACCTATTCTTGTGCAGAACTCCTCTAGTCTATGCCCAGCCTGTTCCCAGTATTTGTCTCCTCATTGCCTGCAGCTACTCAGTAAAGCCTTCAGCCCTGAGTCTGTACAGCTGAAGGGGTTAGGAATCCAGGGAATAAGCAAACAGCAGCAGACGGCAGTGAAGGGGGGCATGGCCAGCACAGTGAAGTCTCGTGTACAGACACACATCTGCTCTTTCAGGTTTGTGCACAAATCATCATCAGAGCAGGGAGAGACGTTGACATCACAGGTAATGTGACCCTCAGTGAAATCTGAGAAAGGAGCAGCTACAGATGCAGTAAGTTAATGTAAAAACTGTTACATTTGATTAGTTAGAAACATACAAAGAAGAAAAAAATAACCCGGACAACCCCTTTAAGCCACATTCTTATCAGAAAAAAAGTGATTGAGCTACAGACGTGGACAAAATTGTTGGTACCCTTTGGTCAATGAAAGAAAAAGTCACAATGGTCACAGAAATAACTTTAATCTGACAAAAGTAATAATAAATTAAAATTCTATAAATGTTAACCAATGAAAGTCAGACATTGTTTTTCAACCATGCTTCAACAGAATTATGTAAAAAAATAAACTCATGAAACAGGCATGGACAAAAATGATGGTACCCCTAGAAAACACAGAACATAATGTGACCAAAGGGACATGTTAATTCAAGGTGTGTCCACTAATTAGCATCACAGGTGTCTACAACCTTGTAATCAGCCATTGGGCCTATATATATGGCTCCAGGTAATCACTGTGTTGTTTGGTGATATGGTGTGTACCACACTCGACATGGACCAGAGGAAGCAAAGGAAAGAGCTGTCTCAAGAGATCAGAAAGAAAATTATAGACAAGCATGTTAAAGGTAAAGGCTATAAGACCATCTCCAAGCAACTAGATGTTCCTGTGAGTACAGTTGCACATATTATTCATAAGTTTAAGATCCATGGGACTGTAGCCAACCTCCCTGGACGTGGCCGCAGGAGGAAAATTGATGACAAATCTAAGAGACGGATAATCCGAATGGTAACAAAAGAGCCTAGAAAGACTTCTAAAGAGATTCAAGGTGAACTTCATGCTCAAGGAACATCAGTGTCAGATCGCACCATCCGTCGTTGTTTGAGCCAAAGTGGACTACATGGGAGACGACCAAGGAGGACACCATTGTTGAAAACGAATCATAAAAAAGCAAGACTGGAATATGCCAAACTACATGTTGACAAGCCACAAAGCTTCTGGGAGAATGTCCTGTGGACAGATGAGACAAAAATCGAAGTTTTTGCCAAGGCACATCAGCTGTATGTTCACAGACGAAAAAATGAAGCATATCAAGAAAAGAACACTGTCCCTACTGTGAAACATGGAGGAGGCTCTGTTATGTTCTGGGGCTGCTTTGCTGCGTCTGGCACAGGGTGTCTTGAATCTGTGCAGGGTACAATGAAATCTCAAGACTATCAAGGAATTCTAGAGAGAAATGTACTAGCCAGTGTCAGAAAGCTTGGTCTCAGTCGCAGGTCATGGGTCTTGCAACAGGACAATGACCCAAAACACACCGCTAAAAACACCCAAGAATGGCTAAGAGGAAAAAATTGGACTATTCTAAAGTGGCCTTCTATGAGCCCTGACCTCAATCCTATTGAGCATCTTTGGAAGGAGCTGAAACATGCAGTCTGGAAAAGGCACCCTTCAAACCGGACACAACTGGAGCAGTTTGCTCATGAGGAGTGGGCCAAAATACCTGCTGAGAGGTGCAGATGTCTCATTGACAGTTACAGGAAGCGTTTGATTGCAGTGATTGCCTCAAAAGGTTGCGCAACAAAATATTAAGTTAGGGGTACCATCATTTTTGTCCATGCCTGTTTCATGAGTTTATTTTTTTACATAATTCTGTTGAAGCATGGTTGAAAAACAATGTCTGACTTTCATTGGTTAACATTTATAGAATTTTAATTTATTATTACTTTTGTCAGATTAAAGTTATTTCTGTGACCATTGTGACTTTTTCTTTCATTGACCAAAGGGTACCAACAATTTTGTCCACGTCTGTATAATCAGTGTTTATAATGTCAGAGAACAGAGATAAGGAGTCTGTCTGCTCCCCAGATGATGGAAAAGACAGAAAATCCACAGACTGCCACTTCAGCATGTCCGCTATGTACAGAAAAAAGGAAGCCATATTTTTAATAAAGACCAATTGAAAAAATTATATTTAGCTCAAAATGAGTACAATGCAATAATAATAAAAAATGTCCTCAAAGGTGTACATAGCATTTAAGGCATACATAACTCACTATGTACATAACACTATTTCTGTATATCGTATGACTTGTATCTGCAATTTTTTAGCAGTGGACACTAGCTGGAATCATGAGCTGTTCATAACTCAATAGCGCCCTCTATTGGTTTCATAGTCTTCTGACAAGAATATTTGTCTTGTCATAAGACTGTGAAACCGATAGAGGATGCTGTTCATTACTCAATAGCGCCCTCTATTGGTTTCATAGTCTTCTGACAAGAATATTTGACAGCTGAAAAACAAGGCAGATTCTGCTCATTTGCATGTCTTTCCCATATGCCCATGTTTATGCAAATACATTTTTACATGACAAAACTGTATAGAAAGGTTATTGAATATTATGTTAGGACAATCAGAAAACTTTTTGTCGCCTTAATGATATTGATCTAGGTGTGCAGGTCCAACCAAGCCATCCAACAGATGCCAAATAAAAAATGTAATGCAAGGGGCTGGCTCACACCTAATGACTATGCGGGGTGCTACTAGCTCACAAAACGGGGTGCCCTACCCCAAAGTGGCGTAATGTAAAAAAGAATAGAGAGTGAGTGAGCACTCACAACATTTGTACCATAATGGAAATATTTAATGGGAAGGTTACACATAGAATAAAATATTGAGTATAAAATACATATAATATATCACACGGAACTAATGAAATATAAGATAAAAAACATTCAATTAATGCCAAGGACTAGATTCACTGGTTGAGGAGTGATATTCTCACACTCTATCCCCACAATGGATAATGAGAGTCGTTGGTATTGCTATAAATAACACTTTGAGCAACTCTGAGCAACTTGCTCCCTGGGATAACCAACTCTTATGAATGAGTCAAACTTTGCGTACAAATGTCTCAATCCGCCGGATGATATTCAAAAAGCAAGAGAGCAGCGCTCTATATATTTGTTCAGCAGGTCACTTTCACTAGTGACTATTGTGAATGGTAAATGGTAGATGGTAATGAGTGTATACAACCCATCTAGGGTTAACAGTTGTAGCCTCTATTCAGCTACCATAGCCACCAAAAGAGTCAATTGTCTGGGACACGTTGTAGAGATCTTATGTCCGCATATAGTGGTGACTATTTGTCACTAGATGTTACAGTGTTAGCTGAAGTAATTTCCAGGTTCCTACCTGCCTCCTGCTGGGACGTTCGCGGTCTTGTCACACGAGGGGCGAGCTGTGCAGGGAAGCACTCGGCATCTTGCGTCGCACACCTCGGACTAGCAGTGTCACAGTATCGCGAGATTACGCGGAGTTGTACCTTATCAGCGGCGTATGTTTCTTTAGGCAGGTTCAGATGTACCGGTGACTTAGCTTGATTTATTTTTGCATGGCCATGCAGTATTAAAGCGATATACTAAGTGGAGGTCCTGTTGATTTGATGGGCGCTTCTCCTTTTCACTAGACGCGTTTCGGGGCGTCTACACCCCTTCCTCAGTGGACCATTACTTCAGCACTGTAACATCTAGTGACAAATAGTCACCACTATATGCGGACATAAGATCACTACAACGTGTCCCAGACAATTGACTCTTTTGGTGGCTATGGTAGCTGAATAGAGGCTACAACTGTTAACCCTAGATGGGTTGTATACACTCATTACCATCTACCATTTACCATTCACGATAGTCACTAGTGAAAGTGACCTACTGAACAAATATATAGAGCACTGCTCTCTTGCTTTTTGAATATCATCCGGTGGATTGAGACATTTGTACACAAAGTTTGACTCATTGATAAGAGTTGGTTATCCCAGGGAGCAAGTTGCTCAAAGTTGCTCAAAGTGTTATTTATAGCAATACCAACGACTCTCATTATCCATTGTGGGGATAGAGTGTGCGAATATCACTCCTCAACCAGTGAATCTAGTCTTTGGCATTAATTGAATGTTTTTTATCTTATATTTCATTAGTTTCGTGTGATATATTATATGTATTTTATACTCAATATTTTATTCTCACTCACTCTCTATTCTTTTTTACAGATGAAAAATAACTTTGAGGTTTACTGGTTCTCAGATGAGAGTTGGTTCAGAATATCTCATAGTGCACAAGGCTGCCATTGTAAGGTATGCTGGCTGTTATCTGTCTCATGGATAGATGGATGGCTTGTACATACCTGGCTTTTGGCATATAGCCTTTGTGTGGTTGTCTATTGCATGTCGTACATAATAGGAGTCTAAGATGCATCCAGCTATCCTCTTAATGCTGTTGCCAAACCTTTTTGATGGGGTTTCCATCAATTTCTACCCTTTTTTTATGAACCTGACACCCTCTTCTCTTCTGAGCAGGGGTGCCTGGGGCTCTCCCATTTACTTCCATTGTATGCGAGCACCCAAATTATTCAGCCGAGCACTCGGATCTGCCGAGCATAGCGATGCTCGAGCCGAACAGCAGTTCAGCCGAGCATGCTTGCTCATCACTAAAGAGAAGCAAATATAAAAGGATAATTAGAAGAAGGTGTAAGTAAAAAAAACAAGCCTGGGGAAGTAATGGTCTGACAAAGAGAAGACTAGCTAGAAAAGAGGTAAGATAAACGTGAAGAAGTAGAAGAAAGCAGACGTGAAGACAACATTTGAGCAGAAGATGATCAAAGAGAAGAAAGGAACGGCTAAGAAAGGAATAGGTGAGAAGAGACAAGGAAAGGAAAAGGGGAACGTGCCTGTTATGGTCAAGGGGTACAGAATCATTGCATTAATCAACCAGTTGGACATTGGGATAATCCTAAGAGCATTATTGTGGCAGTCCCCTGGTATTCACCCTTTAACCCACAGTGGTCAGAGATACTGGTGCGAAGGACCAAGGGGTCATTTGAACCCATAGTAAGGCAGATTTCATGCAAATCTAAGAAACAAGTCCAAGGTCAGAGCAGGCAGCAAATTGTAAAAATCATAAACAAACACAGGTCGGATCACACAGTGCAGGGTCAGATTCAGTATACAAGCAGAAGTCAGTACAAGGGCAGACAAACAGAATATTACACCTTCACAGGGAACTAGTAAGCTAGACTACCTATTGCTCAGGTACCCTCACATAGGGAAAGGTGCCATAGGTACTTCAGGTTAGCCAGCCATTGGCTGGTGAAGATGAGGGTTAGTAGAAGTGGCCTGCAGCAGGTAGAATGCCAGATTATTATGATGGGCAGGGGAGGGCAAGTGGGTCCAGGACACCAGTACAACAGAAACCAGGTGAGTGGTGTGGTAACCGTGCCCCCCCTCCCCCCTCCCCCCGTATAGGAGGACACGATGGGTAGGTAGTGACACTGTAAAAGAGCTAATTAGACAAAGATGATAAAATATGAAAACAGAGGTTAAACAAGAAAAATAGAAGTAGAAGAGATTGATAGAAAGAAAATAGAAGAGGAAAATGAAGGGGAGGTAAAAGAAAACAAATACATTTCCAGTCTGAATGACCCTTAGGTTGATTACATTGTCCTGTGCTATAACTAAACATATGTACAGCCCAAATGTCTGATGTGACCTTGTAGCTATACAAGGTCACATGGTTTCATAAAAGCCAAAATAATCCTGTTTTCCATGCAATTTAATACCATTTTTTAAAAAGTGTAGCTTTTATGCGATAATTCGATGTAGAGGATTTTACAAATGTGCATAAATTTATTATATTAATTGCACAGTTCAATACACATGTCACACTATGAACTGCTCTGTGAAAAGAAAGAGCAAGCCCATACCAGCCTTTCAGCATAATAATTGCATATGAAAGGTGTAAGTTTTTAAAGAAAAGCACTAGCAGAATACTTATTTTTCTTGATTCTACATGAATAAAGTGTAAAAATGGCTAATGAAAATCGACCTGAACTCAATATCTTTTCAGCTACGTCTTTCTAGATAACAAATTAATCCCCTGAATTGCGGCCCATGAACAATAAAGCCAAAACTGTAGGTCCAAAAAGAGTGTTTCGTTTAAATAATTAGGAAGTGTGTGTTGATGATCATGAGGATTAAAATGATTATGAGAAAGGCTGACATTAAAAGAGGGTTACCCTTAGTTGATTTGTCAGCTCCCGAAATAAGAAGGTCAGCACAAGCTTCCTGCCCAATTGCCAAAATGCCTTGAATTACATGAGGGGCACTCGTGCACATGAGCACTAATCAGCTCATATGAGCCAAATCAGAGACCTATCTGAGCATTTTTGCATAATTCTTTCCCAAGAAGCATTGCATGAAACGAAAGTCTACATACAACACTGACTTCCTCAACAAAGGGCAAGGCTTGGCTGGGAGGTAAGAAACAAATACATTTCCAATTTGTGTTGGGCTACAAAGAGGTAGACAAAAGTGTCTATCACTGCGCCAGATTCATCATGGAGCCTGAGCCAATGTGATAAATCTGGTGCAGGCCTGGACAACCTACCAAATTTAGGATTAGTAAATCTGGGCCTGAGTCTCTTAAATGAAAGTCAGTAGCCCCCCTGAGCATGGGCAGTGGATGGGAGCTGTTGCTAAGTACTGAATGTATGGAACTGATTATGATCTCTGGATATACCCTGGAAATGGCATCTGTCTGGTTCCAAGATGCTGGTGCCCTTCCCTCTCCTTCTTGGTTTACATGGCCAGCCAGGATGCCAATGCAGGAACCTGATCCTGACAATCTAGGAGAGGAAGGGTGCGGCAGAGGAAGCAGGAGGAGCAAATGTGGACAGGTTTCTAAGACCTATAATTAGGCAGTTGCACAGGGGCCTTTTAAGTAAGGGGGGACATATCACAATAAAAAAGGGTACCAAGATTTTCTTTGCTCAACATTTTTAATAGATTCTGAATTCATTAGATAAAGGGATAACTAGAGAGTCATAAAAAGGAATAAGGTGCACACTAGTAAATTTAGGGGAGCCCATACCACAATAGAAAAAAGGTCCAGTTTAAGTTTGTTTAACTTAAAATGATTAATTTGGGATCCATCTGATTAAGGATTAACTAAAGTCATAGAACAAATGAGACTTTGAGCCCTGCATACTTGTTAAATTAGCTATTAAACAGTAAGTGCCCCCACATACTGTCCTTACACAGGGAGGCCCACTACTGTCTATGTCCACCCATATCATAAGGTGTTTATAAGTGATAAAAGCATGGGAATCTACTGACATTCTGTGAATTTGAATAAAATATTACTTAGTATTCAAAGGTGATCAGTAATAAGGGCACATCCTAAAAGCCTGTGCACAGTCCACTCTAAGAACACAATAACGAGATACATAAACTTAATCACACTTACAAATTGGGGCCTTGACCTTCAGCTATTTCCTTAGGAGGAATTGGGTATAAGGACTCGTAAACTCTGCCAATTCCAGAGCCATGGATAGCATAGGAATTCATCATGTTAACACCAGGAGGGAAATAGGACCAGGGGATCAGAGCAGTGCCATGCCATTTGCCCCATTCTGATGCAGTATCTGCTGTAAATTCCAGTGGTAGCTCCGTCTAATAGATATTACAATATAACAGTTATTACAATGATTATTCCTGACACAGAATAGACTTTAAAGATAGCAAAGATGTATACCGTTATATTTATTAGTCAACTAATGGATAATGGAATTTTTACTTTATTTGTGGGAATAAATTACTGTTATTTCTACAGAACACAAAGCAAACAACAAAACTTTGTCTTAGGCGACTTTCACACTTGCTTTATTGTTTTCCGGTATTGAGATCCGGCAGAGGATCTTAATACTGGAAAAAATGTTTCAGTTTAGTCCTCATGAAAGAGATCAATTCCAGATGCATGAGGATGTCTTCTGTTCCGCCAGCATTCCATTTTGTCACCCGACACAAAACCGCTGCAAGGTGTGTTTTTGTGTCCGGTTATAAAAAATGGAAAAAAGCGGATCCATCACTGAAAACAATGTATGACAATGGTGACAGATACGTTTTTTGTAGGAACCTTAAAAAACAGATCCGATACCCATCGACTTTCAATGTATTGAGTGACGGATCCATTTTTTTGTCCGTTTTGATTTCCCACAACCGCATCCTAACGGAACAGATGCATCCTGATGTGCAAAATCAAAACGGATCAGTTTAATTGCGGTTTTGAGATCCTCTCCCGGATCTCAATGCCGGAGTAAACAACGCAAGTTTGAAAGTAGCCTTACATTACATTAATAAACAGATGTTAATCTGTGGAGGCAGGAGCATTTTATAAAAGGTAAGGTTACACAATTAATGATTAGAAGAGTAAGCCAGCACCTCCACATATGGTGTCTCGTGAAAGGATCCGGTCCAGTCCGTACAGATCCAGAAAAGTAGTAAGAGATGTCCAGCACCGAGATAAATAAAAATCTTCAGTCTTTATTTCATAAATTTAAAAGAATGCAGTTTCTTCACATAGATGATGGTGATGGCACCAACGCGTTTCGATCTATACGATCTTAATCATGGTGACCATGATTAAGATCGTATAGATCGAAACTCGTTGGTAGCGTCACCATCATCTATGTGAAGAAACTTCATTATTTTAAATTTATGAAATAAAGACTGAAGGTTACACAATGTAATCAAAATCTCTTTAGAAAAATGTATATTTATTTGACAGTTCATAGCTTGTGTTGCAGTGTAAACATTGCTGTTTTACCTGTCTTTTATACAGTAAAACAATAAGGGGTGTGCATATACAGGAAAGGCACATGGCTTGGATGTGGCCCCATACCACAAAAACATTTTTGGAATTTTTGGAAGCCAACAAAAATGTAATACCAGACAAACTATATACGTAGGTGCTCCAGATTTATCGGCCATCTGTGAGAACTGTGACACAGTTTACACTGTCTTCCTTCTATAGCATTAGTAGATGTAAGTCGCTGGTTCTGGACAGTAGATCGCTGTTTACACAGTACAATCTGCTGCCCAAAAACAATGATTTCGGAGGTCAGCCAAAAGATAAAATTACACGATAAACATGCATTTTCTGGGCACCATCTGTACATAGGGCAATTATCGCAAATGAGCGTTTCTCATCCCCAATAATTGTCATCAGTCTATGAAAAGTGACCTTTTTAGGCCCTTTTAGGTTTTATTTTACATGTAAATCAATTTCTGTCACTTCAGACCAGTATCAATCTGAATTGCTGTATGTAAATGGACATTTGATCTAATTAAAATGTGTCTCATCTGCCAGAAAACTGATGTGTGTAAAAATTTCTCTGCCAGTCACAATAATTGTAGCAAGTAGCACAGACTCCTCCATTATAGGGAACAGAAAGGTTTTATTTTTAGAAAATATTAACAAATGAAGAAGATGAGAATTCATTCTAACCATACAAAATATCTGTTAGGCTACTTTCACACAGGCGTTTCTGGGTCCGCTTGTGAGATCCGTTTCAGGGCTCTCACAAGCGGCCCAAAACGGATCAGTTCAGCCCCAATGCATTCTGAATGGATAAGGATCCGTTCAGAAAGCATACATTTGGCAGCGTTTGGTCTCCGTTGCACTTTTCAGGCGGACACTAAAACGCAGCTTGCAGCATTTTGGTGTCCGCCTGATGATGCGGAGCCAAACGGATCCGTCCTGACTTACAATGTAAGTCAATGGGGACGGATCCATTTTCACTGACAAAATATGGTGCAATTGAAAACGGATCTGTCCCCCATTGTCCCCCAAGACGGATCCGCACCAAACGCGAGTGTGAAAGTAGCCTTATCGGCAGTGGGTGTGGAACCACTGCACCAACCAACCGGTTTGATGTTGGCCTAGACCTGAGGGCATTGTTGTGGTGGTCCCCTGTTATTCCCCCTTTAACCCTTATACAGGGATTCAGCCTTCACTATAGTGGCGATACCAGACCGCCACCTCTTGGAATAGTCCTGGTGTGGTTGGAGGCAGACCCATTGGGGTCAGAAACACTTGTGTTAAGCACTAAGGGGTCAGGCAATAATCATAGTCAGGAAACAGGCAGAACAATTCTGATGTCAGGGCAGGCAACAAAGGATTAACAAAGTAAATGTCTAAAGTCACGACAGCCAGCAGAGAGTCAAAATCGGTAAACAGGCATAGGTCAGTACACGGGCAGACAAACAAAACAGCACAGCACACCTTCATTGGTTACTAGCAATTTAGGAAACCTGAAGCTCAGGCAACCTCTCCTAAATAACCTGAAGTGTCCACAGGATAGCTATGATGAATGTAAGCTGGCCCTTTAAGAGGCGGGAACACGTGCACTCACTAATGGCAGTGCAGAAGGATCTAGTTGGAAATTACTGGCAGAGGCAGGTACAGGGGCCTAGACTCCCAGCAAAGCATTAGATGTGGCAGGGTAAGTTGTACAGCACCTGTGTCTGCCCAGGGGAGCAAGAGAGCCATGGACATGGGCCACTAGTGTAACAATATCAGTGGGTATAATTGGCCAACTCAATTTCATCACCTGTAATATCGGTCTGATTGGTCAGAAATCTGCGTATTTAAAGTTAAAAGCTTAACATTTAGCAGTTAAAGGCACTGTTGGACTGCCTAATGTTTGGGCAATCGCCCATGAATGATGAACACTAGGGTTGAGCGAATCGGGTTCGGATTGCTGTATCCAAACCCAATTCCTTTAAAAACTACCTTAAGAATATAGACTCTATCCTACTGTAAAATGTATTGCCTCCGCGGAGGTCTTTCCCAAGTTTCTGCAAATATTGCGAGACTTACTTTGTCTCACCTCGGCCACATATCACTTCTTTTATTCGCATACACTACTGTATCAATATACGAAGCTGAACTCGGCTTCATTAACGAGGCATGAAGCTGAGTTCGGCTTAGTGTTTGATACAATAATTTATGTGAATAAATGAAGTGACACATGATAGAGCGAGATAAGTCTCGCGACATTTGCTGAAACTTCGGAAAGACCTCCAAGGAGACAATACATTTTACAGTAGGATGGATATTCTTAACAAAGTTTTTAAAAGAATCAGTTCTAATTCAGCAATCTGATCCCTACTTGCTCAACCCTAATGAACACGTCAAATAGTGGTCATTTGCATCGCTCTATTACATCCTACAATTGTACTTCCCCATTCATTTCTAAAGATGATCATTTCTAAAGAACAATAGATAATCCTGCATCTTTCATTCTGAATGAAAGATCAGCCAATCAGCAGCACGATTATATGGGCAAATACTCGTTTGTGTTTGTTACCAACAATTGGCCCACAAGTCGACCAGTCTAATAGGGCTTTAAGTTCCCTACATGCAATCTAATAGATAATAGTAAGCTGTTTTCGGGGTGTCAGGGGTTCCCGTGACTTGTTGGATCATTTTCATTTGCAGAACATGGCTAGATAAAGAGAAGAATAAGAGAAAGATATATAAACAGACGGATGATCTAGATATCCATCTGCCTGCTTGCCTATATGTCAATCGGAAACAATGTTCTGCAAGTAGGATAATCCAATGGCCACCATTTAAGACTGAAGAGGAGATGAATCCTAACTGCTGTCCTGGAGTTGCCATCAACCACTGGTTATTGCACCTTATCTTCCTACAGTGCCGTGCAGAATTCTCAATCTCAATTGGAAAGGGACCTCTTGCAAATACATTTCAGACAATTACATTTCAGATAATTCTCTGGCTCCAGATGATGGTTCTCACATGGCAAACATACCACTAAAGTGACAATCAGTTATTCTAATATGGAACACTTTAATGGAAATGTTCGGTTGATATTTGTATAAAACACACATTCTGATGTCAGAACCTGAAGCTCACATAGAGTGGTGGTGCTTACCTGTACCTGCAGACACTGTCTGTTGCAGATCACTTTTTCTGGAACTACCTCTTCTTATGTTAACCACAACAGAACTAGCATTCTTTTAATTTATATACTATCCCATATGGAGGCACTGTACTATAATTATGAAATAGTGAATATTTTCATTGTATTTTTTTATACCTTATTTGTACAAATATTATGGCCCCTACCAATTTTGGAGCCTAACGTTAGACTTTAAAAGGGTGCATGGTGTTTATTGGGGATATGAGTATTACAGAGAATTATGGACCGGTCCAGCTTACAAATAGGTAGACGTGGAAAGATATTTACGGCACACACTCACAACCAGTGTGTTATATCTTCCTTTATCTGTCACTTGTGGTAAGTACAAAAAGTTCTATAGAAAACTTCACAAGCACAGAAGATAATTTCCATCATTGCAGTTGAAAATAAAATAATACACCTAGGTCTGTATTCAAAGTCCCATCATCAATAAAAGATGCAGCACGGGTCAAAAAGTGACTACAGCTCCAGTTTTGCATTAAAAACAAAAGATTTCAATTGGTCTTTCAGACTGTGTTTCTCTGGGAGTTGATGACAGTCGTACTACTAAGATTATAATAAAATATACAGTGGTCGGACATTATTTCTTAAAATGCAGATCACTTTAAAATGATATCAGCAGTCAGATCCTCAAAGGAATGTTGAAAGCTGCTCAAGAACACAAAATGATAATGTATTTTGGCCCCAGATGATAAGAACTTATAAAAGTGATTGGATTTTTAAAAAACCGAGGGAAAAGCTCTGCACTTGAAAGCTTGTATTTAAAATATATTCTATTAGCAGGGAAATGTATCAGCTGCTATTGAGGCGTATGACTTCTGCATTGCTTCATACAGGTTATGGGTCTGGAATGTCTATAGTAGCAGATCGTATTTTGTGGCACTTCCATTTTTCTTGCATTATACTCTGAACACATTATTAATAATTTTCTGCTATCTACATGGGAATATTTTCCATATAACTTTTTTCGCACCTAAATCCAGCTCATATTTTATTAATAAACTTTGCTAGCCCTGAAGCTGGTTTTCTTATGTTATTAGAACAGAGGCGCACAGCTCCCAAAATGGTTTGCATTCATGGCATTGGCAGGCTTTCTTTCTTGTCTGCTGTGAATTAAGTAACTCATAGCTTTCCAACATATTCAGAGAAAAGTAAAATGATCATTGGATTCCGACTATAATATACCCTATAGAACATTTCCTGACTTGCTGTACAATCAATGTATTTCTATCAATATTTGCCAGGTATGTACATTTTCCCCAATGGGCCAGACCCACCCCCCACTGCAATCCTCTTCATGCTAGGCCTGGCCGCCAGGCCTTCTCTGCCACCTCACACAGGCTGCAGCCTGCCTGTTAGTTTGCCTCACTCTCCTGCACCCACAAGACATGTGTGTGCTCCCTTTACCTCTTAAAGGGTCTGTGTGCGCAAGTCCCAATCTTCACCAGTATTTCCCCAGTGGGAGGGTGCCTGAGCAATAAGGTTCTATAGTTTATGTTCCCTGTCAAGGTGTGCTGTTCTGTTGTCTGCTCTGTACCGACTTCTGCCTGTATACCCGTACTGACTCTCTGCTGCCTGACTTGACCAATGCTTGCTTACCATACCAACCCTTTCATCCCTGTCCTGACCTCAGCGCTATTTTACAGATTTAAATTACTGTGCCAGCCCTAACCTTGGCCTGTTACCAACTATGAGTTTGCCAGATTCCTCAGTGTTCCCAAACTGGGTTCTCTTACTCCCAAGGGTCTGATGTCAACCACACTGGGACTACTCCAACAGGCAACAGCCTGGTGGCTTCCTGCAGTGAAGTCCAGAGCCCTATAAAGAGATTAAAGGGTGAATATGAGGGGACTGCCATGATAACGCAACTAGACTTAGCCCGAGGTTAAACTGGATGGTTGACATAGGGGTTCAACACCCACTGCTGTAACAAAACCTCTGCACAAGTCATGCTCCCAGTATGTTAATGACCCAGCTCCCCACAGGAGTCAGGACCTATCTTCCTGGTAGTGGGATGCATGTTCAGCACCTTCCCTTAAAAGGGTTTTCTCACTTTAGTAAGTGGCATTTATCATGTAGAGAAAGTTAATACAAGCAAGTTACTAACGTATTGTTATTATCCACATTGCTTCCTTTGCTGGCTGGATTCATTTTTCCATCACATTATACACTGCTCGTTTCCATGGTTACAGACCACCCTGCAATCCATCAGTGGTGGTCGTGCTTGCACAATATAGGAAAAAGAACTAGCGTATGTGCGCTCCTATGGTCCCGGCCACCAGAGAGGCTGACGCTTTTTCCTATAGTCTGCAAGCACGACCACCACTGATGGATTTGAGGGTGGTCTGTAACCATGGAAACAAGCAGTTTGTAATGTGATGGAAAAATGAATGCAGCCAGCAAAGGAAGCAATATGGATAATAACAATATATTAGTAAGTGGCTTGTATTAACTTTCTCTACATGATAAATGTCACTTGCTGAAGTGAGACAACCCCTTTAACTCCCTCATGGCAGTATGGAGTGCTAGACCATGGTATCTAAAAGAGCACTGTCTACAGAATTAATAAAGTAGCTATCGATTAATAAGCAGTAATTCATTTTTGCATTTTTTTACATTTTGGCTGATGCATTCACCATACACATCAATGGAGTGGTGGAATTATAGAAACAGTCCGATGCATGCTTTACAAGTTCCACAATAAAACCTGTGGAAGTGGAGGCTTTGGAGGTACAATATGTGTCCATGAGCCCTATTTGTGTAAGCATTGAACTTTAAAGCCACAGATTAAGGCTGGGTTCCATAAAGAGGGCACATGGCTGTAATGTGAGATGTGGCTCAAGAACCGCATTTGGGTTTGCCACAAATTGGCTTGGTTTTGCATGATTTTTAGGTGCTTCATATGCACTGTCCATGAAACTGTGACAATTCATAGTAAACTGCTGCAGCTTTGCCACACTGTTCCTGGCCGTGAGACACACTACAATCCTACAGCCACTACATGGAACCCCAGACTAAGTCTTTCAATCTACTGCAAGTCCGTTCATGTATTTAGGCTATAGTCTTGTGGCTTTTCTAAGGGGATTGTTGACCTTTCCAAAAATCTTTCTGTTCCCATTTATCAATTAGTCCAGATGTAATTAGAACTCCATATTAATTGCATCACATTCTTGCACATATTTCAGTACTTATTAGTCTATTTTTCCTAAAAATGTCTATTGTCTTACAGATAAATAAAAGCATGTATTGCTTTTTATTGTGTTCTTCGCTTTTTTGGCCGAATTAAAATAGAAAACACACCTGCAAGTCACATAAAGGGAAGTGACATTGATTGCTTGAAGTCATTCAGTTCAGGGCGCCTGCTTCCCTTCCTGAAGCCGTAATATCAATGAGACACTTGGGATGAATTCAGTGCCTCTGATAGGGAAATCTAATTCCACTGATCTAATCCTTTAACACTGCAATCAATCCTAAAGTTGGTGGCCCTTATGTATTGAAAGAGGAAGACAGCTTCAAATGAAAGTTTATTAATTTTTTTAATATCAAAGAAGACTCCTGTGATGGCTGCAATATGTCACCACACTTTCAATATAAACCTCATCACTGCATAAAATCTTTGACATAAAAAATAGATGTTAAGAAGACAGGCCTGTGAGAAAGGAAAACCTGAAACTGTTTGCCTCTTCATTTTCTATTTTACTATGCTTTACAGGGCAAAAATGACAAATTCAGGCAAACATTTGTAAAAAAATAAAAAAAAATTAACAAATAGTGAAAAAAAAAAATCACACAGTAGAATAGATTCTTTATTACCTCTAAATATCAAGTGGAACTTTGCTCCAGATTTTTTTTTACCTAAACCTGTAACACCATCCATTCCATGAATATTTGTTAAGTTCTAACCTAGATGGAACAATGACAAAGTTCCCAGTCACTTACAACCAATACACATTTAGTATTGTAAGCATTTAGTATACACTGATCATCCATAACATTACACTACTTGCCAAATATTCTATAGGTCTCCCTAATGTTGCCAAAACAGCACTGACCCATCACAAAACCTCTAAAAGCGTTCTGTGGTATTGCTTGACTGGATTGAGATCTGGAGGACTCTGGAAGCCAAGTCAACAACTAGATCTCTTGGGTTGTGTTCTTCACACTATTCTTAAACAACTGTTACAGTGTGGTGAGACACATTATCCTGATGAAAGAGGCCACTTCCATTAGGAAATACTGATGGCATAAAGGGGTGTACTTGGTCTGCAACAACATTTAGGTAGGCGGTATGTATGAAAGCAGCATCCACATGTATGCAAGGACATTGGCAAGTGTATCACGCTGCCTCCACTAACTGTCGACATGAGAAATTTGTGCCACAGTAGCTTTCTATGAAACTGGACCAGACAGGCCTATGGATGGACATTAAGCATCCTTTATACTGCTGCCAGTTTACCAGCTGTCTTTACTTTGACTACTTTTGGTATGAACCAGAGATGCTGTGACCTAGTCGTCTAGCCATCACAATTGGTCCTTGTCAGAGTCACTCAGGTCCTCTTGCTTTAAATGGTTTTATTATTATTATGGCTTATGGTTTAAGAGAGTGGCCCACGAAAAAGTAGTCTGCCTCCAATATTTCCAAATCAGAGCTCAGCTTTCAGTTCCTAGAGGGCTCAGAAAAAATGAAAGCACTGATTGGTTGCTATCGACAACTAAGACAGACTTGATAATACGCAGTTTGATTTGGAGATATTGGAGGTGAGCTTTTTTGTGGGACACCCTGTATATACACAGTATTCAACCGAATGCAAATCAGCAGCAATATTGCAATGCATATCAGCACCAAGCTATGGTCACTATGGGTGTCAACTCCAATTTTCTTTTGTAGTAGTCTTTCAATATCCCCAGTGTTGGTCTCCCTTTCCTTCTACACCTAATAAATTCCAGACTTGGAATATCTGCCAGGGGCGTAGCTAAAGGCTCATGGGTCCTGGTGCAAGAGTTCAGCTTGGGCCCCCCTTCCCTTGTTGGCAAGGGGCAGGGGAGCACATAGCCTTCCTGCTGCCAGAAGCAAACATTGAAAGGGAACCCCCTCAATCTAAATTCTTGACCTAACTCCTTCCCTCCAGCCAGAGGTGTAAATTGACCAGCATGCACTTTCTATAATGCCAGTGTCTTATGTGGCACAAGGGTTTTGACTGCTACCTCTGCAACCCCTAGAGCTACGCCCCTACAATCTACTATACTTTGACTGGATGGCACTTCAAATCATTCCTAGAGAACCCCTTTAACCACTTCACATCAACCCATAGGATATAAACGTCCTATGGGTGGATGTTTAACTCTGAATGGACGTTCTGGAACGTCCATTCAGAGATGGACGTTACACTCTAATCGCAGGGCAACCCACAGAGAAGACAGGGACAGTTCCCAGGTGTCCCTGCCTTTTAGATCGCTGCATACACAGCACTCACCGGGGACAGGAGAGTGCAGGAGCTGTCGGGTCTTTCACAGACCTCGATCAGCCCTGCACTGCTGTACAGCCTCTCTGGAGGGTGTATTTCCCCTGTAATTGGGGTTAATATGTCAGCCCCAGTTACAGGAGAAATCAATAGTGAAAATAAATAAATAAATAAAGTCAAATGTCCCCCAGAGGTCTTGTATGACCTTATGGGGGACACAAAGTGTAAAATAAAAAATAAAAAGATTAAGTGTTTTAAAAAAATTTATAAAAAAAAGTTGTAAAAAAAAAGTAAAAAATAATAATTCCCCAATTAAGTAATAAAAAAAAATTTAAAATAGGAAAAAAAATTATAAAACAGACATATTTGGTATAGCCGCTTCAGTGACGGCCGGCTCTATAAATATATCACATGATCCACCCTGTCCGATAAACACCATGAAAAAATAAAAATAAAAACTGTGTCACAAAAAGTGCAGCACGACGTGAATAAAAAGGCTTATGTCCCACAAAATGGTACCAATAAAGCAGTCACCTCATCCCGCAAAAAATGAGCCCCTACATAAGAAAATTGCAAAAAAATAAATAAAATATAGCTCTCAGAACATGGAGACATTAAAACAAATTTTTGTTTCAAAAATGCTATTATTGTGTTAAAGTAAAATAAATGAAAAAAGTAGACATATATCGCCGCGTCTGTAACAACCATATTTATAAAAATATCACATGACCCAACCCAGGTGAACGTAGTAAAAAAATACCGTAAATATAGAAACAGTGCCACAAAAAAGCAATTTTTTTGTCACCTTACATCACAAAAGGTGTAATAGCAAGCGATCAAAGAGGCGTATGCCCACCAAAATAGTACCAATCTAACAGTCACCTCATCCCGCAAAAAAATGAGACCCTACCTAAGACAATCGCCCAATAAATAAAAAAAATTATGGCTCTCAGAATATGGAGACACTAAAATATAATTTTTTTTGTTTAAAAAATGCTGTTATTGTGTAAAACAAGTAAACAAAAAAGTATACATAGTAGGTATCGCCGCGTCTGTAAGAACCTGCTCTATAAAACTATCACATGATCTAACCTCTCATGTGAACACCGTAAAAAAATAATAATAATAATTGGTCAAATAAGAAATTTTTTGTCACCTTACATTACAGAAAGTGTAATAGCAAGCAATCAAAAAAGTTATTAAAATGGAAATCTGCCAAAAAGTGAAATTCTGGACCGATCTTCACCAAATTTGGGTGTCCGGGAAGATTTTAGACCGGGTCTCAGCTCTCTAGGACATACCATTCCTGAGATAGTCCGCAAAAAATGACCTGTATTAGCCAATACAAGCCCACAACTGTCATGCACATGGTCACATGTCCCTTATCAGCCAATAGAAGCTCACAGGCTCTTAGTCACCTCATACACACAGTTTTATTCCAGGTTTCCATACCAACCCAGACATTTTTCTTCACTGCTATAAGTCAGCTTTAGGCTAGGGATACACAATGACATGCACAGCTCAGCAGACAGTATCACACAATAGACCTAGATACACAGCAGACAGTATCACACATGAAAGGATTAGATACACAGCTCAACAGACAGTATCACACATGATAGGATTAGATACACAGCTCAGCAGGCAGTATTACACAGGGTAGGGTATTAGATACACAGCTCATCAGACAGTATCACACAGGATAGGATTAGATACACAGCTAAGCAGACAATATCACACAGGATAGGATTAAATACACAGCTCCGCAGACAGTATCACACAGGATAGGGTTAGATACACAGCTCAGCAGACAGTGGGGCGGGGTGCTGTTGCTCTGGGTTCACACCTGAGCGTTTCTGAGACGCGCATTTTACGCGCGTATTTGTCGCGCGTTTTTATGCGCGTTTTTTGCAATAGTAAACGCGCGTTTGTGTGATTGACTGCAGTGTTGTCCAATGAGTCTATGGCCAAAACGCACAACAAAAGCCGCCAAAAAAGCTCAAGAACTTGTTTATGCGTCGGGCGTTTTACAGCGCATTCAAACGCGCTGTAAAACGCTCAAGTGTGGACCAGGGCCATAGGGAAGCATCGTTTTCACGTGTTGAGCATTTTACAGCGCGTTTGAACGCGCTGTAAAACGCTCAGGTGTGAACTTAAGGTAAAGGCTAATGTTATGGGGGAAACTGTCGATATCTTTTAACGATAGACAGAAACTTTAAATGAAATAGATTAAATATACCCGTGCGTAGCCGGATCCTTCTGCTAGTCTATTATAAAAGTAGAGAAATTTAAATTTTGACATTTGCTAATTTTTCCAAATTTTGGGTAAATTTGATATTTTTTTTATAATTAAAAATGAAATTTTTTGACTCAATTTTACCACTGTCATGAAGTACAATATGTGACGAGAAAACACTCTCAGAATGGCCTGGATAAATAAAAGCGATTTAGAGTTATTACCACATAAAGTGACACATGTCAGATTTGCAAAAAAATGACTCTGTCAGGAAGGGGGAAATGGCCCGAATGTGAAGCGGTTAAGGTTGCCCTAAAAAAGTAATTTGGATATAAACTCCATAGTTTCATCTGCAAATACCCCGAGGCAGTTTTCATTCCACTTTTTCTTTCAATTGAAGTGTTTGGACAGGATATTCAACCCCGCCGCATTTTTCACTTCAGAGCTTGAGAAAAGATAGAAAGTGTTCATCTTCAGAAACTTATTTCATCTTTAGTTTACTGAAAAATAACATTAACAAAACAGCAGCATTCCCTCTGCTCTGAATCAAAATCAAACCTAGGACTATTCAAAGCATTGTTCCTGGAGCATGTCTGCTGCAGGGTTCTAAGGGAAGTCTGTAGTACAATATGAAAGACTTGCCGTGGTTATTTTAACACCACTCAAACCCAATAGTAGTTTTTTGTTAACCAGTGTGACATTTTAAGTGATTTCAGAAAAACTCAACTAGTATCATTTTTTTAAGCAAACAGATGCCACTGCCATTCCAATTTCTGCCTTTGATTGCTTGACTGCATGCTAGGAGCTAAATCCATCTTACTGCCAACACTAAACAATCACATCTACACTAATGCTTAGCGTTGGATGTTTGTCGGCATCTGCAATGCATATTGATCAGATATTTGCCCTAACCCTTATGTCTAATAAAAAAAATGAAGTATTAATATTCTTCTGGCCAAAGGGAAACATTATTGCCATATATTAAAGGAATACTTTAGTTTGAGACAAGCTCCATTACATATTCTATAATATCTTATGCAGAATAAATTACTCCATTATTCAAAACATGATGTGGCCGAGGGGGAGTAATGGGGAGTTCAGATGCTTAAAATAGGCCCTTGCTCTATGTAAGAAAATCGATATGACGTGTCTCGGGTTCGCTATTCAGGTGGCTTTGTTGATTAATTTGATTCAAGAAAATCTGTGAAACCAATTTACAAGGGATTTGAAGAATTTGTGGCGTTATTCTAACAAATGCACCACTATTAACAAGATATATGTTTCAGGCAGCGGCATAAATGATCAGAACAATTTACTATCCTCGGCAGCAAACGAAGAGCTGATATGCAATACGCCAACTGCCAGCGGTATGCCAACCACAGTAAGCGATTCTGAAAATGACTGAGTAATGTTATCAACGCAATTAAAATAATGACCTTGAGACATTTCATAACATATCAGAGATATCACCTTCCCCATTATTTTTTTTCCCTTAAAAACCTCCACTGTAGATCTCTCTTTGTTCTGTACCAAGCCCCAAAGCTCAATAACATTGTTTTAATATCTATTTCAGTCTGCTACCTTTAGCTGTAAGGCAGAAAAGATAGCTCTTCTCCATTTAATTGGCTTTGAAAAACGTTAAGCAGTGTCTCCGAAAAAATTATAATTATACTAGAGAATAATATGATTTGTAAATGATTGTTATTACAATTTTATGCCTAAAGATTGTTCATTCTTTACAAAGACTGCATTTACCACATTACTCAGAGATTACCATTAACATAATTTCAAATAATTTCAAAGGATCATGGAATTGTTCACATCCTGAATGGAAATTTTGGTAACGACTAGTGGATGTTTCTTGCCTTTTTTTGAGAAGGGGTGGAGGAAACACTATTGAAATCAATAAATCTCAGCCTTAGCTCCCATGCTATTTGTTGCAGCAGGATCAATAATAATAAATAATGTTGAGCGAATCTAAGTGTCCATCTAAGTGGACTTTGATACGAATTTCAGGGAAAATTCGATTTGCCGCAAAGCCAAATTTCCTCGTGAGATTTTCCCTGAAAATCATACTCACCTCATCTGTTTGAGCATTAAGAGCCTGCCGCTTGATTGAAGATCCCGAGCGAAATCTCGTGTGCAGTGATGTATGACGTCACCACGCTGGCCAACTTGATGACATCATCAAGTGCCGCACTGGATCTTCAATCAAAATGGCGGAGGCAGGCTCTTCGTGATCAAATGGATGAGGTGAGTATGATTTTTTTTTACCCCATTTCAGGGAAAATCGATTTGTTACCACGAAACACGAGAACATTTGGCTTTGCGACGAAGACCTTAATATTATTATAGTATAGTAATATTATTTTAGACTTTATTATTAATGTTAGATGCTGCGATGAACACGGCATCTGAGGGGTACAATGACGGGGGCAGCGCAAAGTAATTAATCACAAAGCTATTTTTTTTGTGAAATTCGGCAAAGTAGCTGAATCAAATTTTCAAGAACTTTAATGAACACTAATAATAAACCATTTCCCTAAGATGCTAAGTTAACCTCTGTATCTTGAAGGCTCTATTTTGCACTCTTTCAGCAATTTATATCCGACTTGATGGCAATAAGAGTGATGCAAGCAGTGTTATTCTTGCCATACAAATGGAGGAAACCATGATGGAATCCCAATGGACCCCTTTATAAGTCATCATGGTCAGTTGCGTGTCAATAGGATCCATTGTACAATGGAGACAGCAAGTGTAGTGGCTTCTGTTATGAATGGAAGCCATGACACAAATGTGAACAGAGCCATAGATAAAGTAGCTTCAAACCACGACCATAATATCACATCATGCTGCTTTTGATTTGACCAAATCTCAAATGTAATACAATTATATAGTAAGGCTGAAAAAAGGTGAAAGTTTATGTAATCTATTATCCTGCAAGCAAGGGTAATTATCATAGCGGCAGACCATGGGACTTCTATGGGGCCCAGGGCAAGAGGGGGGCCCAGTTGGAATAATCTCCTCTTCTACTGGGGGTGAAATCTTTGCCAGGACTCTACCCTCTAAAGAAAGAACTTTTAGCAAACAAGGCAGTGGAAAAAATGGCCCAAGGGTCAGTCAAAGGGGTATCGTGTTAAATAAAAATCTTGCTTCTGCGCTTCAAAACCCAGTCAAGACAGTTTTGTGTTATAGAATCTTCTTTATTCCATTAAAAATCATACAAGGTAAAAAAAACTATGTGTTTTGGGAAATTATGATCCCCTTCATCAGGTTAGCTTGTATAAATGATCATATGGTGCAGGTGCAGGTATATAAACAGTGAAAAAACACCCAAAAACCACATCTGTGGGTGGTTTCTGTCTTGTGGGACCATCCACAGGTGTTGTCACATCAAAGTATTCTCAATTACATGTATGTTAAAAATAAGTAATTTATTAATGCTCCTGGTGTGGATAGTCATTGTTTATTAGATGCGCTTCAAATTAATGTTTTATTGATTATTCTAATGAATATTTTAATAAGAGGCAGTCGTGAGCGGGCCTGGGTCATGTGAACGTTTTCATGTCTCTATTCATGAATATGCTAATAAGGGGCAGTGAAAAGCGAGCCTGGGTCCCGTGATCGCGGTATTCCCACGGGATCCATAGAAACGGTCACGTGATCGGGAACACAGCCATCACATAACCCAGGCCCGCTTTTCACTGCCCCTTATTAAAATATTAATGAATAGAGACATGAATACAGTCACGTGATCGAGAACCCCGCTATCACGTGACCCAGGCCCTCTCTTGACTGCCCCTTGTTAAAATATTCATTAGAATAATCAATAAAACATCCATTTGAAGTGCATCTAATAAACAATGAATATCCACACCAGGAACTTTAATAAATTATTTATTTTAAACATACATGTAAATGAAAATACTTTTGATGTGTATACATACTTTTAACAGATGTTTATGCTGATGTGACAACACCTGTGGGTGGTCCCCCAAGACAGAAACCACCCACAGATGTGGTTTTGGGCGTTTTTGTACTGTTTGTATACCTGCACCTGCACTATATGATCATTTATACAAGCTAACCTGATGAAGGGGATCATAATTCCCCGAAACACGTTGTTTTTTTACCTTGTATAAGTTTTAATGGACTAAAGAAGATTATATAACACAAGACTGTCTTGACCGGGTTTTGAAGCGCCGAAGCAGGATTTTAATTTCTTCTTGAAAGCACCCTTTCTGACAGGACTGGACATCCCTCTGCAAAGGAATCTCGAACCTGCAGCAGCACACCCAAAGACAAGCCCTTGTCTAATAAATGTACAGTAGGGTTGTGCCTATATTAGCACAACCCCAAAAGGTGAGCCTCCATTGTGCATTGTTTATTTTACACATACGTCATAGAATGTACTACCCTATTGTGCGCCTCTCTTATCGAGCTCTAGGCACATCCATACTTGAAAGAAGTGAAAGGGGTTTAGGCAGAAACCCTTCTGTCCTGTGTGGGGGGCCTTGTTTGAGCCTTGCTATGGGGCCCTTACTTCTCTATGTACGCCACTGCCTGCAGGGGTGATCTAAGGGTAGGCATAACAATCTTACAAATGGGTCAGAATAAATGTCCTCATCTTAGAAGGAAAAAAGTATCTTCCTGTTTCAAATATTCAAACCAATCAACAACCCATTCCAAACAATCTCATTTGTAATATTATTAGAGCCCTTTTATGTTGGTTTTTAAGCCTACTTTCCACTAGATGTAGTGTGCGTAGTATTTAGGTCACCAGAGAGATCTCTGACCTTTGATATATTTTTGGGAAAGTTATTAGGTCAACTCTTAAAATATTAAATCAACTCAAATAAAATATGCCAATTTTGTATATTTGTCTGAGTACTGCAATTCACTCATTCCACGTATTAGTTTAGTTGCTTAGCTCTGAATCTGTTCTAGTTTTGCTTTGTTTTTATTAAGGCCCACAAGTGTACACAATACACCATGTATAACTAGTGATTTGTATTAAAGTGATAGCATTAAAACTACGTTCCCATCATGTGCATTTACCGAATGCCCCTTTTGATGGATTCCATGTTAGCCATAGCTAGAATAACCTGTCAATGTTCAGTTTACTATTCCATTATTTCCAAAGTGATTTCACAGTTTTCCAATAGAATATGGAAATTAATTAAAATGTGCTCCACTGGACTGACAGTGCCCAGGGTACTGAAAATAGTAGCTCTCCTGCTTTTAATACGGCTTTCACAAGAAGATTTTGTATAGGCCTCTCTGGCTAGCAGACTCTTAGGAACTTCTAGGTCTTCCTCTACACAAGGACCCCGAACCACTGCTGGGAGGTCCCCAGATGTAAATGCAGAGTAATCGCCAAATTACAGAGCATGTATGTGGAGCATGAAAGCCAGAAATAAAGACTAGTCAACACCAAAGATCAGTCGGTGAAAACTTCAGGGCAAAACTAAATCCAATCTCAGAGTCAGAATCACTGCAGGTTAAACCAGGACAAGTGGTTTTGGCCCCTTCAAACAACTAATTGGCAGGGCTGCTGGGAGTCAGACCCCCATCAATCTGACATTGATTACCTACCCTGAGAATATGTTATCAATATCACGACACTGCACAACCCCTTTAAGTACAGTGCTGGAGGCTGTTATTGGCCGTAACATTTGTCCCTTGACAGGACCACTGGCAAAACCTCCTCATTGGCCAAACAACTAAATTTCATTTTGCCTGGACAGCCTTGCGTTCTGCACATGCTCTGCTGGAATCCATACCAGTGTCACTTTATGCACTGGAAGTGGTGCAGTGGGTAGGGCAGAGGATTGCTGAGATGTGAATGGTTAGTATTACCGTGCTTCGACCACTGGCACAAGACAGGATGGATCCATAGCTTTATGTGGTTTACACCTGATATATTATCTGCCTGAGATAAGGCAAAGTATGTTTCATCTTCAACTATGCATTTTGGTGAATATCCTATGTACAGGGATAGAAACTGGTAGGACCTTCAATTGATAGAACATATTGCTAGATAAGTTCCTTTGTATTATACTCCCATGATTACTTGTCAACTTCTTGTCAACTCAAACCAGCTTCTCCTCGGATCTTAACAAAAAGGTATTTACGTCCTGAGAACTAAGGCACGCTGGTTATTTATTATTCTCTTTGAATGCTGATATACTTCATCCACCCCAGCTGGCACCATCAATCACTGTACAAACTCACTCAGATCACTTTTCTTCCTTATTCCCATATGTGATCGGAGCTATGCTTGAATACCTTGACCTGGTCTGCAAGCTTATATATATATATATTTAGTTGCTGAAAAATCATGGCTGGTTATATACTTGCATTAGGACCATTAAAATCGAAAAATGGCAATATACTGTAATAGTGAACAGATTTGCCTGATCCACAGATTCAGCATTCCATAGCATAGAGTGGTGTATATGTTATTATTTTATGCCATTGCACAATGCAATCTAATAGCAGGTGAATTGCAAATCAATCCACATAGTGTCTCATCCTCAGTTGTCATTTATGTATTAGGCTCTCAGCAACTGATGACCCACTGTCAGATTGTTATTAGCAATATATGCTGAGAAATAGGGCAGTGGAGAAGCTAATCTAAATATGACAACCAATAAAGCACCAGACGTTAGCATTTTTTTACATAATTGACTTGTGCCATGGAACAGCAAAATGCCAATATAAGTAAAAAAAAAACCTGTTAACAAGCTTCAACTTTTTCTTTGTGTAATTGTTTGGGGGTCATTCCATGGGATATGAAGCAATGTCTTTTTTTTTTTCTTTTTTTTTTGCTGTAATATACATCAAATATCCTACTGTAAATATCAGGATAGTGATGGATTTGGTCCCAGCCATGTAAAATAAAATCCCAACAAAAACAAAGATAAATTTGCTATCTCATTTCCCCAAACTAGAACAATTGATAAAAGTCAATTGTACCCCAAAATAGTACCAAACTTGATGAATAAGTTTTTGATTGAAATCTACAACTTGCCCTCAAACGGCAAGACTTCAAACAACCATGTGCAGCCGCCTAGGAGAAGTGAGTGGAAGACAGGAGTAGTGTTTTTGGCTGAGGGTGGTGTTTGTACTCACAGATCAGAACAGCAATCTAAACTGTTGCGCTCCCTAGGGCTATCTAGTGACTGGAGAGCACAACATTTTTCCCTCCGGGGACATATCCTGGTATTGGGGCTCTTGACTGGTGTTGGTTGGGGTGCCCTTGGTATTGGATAATTTGCTGGGTGCAAGGCAGGACTGATGAACGATGGAGACAAAGATCAGGCCCATGGTTAGCAATAAATAAAGTCTATCTTTACTAAGTTGATGATAAGGATTGGGGATTGTAGTACAAGTAGCAGCAAAAGGCACAGTTCTACAGTATTTAAAAGTAGTGTAATAGTCTCTCAATAGCAGCATCTGGACAGCAGCAATGACGGTGGTTATAGTACTCCTCTGTCTCTCTAAAAAACACTTTGCAGCCTCTCTCAGCAGAATCACAGGCATACAGCAAAATTTCTTATTAAATCCTTCTGTATTTCCCAGGCTGAGAGGTGCAGAACTTCAGAAACGGGTGGCCAATCCATCTCGAAGTATGGAGGTTGCCTTAGCAATAATCCTTCCACAGCTGCAAAGCCTTACTGCTTAAAGAAGTACAATACCTTGCTGTCTGAAACTTTCCCAGCCTTGTGAGTTCTAGATCTTATTAGATGTCTTGTCTCTCCTTCTCTTTAGAGTAGTTTAGTAGTAGGGTCACTAAGCAATTGTAAACTCAGAGGTTAGGGTTTTCTGAACTTTGGCCTAGCTGTGCAGGAGCTGTAACACACGTCTTCTTCTTTGCACTGCTCAGACTAGACTTTCTCAACACTATTTAGCACTAATTAGTCAGGCGACGGACCTAGTGCATCCTCTGACAACCTTGCACAATTTGACAAGTTGTTAACCATGTGTTGTCCATACAATGCCATCTGTTAAGTGCATGTACTTAACAAATTACAATATTTAACTCAACAAACATTGCATTAACTTTGTCAATGGTAATTAACACTTTGCAATAGTTTTTATGGCGTACTGCATATGTCGACAGGACAATATAAAAAAACTATGGCTTCTGGAATGTAGCGATGCAAAAATGAAAAAATCTTGATCTCCTAAAGGGCCAAAATAGGAGCTGTCCTTAAAGGAAAGCTCTGACCAGTTCAGAATTGTCACAGATGTTCCCGCAACAGGTGGCAGGAGATCGGTGAGACTGGCAACACGTGGTTTGATCTGATAGTTTTCTGTTTGGATCAAATGTCGTCTGTATTGTTTCTGGTGCTTGTCACACCTTCTTTCCCAAGGTATGGCTATTATGGTCATTTAACCTTCTCTATTTATTGTTGTTTCTCCCACTATCCTATGTGGTTTATAGCTTCAGTTTGAGTTGTTGTCACGGACGTTCCTGCGACAGGTGGCAGGAGATCGATAAGACTGGCAACACATGGTTTGATCTGACATGTTTTCTGTTTGTATCAAATGATGTCTGTGTTGTTTCTGGTGCTTGCCACACCTTCTTTCCCCAGGTGTGGCTATTAGGGTCATTTAACCTTCTCTATTTATTGTTGTTTCTCCCACTCTGCTATGCGGTTTATAGCTTCAGTTTGAGTTGTTGTCACGTACGTTCCTGCGACAGGTGGCAGGAGATCGATGAGACTGGCAACACGTGGTTTGATCTGACAGGTTTTCCCAGTGGATCAATTGGCGTCTGTGTTGTTTCTGGTATGGCCACACCCCTTGCCTCAGGTGTTGCTTATGTGGTCATTTACCCTTCCTTATTTATAGTTGCTTCTCCAACACTGCTGTGTGGTTTATAGCTTCAGTTTCAGTTTTGGATTGCTGGTGTGTGGATCTCAGCGGAGTTCCTGGTGCTTCCATTGCTCCTTTGAAGTTAAGTCTTTTCTTTCCCTTTTGTAGTTTGTTTGGGTTTTGCGTGTTGCATTTCCCTATTGTTTGTATTAGGCCTAAAGGAGACTCATATTCGTCCTTCCTTTTGGAGGAACAGGTAGTCTCGTCCCTGCCATTAGTACCAGGGTCCTATAGGGCTAGATAGGACTATAGGTACTCCTGTGTACGAACGCACCTATCTCTGGGGTCTGTTCATACTGATAGTCAGCCAGGATTTTGGTTAGGGTCTTACTAGAAGGTGTCCATCTTCTCAGGCCAGTTCTCAGGCCTGATTCCCTAAACCCCCCTTCCCTCTCATGCTCGGTGTAGTGTTTCCCTCCTACACCGAAGCGTGACAGTTGTGGATAGCTGGTGTGTGGATCTAGACTGATTTCCTGGTGCTGCCATAGCCACTTGAAGTTAAGTGTTTTCTTTCCTTTTTGTATTTTGTTTGGGTTTTTTGTGTGTTGCATTTCCCTGTCATTTGTATTAAGGCCTGAGGGAGACTCGTGTTCGTCCTTCCTTTTGGAGGAACAGGTTGTCTAAGTCCTGACATTAGTACCAGGGCCTATAGGGTGAGTTAGGACATTTGGTATTCCTGTGTATGAACTCTCCTACCTCTGGGGTCTGTTCATACTGGTAGTTAGTCTGGACTTTAATTTAATTTTACTAGGAGGTGTCAATCTCCTTTCCCTAGTTTCCAGGCCTTATTTCCTCATATGTTCGGTGTGGTGTTTCCCTCCCACACCCGGATGTGATATTATAAACCGTCATTCTTTTGCTTGCTTCAATACAGCCATGGATCCTATTGCTGCACTGGCCGGACAGCTGCAGCGGCTGTCTTTGGAGGTAGCTGACCTCTGCACGACCATCTCACAGATCCAGACACCACAGGCTGATGGTCAAAGTGGTGGTTAACAGGCCTGTTTCGAACCTTAAGTTGCCCTCCCAGACAGATTCTCTGGGGGAAGTGATAATAAAATTTTGTTTAGGGAGGCGTGCACATTGTATTTTAGGCTACATCCACACTCATCTGGGGATGAGATTCAGAGAGTTGGTGTGGTTATTTTATTGCTTAACCACTTCAGCCCCGCTAGGTGAAACCCCCTTCATGACCAGAGCACTTTTTACACTTCGGCACTACACTCCTTTCACCGTTTATTGCTCGGTCATGCAACTTACCACCCAAATGAATTTTACCTCCTTTTCTTCTCACTAATGGAGCTTTCATTTGGTGGTATTTTATTGCTGCTGACATTTTTACTTTTTTTGTTATTAATCAAAATGTAACGATTTTTTTGCAAAAAAATGAAATTTTTCACTTTCAGCTGTAAAATTTTGCAAAAAAAACGACATCCATATATATATTTTTCGCCAAATTTATTGTTCTACATGTCTTTGATAAAAAAAAAATGTTTGGGCAAAAAAAAGGGTAAAAGTTATAGCATTTACAAACTATGGTACAAAAATGTGAATTTCCGCTTTTTGAAACAGCTCTGACTTTCTGAGCACCTGTCATGATTCCTGAGGTTCTACAATGCCCAAACAGTAGAAAACCCCCACAAATGACCCCATTTCGGAAAGTAGACACCCTAAGGTATTCGCTGATGGGCATAGTGAGTTCATAGAACTTTTTATTTTTTGTCACAAGTTAGCGGAAAATGATGATGATTTTATTTATTTATTTTTTTCTTACAAAGTCTCATATTCCACTAACTTGCGACAAAAAATAAAAAATTCTAGGAACTCGCCATGCCCCTCACGGAATACCTTGGGGTGTCTTCTTTCCAAAATGGGGTCACTTGTGGCGTAGTTATACTGCCCTGGCAATTTAGGGGCCCAAATGTGTGAGAAGAACTTTGCAATCAAAATGTGTAAAAAATGACCGGTGAAATCCAAAAGGTGCACTTTGGAATATGTGCCCCTTTGCCCACCTTGGCAGCAAAAAAGTGTCACACATCTGGTATTGCCGTACTCAGGGGAAGTTGGGGAATGTGTTTTGGGGTGTCATTTTACATATACCCATGCTGGGTGAGAGAAATATCTTGGCAAAAGACAACTTTTCCCATTTTTTTATACAAAGTTGGCATTTGACCAAGATATTTTTCTCACCCAGCATGGGTATATGTAAAATGACACCCCAAAACACATTCCACAACTTCTCCTGAGTACGGCGATACCAGATGTGTGACACTTTTTTGATGCCAAGGTGGGCAAAGGGGCACATATTCCAAAGTGCACCTTTCGGATTTCACCGGTCATTTTTTACAGATTTTGATGGCAAAGTACTTCTCACACATTTGGGCCCCTAAATTGCCAGGGCAGTATAACTACCCCACAAGTGACCCCATTTTGGAAAGAAGACACCCCAAGGTATTCCGTGAGGGGCATGGCGAGTTCCTAGAATTTTTAATTTTTTGTCACAAGTTAGCGGAAAATGATGATTTTTTTTTCTTCTCTTTTTTCCTTACAAAGTCTCATGTTCCACTAACTTGCGACAAAAAATAAAAAATTCTAGGAACTCGCCATGCCCCTCACGGAATACCTTGGGGTGTCTTCTTTCCAAAATGGGGTCACTTGTGGGGTAGTTATACTGCCCTGGCAATTTAGGGGCCCAAATGTGTGAGAAGTACTTTGCCATCAAAATCTGTAAAAAATGACCGGTGAAATCCGAAAGGTGCACTTTGGAATATGTGCCCCTTTGCCCACCTTGGCATCAAAAAAGTGTCACACATCTGGTATCGCCGTACTCAGGAGAAGTTGTGGAATGTGTTTTGGGGTGTCATTTTACATATACCCATGCTGGGTGAGAAAAATATCTTGGTCAAATGCCAACTTTGTATAAAAAAATGGGAAAAGTTGTCTTTTGCCAAGATATTTCTCTCACCCAGCATGGGTATATGTAAAATGACACCCCAAAACACATTCCCCAACTTCCCCTGAGTACGGCAATACCAGATGTGTGACACTTTTTTGCTGCCAAGGTGGGCAAAGGGGCACATATTCCAAAGTGCACCTTTCGGATTTCACCGGTCATTTTTTACAGATTTTGATGGCAAAGTACTTCTCACACATTTGGGCCCCTAAATTGCCAGGGCAGTATAACTACCCCACAAGTGACCCCATTTTGGAAAGAAGACACCCCAAGGTATTCCGTGAGGGGCATGGCGAGTTCCTAGAATTTTTTATTTTTTGTCGCAAGTTAGTGGAATATGAGACTTTGTAAGGAAAAAAGAAAAAAAAAGAAAAATCATCATTTTCCGCTAACTTGTGACAAAAAATAAAAAATTCTAGGAACTCGCCATGCCCCTCACGGAATACCTTGGGGTGTCTTCTTTCCAAAATGGGGTCACTTGTGGCGTAGTTATACTGCCCTGGCAATTTAGGGGCCCAAATGTGTAAGAAGTACCTTGCAATCAAAATGTGTAAAAAATGGCCTGCGAAATCCGAAAGGTGCCCCTTTGCCCACCTTGGCTGCAAAAAAGTGTCACACATGTGGTATCGCCGTACTCAGGAGAAGTTGGGTAATGTGTTTTGGGGGGTCATTTTACATATACCCATGCTGGGTGAGAAAAATATCTTGGCAAAAGACAACTTTTCCCATTTTTTTATACAAAGTTGGCATTTGACCAAGATATTTTTCTCACCCAGCATGGGTATATGTAAAATGACACCCCAAAACACATTCCCCAACTTCTCCTGAGTACGGCGATACCACATGTGTGACACTTTTTTGCAGCCTAGATGCGCAAAGGGGCCCAAATTCCTTTTAGGAGGGCATTTTTAGACATTTGGATCCCAGACTTCTTCTCACACTTTCGAGCCCCTAAAAAGCCAGGGCAGTATAAATACCCCACATGTGACCCCACTTTGGAAAGAAGACACCCCAAGGTATTCAATGAGGGGCATGGCGAGTTCCTAGAATTTTTTATTTTTTTGCATAAGTTAGCGGATATTGATTTTTTTTTGTTTTTTTTCTCACAAAGTCTCACTTTCCGCTAACTTAGGACAAAAATTTTAATCTTTCATGGACTCAATATGCCCCTCACGGAATACCTTGGGGTGTCTTCTTTCCGAAATGGGGTCACATGTGGGGTATTTATACTGCCCTGGCTTTTTAGGGGCCCTAAAGCGTGAGAAGAAGTCTGGAATATAAATGTCTAAAAATGTTTACGCATTTGGATTCCGTTAGGGGTATGGTGCGTCCATGTGAGATTTTATTTTTTGACACAAGTTAGTAGAATATGAGACTTAGTAAGAAAAAACAAAAACAAACAAAAAATTTCCGATAACTTGTGCCAAAAAAAATGTCTGAATGGAGCCTTACCGGGGGGGGGGGGGGGGATCAATGACAGGGGGGTGATCACCCATATAGACTCCCTGATCACCCCCCTGTCATTGATCACCCCCCCTGTAAGGCTCCATTCAGACATCCGCATGATTTTTTACGGATCCATGGATACATGGATCGGATCCACAGAACGCATGCGGACGTCTGAATGGAGCCTTACAGGGGGGTTATCAATGACAGGGGGTGATCAGGGTAATCAGGGTGATCACCCCCCTGTCACTGATCACCCCCCCTGTAAGGCTCCATTCAGACATCCGCATGATTTTTTACGGATCCATGGATACATGGATCGGATCCACAGAACGCATGCGGACGTCTGAATGGAGCCTTACAGGGGGGTTATCAATGACAGGGGGTGATCAGGGTAATCAGGGTGATCACCCCCCCTGTAAGGCTCCATTCAGACATCCGCATGATTTTTTACGGATCCATGGATACATGGATCGGATCCACAGAACGCATGCGGACGTCTGAATGGAGCCTTACAGGGGGGTTATCAATGACAGGGGGTGATCAGGGTAATCAGGGTGATCACCCCCCTGTCACTGATCACCCCCCCTGTAAGGCTCCATTCAGACATCCGCATGATTTTTTACGGATCCATGGATACATGGATCGGATCCACAGAACGCATGCGGACGTCTGAATGGAGCCTTACAGGGGGGTTATCAATGACAGGGGGGTGATCAGGGAGTGTATATGGGTGATCACCCGCCTGTCATTGATCACCCCCTGTAAGGCTCCATTCAGACGTCCGCATGTGTTTTGCGGATCCGATCCATGTATCCATGGATCCGTAAAAATCATGCGGACGTCTGAATGGAGCCTTACAGGGGAGTGATCAATGACAGGGGGGTGATCAATGACAGGGGGTGATCAGGGAGTGTATATGGGTGATCACCCGCCTGTCATTGATCACCCCCCTGTAAGGCTCCATTCAGACGTCCGTATGCTTTTTGCGGATCCGATCCATGTATCCGTGGATCCGTAAAAATCATACGGACGTCTGAACGGAGCCTGACAGGGGGGTGATCAATGACAGGGCGGTGATCAATGACAGGGGGGTGATCAGGGAGTTTATATGGGGTGATCATGGGTGATCAGGGGTTTATAAGGGGTTAATAAGTGACGGGGGGGGTGTAGTGTAGTGTGGTGTTTGGTGCTACTGTACTGACCTACCTGAGTCCTCTGGTGGTCGATCCTAACAAAAGGGACCACCAGAGGACCAGGTAGGAGGTATATTAGACGCTGTTATGAAAACAGCGTCTAATATACCTGTTAGGGGTTAAAAAATTTGGATCTCCAGCCTGCCAGCGAGCGATCGCCGCTGGCAGGCTGGAGATCCACTCGCTTACCTTCCGTTCCTGTGAGCGCGCGCGCCTGTGCGCCCGCGTTCACAGGAAATCTCGGCTCTCGCGGGAGGACGCGTATATGCGTCCACCCAGAAGAGCAGGACCGCCGGCAGGACGCAATCCTGCGTACGGCGGTCCTGAGGTAGTTAAAGGGGACGCTCAGTCATGGGCTTTTTCCAGGGGTGAGCTACTCATGGATCTGCTTTTAAGCATATTGGTCATTTGAAGGGAGTGTGTTTTTTCTGTTGACAAAAGGGACATTTTATCGATGTATGTCCATGCATTCAGCATAAAAAAGAAAAAGGGGACGTATAATTCCCATCTGACTTTTTGAGGGGCGAGAGGGGAGTCATAGAATTTGCATTTGTCTTTGATTGGTAGTACCCGATTCCTCCTGACTGCCGAGGTGGCGCTAGAGTCCAAGACTGTGGGGATTGAGGTGTTTATCGACAGTGGGGCAGGGGTGAACCTATTTGATCAACCGTATTCCGGGAGTTAAGTTGCCCAAATTGTATAACCTTTCTGGACCCGAAAGAATGGCCATCAGAGAGTATATTACCAAGAGTTTGGCTAAAGGACACATAAGACCTTCCAAATCTCCAGTGGCAGCAGGGTTTTTCTTTGTTAAAAAAAGGATGGAACTCTCAGTCAATGCTTGGATTTCGGTGAGCTCAATCGGATTACTGTCCGTGATCCTTACCCCTTCCTTTAATTCCAGATTTGTTTAACCAGATTGTTGATGCCAAGGTGTTCTCCAAGTTGTACTTGAGGGGGGCATATAATCTGGTTAGGATCAAGGAAGGGGATGAATGGAAGATGGGTTTTAATACACCAGAGGGTCACTTTGAGAACCTGGTCATGCCTTTTGGGTTGACCAATGCTCCTGCGGTTTTCCAGCATTTTGTGAATGACATTTATCATCACCTGCTGGGGAGGTTTGTTGTCGTGTATTTGGATGACATACTAATTTATTCTCCAGACATGGAGACGCATCAGGATCACGTTAGACAGGTGTTACAGATCCTAAGAGATAATGTATGCAAAATTAGAGAAGTGTGTTTTTGCTGTACATGAGGTGCAATTTTTGGGCTACCTGCTGTCATCTTTAGGTTTTCGAATGGATCCAAAGAAAGTCCGTACTGTATTGGACTGGGATCGACCCGAAAATCTGAAGGCTCTTATGCAGTTTTGGGTTCACCAACTATTACTGAAAATGTATTTAGAACTATTCCACAGTGGTGAAACCCTTAACTGACATGACTTAGAAAGGAACAGATGTTTCAGTGTGGTCTGAATCGGCGTTAAAAGCCTTTTCTGTAGTTAAGGAGTGCTTTGCTTCTTCTCCTATATTGGTGCCGCTGGATGTATCACAACCTTTCATTGTGGAAGTTGACTCGTCCGAGGTGGGAATAGGAGCAGTCTTATCGCAGGGCTCGTTACCTGGTAAATGGCGCCCATGTGCATTTAAAAAACAACAACTCTCTGCCGCAGGGAGAAATTACAATGTGGGTAACAGGGAGTTGCTGGCCATTAGGTTGGCTTTGAGGAGTGGCATCATTGGTTGGAAGGGGCGATTAGTCCGATCAGTGTTCACAGATCACAAAAACCTGGCTTACCTGGTGTCGGCTAAACGACTGAACCCGAGGTAGGCCGGATGGTCTTTGTTTTTCACCAGATTCAATTTCATTGTCATTTATCGCCCTGGGGTTAAGAACGTCAAGGGAGATGCCTTTGTCACGTACTTTTCCTGGAGGTGGTAATTTTGAAAATCCAAGTCCGATACTGTCGCAGGGGGTGGTGATATCCGTTCTATACCCTGACCTAGAGGCGAGGGTGTTAGAGGCTCAGGGAGATGCACCGGAGTCTTGCCCTTCTGGGAAATTGTTTGTTCCATCGGAATTGCGTCATAAGGTGTTAGAGGAATACCACTGAACGGTTCTTACACCCTGGGAGTAGATCCACTGCCTACCTCATCTCTCGTAGATTCTGGTGGCCAGGGTTGCGTAAGTGTATTGAGGACTATGTTTCGTCCTGTAGTGTCTGTGCACGCGCTAAGATGACATATACTCGACTTTCTTGATCTCTGCTTCTGTTGCCCATACCGTCCAGACCATGGACTCACTTGTCTATGGATTTTTCTTACTGATCTGCCTAATTCGTCTGGAAAGACAGTTATTCTGGTGGTAGTTATTGTTTTAGTAAAATTGTGCACTTTATAGCATTGCCTGGCCTACCTAATACTAAAACACTTGTGCAAGTGTTTGTTGACAACATTGTAAAACTTCATGGCATTCCCTCTGACGTGGTCTCAGATCGCAGTTTGTGTCCAGATTCTGGAAAGCGTTCTGTATTCAACTGGATGTACAACTGTCTTTTTCTTCTGCTTTTCATCCTTACTTAAGATGTTTTGTCTCTGAGAACCAGGAGGAATGGTCCTCGTTTTTGTCTTTGGCAGAGTTTGCCCTAAACAATCGTAAACAGGAGTCCACTGGTAAGTCGCCATTTTTTGGGGTATATGGGTTTCACTCACAATTTGGCACATCATCTGGTTTGGATACTTCCGGTATCCCTGAGGATAAATTCAAAATAACTTGATGAATATGGGCAACAAGTATAAACTTGTGGATGACAGGAAACGTATGAATGGACTGGACCTAAGTGTGGGTGATTTTGTGTGGCTGTCCACAAGAAATATTAAGATAAAGGTTCCTTCATGGAAGTTGGGTCCAAGGTTTATTGGTTCATATAAGATTAATGCCATTATTAATACTGTAGATTTTCGTCTTGAACTTCCTCAGGCTCTGAAAATTCATAATGTGTTTCACAAATCTTTGTTGAAGAGATATGTTGAACCTTTGGAGTCGTCCCCCTTGCCACCCGTTCCCATCATGGTGGACGGCAGTTTGGAATTTCAGATCGCCAAGATTATTGACTCTCGATTTCTACATAGATCTCTTCAGTATCTTGTTCACTGGAAGGGTTATGGACCAGAGGAGAGGATGTGGGTACCGGCATCTGACGTGAATGCCAGTCGTTTGGTGAAAGCCTTTCCATCAATATAGGGGTAGAAGAGAAGCATTCCTTAATCGCAGAAAAGTCTCGCAATGCAGAATCAGACCACACTGAAACATCTATCCATTTCTTAGTCATGTCAGTTAAGGCTTTTACTATTGTCGAATAGTTCTGAATGCATTTTCAGCAATAGTTGGTGAACCCCAAAAACCGCATAAGAGCCTTCAGATTTTCGGGTCAATCACAGTCCAATACAGCACAGACTTTATCTGGATCCATTCAAAAATCTGAAGATGACAGCAGGTAGCCCAAAAACTGCACCTCATGTACAGCAAAAACACACTTCTCTAATTTTGCGTATAATTTATTATCTCTTAGGATCTGTAACACCTGTCTAACGTGATCCTGATGTATCTCCACATCTGGAGAATAAATTAGAATGTCATCCAAATACACAACTACAAACCTCCCCACAAGGAAATTAAAAATGTAATTCACAAAATGCTGGAAAACCGCAGTAGCATTGGTTAACCCAAAAGGCATAACCAGGTTCTCAAAGTGCCCCTCAGGAGTATTAAAAACCATCTTCCATGCATCTCCTTCCTTGATCCAGATTATATGCCCCCCTCAAGTACAACTTGGAGAACACCTTGGAGTCAACAATCTGATTAAACAAATCGGAAAACAAAGGAAGAGGGTAAGGATCACGGACAGTAATCCAATTGAGCTCATGGAAATCCAGACATGGCCGAAGACCTCCTTCCTTTTTTTTAACAAAAAAGAACCCTGCTGCCACTGGAGATTTGGAAGGTCTTATGTGTCCTTTAGCCAAACTCTTTGCAATATACTCTCTCATGGCCAGTCTTTGAGGTCCAGAAAGGTTATATTATCTAGATTATGTCAACTTAGCTCCGGGAATAAGGTTGATAGGACAATCATATTTCCGATGTGGAGGTAAATACTGGCATCCACTCTCAGAAAATACATCAGCAAAAATCAGATATAAAAGAGGGTAATGTCTTAGTAGTTAAAACAGAAAAAGATGTATTCACACAATTTTTAATGCAATAATGACCCCAATCCAAAATCTGTCTAGCTTGCCAATAGATGGTTGGATTGTGCTTGCTTACCGGTAAACCCAGAACCACCAGAGCAGGGAGGCCCTCCAACACAAAACACAAAATAAACTCTTGATGAAAGTCAACCAATCTTAATTTGATATCATGCACCACTTGAGATAAACACTTCTGCTGAGTTAGAGGTGCAGAATCAATAGCAAAAACTGAAATGTTTTTTTCTAATGCACTCAGTGACAACTCGTGCATACGAAGGAACTGACCATCAATCACCCGAGCCCGCTGTCGATAAACACCTCAATCCCCACAGTTTTTTACTCTAGCGCCACCTCAGCAGTCAGGAGAAATCAGGTACTACCAGTCAAAGACAAATGCACATTTTCTGACTCTTTTCTCACCCCTCCAAGATGGGAATTAAATGTCCCTCTTTTTTCTCTTTGCCGTTCAATGTATGGACATACTCTGATAAAACGTCCCTTCTGTCTACAGAAAAAACACACTCCCTTCCTATTACCAGTATGCTTAAAAGCGGATGCAGGAGTAGCTCCCCCTAATTGCATGGGTTCGTCCCCACCCAGGAGTAGCTTTACCCAAAGTGTCAGAGGAGGACGTCCTGAGAGTGGGGGCCCCTAGATCTATCTCTCAGGCGTCTATTAATGCGTATAGCAAGAGACATAGCAGCCTCCAGAGACACTGGGGTTTCATGAAAGTCCAAAGCGTCCTTTAGCCTCTCTGATAACCATTGACAAAACTGGCTACGGAGGGCAAGATTGTTCCACTCCGTATCCGTAGCCCACCTCCTAAACTCAGAGCAATAAATCTCAGTGAAACGGTCACCCTGACGAAGTCCAAGCAGCTTGGTTTCAGCTAGAGAGGTCCAATCCGGATCATAGATGGATAAGAGCCAAAGCTTTGAAAAATTAATCTACCAACCGGAGAGACTGTGATCTGGTCGGCAGAGAAAAACCCCATGACTGCGCATCCCCCTTAAGCAAGGAAATAACCACACCGACTAGCTGTTTCTCATCCCCAGATAAGTGTGGCTGTAGCCTAAAATACAGTTTGCTCGCCTCCCTAAACAATATGAAATTATCACCAGGACCAACAGCCTGTGATCTCTGCATCTGCGAGACGGTCGTGCGGAGGTCAGCTACCTCCAAAGACAGCCCTTGCAGCTGAGCTGCCAGTGCAGCAATAGGATCCATGGCTGCACACAAACAAACAAAAAATAATAGTTTTGATTGTTTATAATGTCACGCTTCGGTGTGGGAGGGAAACACCACACTGAGCGTAGGAGGGAAGGGGAAAACAGGGAATCAGGCCTGAGAACTAGGGAAGGAAGATGGACACCTCCTAGTGAAAACCCTAACCAAAATTCTGACTGACTACCAGTATGAACAGACCCCAAAGGTAGGTGAGTTCATACGCAGGAATACCTAGAGTCCTATCTAGCCCTATAGGACCTTGGTACTAATGGCAGGGACGAGACGACCTGTTCCTTCAAAAGGAAAAACGAACAGGGGTCTCCTTCAGGCCTCATACAAACAATAGGGAAATGCAACACACAGAACCCAAACAAAATGAAAAAGGGAAAGGAAAGACTTAATTTCAAAGGAGCAATGGAAGCACCAGGAACTCAGCCGAGATCCAACCACAATCTATCTAAAGATGTAAACAGAAGCTATAAACTGTACAGCATTGTGGGAGAAGCAACTATAAATAGAGACGGTTAAATGACCCTAATAGCCACACCTGGGGAACGAAGGTGTGGCAAGCACCAGAAACAACACAGATGTGATTTGATCCAAACGTAAAACATGTCAGATCAAACCAAGTGTTGCCAGTCTCACCGATCTCCTACCACCTGTCGCGGGAACATCTATAACAGTGTGTGGCTCTATCTATAGGTGGCACCAAGCATATACTATAGCACTATATACACAGGGCAGGGTTACTGTATGTGACACTTTATTTTCATGAATTTAAATTCAGGGGCACACTGTATGCTGCTATTATATTTATGGCCATGCCAGTGGCAGTGAGGTGTTTGTGTTAGTATATACGTAGGGTGCGATATGTTGGTAGAGTGAGAAGATAAAGACCTCTTCTCAGCAACATCTGCAGAGACAAGTTGTGGCTGGGAGTAGTCATCATGGTACACTTTTGATGAGGATAAAGATTTATACCCTACATACCCCAAAAATCTGATATTTTATAGCCGAAATATTCTGGGGGGGGGGGGGGGGTGTATACATTGATATTACATTTTTTACTTATATAAAATGTGATTTTATTTTTAAAAACTCCAACAAACCAAATATGATTGGGTCTATTTAGACATACTGCCAAAATCTACAGAAATGTATATCATATACATTACTGTATCTCTAGGTTCTCTAGTCTATACTCCTTGACTGAGCAGGTTTGAATAGGATATATGACTTTCTGATTGTCATAGCACTCATGGAATTAGTTACTGTCCTCACCTTTAACCACCTCCGGACCGCCTAACGCACATGTGCGTTCCGCAGGTGGCAGGCTGGCGCACAGTCACGCATGTATGCGTCATCTCGCGAGACGCGAGATTTCCTGTGAACGCGCGCACACAGGCGCGCGCGCTCACAGGAACGGAAGGTAAGCGAGTGGATCTCCAGCATGCCAGCGGCGATCGTTCGCTGGCAGGCTGGAGATCAGAATTTTTTAACCCCTAACAGGTATATTAGACGCTGTTTTCATAACAGCGTCTAATATACCTCCTACCTGGTCCTCTGGTGGTCCCTTTTGTTAGGATCGACCACCAGAGGACTCAGGTAGGTCAGTACAGTCGCACCAAACACCACACTACACTACACCCCCCCCCCCCGTCACTTATTAACCCCTTATAAACCCCTGATCACCCATGATCACCCCATATAAACTCCCTGATCACCCCCCTGTCATTGATCACCGCCCTGTCATTGATCACCCCCCTGTCAGGCTCCGTTCAGACGTCCGTATGATTTTTACGGATCCACGGATACATGGATCGGATCCGCAAAAAGCATACGGACGTCTGAATGGAGCCTTACAGGGGGGTGATCAATGACAGGCGGGTGATCACCCATATACACTCCCTGATCACCCCCTGTCATTGATCACCCGCCTGTAATTGATCACTCCCCTGTAAGGCTCCATTCAGACGTCCGCATGATTTTTACGGATCCATGGATACATGGATCGGATCCGCAAAACACATGCGGACGTCTGAATGGAGCCTTACAGGGGGTGATCAATGACAGGCGGGTGATCACCCATATACACTCCCTGATCACTCCCCTGTCATTGATAACCCCCCTGTAAGGCTCCATTCAGACGTCCGCATGCGTTCTGTGGATCCGATACATGTATCCATGGATCCGTAAAAAATCATGCGGATGTCTGAATGGAGCCTTACAGGGGGGGTGATCAGTGACAGGGGGGTGATCACCCTGATTACCCTGATCACCCCCTGTCATTGATAACCCCCCTGTAAAGCTCCATTCAGACGTCCGCATGCGTTCTGTGGATCCGATACATGTATCCATGGATCCGTAAAAAATCATGCGGATGTCTGAATGGAGCCTTACAGGGGGGGTGATCAGTGACAGGGGGGTGATCACCCTGATTACCCTGATCACCCCCTGTCATTGATAACCCCCCTGTAAGGCTCCATTCAGACGTCCGCATGCGTTCTGTGGATCCGATACATGTATCCATGGATCCGTAAAAAATCATGCGGATGTCTGAATGGAGCCTTACAGGGGGGGTGATCAGTGACAGGGGGTGATCACCCTGATTACCCTGATCACCCCCTGTCATTGATAACCCCCCTGTAAAGCTCCATTCAGACGTCCGCATGCGTTCTGTGGATCCGATACATGTATCCATGGATCCGTAAAAAATCATGCGGATGTCTGAATGGAGCCTTACAGGGGGGGTGATCAGTGACAGGGGGGTGATCACCCTGATTACCCTGATCACCCCCTGTCATTGATAACCCCCCTGTAAGGCTCCATTCAGACGTCCGCATGCGTTCTGTGGATCCGATACATATATCCATGGATCCGTAAAAAATCATGCGGATGTCTGAATGGAGCCTTACAGGGGGGGTGATCAGTGACAGGGGGGTGATCACCCTGATTACCCTGATCACCCCCTGTCATTGATAACCCCCCTGTAAGGCTCCATTCAGACGTCCGCATGCGTTCTGTGGATCCGATACATGTATCCATGGATCCGTAAAAAATCATGCGGATCTCTGAATGGAGCCTTACAGGGGGGGTGATCAGTGACAGGGGGGTGATCACCCTGATCACCCCCTGTCATTGATAACCCCCCTGTAAGGCTCCATTCAGACGTCCGCATGCGTTCTGTGGATCCGATACATGTATCCATGGATCCGTAAAAAATCATGCGGATGTCTGAATGGAGCCTTACAGGGGGGGTGATCAATGACAGGGGGTGATCAGGGAGTCTATATGGGTGATCACCCCCCTGTCATTGATCACCCCCCCCCCCCCCCCCCCCCTGGTAAGGCTCCATTCAGACATTTTTTTTGGCACAAGTTAGCGGAAATTTTTTGTTTGTGTTTGTTTTTGTTTTTCCTTACAAAGTCTCATATTCCACTAACTTGTGTCAAAAAATAAAATCTCACATGGACGCACCATACCCCTCACGGAATCCAAATGCGTAAACATTTTTAGACATTTATATTCCAGACTTCTTCTCACGCTTTAGGGCCCCTAAAAAGCCAGGGCAGTATAAATACCCCACATGTGACCCCATTTCGGAAAGAAGACACCCCAAGGTATTCCGTGAGGGGCATATTGAGTCCATGAAAGATTGAAATTTTTGTCCTAAGTTAGCGGAAAGTGAGACTTTGTGAGAAAAAAAACAAAAAAAAATCAATATCCGCTAACTTATGCAAAAAAAAAAAAATTCTAGGAACTCGCCATGCCCCTCATTGAATACCTTAGGGTGTCTTCTTTCCAAAGTGGGGTCACATGTGGGGTATTTATACTGCCCTGGCTTTTTAGGGGCCCGAAAGTGTGAGAAGAAGTCTGGGATCCAAATGTCTAAAAATGCCCTCCTAGAAGGAATTTGGGCCCCTTTGCGCATCTAGGCTGCAAAAAAGTGTCACACATGTGGTATCGCCGTACTCAGGAGAAGTTGGGGAATGTGTTTTGGGGTGTCATTTTACATATACCCATGCTGGGTGAGAAAAATATCTTGGTCAAATGCCAACTTTGTATAAAAAAATGGGAAAAGTTGTCTTTTGCCAAGATATTTCTCTCACCCAGCATGGGTATATGTAAAATGACACCCCAAAACACATTGCCCAACTTCTCCTGAGTACGGCGATACCAGATGTGTGACACTTTTTTGCAGCCAAGGTGGGCAAAGGGGCACATATTCCAAAGTGCACCTTTCGGATTTTGCAGGCCATTTTTTACACATTTTGATTGCAAGGTACTTCTTACACATTTGGGCCCCTAAATTGCCAGGGCAGTATAACTACGCCACAAGTGACCCCATTTTGGAAAGAAGACACCCCAAGGTATTCCGTGAGGGGCACGGCGAGTTCCTAGAATTTTTTATTTTTTGTCACAAGTTAGCGGAAAATGATGATTTTTCTCTTTTTTTCTTTTTTCCTTACAAAGTCTCATATTCCACTAACTTGCGACAAAAAATAAAAAATTCTAGGAACTCGCCATGCCCCTCACGGAATACCTTGGGGTGTCTTCTTTCCAAAATGGGGTCACTTGTGGCGTAGTTATACTGCCCTGGCAATTTAGGGGCCCAAATGTGTGAGAAGAACTTTGCAATCAAAATGTGTAAAAAATGCCCTGCAAAATCCGAAAGGTGCACTTTGGAATATGTGCCCCTTTGCCCACCTTGGCAGCAAAAAAGTGTGACACATCTGGTATCGCCGTACTCAGGAGAAGTTGGGGAATGTGTTTTGGGGTGTCATTTTACATATACCCATGCTGGGTGAGAAAAATATCTTGGTCAAATGCCAACTTTGTATAAAAAAATGGGAAAAGTTGTCTTTTGCCAAGATATTTCTCTCACCCAGCATGGGTATATGTAAAATGACACCCCAAAACACATTCCCCAACTTCTCCTGAGTACGGCGATACCAGATGTGTGACACTTTTTTGATGCCAAGGTGGGCAAAGGGGCACATATTCCAAAGTGCACCTTTCGGATTTCACCGGTCATTTTTTTACAGATTTTGATTGCAAAGTTCTTCTCACACATTTGGGCCCCTAAATTGCCAGGGCAGTATAACTACCCCACAAGTGACCCCATTTTGGAAAGAAGACACCCCAAGGTATTCCGTGAGGGGCATGGCGAGTTCCTAGAATCTTTTATTTTTTGTCGCAAGTTAGTGGAATATGAGACTTTGTAAGGAAAAAAGAGAAAAAAAAAAAATCATCATTTTCCGCTAACTTGTGACAAAAAATAAAAAATTCTAGGAACTCGCCATGCCCCTCACGGAATACCTTGGGGTGTCTTCTTTCCAAAATGGGGTCACTTGTGGCGTAGTTATACTGCCCTGGCAATTTAGGGGCCCAAATGTGTGAGAAGTACCTTGCAATCAAAATGTGTAAAAAATGGCCTGCAAAATCTGAAAGGTGCACTTTGGAATATGTGCCCCTTTGCCCACCTTGGCAGCAAAAAAGTGTGACACATCTGGTATCGCCGTACTCAGGAGAAGTTGGGGAATGTGTTTTGGGGTGCCATTTTACATATAACCATGCTGGATGAGAGAAATATCTTGGCAAAAGACAACTTTTCCCATTTTTTTATACAAAGTTGGCATTTGACCAAGATATGTTTCTCACCCAGCATGGGTATATGTAAAACGACACCCCAAAACACATTGCCCAACTTCTCCTGAGTACGGCGATACCAGATGTGTCACACTTTTTTGCTGCCAAGGTGGGCAAAGGGGCACATATTCCAAAGTGCACCTTTCGGATTTCACCGGTCATTTTTTACACATTTTGATTGCAAAGTACTTCTCACACATTTGGGCCCCTAAATTGCCAGGGCAGTATAACTACGCCACAAGTGACCCCATTTTGGAAAGAAGACACCCCAAGGTATTCCGTGAGGGGCATGGCGAGTTCCTAGAATTTTTTATTTTTTGTCGCAAGTTAGTGGAATATGAGACTTTGTAAGAAAAAATAAAAAAATAAAAATCATCATCATTTTCCGCTAACTTGTGACAAAAAATAAAAAGTTCTATGAACTCACTATGCCCATCAGCGAATACCTTAGGGTGTCTACTTTCCGAAATGGGGTCATTTGTGGGGGTTTTCTACTGTTTGGGCATTGTAGAACCTCAGGAATCATGACAGGTGCTCAGAAAGTCAGAGCTGTTTCAAAAAGCGGAAATTCACATTTTTGTACCATAGTTTGTAAATGCTATAACTTTTACCCAAACCATTTTTTTTTTGCCCAAACATTTTTGTTTTTATCAAAGACATGTAGAACAATAAATTTGGCGAAAAATTTATATATGGATGTCGTTTTTTTTGCAAAATTTTACAGCTGAAAGTGAAAAATGTCATTTTTTTGCAAAAAAATCGTTACATTTTGATTAATAACAAAAAAAGTAAAAATGCCAGCAGCAATGAAATACCACCAAATGAAAGCTCTATTAGTGAGAAGAAAAGGAGGTAAAATTCATTTGTATGGTAAGTTGCATGACCGAGCGATAAACGGTGAAAGTAGTGTAGTGCCGAAGTGTAAAAAGTGCTCTGGTCATGAAGGGGGTTTCACCTAGCGGGGCTGAAGTGGTTAAAGAGCTCACAAGTAGGGTATTGTAAGTAATCATGCCCTTTTTGATCATGAGTCTAAGTGCCTTATCTCACCAGTACATTTCCAACATCTGTAGTGTGCAAGATTATATGCATGTACTGAATTTGTAATATATATAAAAAAATAAAATAAAATCATATGTTAAGCTGGTCATGCACATTAGATAGCTGTCAGCTAAATGTTTGTTTGGTTGGCCGACATCTCTCCCAATCCTACCACACATACGCATGTGCAGCTCTGCCGAGAATGGGCAAATGGTGAGGGGGAGATAGCTGTTGCCAGACTCCTCTGACAAAGGCCTATATCCCTGCTAACAAAAGCAGCCAGCTTGCCTGATCCTTATTTCCCCCAGCATCAGCCATGAAAGGAAAGTAGGGAGGGAGGCCACCATATATAGTAGAAGGTTGGCCAAATCTGATGATCAAAACCTAAGTTCCCTATCAGTATGTCTTTGGAGTATGGGAGAAAATGAAGTACCCGCAGGAAATCCACGCAAACACTAGGAGAACATGCAGATGTTGTTCTTGGTCAGATTCAAACCTAGGACCCCAGCACTGCAAGGCACCAGTGCTAACCACTGAGCGACCGTGCTGCCAAGATAGAGTAACAGGGGTAGGTGTCACTGCATTGTACTGGTTTAAAGTTAGGGAATGGTCTGATAAGAGGTTTATAGGAATAAAAAAAATATTTTTTTCACATTTTCTTGTCCAATTTGTTTTTTACCTCTAATGTTAATTCACATCATACATGCACACATAATTTACTCTAAAGCTGTTCCCATAATTTCATTTTTGCCATATAACCTCACAGTAGGCTTTTGCATGTATTTTTTGTAAGTGAAAGCCACAAACAGCAGACATAACCTCGTAGCATACATAATAGATGACAACTAGCATCAAAGGGGATGAGATGCTTTACCAGCGTGTTTGACAATAAGTGTGGATCCCAGCCTATAGACTCCCACTGTTATGTCAGTGGCCCATGCCCACCACTGTCCCACTTCCTTAGGCAGGCACAGGTTCCATATCTCTGGCAGTATGGAACCACTGTAATTCCTATACCCTCCAGAAACAGGCTGGCTAGACCCCTCCAGCCTGCTCGTAAGGTGCACTTGAAGAGCCAGCTGACGCGCACCCTAATCTTCAACAGCTAATGGCTGGCAACCCTGTGGGAAGATGCCTGAGCAATAGGTGTATCTACCTTGCTATTACCTGTTACCTAATTCTCTGCTGCCTGCCCTGACCTTGGCCTGTTACTGACTACGAGTATAGCCTGTCCCTTACATGCTATGCAGTGTATCTTAACCCTTGTGGGTCTGCAGCCATAAACACAGAGACAACTCCAAGAGGTAGCAGTCTGGTGTGTGCCCTGCAGCAAAGTCCAGATCCCTGTATAAAAGTTGAAAAGTGAAAACCAGACAACCACCAGGATAATGCCCTTAGCAAAATCCATTGGTTGGCACACTGGTTCCACACCCACAGTTGCAACACCCACAGATGTTGTCTTCTAACATCTCATTCCCTTTAAGCCTTGTCACAGAGCTGATCTGTAAAACAAGTGTCTTTCTAGTTCTGCTCCTACAGTGTTGATCTCCCAGTTTGATATCTTTCAACCAAACTTACCAACTATCGCCCAGTATGAGTCTTCTTTTCTGTGATCAAATGACTGTTTGATCAAGCTGGATGTGGTTGGATAATCTCCAGAATCTCTTACATACTGAAAAGATTTGTGAATGTAACTTTTGGCTCTTTTATCTGAAACAACTGCAATTTTAGGCTTAGCAGTCATTAAAAAAGCTCTCAGGGAGCCATTTGTATATATTAACTGTTCAGACATCCTTATTTATTTCTCAAGTCCAAGAGGGATGGAAACTGTGTAATACTGACCATAGTGTAATGCAAGGAGAAAAAGATTGCTGTATAATACATGAGCAAAATATCAACTATTAGACGATTTCAACGATTACTTAGATCATATATAATTGAAAATTAATTCGTAGCAATTGTAGTTTTTATAAGCTTTCAGCATTTCTAGAAAGGGGCATCTCAAAGGGTCCCAGCTATTTTAGAAAAAAACTAAGAGGGGCAGTGAACTAAGTAAAACATGAAACTTTATTGATTATAGGGAGATAAAACCAGCCCCTACAGACAAACAACATGTACACCATACATAGAGGTACACTGATAGGATGGCGGGAACACAGAGGCGCCAATCCCATCTAGGTGTACTGTGTGTGGTGGGCAAGACCACTGGTGGTAGGTCGGGTATGGCTATGTTGAGGAAGGTAAACTAGCCCTGTTGCCTCCCTACTTGGCCTGGTCCGACCCTACTAGGTAATCCACGGGACGGGGCCCACTAAAGCCCCGCAAGGGGTGGCCCCGACTGGAACTCTCGTCCTGTGTAAATGACCCTAATGAGGCCCTAGACACAGGGAGAGTGCAGGCAGTCCGAATGCTGACAGCCTGAGCCGTAGAAAAACAGACTATACACAATGTTAAACACAACATATAACCCCGCCACCAAAAACCTGATTGAGGAGTAGAGTGACGGTGGTGCTAATGCGACGGGGACGAGGAGTAGAGTGACGGGGACGCATTAGCACCACCGTCACTCTACTCCTCAATCAGGTTTTTGGTGGCGGGGTTATATGTTGTGTTTAACATTGTGTATAGTCTGTTTTTCTACGGCTCAGGCTGTCAGCATTCGGACTGCCTGCACTCTCCCTGTGTCTAGGGCCTCATTAGGGTCATTTACACAGGACGAGAGTTCCAGTCGGGGCCACCCCTTGCGGGGCTTTTTTGGACCCCGTCCCTTGGATTACCTAGTAGGGTCGGACCAGGCCAAGTAGGGAGGCAACAGGGCTAGTTTACCTTCCTCAACATAGCCATACCCGACCTACCACCAGTGGTCTTGCCCACCACACACAGTACACCTAGACGGGATTGGCGCCTCTGTGTTCCCGCCATCCTACCAGTGTACCTCTATGTATGGTGTACATGTTGTTTGTCTGTAGGGGCTGGTTTTATCTCCCTATAATCAATAAAGTTTCATGTTTTACTTAGTTCACTGCCCCTCTTAGTTTTTTTCTGATTGTCATTTGAGCAGTATTCAGGGAGGCACTATTGCCTGCCCCTGTCTGACCATCGCCATTTTTGTAAGTCCCAGCTATTTTAAAAACTGAAGGGATGGTTTTAAAAAGTCAAAGAAAAAATTAAAATGTTATGGCTCTTAGAATGTGAGGATAAAAAAAAAAAATGTTCGGTAATTAAAAACAACTAAAATCGAATGGTCACTAAGGGTTTAATGCCTGCATTTCATATAAATAATAACTAGTCATCTTTGTGACATCACAACAGTGTGGTCACATGACATCAGCGGATTACATCATCCCTCTGTGTCACAAGAATGACAGATCATGGCATAATTATTCTTTACATTGCAATAAGTGATGTATAGGGAGCTCATTCATTTTCTTTTAAGATAGCTTCTGTAAAAAAAAATTCATATTAATGAATTGCCTGCATGACAATATAAATACTACAGATATATGCACCGATCACTCCACCATGTATACCTGCCCTTCTCAGCACTGATATATTTAAAACTCATCTCCCATATGCCTAACATTGACTGCTCTATGAATTGCATATGAGTTTTCTAGTTTATAAATATGTGTGACCTGGATACATCTCATGTTTTTTTTGCCAGTGGGAAGGAGGTGTTAAAAGTGAATGTGGCTGATCATTGTTTCACCCCATGAAGGAGCAGTGCACGGTGTTAATGTCCCTTTGAATTAGCTCCTTCTAAGCTACGCATATTCGGAGATGGCAGATTCAAGTCTTAGGGAACTGGTAATTCATAATCGATTATGAATCAGACTCTCCTATGACATTTACAGCGTGATGATGCCAGGCTGAGATGCCAGTGCCGATGCATGTCTTTGTTTACTAATCACGATTCCATCTGAGATGTGTTTTTTTTTCCATCTGTAATCATTGAAAATAGTTGCAGGGTTCTGCATTGTCGTACTTACTTTAAAAGCATTTCCAACTCCAGAGAGCAGTAGTACCAGATGCTGCCCGTGTCTGGATAAAACATAAATGTACGAAGGTTAATAAAAGAATAAAAATAGCTTGAAATGTTTATTGTATTGAATGAAAATGGACTCAAATGTCAGTGTCTTTAATGCATACTTTAAACTTACAAAAGAACACTCCAGCCTATGTTCATCTGGTGAGTACGTAAGGAGCAGCAATTAGTGAAAAACACATGCCATTCCTACGTTTTATTAGGAGTCATTATTAGGGTCGCAACTAGGGCATCCTCAATGTCATGTTCTTTCATGGACATCCACCATGTGTATTTGTCAAAATCAAGTCAAGGTCATTTTTGTACAAGCAAATTGTTACCCAGGAGATATCTGACCATAATCTTTAAACGGAAGCCAATACAAAATTGATCTTGTGACTTGTCATGTGTCAGAGGATAATCATCACCGATTTCCAGAGTGAAGGGGACTTGCAGACTTCAGTTACTAGATGCCCCTGCTTACAGAGCCCATAATGTTATTGACTGACATATATAGTATGCCAAAACAATGAGGGAGATTCATGAAACTGTCTGAAAAAATGGTTTAATATCAGCCTATGTAGCTGCTATGGGCTCTGAAGAAGGTTGCCTACAAGTAGTTTCTTAAAACCTATATTTGACCCCCTCCTCATTTGTGTTTCATGTGTGCTACTGTTCCATGAGTTCTGACATAGGTTTCTTATGGATGGGTATTTGGGCCATTGTGCTTTGTATCTTGCCTCGGTTCAGCTAAGGTTAACTTCCCCTGGCTCTGTGTGTGCACCAGTTTATCTTATATGTTCACTTGCTGTGCTACATATTCTAAGCTATGTGTCCTGCTCCTGGTTGTCCAACAAGTTCTGTTTGTGTCTGTTCAGATTCTGTCTGCTTGTTCTATGTCTGAATTCTAACCTAAGTTCTGTTTGCCATTCCCCAGTATCTGTTCCAAGGACTTGTATGTATTCTGGGTACCTGACCTTCCTTGTTCACTCTGTGGTTGCCTTGGTCTTGCATATACTCTGCCAGCCTATTCTCCACCTGGTTCTGTCTGTGTGCTTTGGCTGTGCCTCCAATACATTGCACTGGAGTCTCTGACCTCTGTGTGTCAGCTGCCAACTACACTGGGACTATTTCTACAGGTAGCGACTAGCCCAAAGTCAAACCAGTTAGTTGACACAGTGGTTCCATCACCATTGTCCATAACAGTGGGTCTCTGAAGGCTGGCTGTACTATTTCAACTGTCCTCAATCGAAACAAACATTTTAGAGCTACTATTTAATAAGAAATGAATGTGACGCTTACAAGCTGAATTTCCTAATGTCTAACATTCTCAGTATTTACTTTGAATTACACGTGGAGTGAGCCCCTTCCCGCTGCAGTGTGGTTCAGTTTGAGAGACGACCAGATTGCTACATAATATTCTCAGTATGACAATAAATTATACATGTGCCAGGTCTTGAAACTTGTTTGAGTTTCATTAGGGGAAAATGTGACGGCACTGTGAGTGGCTTAGGCCTTGACATTATTTAGAAGTAAATATGCAGTTTGGTGTCGGCAAAAGTGATAACCGTCCAGTGACAGATTGCCAGACGTGTTTAGTTAAATCTCCAGAGCCCTAAAATGTCTTTTTATGCTTTAGGTTTTGTTATGCATATCAGCCTGGAGATTTGCCAGAGGCTGTCGCTAAATAAATGAACAGAAGCCAATCTTTCATACCATGTATCTCACATTGCACATGCACTAGAAAACTGATAACAAAACAATACGGTGTGCGGAAACCAACAATGTCCTCTGGGGTCATAATAGAGTGTGGGAAGCTGCCGTAACACAACCAACAGTCCCCTCACAATGTAAACAGATGGAAAGGGAAGAAAAATCCAGACAATAGCAATGTGTATACAGTACAAAGATCTGTATACTGAATATGCTGCCCCACGTAAGGACAGCAGATTCCCTAACGAAATGTTTAGGAATTCTTCTTCTTCTCTTTGCATTATGATGCATTTTTGCTTTACACATATATCGCTATGAATGTTTAATCTGTCTTGGTCTGTTTTTGCCGGACATATCAGTGTGGTAGACTGAGCTATTCTGTCTTGCGAAAATGTCGAAAAGGAATGAAAAACAAGTTTTTTCAACTCTTTTTAAACCATTTAAGTCAAAGTATTCGTCATTGTAAACTTATGAGTACCGTTTTCAGGTATTCAGATGTATACCCACTATGGAGAACCCTTAGAAAGACTAAAATGCTAGGCCTAAAGCATGACCAGTTATACAAGGAGAAGTGCTGTGGAAATAAGTATCTCAAAGATATGACACAAGAACTCTGCAGACCACTATTAATATAAAGGCCTAGCAATAAAAATGATAAAATGGTGCAGTAAGAAGTGAAAGTTAGAAAGGCCTCGTAAGTAATGTTTAAAGGTTTTGAACACCTTTCAACTGAATTATTTAACCAATAACACGTATATATACAGCGTTATGGGCCCAAGGGTGTATGGAGCGGGTCTCTGCAGTGACCCTGCAGACGGCACCTGGCCGCACTGACAGGTAGCGGCGATCGCACCGCCCCCATCATTTAACCCCTCAGGTAAATAATGTTTAAAGGTTATGGACACCTTTGAACTGAATTAATTAACCCCTTAACCCATAACGCATATATATACAGCGTTATGGGACCACGGGTGTATCTGCAGTGACCATGCTCCATAAGCGCCGTGTGCCGACTGTCGCACCACCCCCGTCATTTAATCTCTCAGGTGCCGCCATCAACGCTAATCGTGGCACCTGTGAGTCAAGACAGAGGGATGTGGGTCCCTCTGCCTTCCGATCGGAGCCCCCGCAGTGAAATTGTGGGGCTCCGATCAGTTGCCATGGCAGCCTGGACGCTTTTGAAGTGATCCAGTCCTACCATTGCATTCTTCATGCTGAGCTATGCACGAGGCACAGCTCAGTATGGAGAGTGTAAAAATCCTATTCACTCTAACGGATCTCTATTGGGGTTAATAGGAGAGGGAACTAAAAGTTCCCATGTACGAGGCCTCTAAGGAGGCTAATAGTTATAAAAAAAAAGTTTAAAAAAAGGTTTTAAAAAAATACAAAAAAACACCAATATATTTAAAATTTTAATCATGCCCCTTTCCTAATTTTACATATAAAATACATAAACAAAAAAAAACATATTGGATATCGCAGCATCCAAAAATGACTGAACTATTAAAATATAAAACAAAATTCCTGTGTGGTGAACGCCATTTTTTTTTGTCCCCACAAAAAATAGAATAACGGTGATCGTTGTATATACTACAAAAATGGTATCAATAAAAACTACAGTTTGTTATGCAAAAAACAAGCCCTTATACAGCTCTGTAGACTGAAAATTATGTTTATGAAAAAAGTTAAGGCTGTCAGAATATAGCAATGCAAAGAAAATTTAGATTTTTCGAAAGGTTTTTCTTTTTTTTTAAGTAGTAAAACAAAACAAAAAACTGTTCAAATTTGGTATCGACGCATTTGTATTTAGCCCCTGAATAAGAATGTCAGGTCATTTTTAGTGCATAGTGAATGTTGTGATGTCAAAACCCGAAAACTTTGGTGGAATTCTGTTTTTATTTATTTTTTTCAATTTTGCCACACAAATGATTTTTTTCCTGTTTTCTAATACAAGACATGGTTTAAATTAAATGGTGACATTTAAAAATGCATCTTGTCCCACCAAAAATATGCCCTCATATAGCTATGTGAACGGAAAAATAAAAAATGTATGGCTTTTGGAACATGAGGAGGAAAAATCAAAAATGTAAAAATGAAAATAGGCCTGGTCTTGGGTCTTAGTAAACCCAGATAAGATTGGCAGTGAAGTTGCACAGCCCTGTAATTGGGGCTACTATATCAGCGCCAGTTATAGTAGAAATCCGCAATAAAAAATAAATAAAAAAAATGTAATGTTAAATCCCCCCCAAGGTCTTGTATGATTTTATGAATGTGCAAAGTGTAAAATAAAATAAAAAATAAGGAATAAAAAGGCCAGTCTGGCACCAAAGAGGTACAATATAGTGTGGGCTCAGCATGCATGTGGAACCTGCATTCCCTGAATTTAATGGAGGCTGGTATGGCACCAGAAGAGATGGAATACAGAGTGGGCACAGCATACATATGGAATTTTCATTCCCTGAACATAATGGAGGCCAGTGTGGCACCCAAGAAGTACAATATAGTGTGGGCTCAGCATGCATGTGGGACCTGCATTCCCTGAATCTAGTGGAGGCCAGTATGGCGCCAGGGGATGTAGTAATTAGTGTTAGGTTCCTGAGATCACCTTGACGCTGGCAGACAGGCACAAATCATTTTGTACAAACTGTATTTGCCAAGAATCTTACATTTATAATGTTAGTATTTTGAATTTTCTATAGTGAGTATGGCACAATGGTATTTACTTTATTAATTGTGTTTGCAGACTGCTGTTGCATTGTATGTTTTTTGCTTTTGTGCTTCCAGCCATGTTGACGTGCTCCTGTGCACTAGGATGTGCTGACTAACCCCTACATTTTCTTTGAAGAATAAAACAGAACCCAATGTATGATTAACCATCGATTTCTTAATCTATGTTATATGGTTTGGTTTAGTTTATTTAGTTCTAGTGAATCACCCTGTACACCTACTAGAGATATATAAAGTATTTGTTGTGTTCTCTGCAGTTTTGTGTGTTAGCAAAACTCCGGTGAAGGGAGTCTGTCACCGACTTTCACTAATATAACTACCAGCAATGGAAATCAGTACGTGGTAAAAGCATTCTAGGCATACCTGTATGTCATCTGGGTGTTCTTTGATTGTCCAAGAAAATAACTTTTATTCATATACAAAACGTCTCCCATGTGCCCAGCTGTTTTTAAAAGTGCTAAAGACCACCGCTCTTCCCCAATGTCTGCTCCTCACCTAACCTCCCAAGGCTTCCTCCCCTCTCCTCTGACATCACGGTGAGGCATCTCCACACTACAATCCCTTTTGTGAGCTACTGCTTCAAGGATATGTTCTGCGCAGACAGGAGAGAGGGGAGAAAGCCTTAGGAGGTTAGGTAAGGAGCAGACGTTGAGGAAGAGCAGAGTTTTGGGCACTTTAAAAAGCACAACCTGCCTAGCTGGGCACATGGGAGCCATTTTGCATGAGAATTAAAGCTCTTCTCTTGAACAATCAATGAGCACCCAAATGACATTCAGGTATATGTTGAGAATGCTTTTACCACGTAACGACGGCCATTGCTGGTAATCTTATTAGTGAAAAGTCCATGACCGACTCCCTTTGACGTATACACATAATGTCGGATACAGTGGCATCTGTCATCATAGCATTCCACTGTAATGAAAAAATGTATCCGTTAACGCGTACGTTTTTTGCTGGACTGTGCAGGATGAAAAAAATCATAGTGTATTTTTCGCATTTTCATCCTTTTTTTCCCAACGTATATATTAAATGTGTGACAAAAACGTGATGCGAGCAGCCCCTTAATCATATTCACTATCCAATACTCTAAAACATCAACATTTACAACGGTTGGCTGCCAAAGACATTGCTGCGTGCGGATAAAGAAGTGTGTATATGTCATTCAGAGTCTTTCTCAGTAGCAAGATTTAAAGACTTCACGCTCGCTTGTACATCAGCCAACTAAAACATGTCTTAATCCAAAATGCTTCCCTCTTGGCTGAGTTTCACTGACAGTGTAAAATAGAGCCATTTTTTTCTGACTTACATTGACAAAGGGTCAGGGCTGTCAAAGCTTAACAGTTTATAGAAACTCTGTACATTTCCAGTCAGTGTTGTACCTGCTCCATTGCTAAATGTCTATAGCATTCACAGTTCAGTGCTGTCGGCTTTAAGTCATTGTTTTCATCACTTAAAATGATTTTATACAAAGGCAGAAATGTACTTACGGGCACAGCTCGACTTCCAAATATTGAGTGGTCTGGCTGTTCAGGAAAAAAGATTCAACAACTGCAAGTAAAAGGAAGAAAAATGAAGATTTATTAGTTTGACGGAGCTTAAGTGACACATAGGAAGAAGCCATTTTTGTAAAAATCCTTTGTTTTCCTAGCTTGAAGTAGAAGAAATGCCTCACGGAGTTGCCCTCAGTTCTTGGTCTGACACATTCTTAGCCTGCTGTTCTTTAGATATTTTCCTTATGAAGATAAAGGGGTATTATGCTCCACCACCGAGCAATGATCCAGACAGTAAAGGTGACATCTCAGGCCATTGCAGTTATTGACTTTCTCATCAGTCTTTGCCAGTGGCATCCATCAATAATATCTAGAAGATAACTATGTCCCTAAGCAAAAAAAAGTAGCCAGTATAAATGATGCCTTTAAAATGACACCGAAAAGCTAATTCATAAAAAAAAAGTGAACTCCATGACTCCGAAGAGATCACTATACATTACACCAGAAACACGAGATAGAAGATCATAATCAGGCACTTTAATAACATCTGATGCAAAGATAACGGTGCATTACAGAGTCCCAGTTTCCCATTGTCTGCATTATTATCTACCAAACGGATAACAGACGCAGACTCTGCAGACGATGATGTGACAGGGAAATGATCATTTTTATGAACAATCCCAGTATCCCACACAAGCTGGCACTTACAAATGAATTTGAAATATTGCTAAAAAATATATAGATATATATACAGTATATATATTCTTGCTATTCTCTAGTAAAAAGCGGTCTGTGATATGCTAAAAGAAAGTAACCAAACAGAAAATGCCTTTTAGGCAATTGTATTACTATTTAGGTGAGATTATGTATTACCAGAACTATTAAAGACACAATGTTCATAACATACACAATGCAGCTTACCTTCGTAATCCCAAAGACCATTGAAAGGTTCGCCTGGTTTCCCAGGTGGCGCTGTTGGATCATCAAAGAACAGGGAATAAACTTCCATGAGCAGCCCGTCATCATGTGGCTTGAAAGTGATTGTCACTGGCTTATGTAATACTGGTTTGCTGTCCCATGTTGTAGTTATTCTGTAGGAAATCTATATGAAATCCAATTATTGTTTTTGGAAATATTAACCAAGAAGATAACTCACCACACTAATGTGAAACTCGCTACACATGCGATATAACAAACAAACAGACCTCATGACATACCTTTTCTACATGTATCTGTTATGTACAACCAATGCATCCTACATTTTTGCATATCCCTTGTTAACTACTTCAGGCTCTTTTTTATTACATTTTTTTTCACCTTACCATCAGTGATGGTCAGTTCGCAGTGTTCGCCAGCGAACACATGCGGATTGCCATCTTTAGTAAAGTAGACTCACCTGTCTGGCGATGCACAGGTAAGCCCTTACCTGTGGCGGGAGCCGGTCTGAAATCAAATGCAGTCACCGGGAGCAGGCAGTTCCAAGAACAGCTGCCGGGGCCTTCATTGGGCTGTTCTCGGAACTTCCTGCTCCCGGTGACTGCCTTTGATTTCAGAACGGCTCCCGACACAGGCACAGGTGTGCGTCGCCGGACGGGTGGGTCTACCTTACTAAAGATGGCAGCCCGCACGTGTTCGCTGGCAAACACTGCGAACTGACCATCACTGCTTACCACCACACTAGTACTTATAGATATCTACCTAACTGGAAGATGCTCATTAATGAGTCAAGTTGATATCACTACAGAATCATAGTTCCATGGAATGAATATTGTTAGAAATCCTATGTCACCTTAAAATGTATAGAAACATAATTAAATGTAAGGAATCATATACTATATAGATTGCAGACAGTTGCTAAGTACATGGAGAACTGGCAGCAGTTTTAATTTGGGCATACTGTATAACAGGTTAGACAACCGCTTCAACCTTTATCTAATGAAACAACCCCAACCCACTTTAACAGCTTGTCCTCTGCCAATCAGTAACAATATGTTCACGTCTGTGTATGAAACTTCATTTGAAACCACATACTCACAATTCATCATATGTAATGGGCAAAATAGCGCTGCCTGTGTAAAGAGCAGATGAGCTGGTGGTGATAAATGGACTTAGGCACACTGAGTAGAACAATGTGTTTACGCCACCATTGTGGCATTAAAAAATTGCAAATTATGGTGCACGACCATATGTGCCCCACAATTTGTAACTTAATGAGCCTCTCACCGTTGTTCTAAAGTGGCAAGAAAAGGGGCAGAGTTCAAATGGAGAAGGAGAGCCTATCACAGCTCACTTGAGTTATAACCCCAATTCTAAACAGGATGCAATGTTATCTGTTATTCACAATAGATCATAGAGCACATATCAGATGTTTTACCATTTCATGAAAAAAATGTACTCATTTGAAAGCAGCAACGCATCTCAAAAAAGTTGGGACAGGGCCATGTCTACTGTGGTGTAGGTGGAGACCAATTGCTGGAATTTTGAAAGAGGAATGTTGTTCCAATATTGTCTGATGTAGGATTTTAGCTGCTCAACAGTCCTGTGTCTTCTTTGCCAGATACCGTAGGTCTGAAATGCAGGCAGGTTGACTCTTCTGCGCCATGCTGTTGTAATGGAGGCAGTATGTGGTTTATCATTGTCCTGCTGAAATATGCAAGGTCTTACCTGAAAGAGATGTTGTCTGGATGGGAGCATATGGGGCTCTAAAACCTCTCTATACTGTTCAGCATTAATAGAAGTGTTAGATGCCCATGTCATAGGCACTACCATACTATACCCATACTATCAGAGATGCTGGCTTTTTAAGGGCTGTTTCACACGAGCGGATGCCATGCATGACATCCGCTGCGTGAATGACAGCCAAGACCCAATGCGGACAGCAGAAGCACGGAGCATTAACATGATTCATAATGCTCCGTGCCTCTCTGTGATCTCTTTACTACAAAATGACAGTGAGCTAAAGTTGTCATTGTGATTTCGTAGTAAAGAGATCACAGAGAGGCACGGAGAATTATCAATCATGTTAATGCTCCGTGCTTCTGCTGTCCGCATCGGGTCTTGGCTGTCATTCACGCAGCGGATGTCACGCACGGCATCCGCTTGTGTGAAACAGCCCTAACTGTGTGCTGATAACAAGCTGGGTGGCCCCTCTCCTCTTGAGTCCTCAAAACATGGTGTTTGAGCTTTGCAAAAAGAATTTTGAATTTGGATTCATCTGACCACAGAAAAGTTTTTGATTTTCCCTCAGTCCATTTTAAATGAGCTTTGGCCCAGAGAAAATGGTGGCAGTTCTGGATCATGTTGATCATGTTGACATATGGCTTTTAGTTAGTAAAGCAATCCACAAATGCTTTACCTTGCATTTGTGGATTGCATGGTGAACTGTGTTCACAGACAATGATTTTTGGAAGTGTTCCTGAGCCCATGCAGTGATTTCCAGTACAGAGTCATGCCTGTTTTTATGCAGTGCTGTCTGAGGAACCGTAGATCACTAGCGTCCAATACTGACCGTCAGCATTGTCCCTTGCGCACATGGATTTCACATGGAACCGTTTTCTGAAAGGGTTACACAATTTTTAGATGCAATTTTTCACAGATTGGTCAACCTGTACCCATCTTTGCTTTTGAGAGACTCTGCCTTTGTAAAAATGCTATTTTGATACCTGTGACCTGTATGGAAATTGCTCCTCCTGCTGTTTTTATTAGTACCACTTATTTTTCTAGCCTTTTGTTGCCCCTGTGCAAATGTTTTTCAAATGCCATCAAGTTCTAAATGAGTTAATTTATTTGTCATGAAATGGTAAAATGTCTCACTTTCACTATCTGATACGTCCCAGGTGTGCAAGATGGGAGACAAGTCCAGAGATGCTGTAGGTCATGGTAACATGTTTAGGCCATGCAGACTGCTCATAGTAGCACAAAAAACATGCAACCTAGCATTATCCTGCTGAAAAATAGCTCCTGCGACACTTTTGAAAAATGGCCACTGGTTCCACGACCAAAGCAATGCAACACCCAACTATTAGTGTACCTAAAATGAAGAATGGAGGGGTCCAGCTTCCATGTATTATGTAACCCCACACCATAATCCTGGAAGTAGGACCAGTGTACAGTTTAAAACCAGGAAATGTTGAGGATGTAAAAAAAAGACATTCTATTTAGCACATCTGAATGTGTCTAAAATGAGATGCATGAAAATGTTGATACAAAAATTGCTAGAGGAGTTGACGCACTTAGCACAGTAAATGGGGGCCTCTATGCTGTTTCTCTGTCTACTGAAGGTGAAAGTGGTCTTAAAAACACTCTGGAGTGGAACCACAGGGTTGACTCAAATCCTCCAGTGGCTCTGATACTATTCCCACCCTGCCCCTGTAAGTACTCTTACCCATTGAGCTGTTCTGCTATTGGTGCAGTGTCATTGCACCAATAACATTGGCCTTCATTTCTGTCCTGGTTCAGATCTCCTTCCCCTGAAACCACCTCTGCAGTGGTGTGGATCTTCACATGCAGCATTATTTTTTCCCCATCAAAACAATGGACACCTCAGCAGAATGGGGTTGGCTCCATTGTTATTTATTGTGAATTTACGGCCAACAGCTTTGGCAACATATTGTGGTTTCCATTATAAACAGAAACCATGATGCAGACATGAACAGAATCTACCTAACCAATTCTCCTTTTAATGGCACAGTACAAAAGTCCAGTTGGACCCACCTCCTCAATAAAAAAAATCTAACCAGTTTGACCAATTCTATAAGCCGCCATTTTGTACTTTCAAAAATTAGAAATCAGTAAAGATTCACCTGCTTTTCTTGATACTCCTTTGCATATTCACTGTCTAGACTGGTCTGGAGGACATGTTCCCTTTGACATAAAAAAAAAGAAATTTAGGTAAGTATATTGTAGCAGGAAACGGTCAGTTATTTGGTCTAGCACACCCTGGTTATCCAACTGATAATGAAATTGCCTGTATACAGGTACCGTAGGGTTGAGAACACATATAGCAAAGCCTCATATCTTTGCCCGAGAGGGATGCTTCCTTACAGCTGTCACATTACACAGATTTTATAGCAGCGAGTGGATTAGGGAGGCTTAGAATTGTAAAATCCTTTTAAAAGATCTCTTAAAGGGCCATAATTACTCAGCATGTTAAATGAGATATTGCTCTGCTTTAAATGTATTTCATGAAACTTTAATAAACCATCATAAAATCTGGCTTGTCGGATATTAAATGTAAACCATTCAGTGCTGCAGATTAAAATGCTGTGACTGAAAATGAACCCCAAGGATGGTAGTCAGTGGTTCAGGCTTGTTTTGTAAGAAATGTATCAGGTTGGTACATGTGAAAAGAAAATGGCTGATATAAAAAAAAAAATATCCAGCATTCTCTATAAAAAAAAATACCAATAGCCTGGTTGAGTTGACAGTTGTGTGACATATACAAGTGATTTCTGTATTACTTCAGAAATTGCATTAATATGCAGCTGTTATAGGGAGTAATTTTTAAAAAGCACAAATAAGAGGCATTTTCCCTTTTCTGTGCTGCTTCTCCCATCTAGTGGCAGAAAGTGGTATTACACCTCAGGATAATTGGCTATGCTGTAGTATTTTTACATACAAAGTATTCTCCAAACATCTTAACTATTGGTAAATGAAGTAAAATGCATATTTAGTACTTTAATGTGAACAGGATATACAAATGTTCTTAACAAGCTTATCTTTTGTCAGTGGAAGAATTCTGATCCCATTAGTAAAAAATCATTTGGCTCTGAGTCTGCAGGAAACAGAAGAGCTGTGGAATATGATGAGAACAAAAAGGTGCTGCCTTTCCAGAGAAAGGCACCATTCATAAGACCCAAGGGATTCAAGCTCTTATTATTTCATACAGCAGTTACCCAGGTACTGTATGATAGCTCTCTTGGCCTCCGATTTTGCTCCATTTATTCAGCTGACTCTGGTTATGGCGTTGGAGCATGCAGAGATGACTTCAACATTAGACTCTTCATAATGCAATATGTTATAGTGTTCTTGCAATTTGCTTACTCCCTGTATGAACAATACACAAGTGGTGCTCTAGCCTATCACACTAGTGTACAGTCCTCCTCCTCAACATGGAAGATGTAAAATGTGTTCAGCCCTTTCATCCAACACAGCCATGGGTGCAAATGTGGCATATGTGGCTTATGAATATGCCATTCAATCTGAAGCCGAATTTTAATACATTTATACCAGAAAAATATTCCAATGACTTGCCACATTAGTCTAAAACGAGGATGACATGGAATACAGAGAACTGACCCGAGACTTGTCAAATTAGTCTAAAACGAGGATGACATGAAATACAGAGAACTGACCCGAGACTTGCCACATTAGTCTAAAATGAGGATGACATGGAATACAGAGAACTGATGCGAGAATACATTGAACCACCTTAGAAACAATGTTGGGAAGACTAAGGAGATGGTTGCGGACTTCCACAAGGCCAGACATCCTCCTAAGCCAGTGGACATCCAGGGGATGAACATTTAGATAGTCAACACTTATAAATACCTGGGTGTACTCCTTAATAATAAGCTGGATTGGACAGATGACATTGACGCACTGTACAGAAACGGTCATAGCAGGCTTTACCTACTTAGGAGGTGAGAGTTTTTGGAGTGCAGAGAGCACTTCTTAGGTCCTTTTTCAACTCTGTGGTGGCATCAGCCATCTTTTTCAGAGTGGCTTGCTGGGGTAGCAGCATCTCAACCAGGGAGAGGAAGAGACTTCACAAACTGATTAGAAGGGCCATGCTGAAGAATAACTCCCATCCCATGCATGAGACAGTGATAGCACTGAGCAGTACCGTCAGTGACCGAATGCTTCTCCCCAAGTGTATTCTATGTAATTTTTTTTTTTAACAAAAACTGGTGGATAGTTTTCTTTCCTGGATGAACTTTTTTTTACATTACTCTATGTATTCTACTTCCAGCCCTGGCTCCTTAACTTCCTCCTTTGTTTGGATGCTAAGCAGCCTCACTTGACATTCTAAGTCAGACCATTCACTCTTACCATAGAGGGAAGGGAGATGAGAAACTCTCAGTTAGAGCATCACACATTACACTGATAAATGCAGTGCTCTTCTGTGGTCATTTAGGTCTATCAAGAGAACAATAGAGTTGTCATACTGTTATCCTAATTCTACCAATCTACTATTTTACTAACAGGTGAAATATTCCCCTTACAGCAGCAGTAAATTGAGAAAATATTATCTATATAGTAGTTTTCTCTCTAAGCTGACTGCTAGAGAAGGATGATATTTAGCATTTCACTTTGGGGAAAAAAAACGCCAACAATTCTAAAAAAAAATGAGTAAAAAAAAACCTTTCTGTAAGAAGTGCCCCCTTTAAATTGGCATTGTACAAAGAAATTACATTTCTCCCTCTGAGTAACAGAAAGGGGTTAGCAGTGACGATAGGACTGACGTGTTGATGTTCCAGATAACAGAACCATTAGCAGACGCTGCCTAGGCCTTGTAAACAAATGTAAAGAGTGATTCATCCGAGATGCCAGCGAGAGACTAGAAAATAAACACGCAATGCTGTTTGTACAGCTACAGTACATTTAATTAGCAGTATCTCCGCTTCAGGCAGAGTTTGTACAGGACAATGCTGTGATTCCTCTCTTAACTGACTGATATGAAGTTCAGGAATCCCAAGAAGCACAGATATGAGTTGGAGTCATGCACAGAGCTAGAACATACTGATAACACAGTGAAGCATGTGCATACTGATATAGACAAGCCACTCGGACTTCTCACTGGGAAAGATGGCTGACGATGATACATAAATAATTAGTCATCTTGAGAAATTAAAAGAAAATATTCCCTGTTTACTGAATAATAATGTGCTTCATGTCTCATCTGCAATGCACAACACGTGCTTATGTACTATGCGTATTAGATTCGTTAATCTATGGACTTTATTCATTACATATGAACAGGATCTGTCTCCATTTGATTCAGTGATGCATCTACCTGAGGAATGCTCAGCTACCCTTCCATCCATTTTCCTTAAAGCTAAATCCACATCTGCAATATACTTCTGGAAGAGAGGCAGCATTTATGCAGGAAACCTGGCGGACCCCGTTATAGAGAATGGGATCCGTCAGGCACCAGCGTTCTCCGGCATATGCCAGATACAATTCCAGTATTCTGTACCTTTGCTGGAATAGAATACTGGAATTCAAACTGCAGATGTGGATGGGCCTCCTCCAAAAAGTATTATTTAGGCTGTATTCACACATGTATTTTGTGTGTGTGTGAGGGGTTGCTGTTTTGCTGTTTTAGTGTAGATTTTTGCACCTGCATTTTTGGTGCATATTTTTGCTAAAAAGAAGAAAAACAAAAGCTCCAGATGTTGGCTGGAAGTCTATGGTAATTATGAATGCAGCGCACACTAATAAAAAACAGCATAAAAACCTGCATTATGGAAAAAACACAAGCCGTTTCTATGGAGTCTTTTTATTGGCCAAAAAACACCTCTTGGTAGTATTTCTCATTGATTTAAAAATACATTTTTAGCCATAACAAATAGCTTGGATAAGAAACCACAAACTGCATAGAGTAGTTCCCAGAATTGGTACACTCCAAAAACCCATGTTGAAAGTACAAGTAATTAAAGGCTATGAGCACCTTTGGAGTAATTGTTTTATTACATTAGAGGGTAATAGTACAAAGGCAGTGGCTCAACCGACCTGAGGAACTATGGTTCGGTGCACTCCCCAAGACATACCCACTGTCGATCAGAAAAAAGTTTTAGAAAATTGTTGGGGGGCACTCAACTATCTAGTGCTGTATAGAACCATAGATGGTAAATTTACATACAAGAAAATGTATTTAAAAGCACAGATAATACAAAAATATATAAGGAATATAGTGTGTAAATGTATAGTTGGTCACCTAAGTATAATATCGGCCGAGTCCAACCATACATCCACCACATATATTTAAGACATCATCAAAAGTACATAGTTAGTAAAATTGATACCATATGCCCAAATTGGAAAAATAAATTGGTAGAATAAAATGTTCGTAATTGATCAACTTCAAAATCGGAAATCAAATTGTATAAAAATGGACATAAAATAATAATAAAAAAATAGAGAATAAAAATAAAAGTAAAAATATAATGTTGCTCCGTTGCAGTGTCCTAATTAATAGTTCAATACAGTATCTCAATATGTATTTGGCCTGCTGGCATATAAGGTAGCGGTATATAAATAACAGGTTCAGCGTGTGTTTACTGCTTTTAATACTGATACAGTTGCACTGGTATATATTAATGATATGCTATATTGAAGAAAACACTAATGTCATTTTTTAGCTATATTGAAAAAAAACATTGTCCTTTTAAATAGCAGAGGGAGTGGTTGGAATCTCTTTTGCTTTTATATACAGTACAGACTAAAAGTTTGGACACACCTTCTCAATCAAAGAGTTTTCTTTATTTTCATGACTATGAAAATTGTAGATTCACACTGAAGGCATCAAAACTATGAATTAACACATGTGGAATTATATACATAACAAAAAAAGTGTGAAACAACTGAAAATATGTTATATTCTAGGTTCTTCAAAGTAGCCACCTTTTGCTTTGATTACTACTTTGCACACTCTTGGCATTCTCTTGATGAGCTTCAAGAGGTAGTCATCTGAAATGGTTTTCACTTCACAGGTGTGCCCTGTCAGGTTTAATAAGTGGGATTTCTTGCCTTATAAATGGGGTTGGGACCATCAGTTGCGTTGTGGAGAAGTCAGGTGGATACACAGCTGATAGTCCTACTGAATAGACTGTTAGAATTTGTATTATGGCAAGAAAAAAGCAGCTAAGTAAAGAAAAACGAGTGGCCATCATTACTTTAAGAAATGAAGGTCAGTCAGTCTGAAAAATTGGGAAAACTTTAAAAGTGTCCCCAAATGCAGTCACAAAAACCATCAAGCGCTACAAAGAAACTGGCTCACATGTGGACCGCCCCAGGAAAGCAAGACCAAGAGTCACCTCTGCTGCGGAGGATAAGTTCATCCGAGTCACCAGCCTCAGAAATCGCAGGTTAACAGCAGCTCAGCTTAGAGACCAGGTCAATGCCACACAGAGTTCTAGCAGCAGACACATCTCTAGAAGAACTGTTAAGAGGAGACTGTGTGAATCAGGCCTTCATGATAGAATATCTGCTAGGAAACCACTGCTAAGGACAGGCAACAAGCAGAAGAGACTTGTTTGGGCTAAAGAACACAAGGAATGGACATTAGACCCGTGGAAATCTGTGCTTTGGTCTGATGAGTCCAAATTTGAGATCTTTGGTTCCAACCACTGTGTCTTTGTGCGACGCAGAAAAGATGAACGGATGGACGCTACATGCCTGGTTCTCACCGTGAAGCATGGAGGAGGAGGTGTGATGGTGTGGGGGTGCTTTGCTGGTGACACTGTTGGGGATTTATTCAAAATTGAAGGCATACTGAACCAGCATGGCTACCACAGCATCTTGCAGAGGCATGCTATTTCATCCGGTTTGCATTTAGTTGGACCTTCATTTATTTTTTAACAGGACAATGACCCCAAACACATCTCCAGGCTGTGTAAGGGCTATTTGACCATAAAGGAGAGTGATGGGGTGCTGCGCCAGATCACCTGGCCTCCACAGTCACCGGACCTGAACCCAATCGAACCCAATCCGCAGAGTGAAGGCAAAAGGGCCAACAAGTGCTAAGCATCTCTGAGAACTCCTTCAAGACTGTTGGAAGACCATTTCAGGTGACTACCTCTTGAAGCTCATCAAGAGAATGCCAAGAGTGTGCAAAGCAGTAATCAAAGCAAAAGGTGGCTACTTTGAAGAACCTAGAATATGACATATTTTCAGTTGTTTCACACTTTTTTGTTATGTATATAATTCCACATGTGTTAATTCATAGTTTTGATGCCTTCAGTGTGAATCTACAATTTTCATAGTCATGAAAATAAAGAAAACTCTTTGAATGAGGAGGTGTGTCCAAACTTTTGGTCTGTACTGTATATATACATATACAGACGTGGACAAAATTGTTGGTACCCTTTGGTCAATGAAAGAAAAAGTCACAATGGTCACAGAAATAACTTTAATCTGACAAAAGTAATAATAAATTAAAATTCTATAAATGTTAACCAATGAAAGTCAGACATTGTTTTTCAACCATGCTTCAACAGAATTATGTAAAAAAATAAACTCATGAAACAGGCATGGACAAAAATGATGGTACCCCTAACTTAATATTTTGTTGCGCAACCGTTTGAGGCAATCACTGCAATCAAACGCTTCCTGTAACTGTCAATGAGACATCTGCACCTCTCAGCAGGTATTTTGGCCCACTCCTCATGAGCAAACTGCTCCAGTTGTGTCCGGTTTGAAGGGTGCCTTTTCCAGACTGCATGTTTCAGCTCCTTCCAAAGATGCTCAATAGGATTGAGGTCAGGGCTCATAGAAGGCCACTTTAGAATAGTCCAATTTTTTCCTCTTAGCCATTCTTGGGTGTTTTTAGCGGTGTGTTTTGGGTCATTGTCCTGTTGCAAGACCCATGACCTGCGACTGAGACCAAGCTTTCTGACACTGGCTAGTACATTTCTCTCTAGAATTCCTTGATAGTCTTGAGATTTCATTGTACCCTGCACAGATTCAAGACACCCTGTGCCAGACGCAGCAAAGCAGCCCCAGAACATAACAGAGCCTCCTCCATGTTTCACAGTAGGGACAGTGTTCTTTTCTTGATATGCTTCATTTTTTCGTCTGTGAACATACAGCTGATGTGCCTTGGCAAAAACTTCGATTTTTGTCTCATCTGTCCACAGGACATTCTCCCAGAAGCTTTGTGGCTTGTCAACATGTAGTTTGGCATATTCCAGTCTTGCTTTTTTATGATTCGTTTTCAACAATGGTGTCCTCCTTGGTCGTCTCCCATGTAGTCCACTTTGGCTCAAACAACGACGGATGGTGCGATCTGACACTGATGTTCCTTGAGCATGAAGTTCACCTTGAATCTCTTTAGAAGTCTTTCTAGGCTCTTTTGTTACCATTCGGATTATCCGTCTCTTAGATTTGTCATCAATTTTCCTCCTGCGGCCACGTCCAGGGAGGTTGGCTACAGTCCCATGGATCTTAAACTTATGAATAATATGTGCAACTGTACTCACAGGAACATCTAGTTGCTTGGAGATGGTCTTATAGCCTTTACCTTTAACATGCTTGTCTATAATTTTCTTTCTGATCTCTTGAGACAGCTCTTTCCTTTGCTTCCTCTGGTCCATGTCGAGTGTGGTACACACCATATCACCAAACAACACAGTGATTACCTGGAGCCATATATATAGGCCCAATGGCTGATTACAAGGTTGTAGACACCTGTGATGCTAATTAGTGGACACACCTTGAATTAACATGTCCCTTTGGTCACATTATGTTCTGTGTTTTCTAGGGGTACCATCATTTTTGTCCATGCCTGTTTCATGAGTTTATTTTTTTACATAATTCTGTTGAAGCATGGTTGAAAAACAATGTCTGACTTTCATTGGTTAACATTTATAGAATTTTAATTTATTATTACTTTTGTCAGATTAAAGTTATTTCTGTGACCATTGTGACTTTTTCTTTCATTGACCAAAGGGTACCAACAATTTTGTCCACGTCTGTATATATAGATGTGAAAAATGGCGGCACTGACTACTGAACAGGAAAAATAGGGTGCACGTTCCAGGGGAATCGACTCCTTACCCCAATCAATGAATCCAGAAAAAGGACGGCACTCCGGTCTTGAAAAGGTAAAAGTGGTTTTAATCAACCTTGCGGTACAACGTTTCGGCTCCAATACTGAGCCTTTCTCAAGCACAAATACAAATCAAGTGTGAGCAATTATATAGGTGAGCTAATTAAATTACACATCATGTGATCACTACACGTCCCACCCAGAGGGGCGTGTTCAATGTTAACCATTACATAAACAAAATTACAAAAATAGCAAATACAGAAATACAACAAATTTCATCAGTTACATATATCCGATGTTAATCCCATGTGAGACATCATTCAAGTGCATGTGTCAGACATTTATATATATATGGTGAATATAAGAAGGAAGAGGGCAGACCCATCGGCTGCATTTGTATTAATACACAGCCAGTGGATGTGTCCAAAACATGTGAACATACTGAGGGAGGAGCTGAGAAATGGATCAAAGGACACTTTCAAAAACTTATAGCTATGCTATTACTTGATCCTGTGTAAGTTGAACGCCGCAGCTGTGCGATCGCTGGGTCCCATTACCGACTCACTGTTGTCTCGATCCAGCACCAAGAAGGGGATATCGCCTGCTGTCTGTCGCCTTGCGTCATCAGAGGCCGCCCTCTGTTGCGTCACCACCACGTCGTCACTTCCGGCCTAGGTGCTTCACTGCGCATGTCCCATTCACGTCCCATGCCGGGACGCCATCTTGGACACTGGAAAGATGCCCTTAATCCAGATAACGGTACTTCAGGGTATAGCGAACCAGACCGACATAGACAGCCCGGAAACCAGATTGTCCTAATGTCTCACCTGGATAGGAGCCCACCATCACAACGGAAACCGTTATATGTAGGGGGTTACCCATCACAGGTGTCCGGTCGCTTACATACCCACGAGGGTTCTCCTCCAGTCTGTACCCAGGTGTTGCAGGGGGCAAATCTAAACCAGATAGATGGTGGAACAGCCGTGACACCATATCGGCCCAGTTGTGGTACCCTTGATGTGTGTCTGATCGGACAGTGAGAAATACCAAAAAGAAAAAAAGAAAAAGAAAAAAAGCATAGCTATCAGAGGTGTTGGCCCCCTGTACATAAAATTGTGTCAATTTCATTCTCAAGCTCAACCCCTCCGTATGATAAGTGCTGGTGATCTGTGAAGAAAAGAAAAAAAGAATGAGGAAGAATCAAATTTACTGTTGATTCAACAGTTTTTGAATAAATGTATACTCTGTGTGTACACAGACACACCTGGACATATTCCACATGACACAGAGGGCAAGCCATTCATCACAACACCTCCCCAAAATTAAACTCAATGTTCAATCCATTGGGTTTAAGGCTATTAAGCCTATGAATCCAGCGGAGTTCCCTGCGTTTCAGTAATTTAGACCTGTCACCGCCACGTCTGGGCTGGGGTACATGGTCGATGATCCAAACCATCAGATCACTCTCCCTGTGCCCAGCCTCAGAAAAATGTTTAGAAACAGGTAAGTCAAGGCGTTTCTTACGAATGCTCAGGCGGTGATTATTGAGGCGGGTCTTCAGGTCGGTTGTCGTCTCACCCACATAGAGTACTTTGCAGGGGCATGAGAGTACGTAAACAACGTAACTAGAGTTGCACGTAAGATGGAACAGTATACTGTGTGATTCACCTGTAAGAGGATGTACGAACGATCTCCCTTTGCGAATGTACCTACAATTAACGCACCCCAAGCAAGGGAAACATCCCAAGCCCGGCTGCGCTAAGGTGGTTTGTCTGCAGGACCCTTTGGGGCCAATATCGGCCCTGACCAATTGGTCACGGAGATTTCTTGACCGACGGTACGAGAACAAAGGGGGACATTGAAATTCTGGTATCTCCTTGAAACAAGATCCAAGGAGATCCCAGTGCTTCCTAACAACCTTGTTGATGGATGGACTGAGTTCAGTGTACACTGACACGAACGGAATCCTGGCTGTTCTCTGCACAGTCCTCCGTTGAGTCAGTAGAGTGTCCCTCTCCATACCGCTTGCTTTGGCCATATGTTGATCTAACAGGTATTTAGGGTATCCCCTTTCTCGGAATCTCATTGCCATGGACCCCAGGGTTGTAATGGATTTTTGTTCATCGGAGACGACCCGTTTAACCCTCAGGAATTGTGAGAAGGGAAGTGACTGCACCATTCTCCTCGGATGGGAGCTGTTATAACAGAGAAAGGTATTCGTGTCCGTGGGTTTGGTAAATAGTTCTGTATGTAATGTTCCCTCCTTGTACACAACCCTGGTGTCCAGGAACTGAATGTCCGTTCTGGAATGCACGAGAGTGAATTGTAAATTCGGATCATAGCCATTTAAAAAGGCCTGAAACGAAATCAATTCCGTCTCGCTACCTGTCCATATGAGGAAGATGTCGTCGATATATCTCCACCACCTCAGCACATGGCTGAAGTGGTGGGACAGATAGACGACATCCTCCTCATATACGCGCATAAATATATTTGCATAAGTGGGGGCCACGTGGGACCCCATGGCCACACCCCGCTGTTGCAAATAATAGACATCTTTAAAAAGAAAGTAGTTGTTACGAAGAACAATATTGAGCAAATCAACAATAAACTCTAGAGCGTCCGAGGTATATGAGGACTGCAAAAGCATTTTCCTGACCGCCTGGACACCACTTTCGTGTGCAATGGACGTGTAAAGTGATGTGACATCGAATGATGCCAGCGTCAGTGACTCAATCTGTGACACGTCTGTGTCACGTAATTTCACAAGGAAATCTGATGTGTCCTGTATGTAAGAGGACCCACCAGTGGAGAAGTCCCGCAATACTTTGTCAAGAAAGATGGCTATGTTGCTGAGAATGGAATCCGAACCCGAGACAATGGGTCGTCCCGGGGGATCGATGAGGGTCTTGCGAATCTTGGGTAGCACATAGATCACCGGAGTGACCGGATGTGCCACCTCAAGAAATTCAACAAGACCCCCATCGATAATACCAGCCAACATAGCATCAGTGAGACGGTTGCGGATAATGCCAGCTATTTTAAACCTTGGGTCAGAGTCCAAGACTTTGTAGACATCTGGGTCACCGAGCTGTCGCATGACCTCTTGTATATATTTACTGGTGTCCATCACCACTACAGCTCCACCCTTGTCTGCAGGTTTCAGAACAAGGGTGGAGTCAGACCTCAGAGTGTCCAGGGCCTCAACCTCTGCCCTGGTCAGGTTTGGATATCTGAAGTCAGGGTCCCCCTGTGTGGAGACCCTGAGTTCAGAGAGCCCCCTACGGACCGCATTGATATACGCTTCAACGGCAGGTTCATTGATATTAGGTGTAAAATTATAAAAAAAGTTTTTGAAAGTGTCCTTTGATCCATTTCTCAGCTCCTCCCTCAGTATGTTCACATGTTTTGGACACATCCACTGGCTGTGTATTAATACAAATGCAGCCGATGGGTCTGCCCTCTTCCTTCTTATATTCACCATATATATATAAATGTCTGACACATGCACTTGAATGATGTCTCACATGGGATTAACATCGGATATATGTAACTGATGAAATTTGTTGTATTTCTGTATTTGCTATTTTTGTAATTTTGTTTATGTAATGGTTAACATTGAACACGCCCCTCTGGGTGGGACGTGTAGTGATCACATGATGTGTAATTTAATTAGCTCACCTATATAATTGCTCACACTTGATTTGTATTTGTGCTTGAGAAAGGCTCAGTATTGGAGCCGAAACGTTGTACCGCAAGGTTGATTAAAACCACTTTTACCTTTTCAAGACCGGAGTGCCGTCCTTTTTCTGGATTCATTGATTGGGGTAAGGAGTCGATTCCCCTGGAACGTGCACCCTATTTTTCCTGTTCAGTAGTCAGTGCCGCCATTTTTCACATCCATATTTGACCTATTGGCTGAGCACGACTCATAATTTTTTCCGTACTCTGTTTCTTTTTTCATTTTTCTGGGGATGTCTAATCCTGATTTTACGTCAACCTACGGTTGTGTGTACACAGCGGAGGACACCGAACGCATACTGCGTGACATAGGGGGAGATGCCACCTTCCTCAACACCCCTTCCATCAAAGAACTCAAACGGAAGTTTGAGAATGTCTCCAAGCGCATGGTATCCCTTCGTCTACACATGATGACGTTGGGGGAGTATCACAAAACAGAGAATTCCTAGAGGGATGCGGTCCAATATACGGCCCAACCTGTTTTTCAACAATCCCGTGTTCTGTAAAAAATTCGAGGCATTATCTAACCGCTACTCCCTTGACTTCATATTACTCAACATTGAGTTTTTGCAGCATGAACTTGCTACTTTGAATTGTGACACACGAGAACTTGAGAGTAATCTCCAAACACTCCTATCCACTGAGGAGTATATCAAATATACTGAGGACTTATTTGTACGGATGAAGCTCTTCCAAACTGATTCGGAGGAGAGCAAAAGAGCTAAGTGGTGCAGAGACACTGAAGATTATAAAAAGGGCAACATCTACAATTGGCAGTCGGAGCGGCAGTTTAACACCCAGAAGGATGTCAGAAAAAGAAGGAAGATTGCACAGAGTTCTCCCACAGGCGAGCAGTCTTTTTTAGACCAGGTTCCGCAGACTCCAGTGGATCGAGGCGACGCATCAGGAGAGGTGGACGTGGACACAGGGGGTCCAAGCAAACCACGCAACAAAAGTCGTCCTGTGATAACCAGGAGCAACGTGGGGAAGAAAAAATGACTGTGATTAATCTGTCCTCCAAAGAACTGACCTCCACACAAGTGAGTGTCCTATCTAAAGGGTTTTCATTTTGTCCCAGCTCCTCCGTGGACTGGTTCGAACTTGAATCTAACCTGTTTTCTTTCTTTCGCCGCATTAAACTGAAAGTATGGCATCATAATAGAATTAGTTTTGAGAGACCCCAGACTAGTGAATTCACGCTGGGTTCTCTCAATCTCTTTTTGAAGAGCAATTTTACACCTAATATCAATGAACCTGCCGTTGAAGCGTATATCAATGCGGTCCGTAGGGGGCTCTCTGAACTCAGGGTCTCCACACAGGGGGACCCTGACTTCAGATATCCAAACCTGACCAGGGCAGAGGTTGAGGCCCTGGACACTCTGAGGTCTGACTCCACCCTTGTTCTGAAACCTGCAGACAAGGGTGGAGCTGTAGTGGTGATGGACACCAGTAAATATATACAAGAGGTCATGCGACAGCTCGGTGACCCAGATGTCTACAAAGTCTTGGACTCTGACCCAAGGTTTAAAATAGCTGGCATTATCCGCAACCGTCTCACTGATGCTATGTTGGCTGGTATTATCGATGGGGGTCTTGTTGAATTTCTTGAGGTGGCACATCCGGTCACTCCGGTGATCTATGTGCTACCCAAGATTCGCAAGACCCTCATCGATCCCCCGGGACGACCCATTGTCTCGGGTTCGGATTCCATTCTCAGCAACATAGCCATCTTTCTTGACAAAGTATTGCGGGACTTCTCCACTGGTGGGTCCTCTTACATACAGGACACATCAGATTTCCTTGTGAAATTACGTGACACAGACGTGTCACAGATTGAGTCACTGACGCTGGCATCATTCGATGTCACATCACTTTACACGTCCATTGCACACGAAAGTGGTGTCCAGGCGGTCAGGAAAATGCTTTTGCAGTCCTCATATACCTCGGACGCTCTAGAGTTTATTGTTGATTTGCTCAATATTGTTCTTCGTAACAACTACTTTCTTTTTAAAGATGTCTATTATTTGCAACAGCGGGGTGTGGCCATGGGGTCCCACGTGGCCCCTCACTTATGCAAATATATTTATGCGCGTATATGAGGAGGATGTCGTCTATCTGTCCCACCACTTCAGCCATGTGCTGAGGTGGTGGAGATATATCGACGACATCTTCCTCATATGGACAGGTAGCGAGACGGAATTGATTTCGTTTCAGGCCTTTTTAAATGGCTATGATCCGAATTTACAATTCACTCTCGTGCATTCCAGAACGGACATTCAGTTCCTGGACACCAGGGTTGTGTACAAGGAGGGAACATTACATACAGAACTATTTACCAAACCCACGGACACGAATACCTTTCTCTGTTATAACAGCTCCCATCCGAGGAGAATGGTGCAGTCACTTCCCTTCTCACAATTCCTGAGGGTTAAACGGGTCGTCTCCGATGAACAAAAATCCATTACAACCCTGGGGTCCATGGCAATGAGATTCCGAGAAAGGGGATACCCTAAATACCTGTTAGATCAACATATGGCCAAAGCAAGCGGTATGGAGAGGGACACTCTACTGACTCAACGGAGGACTGTGCAGAGAACAGCCAGGATTCCGTTCGTGTCAGTGTACACTGAACTCAGTCCATCCATCAACAAGGTTGTTAGGAAGCACTGGGATCTCCTTGGATCTTGTTTCAAGGAGATACCAGAATTTCAATGTCCCCCTTTGTTCTCGTACCGTCGGTCAAGAAATCTCCGTGACCAATTGGTCAGGGCCGATATTGGCCCCAAAGGGTCCTGCAGACAAACCACCTTAGCGCAGCCGGGCTTGGGATGTTTCCCTTGCTTGGGGTGCGTTAATTGTAGGTACATTCGCAAAGGGAGATCGTTCGTACATCCTCTTACAGGTGAATCACACAGTATACTGTTCCATCTTACGTGCAACTCTAGTTACGTTGTTTACGTACTCTCATGCCCCTGCAAAGTACTCTATGTGGGTGAGACGACAACCGACCTGAAGACCCGCCTCAATAATCACCGCCTGAGCATTCGTAAGAAACGCCTTGACTTACCTGTTTCTAAACATTTTTCTGAGGCTGGGCACAGGGAGAGTGATCTGATGGTTTGGATCATCGACCATGTACCCCAGCCCAGACGTGGCGGTGACAGGTCTAAATTACTGAAACGCAGGGAACTCCGCTGGATTCATAGGCTTAATAGCCTTAAACCCAATGGATTGAACATTGAGTTTAATTTTGGGGAGGTGTTGTGATGAATGGCTTGCCCTCTGTGTCATGTGGAATATGTCCAGGTGTGTCTGTGTACACACAGAGTATACATTTATTCAAAAACTGTTGAATCAACAGTAAATTTGATTCTTCCTCATTCTTTTTTTCTTTTCTTCACAGATCACCAGCACTTATCATACGGAGGGGTTGAGCTTGAGAATGAAATTGACACAATTTTATGTACAGGGGGCCAACACCTCTGATAGCTATGCTTTTTTTCTTTTTCTTTTTTTCTTTTTGGTATTTCTCACTGTCCGATCAGACACACATCAAGGGTACCACAACTGGGCCGATATGGTGTCACGGCTGTTCCACCATCTATCTGGTTTAGATTTGCCCCCTGCAACACCTGGGTACAGACTGGAGGAGAACCCTCGTGGGTATGTAAGCGACCGGACACCTGTGATGGGTAACCCCCTACATATAACGGTTTCCGTTGTGATGGTGGGCTCCTATCCAGGTAAGACATTAGGACAATCTGGTTTCCGGGCTGTCTATGTCGGTCTGGTTCGCTATACCCTGAAGTACCGTTATCTGGATTAAGGGCATCTTTCCAGTGTCCAAGATGGCGTCCCGGCATGGGACGTGAATGGGACATGCGCAGTGAAGCACCTAGGCCGGAAGTGACGACGTGGTGGTGACGCAACAGAGGGCGGCCTCTGATGACGCAAGGCGACAGACAGCAGGCGATATCCCCTTCTTGGTGCTGGATCGAGACAACAGTGAGTCGGTAATGGGACCCAGCGATCGCACAGCTGCGGCGTTCAACTTACACAGGATCAAGTAATAGCATAGCTATAAGTTTTTGAAAGTGTCCTTTGATCCATTTCTCAGCTCCTCCCTCAGTATGTTCACATGTTTTGGACACATCCACTGGCTGTGTATTAATACAAATGCAGCCGATGGGTCTGCCCTCTTCCTTCTTATATTCACCATATATATATAAATGTCTGACACATGCACTTGAATGATGTCTCACATGGGATTAACATCGGATATATGTAACTGATGAAATTTGTTGTATTTCTGTATTTGCTATTTTTGTAATTTTGTTTATGTAATGGTTAACATTGAACACGCCCCTCTGGGTGGGACGTGTAGTGATCACATGATGTGTAATTTAATTAGCTCACCTATATAATTGCTCACACTTGATTTGTATTTGTGCTTGAGAAAGGCTCAGTATTGGAGCCGAAACGTTGTACCGCAAGGTTGATTAAAACCACTTTTACCTTTTCAAGACCGGAGTGCCGTCCTTTTTCTGGATACATATATATATATATATATATATATATATAAAAAGAAAAAATGTATGGCAGCACCAATCTGTACCAAAAAGAGATAGGGTGCTAGGTCCAGGGAATACACTGCTTACCCTTGTATTTAGACGAAAACGGACAGCAACTCCAGGTAGTACAAAATAGTATAATTTATTGGGCCACAGTGGCACAGAGGCGACGTTTCGGCTCAAAATCCAGAGCCTTTCTCAAGCATCACAATACAAAGGTGAGTGCACATATAAATAGGTGTACACAATTATAGCATCACAATCAATTAAATTTTCCAATTAATATCAAAAATAACAAATACATCAACGAATAATGTTGAAAAATATAATGGTATACAAAGATGAATCTGACGATACATAGTAGTGGATGTGATTCATAATAGATACATAGAAAAAATATATTTCATAGTGTAAACATAAGTGGCTCCAATATAAATCATCTGTTTCCCATCTTCTTTAATAAACTATAATTAAAAACAAGGAGGTGCCAGAAAGATAAGGGTGACGTACCACAGAGTTCGCTTGTATCCACATCCTGATAATGGCCACACTTGGCGTCTAGCTGAATGTAGTGCGCAGGCGCCAGTATCCGTCCCTGCAATATCACGTCATGTTACGTCCTACTACGGCGCGCCCGCATCACACCTTACATCATCAACTGCACGTCACTAGCTCAACATCAGTGCGCATGCTCAGGGCGTTCTGTGCCGCACCATATTTGATTCTGGACGAATTGCCCATAGTTCCTAAATCTATACTTGAGCTGGTTAATGGGAGGCGAGAGTAGGGAAACCATAACCATCTGTCAGGGGATCATGGTAACCACATATAGGGCATGCATTATGGTCCCGTCCGGTACCCCAGTATCGGTCGTATACCAAGTGCCGCCTCTATCTCGTCACTCATAACCACTCGTAAGGGTTCTCCTTGATGTTATATATTCCTAAAGGAAACAGGTATATGTAATATGTCAGAACATGATCCGACCCCAACACGCAATCCAATCCAGATCAGCCCAACAATATGGATATCATCGGACGTGGAATACAGCACACTTCTATGTGGAAAAACGACACCCAAAACTTCATGGCTCCTTTCTTTCTATGTTCATTGATCATCTATAATATAATGACAATGACAATTAATACTATTCAATTGAGAAAGAACAAAGAAAGTTAAATCTCATAATAACCTTTGTATAGGATCACCACCTACAATCAGATGAAAGACATATAACAAATAACACAAGATCTGCCAGGGGCAAACCACCTCTTCAAGTGCATACCCCTAAGTTAAAATCTACATTAAGACCATTTGGTCTTAAGGTATTTAACCTATGTATCCATAATAATTCTCTCCTTTTTAATAATAGGTTCCTATTGCCCCCCCGTCTGGGCATGGGAATGTGATCAATAATCCAGCATTTGAGTTGGTACTCCGTATGTTCCATCTCAACAAAATGTTTGGGGATGGGTAAATCCCGACGTTTTTTTCTTATGGTGGAGCGGTGATTATTTAGTCTGGTTTTCAGATCAGTGGAAGTCTCACCTATGTACAGTAAATTGCAAGGGCAGCTCAAAATGTAAATCACATAGTTGGAACTACAGGTAAGGTAAAACAAAATAGGGTATTTCACATTGGTCACCGGGTGTGTGAAGGTTTTTCCTTTGCAGATATATTTACAATTCACACAGCAGAGACATGGGAAACATCCCGTGCTCTGCTGTGTCAATGTTCTCTGTGTTAGACCAGGTCCTGCACCTATATCCGCATGTACCAATTGGTCACGTAAATTTTTTGATCTTTTGTAAGAAAACAATGGAGGGGATTTAAATTCAGGTATTCGACTGAGGCATCCCCCCAAAATGCCCCAGTGTTTGACAATAATACGGTTAATACTACTACTGTGTTCTGTATATTTAGTAATAAAGGGGATTCTGTTGTGAGGACCCTTTCTTATCTTCCTCACCAAAGTGTCATCTCTGTTTAAATCATGGACCCGGTCTATCTGGGATACTAATAGTTCAGTCGGATAACCCCTATGTTTAAATTTGTCTACCATAGTATTCAATGTTTTCTCTAGTACATCAGGATCAGAGGTAATCCTCTTTGCCCTGAGGAACTGCGAGTAAGGAAGAGATTTCACCATATTACGTGGATGGCTGCTCTGGTAATGTAAAAGGGTATTCTTATCCGTAGGTTTAGTAAATAACCTAGTTGCTAAACCTCCTTCCTCAAACATAACAGTGGTGTCCAAAAATTGGATTTCAGTACTGGAATAAACCAGGGTAAATTGTAGTTCTTTATTAACACTGTTCAGATACTCCTGAAACTCCAACAGTTCCAGGCAGTCACCAGTCCATATGAGGAAGATGTCGTCGATGTATCTCCACCACCTCAAGATATTGTTGCTGTGGTGGGATACATGGACGACATCTTCCTCAAAACACCTCATAAAAATATTTGCGTATGTGGGGGCCACATGGGACCCCATCGCTACACCTCTGATTTGTTTATAGAATGTGTCCTGAAACAGAAAATAGTTCTGTCTCAGGATAACATTCAAAAGATCAATCACGAATTCACATGCCTCTATAGTGAGAGCTGATTTCTCCAACATGTGTCTAACTGCTCTAATCCCTAAATCATGGTTGATTGAAGTGTAAAGCGATGTCACATCAAACGACGCCAATATCAGATTGTCATATCCCTCACATTCCACCTCTCGCAATTTACACAGAAAATCTGTGGTATCCTGGATATAGGATTTTGCTCCACAGGCATAGCTATTCAGAAGTTTGTCTAGAAAAATAGAAATGTTGCTGAATATGGAATCTGAGCCTGACACTATTGGACGGCCAGGAGGGTCGACCAAAGATTTGTGTACTTTAGGCAGTACGTACAGTACCGGTGTTACCGGATGACTCACAGTGCAGAAGTCAGCAAGATCACTGTCAATGATGCCAGCCATAACAGCATTATTTAAACACTTTTGGATGATTCTGGCAATATCAAACTTAGGATCAAATTGAAGTGCTAGATATACTTCAGTATCGCTCAGTTGTCGTCTGATCTCCGCAATGTATTTAGCGGTATCTAAGACGACTATACCACCCCCCTTATCTGCAGGTTTTACTGTAAGGAGGGGGTCATCCCTCAATTGTTCAATTGCCTCAATCTCCAAACAAGTGAGATTGGGGTTCTTGAACACATTCACATTACATGATTGTTTATATTGTAGTATTTCAGATTTTACAGCTGTTATGTATGCATCAACGGCAGACTCGCCAATCACAGGGGTAAAATTACTCTTGAGGTGCAGATCAAAACTACCCAGCGTAAGCTCACTATGCTGGGCAGCGTTGGTCCGCATCCTCTCACTAAACCATGCTTTAAGTTTGATCCTGCGAAAAAAAGCAGCCAGATCAACATCTAAATCAAACATATTCAATTTTGTCGACGGACAAAAAGTAAGACCCTTATTCAGGACACTTACTTGCATGGGAGTAAGTATTTTAGATGACAAATTAATGACAGTTATTTCTTCTTCTGTGTCTGTATTTTGTTGCCTTGTACACGGATTTTGTTGTTTCGTAGTTTTGGCGGTTCGTCGATGTCTACGACCACCGCGTCTGGTGCGACTTCTTTTTTGTGCTGGTGACTGCCTCTGTATCCTAAAAAAGGTGTAGAATCCTCTGATACCAATGGTTGTCCATTTTTCTTTTTCTTTCTATCTTTCTGGTTGGACTGGTTGTTATCAAACTGCCATGTGTAGATGAATCCCCTTTTGTAGTCTTCCAAATCTCGGATCCATTTGGAGCGTTTGCCTTCTTCCAGTTCACTTTTAAGTTTAGTTGTATGTGACATCACATTATCAGAGAATATCGTGAAATCTTCCACAGTGAGAGAGGCCTGTAAAGTCCGCTCAATATCCGCAATCTCCACAGCTGTAGTTGTTAATTCTTCTTGATTGAATAAACTGAATATTTAAAAGAATAAAGTCCAAGGAATATCTATTCGAAAGTGCTTCAAATTTTTTGCAATAATTCTGATTATGAAAAAATAGGTTAGGACGTAAACTGGATCTCATACCTCTCGGGATTCTTTGAGCCTTATAATATTCACCCAAAGTGGTCATATGTAAACCCAGGGACACTGTTTTTTTGGAGAGAAATTCAAGTTGTTTTTTCAATTCTTTTATTGATGGGGTGTTTAAAAAGGTGGCATCTCCCCCGATATCTCGTATAATTCGCTCCACTTCCTCCTGAGAGTAGGTGGGGCCACGTGGAGATTCAATATCCATAGTACAAACAATAATAGTCAATATGAAAAAAATGTGCTGAGCCAACAAGTGAAAAATATAAAAAGAAAAAATGTATGGCAGCACCAATCTGTACCAAAAAGAGATAGGGTGCTAGGTCCAGGGAATACACTGCTTACCCTTGTATTTAGACGAAAACGGACAGCAACTCCAGGTAGTACAAAATAGTATAATTTATTGGGCCACAGTGGCACAGAGGCGACGTTTCGGCTCAAAATCCAGAGCCTTTCTCAAGCATCACAATACAAAGGTGAGTGCACATATAAATAGGTGTACACAATTATAGCATCACAATCAATTAAATTTTCCAATTAATATCAAAAATAACAAATACATCAACGAATAATGTTGAAAAATATAATGGTATACAAAGATGAATCTGACGATACATAGTAGTGGATGTGATTCATAATAGATACATAGAAAAAATATATTTCATAGTGTAAACATAAGTGGCTCCAATATAAATCATCTGTTTCCCATCTTCTTTAATAAACTATAATTAAAAACAAGGAGGTGCCAGAAAGATAAGGGTGACGTACCACAGAGTTCGCTTGTATCCACATCCTGATAATGGCCACACTTGGCGTCTAGCTGAATGTAGTGCGCAGGCGCCAGTATCCGTCCCTGCAATATCACGTCATGTTACGTCCTACTACGGCGCGCCCGCATCACACCTTACATCATCAACTGCACGTCACTAGCTCAACATCAGTGCGCATGCTCAGGGCGTTCTGTGCCGCACCATATTTGATTCTGGACGAATTGCCCATAGTTCCTAAATCTATACTTGAGCTGGTTAATGGGAGGCGAGAGTAGGGAAACCATAACCATCTGTCAGGGGATCATGGTAACCACATATAGGGCATGCATTATGGTCCCGTCCGGTACCCCAGTATCGGTCGTATACCAAGTGCCGCCTCTATCTCGTCACTCATAACCACTCGTAAGGGTTCTCCTTGATGTTATATATTCCTAAAGGAAACAGGTATATGTAATATGTCAGAACATGATCCGACCCCAACACGCAATCCAATCCAGATCAGCCCAACAATATGGATATCATCGGACGTGGAATACAGCACACTTCTATGTGGAAAAACGACACCCAAAACTTCATGGCTCCTTTCTTTCTATGTTCATTGATCATCTATAATATAATGACAATGACAATTAATACTATTCAATTGAGAAAGAACAAAGAAAGTTAAATCTCATAATAACCTTTGTATAGGATCACCACCTACAATCAGATGAAAGACATATAACAAATAACACAAGATCTGCCAGGGGCAAACCACCTCTTCAAGTGCATACCCCTAAGTTAAAATCTACATTAAGACCATTTGGTCTTAAGGTATTTAACCTATGTATCCATAATAATTCTCTCCTTTTTAATAATAGGTTCCTATTGCCCCCCCGTCTGGGCATGGGAATGTGATCAATAATCCAGCATTTGAGTTGGTACTCCGTATGTTCCATCTCAACAAAATGTTTGGGGATGGGTAAATCCCGACGTTTTTTTCTTATGGTGGAGCGGTGATTATTTAGTCTGGTTTTCAGATCAGTGGAAGTCTCACCTATGTACAGTAAATTGCAAGGGCAGCTCAAAATGTAAATCAGTCGAATACCTGAATTTAAATCCCCTCCATTGTTTTCTTACAAAAGATCAAAAAATTTACGTGACCAATTGGTACATGCGGATATAGGTGCAGGACCTGGTCTAACACAGAGAACATTGACACAGCAGAGCACGGGATGTTTCCCATGTCTCTGCAGTGTGAATTGTAAATATATCTGCAAAGGAAAAACCTTCACACACCCGGTGACCAATGTGAAATACCCTATTTTGTTTTACCTTACCTGTAGTTCCAACTATGTGATTTACATTTTGAGCTGCCCTTGCAATTTACTGTACATAGGTGAGACTTCCACTGATCTGAAAACCAGACTAAATAATCACCGCTCCACCATAAGAAAAAAACGTCGGGATTTACCCATCCCCAAACATTTTGTTGAGATGGAACATACGGAGTACCAACTCAAATGCTGGATTATTGATCACATTCCCATGCCCAGACGGGGGGGCAATAGGAACCTATTATTAAAAAGGAGAGAATTATTATGGATACATAGGTTAAATACCTTAAGACCAAATGGTCTTAATGTAGATTTTAACTTAGGGGTATGCACTTGAAGAGGTGGTTTGCCCCTGGCAGATCTTGTGTTATTTGTTATATGTCTTTCATCTGATTGTAGGTGGTGATCCTATACAAAGGTTATTATGAGATTTAACTTTCTTTGTTCTTTCTCAATTGAATAGTATTAATTGTCATTGTCATTATATTATAGATGATCAATGAACATAGAAAGAAAGGAGCCATGAAGTTTTGGGTGTCGTTTTTCCACATAGAAGTGTGCTGTATTCCACGTCCGATGATATCCATATTGTTGGGCTGATCTGGATTGGATTGCGTGTTGGGGTCGGATCATGTTCTGACATATTACATATACCTGTTTCCTTTAGGAATATATAACATCAAGGAGAACCCTTACGAGTGGTTATGAGTGACGAGATAGAGGCGGCACTTGGTATACGACCGATACTGGGGTACCGGACGGGACCATAATGCATGCCCTATATGTGGTTACCATGATCCCCTGACAGATGGTTATGGTTTCCCTACTCTCGCCTCCCATTAACCAGCTCAAGTATAGATTTAGGAACTATGGGCAATTCGTCCAGAATCAAATATGGTGCGGCACAGAACGCCCTGAGCATGCGCACTGATGTTGAGCTAGTGACGTGCAGTTGATGATGTAAGGTGTGATGCGGGCGCGCCGTAGTAGGACGTAACATGACGTGATATTGCAGGGACGGATACTGGCGCCTGCGCACTACATTCAGCTAGACGCCAAGTGTGGCCATTATCAGGATGTGGATACAAGCGAACTCTGTGGTACGTCACCCTTATCTTTCTGGCACCTCCTTGTTTTTAATTATAGTTTATTAAAGAAGATGGGAAACAGATGATTTATATTGGAGCCACTTATGTTTACACTATGAAATATATTTTTTCTATGTATCTATTATGAATCACATCCACTACTATGTATCGTCAGATTCATCTTTGTATACCATTATATTTTTCAACATTATTCGTTGATGTATTTGTTATTTTTGATATTAATTGGAAAATGTAATTGATTGTGATGCTATAATTGTGTACACCTATTTATATGTGCACTCACCTTTGTATTGTGATGCTTGAGAAAGGCTCTGGATTTTGAGCCGAAACGTCGCCTCTGTGCCACTGTGGCCCAATAAATTATACTATTTTGTACTACCTGGAGTTGCTGTCCGTTTTCGTCTCTATATATATATATATATATACTGTATAATGTTCATATATACCAATATAACAGCAGTAACAGATAATCTCTTGTTGTTTATGACTTTATAGCCAGTTAGTAGTATGTTACCAATCCTTCTTGAGGAAGACGGCTTGTATATCTAAATTGTGTATCAGCTGTTCCGCTCAGCTTACCACATGGCGTCCCACGTGGTCGGGAGCTATAGCGCTGTTCGGTCACAGGAGGCTGATTTGTCGGTGATAGATGTTTGGCTGTTGATCGCTTTCCAGCGAGTTGTGGTGGTTAGAATTGAACAGTCCGTCTTGCCAGGATTGAAGATTATATTCGATTATAGTCACTGCTATTTCACTGCTTATAACACATTCACCAAACGCGTTTCGGAGCCTACGTGCTCCTTTTTCAGTGGCCTGCAGTGAATAGATTTGTGCATCTTTTTAAAGGGTATTTCATCATTTGGGGGAGGTATCCACCGAGAGCCATGTTCTTTTAAAAAAGTGGACTGGATTGCCTAACCCTATCCTTTTATGCTGAATAAAACATAATCCTATACCATTCTGCATGTATACATATATGCAATATACAAAGGTCATTTGTATTAATATGGCGCCAAAAGTAGTAAAGTAATCTGTTCATCAGAGAGTTGGTAGTTTTAGTATATTCCCATTATATTTTTTAGCATTAACCCCTTCCCGACTGCCATACGGCTATATACGTGCTAGCTGCAAATACCCCCTGCAGCTAGCACATGTATAGACATCAGGCAGCTCTTTAATCCAAGAGCTGCAAAGCGCTTGGATTAAAGCTTCTGCCCCTGTCCTGCTGCTGTCACGGACAGCATACAGTTCAGTAATGCCGGCAAGGGACCAAGCATAGTGGTCCCCTGCCGGCAAACGATCCGATTGGTTAGTCTATGCAGACTAACCAATCGGATCGTGGCAGTGAAAAAGTGCCTGTTCCAGGCTCTGATCTGCTCGCTGCAGATCAGAGTCTGAAAACAGGTAATGTGTCCTGAAGCCCCCCGATCTGTGCCCCCTTCCTGTGCGCCTCCAACCCACCCCACCCCTCCTGTGAGCCCTGCCTCCGCCTGCCCCTGATGCGGTCCCCGCTCCCCCCATCCATGTATCATACCTCTGATGCGGTCCACCCCCATGCATGCATCCTGCCCCCATCTGTGCCCCCTTCATGCTGGCCGTGCCCCCCCTTTACAGTGCTGCCACCCCCATCTGTGCCCCCGATGCGGTCCCCCTGCTTTATTTGAATATTAGGTATTGCCGCGTCCGTAACAACATGCTCGATAAAAATATCACATGATCTAACCCCTCAGGGGAACACCGTAAAAAATAAATATATAAAAACAGTGCCAAAAAGCCATTTTTGTCACCTTACATCACAAAAAGTGCAATACCAAGCGATGAAAAAGGCATATGAACCCCAAAATAGTACCAATCAAACCGTCACCTCATCCCCGAAAAAATGATACCCTATTTAAGACAATTGCCCAAAAAATAAGAAAGCTATGGCTCTCAGACTATCGAGACACTAAAAAATCATTTTTGGGGTTTCAAAAATGGTATTATTGTGTAAAACTTAAATAAATAAGAAAAAGTTGACATATTAGGTATCGCCACGTCCGTAACAATCTGCTCTATAAAACTGTCACATGACCTAACCCCTCAGATGAACGCTGTAAAAATAAATAAATAAAAACTGTTCCAAAACTGCCAATTTTTGGGTCATAAAGTGTAATAAAGTGTAATAATGAATGATCAAAAATTCTATGTACCCAAAAATGGTACCAATAAAAACCTCAACTCTTTCTGCAAAAAACGAGCCCCTGCACAAGACGATCGGCAGAAAAATAAAAAAATATATGGTGTTCAGAAAATGGACACACAAAAACATAATTTCTTTTTCAAAAATGCTTTATTATTTAAAGGGCTTCTGTCAGCCCACTAAACCGGAATCGTTCTCTGCTGGCCCTGTTTGAATTCCAAATCTCGCGCCTGCGCCGTACCTGTCTTTAATTGGCGCAGGCGCACTGAGAGGCGGCCGCTCTCTCGGCCGCTCCATCCTCAATGCGCCTGCGCCGGGTGTAGATATGACATCACCGTGCAGGCGCTCAGTGCGCCTGCGGCGATTAAAGACAGGTACGGCGCAGGCGCGAGATTTGGAATTCAAACAGGGCCAGCAGAGAACGATTCCGTTCCCTGGCCATGTCAATCATAATGCGGAGGGGGCGTCATTAGGATGTAAGTACCTTAGTAGCAAGGTAATTTACATATTATGAAAATAGCTTTTTATTAAATTCTACTGAACCAAAATGAATATTTAGCTTATGTATGCAGAGCTCGCAATATAGGGATTATTATTAACAAAAAAAAAAAAACAGTTTAGTGGTCTGACAGAAGCCCTTTAAAACTGAAACAAACAAACAAAGTAGACATACTTATATCACAGCGTCCGTAACAACCTGCTCTATAAAAATAGCACATGATCTACCCTGTCAGATGAATCTTGTAAAATATTTAAAATAACAAAATGGTGCCAAAACAGCAATTTTTTTGGTTACCTTGCATCACAAAAAACTTAATATAGAGCAATTAAAAATCATATGTACCCCAAAATAGTACTAATAAATCTGGCACCTTATCCCCTAGTTTCCAAAATAGGGTCACTTTTTGGGAGTTTCTACTGTAGGGTGCATCAGGGGGGGCTTTAAATGGGACATGGCATCTAAAAACCAGTCCAGCAAAATCTGCCTTACAAAAACCATGCAGCGCTCCTTTTCTTCTGCGCCCTGCCGTGCGCCCTTACATAAGTTTACGACCACATGTGGGGTAAACCGCAGAATCAGGGTAATAAATATTAAGTTTTGTGTGGCTGTTAACCCTCAATGTGTTAAAGAAAAAAATGTAATAAAATGGAAAATCTGCCAAAAAAGTTAAATTTAGAAATTTCTTCTCCATTTTCCTTTAATTTTTGTGGAACACGTAAAGGGTTAACAAAGATAGTAAAATCAGTTTTGAGTAACTTGAGGGGTGTAGTTTCTACAATGGGGTCATTTATGGGGGTATCCACTATTTAAGCCCCACAAAGTGACTTCAGACCTGAACTGGTACTTAAAAAGTGGGTTTTGGAAATTTTCTTAAAAATTTTAAGAATTGCTCCTAAACTTCTAAGCCTTCTGTCATAAAAAAAATAAAATGACATTCCCAAAATGATGCCAACATAAAGTATACATATGGGGAATGTTAAGTAATAAATGTTTTATGAGGAATCACTTTCTGTTTTAAAAGCTGAGAAATTGACATTATGAAAATTGCAAATTTTCCATAATTTTTGGTAAATTTGGGATTTCTTCATAAATAAAGGTGAAATATATTGACTCAAATTTATGACTGTCATGAAGTAGAATGTGTCACGAGAAAAAAATCTCAGAATAGCTTGGATAAATAAAAGTGTTCCAAAGCTATTACCACATAAAGTGACGCATGTCAGATTTGTAAAATTTGCACCTGAACACTGGGGCATCAATGACCCTTGGCCTTGAAAGGGTTAACCTCTTACGGACACAGGGTGTACAGGTACACCCTGATGTCCTGGTACTTAAGGACACAGTGATCGGAACTGGGTGCCTGCTGAAATCAATCAGCAGGCACCCTGGGACAATGCCGAGGGGGGTCCTGTGACCCCCGTATCGGCGATCGCTTCAAACCGCAGGTCAATGCAGACCTGCGGTTTGCAGTGCTTTCGGAAGTTTCTGATCCTTCAGAAACTTCAAAATTACCTAAATTTTAATTTTTGACCCCCCCCCCCCCTGCAGTCCTCATTGTTATCAGCCGGCAGGCTGTGCAGGAGGGGAGGTGTGAGCAGTTCTAGGGGGGGCAGGCAGGTGGGCACATTGCTGACACTCTGCTTGAAACGGATGACATCTGTGCTGTGATGTCAGATGTTTAACCCCTTCTATGCCACAGTCAGTAGGGACCGCTGTATGGAAGGGGTTAACAGGAAGGGAGCTCCCTCCCTCTCCCATCGGGGGCTGCTGTGCCATTTCAGCCCCCAATTCTTGACGGGATCACAGAGGGAGGGGGCCCCCTCCCTCCCCATCACCCACTGGTCTGTTGTGGCAGCGGGTGATGGTTACCATGGCAACCGGACACCTTCACAGGCTTCCGGCTTTCCAAGGTGCTGATCAGACTTCTGCTAAAGGCAGAAGTCTGATCAGACTAAGTGTAAATTGAAAATACAGTACAGTACACTATATAGTGTACTGTGCTGTATTATACAGACATCAGACCCACTGGATCTTCAAAAACTAAGTGGGTCTGGGTCAAAAAATGTAAAAAAAAAGTGTAAAAAAAAATATATGTAAAAATAAAAAAACACATTTATCACTGATTAAAAATTAAAAAAATATAATGCACTACATATATTAGGTATCGCCATGTCCGTAATAAACCTGCTCTATAAAAATATCACATGATCTAACCTGTCAGATGAATGTTGTAAATAAGAAAAAAAAAATGCTGCCAAAACAGCTATTTCTTGTTACCTTGCCTCACAAAAAGTGTAATATAGAGCAACCAAAAATCATATGTACCCTAAAATAGTACCAACAAAACTGCCACCCTATCCCGTAGTTTCTTAAATGGGGTCACTATTTTGGAGTTTCTACTCTAGGGGTGCATCAGGGGGGCTTCAATGGGTCAAAAAATCAGTCCAGCAAAATCTGCCTTCCAAAAACTGTATGTCATTCCTTTCCTTCTGTGCCCTGCTGTGTGCCCGTACAGCAGTTTACGACCACATATGGGATGTTTCTGTAAACTACAGAATCAGGGCCATAAATATTGAGTTTTGTTTGGCTGTTAACCCTTGCTTTGTAACTGGAAAAAATGGATTCAAATGAAAAATCTGCCAAAAAAAGTGAATTTTTGAAATGTTATCTCTGTTTTTGAATAATTCTTGTGGAACACCTAAGGGGTTAACAAACTTTGTAAAATCAGTTTTAAATACCTTGAGGGGTGTAGTTTGTAAAATGGGGTCATTTTTCGGGTGGTTTTTATTATGTAAGCCTCACAAAGTGACTTCAGACCTGAACTGAAAAAATGGCCTGGTCCTTAAGGTGAAAATGAGCCCGGTCCTTAAGTGGTTAAGGACTTATATAATTCAATAGATAGAGCCAGTGCCTTATGTTATTTTAAACATGGTAAGGACATAGTCATGATTATACTCATAGTCTCTTAATATATAAGAGGTATGAACACAAGTGCTAATATTTTTGAGTTTGATAGAATATATTGTGAGGCAGTGACAGAACTCATGGTTGTTAGGGGAGATATATGGCAGAATTTGCTGTGTCTTCCCCAGAATCACCAGGTCTGAAGAAAGACCAGGTGCAGTAATCACCTGGGGATAAAGGAATCCTCAGAGTGAGAGATGGTGGGGACTGGCACACAGAAGGCTGGAGTGGCTCTGTGTGGTCTGAGCCGGGAGGGCTGAGAGACCACTATCCCCCAAGAGACACTGGTGTGGAAGCAGCCTGGAGGTTGCTGGAGGTTGGGCTGGGAAAGCCGCATCTCATCACGGGTGTGAACTGTGGTACGCTTTAGGTGAGTCAGGGAAACCTATGTGTTTAGGTAGGGCCCAGACGGGCAAGGTATTTTATGTTTTTTCTTTATGCCGTGTGACACAATAAAGCACAGTTTGGCCCCTAAATCCTGGTTTCCGTGAAGAAGTGTGCGGTTGCAACCCACGAAAAAGAGCTAATCCCCCACAATATATATATATATATATATATATATATTCTGATAGAAGAGACAATACAATCATCCAAATAACACACCTGCGTTAATGGTGCGTTTCTGATGGGTTTTTCTCATCAAAGCTACTAATAAAGGATTGAATCAAATGCAAGTGTGCTACAGTTGTAGCAGGGTTAACACACAAATTCTTAACTCAAATTTCTTAACTCATCGTGTTATTTTGAAACAAATGCCATTGAAAAGCAATTGAAGGTGTTTGCTTAACGCATTTAGTTTAGATAACACTTCTCATAAAGCATGTGTGTATGACCTTGTAATTGTGAATATATTCTCAAATGGTACATGAAAGGGACACATATGTGTTCATGTACTGTTTTAACTTTATTCCTTTTTTCTTTAATCTTTTTGTCTTTGGTACTATTTTCCCTTTTTTGTTTCATTTTCTTTTTCGGGTAATAATCACATGAATGGAGAAGTCGATCAAGTGACAGATGGATAAGGGGATGGGGGCCTGCCCAGGAGGGGAGATCGAGGTGCTGGTAGAGAGCCGGACCTCGATGTCCCATCGGCACCCATCCCGTGTCTACAAGAAACTGTATAATTCCATTTTTGCATTGAGGCCTGCAGAGATTAAGGCATTAAATTCAAAGATTCTTTTTGACTCTATTCTGGTCATGTTAGCTATATGATTGGCCCCTCTCAATTCTCTTTTGATCTTTTCAAAGGCCGCAAATGTGAGTTTGAAAGGGTCACTGTCTCTAAAGTGTTTGGAAACGGAATGTTGTTCGAAACCTTTTTTTTAATTTGCAATATGTTCGGCTATCCTTTTTTTAAAAGGTCGTTTTGTTCTTCCCACATATTGTTTGTAACCTGGACATTCCAATAAATAAATTACATCCGTTGAGTCACAAGTGAGGCTATCTTTTATTTCAAAGTGGAAGGAGTTTTGTGTTGACCATATTTCCATAGTTTTCTTCGGAAAATCAGTAGTTTTACAGTTGTTGCATCTACCACATCTATAGCCCTCTAAGCTTTTTAATGATAACCAGTTGGATGTAATTCCAGTTATCCTTCTCTTTATTGTTGGCGCTACTTTTAACCCTAAATTTGGAGCTTTAGTATATGTTATTTGCGGGATACTTGTTAATGTAGATCCAATAGTCTTATCTCTTAAAAGAGGATGCCAATGTTTATTGATACATTTTTTAACCTTTCTATATTGGGCATGGAATGGTAGAATAATTCTGGGATTGTCGTCCTGTTTGATTTCTCTTTCAGTAAGTGTAAAACAAAATTCTTTCTATTCATAGCCCTAACTTTATCTAAAGATGCTTCCAATAACTGATTAGGGTAAATTGTTGTTTTAATTCTATTGTACAAACTACAGATTGGCGTGGTATTAGAAAGCCTCACATGAGCACCAGAATGCTGCCTATGGATGGAAATAAAGGCGCATTCAGACTAGGAGTTTATATACCTCCAAAAAATACAGTATACAAACTACAGATTGGCGTGGTATTAGAAAGCAGGAAGTGCTCAACCCCATATGCAGTGGTGCATCTATACCGGGGGGGGGGGGGGGGGGGCAGATCCTGCACTTGTGGTCCGCTGCTAATGGCAATCCCTAGCAAAAAATGCATACAATGGAGGATGACTGCAGCGGACCACAAGTACCACAATGGACATCCTACACAGGATAGCAAATGTGTGGATGTGATAAACAGTAAAAATAATATAATAAAAACTAAAACAGGTGCACACTGCGGTCTTACTAACCCTTGTACTGGTGTAAAATTGAGAGATTAGCCAACATATCCTGCTTGGAAGACATGTCTGAGCCCGAGCACCGCGCCAAGGTTTCTCAAGTAGCTCGGGACCTAATGCTAAACCTACCTGGGCCATATGGGCAATACCAGGAGCCAGTGGGAAAATTACAGGAGCGCAAGGTTCGACTTCCAGTCAATCTCCCAGTAACCTCCAGCATGAGACCATGCATACAGTGAGAGGAGGGAGAGAGTTCTGAGCACCACCCAAGACTGGCTGATATAGCCCGGGCCTCACATGTGCACCAGAATGCTGCCTGTGGATGGAAATAAAGGCGCATTCAGACTGGGAGTTTATATTTCTCCAAAAAATACAATATACAAACTACAGATTGGCGTGGTATTAGAAAGCAGGAAGTGCTCAACCCCATTTGCAGTGGTGCATCTATACTGGGGGGGGGGGGGGGGGCAGATCCTGCACTTGTGGTCCGCTGATAATGGCAATCACTAGCAAAAAATGCATACAATGGAGGATGCCTGCAGCGGACCACAAGCACCACAATGGACATCCTACACAGGATGACAAATGAGCTCGGGCTCAGACATGTCCCCCAAGCAGGATATGTTGGCTAATCTCTCAATTTTACACCAGTATGAGGGTTAGTAAGACCGCAGTGTGCACCTGTTTTTGTTATATTAATTTTAATTCTATTGCCTCACGTTCAAATTGTTCATCGTTAGCGCAGTTACGTTTAATTCTCCTAAATTGACTAGTTGGTATATTTAAAAGCCATCTAGGAAGGTGGCAGCTTGTATGCAGAATATAACTATTTTTCATTACTGGTTTATGATACGTGCTACATATTAATTTGTGATTATTTATATTATTAGTTAGATCTACAAATTCTATTTGTGTTCTGCTTATATTGGTTATGAATCGTTCATGTTTATTTCCTGCAAGAAAGTATTTCGATTTTCTTCTGTATCTTGCCAAATAAACATTATATCATCAATATAGTGTCGTCATAGTACCAGACTTAGGCCTCTTTCACACTTGTGTTGTCCGGATCCGGCGTGTACTCCACTTGCCGGAATTACACGCCGTATCCGTAAAAACGCAAGTGAACTGAAAGCATTTGAAGACGGATCCGTCTTCAAAATGCGTTCAGTGTTACTATGGCACCCAGGACGCTATTAAAGTCCTGGTTGCCATAGTAGGAGCGGGGAGCGGGGGAGCGGCATACTTACAGTCCGTGCGGCTCCCGAAGCGCTCCAGAATGACGTCAGAGCGCCCCATGTGCATGGATGACGTGCCATGTGATCACGTCATCCATGCGCGTGGGGCGCCCTGACGTCACTCTGGAGCGCCCCGGGAGCCGCACGGATGGTAAGTATACTGCTGCCCCGCTCCCCACTACACTTTACCATGGCTGCCAGGACTTTAGCGTCCCGGCAGCCATGGTAACCATTCAGAAAAAGCTAAACGTCGGATGCGGCAATGCCTTTCAATGGGCATTAATTCCGGATCCGGCCTTGCGGCAAGTGTTCAGGATTTTTGGCCGGAGCAAAAAGCGCAGCATGCTGCGGTATTTTCTCCGGCCAAAAAACTTTCCGTTCCGGAACTGAAGACATCCTGATGCATCCTGAACGGATTTCTCTCCATTCAGAATGCATTAGGATAAAACTGATCAGGATTCTTCCGGCATAGAGCCCCGACGACGGAACTCTATGCCGGAAGAAAAGAACGCAAGTGTGAAAGAGCCCTTACCTCCAATTTGGACTGGATGACATCTTCCTCCCATTGAGCCATAAAAAGATTGGCATAACTGGGGGCAAATCTGGTACCCATGGCAGTTTCCCTCTCTTGTACATAAAATTGTGAATCAAATAAAAAAAAAATTATGGGTAAGTATGTATTTAACCCCTTCCAATATAAAACAGATTTAGTCATTATGTAATACATTAATAGCAGCTATTTTTTTCTTAATGCATCTATCAACTGATTGTGTTCAATGATCGTGTATAAAGAATTAACATCCATAGTACTTAGGATCTAGTGTTCTTTAAAATTAAGTTTTTCCAATGTAGATATAATATCTGTTGAGTCTTTTATGTATGATGGTATTTTCCTCACCACAGCTTGTAATATCTTATCGATATATTGTGATAGATTAGAAGACTCGGAGCCGATGCCAGGTATGATCGGTCTTCCAGGTAGATTATTATAGTCTTTATGGATTTGGGGAATACAATAAAAAAACGGTAGTCTTTTCTGTGTCTCGACTATATATTTAAATTCTCGTTCTAAGAGCATTCCTTTATCATGTCCCATGTTGCAATATTTCACTAATTCTTTATGGTATTCATCAGTAGAGATAGCCTTGTGGTTCGCCCGGCGGTCGTTTCGCGGTGAACTTTGCTCATTCGCTGATCGCCAAACAGGCGAACATATGACGATGTCAGCCGGCGCCATATTCTTTGCATTGTGCAGAACTTTGACCCATGACACATCTATCAGGTGGGACAGGACAGCCAATTGAGACATTTCAGCACATGGACATACCCCCTACCCTATAGATAAACCCGATCTGGATGCCATTTTACATTCTGTTTTTTTGCCAGTGTAGGGAGAGGTTGCTGTGTGGAGCAGGGACAGACTGTTAGAGAGTATAGAACACCAAACGCTAGCTAATAGGGCCACAAAAGTCCTTTTAAGGACTGGTATAGGTGTTCTACCGATAGGTGTGACATACTCAGGGGTGCAATATACTTATTATATACTTTCTAACATAGAAAGTATATTATAGTGCATTTGTATTGTGCAGCAGTTGTGTGCAGTTCTGCCGCGATACCACAGCTATACAGAGGGACAAACACTATTGGAACAACTAATTGCAACTGGTGTGCTATACCAGTTGCCCCCAAAAAAATCTGATTGAGGCAGGGGTGTGATATACCCTATAATATAATTTCTATATAGTGCATTTGTATAGTGCAGCATTTGTGTGCGCTTCTGCTGAGATACCACAGCTATACAGAGAGACAAACGCTATTGGAACAACTAATTGCAACTGGTATGATATACCAGTTGCCCCCCAAAAAATATGATTGAGGCAGGAGTGTTATATACCTATAATATAATTTCTATATAGTGCATTTGTATTGTGCAGCATTTGTGTGCGGTTCTGCTGAGATACCGCAGCTATACAGACAGACAAACACCATTGGAACAACTAATTGCAACTGGTGTGATATACCAGTTGCCCCCCAAAAAATCTGATTGAGGCAGGGGTGTGATATACCTATAATATAATTTCTATATAGTGCATTTGTATTGTGCAGCATTTGTGTGCGGTTCTGCTGAGATACTGGCCTGAAGTAAAATTGTTATCCAATGACCGTCCAGCCACATAATCACTTGATGTTTTATGTCCAGTGAATGCCTAATGTTTGGGGCCTGTACTCCACTGGCCTGCAGAAAAATGTATATCCAATGACCGTCTAATATACCTCCAGCCACATAATCACTTGATCTTTTCTGTATGGTGAATGCATAATTTTTGGGGCCTGTAATCTAACTGGCCAACAGTAAAATTGTTATAAGGTGAATGCCTAAAATACCTTCAGCCACATTATCAATTGTGCTTTTCTGTACAGTGAATGAATAATTTTTGGGGCTTGTAGTCCACTGGCCTGCAGTAAAATTGATATCCATTGACCGTCTAATATACCAGCCACATAATCACTTATGCATTCAATGTACATAAATGATTAATTTTTGGGGCCTGTATTCTAACTGACCAACAGTAAAATTGTTATACGGTGACCGCCGAATGTACATTATGCCACATTATTAATTGTTCTTTTCTGTACGGTGAATGCCTAATGTTTGGGGCCTGTACTACACTGGCCTGCAGTAAAATTGATATTGAATGGCCTTCTAATATACCTCCAGCCACATAATTACTTGTTCTTTTATGCCAGGTGAATGCCTAATTTTTAAGGACCGTACTCCCATGGCCTAAAATTTAATTTTTCTAGGCTCCAGCAGGGCACATTTCTGAGAATTTCCCTTTAAGACGCATAAAAATGCGTATGCTCATATTTGGAAGGGTTAGTTTTTTCCCTTATTATTGGATTTTTGATATGGTCTTTGTTCAGACATATTTTCCCAAATTTTTCAATACCTATGTAAGTGGTAAATTTATCCACTGTGGTAGTAGGTCAAAATTTTATCCCTTTATTGAGTAGTGATATCTGTGTATCTGTTAATTGTGCGTGACTCAAATTAACTACTAAACTGTCTTTCATGGACGTGTCCTGTGTTGGTTGTATGGATTCCTTCTTACGTTTTCATCTCCCCCTCCGTATCTTCCTCCATTCTTGTGTGTCCGTGTTCTGATTGGTGTCCTTGTGTTGTGATCCACTGATTGGTGATGATAATTGTGATTGTGTATTAGTGGTGTTCTCCTTACTGCATTGTCTGTCTGATTGTAGTAGCGCTGTCTTAAATTGTATTCGTGCATTTGTGACTGAGTTCTTGAATGCCTTCTCACTGGAGTTGGTGAATGTGTTTGTCTTATCCTTGACCTGTGATGTGGTGTGATTTGGTCTAAAAAATGTGGGGTAGATAAGGCTTCAAATCTATTAGATGTTGAAACATTATATAGATTATGATTTCTATGTTTGTTTGTCTCGTTTTCTTCCCGTGTTTTAGTAAGTGCTGGTTTTGGGATAGGTTCAATTTGTGTTGGCTTGGAATCTATTTGTCTGTTCTGTTTTAATTTTTTAAATTTTTTATTGATTATTTCTCTTTCTAATGAATCTAGTCCCTTACATTTTCTTTCTTGACATTTTTTAGAGGTATCATCTTGTGGTAATATACAGTATCTATTGATTCTTTCAATGTGGAAATGTGTATTAAAGTGCATGATTGTGTTTTAAGGAAGGTGTCCCACTGTCTATTAAAACATCATTCAGCAGATCCTTTGCAGGATCTTTACTGAGTAAAAGCCCTTTTGGTATGAGGCCACTTTCTAAATATTGATTCAATGATTTTATCTCCCATCTTTGTTTGAGTTGTCTATATAACAATTTCTATAAATCTCTGAACAACTCTATGGTTGATTTGGGAGAATTGTTGATGGTATTCATATGATCTATTTAGTCAAAAGTATATGACTCTACTAGAAATACAGCTGCAGTCTCAATACTCGTACCAACTCTCTGATTAACAGAATACTTTACTACTTTTGGCACAATATTAATACAAATTACTAAAAAGAACTTAAAAAGAAAAACAGACAAAAAAAAAAGGGAAAATAGTACCAAAGACAAAAAGGTAAAAGAAAAAAGGAATAAAGTTAAAACAGTACATGAACACATATATGCCCCTTTCATGTACTGTTTGAGAATATATTCGCAATTAGAAGGTCATAGCACACTTGCATTTGATTCAATCCTTTATTAGTAGCTTTGATGACAAAAAACGCATCAGAAACGCACCATTAACGCAGGCTACACTACAGCTGCGGTTCTCAATACTAGTACCAACTCTCTGATGAACAGATTGCAGATTACTTTACTACTTTTACAAATACAAATTACCTTTATATATTGCATATATGTATACATACAGAATGGTATAGGATTACGTTTTATTCAGCATACAAGCATAGGGTTATGAAATCCAGTCCACTCTTTTACAAGAACATAGACCTCAGTAGATACCTCCCCCCAATGATGAAATAACCTTTAAAAAGACACCCTAATCTACTAACTGCAGGGCACTGAAGAAGGAGCATGTATCTCCGAAACACGTTTGGTGAATGTGTTATAAGCAGTGAAATAGCAGTGACTATAATCAAATATAATCTTCAATCCTGGCAAGACGGACTGCTCAATTCTAAACACCACAGCTCGCTGCAAGCGATCAACATCCAAACATCTATCACCTAAAAATCAGCCTCCTGTGCCCAAACAGCGCTATAGCTCCCGACCACGTGGGATGCCACGTGGTAAGGTGGTGAGCGGAACAGCTAATACACAGTGATCGTGACAACACAGCAACTCCAGATTAAGGCCTGCTTGTCTCCTGCACATCCAGCATTACCTGTATCATGCTCAGACTCTGTAGCAGAAGACTGTCCATACTTGTCCTCCCACCCTCTCACAGAGGATACCCTGTGCACATGGACTCACTGAGGGTTTCTCTCAAAGATGAAATGCGAAGAATGTTACAGTAGATGCAGAGGGGGCATCAACAACTAGGTGACCGCACGGCCCACGTGGAGCGCAAGATGGCAGAGATGGGCTCCTCACATAATGCCTTGATTGATGCGAATGAGGCGCTGGAGGAAGAGGTCGTCAGGCTGTCTGCTAAGTTGTGCGATATGGAATAGAAATTGGCGCACAAATGTGCATCTTCGGGACTCAGGAGACAGTGGGGTCTGTTGATCTGCAGCCCCTTTCGAAAGATCTATTAAAGTTTGGCTTGCCTACTGCTTTGGGGCTGGATGCCTCAACACCAAGGGATGTCCTGGCGCGAGTTTTTCAAACCAAAGAGGCTTTTCTGCATGTGCTGCACCTAAATCCTATGCCAGCCGATGTATTTCGTCAGATATTTGTTTTTCCTGATTTCTCTGCGGCCACACTGGCCAAACGTTGAGAATTTGCTGACATCGCCAAGCTTCAGCAGGGTCATCAGATCATATACCGGTGGGTTTCCCGGTCCGGCTCATAATCATGCATAACGGATTATACCATGCTTGCCGCACTCATCACTTGGCATCCCTTGGGCTTCAGGAGTGGGGCCTTAGTCCTCCGTCGACCCGCAAGCCTGGAGATCGTCATGAGAAGCCTGACAAGGTCTCTTCTGGATGGAATCCTGCTTGAATGGGACCTGTAGATGCTTGCTTCAGGGGGTGCTCCCCTTTATTTGCCTCAAGGTGTCCAGTTTGACCTACACGGTGGTCAAAATTCACAGGACCTATGGCTCAGCTCTTTTCCAGGCTGAATATTCCTTTTTTCTTTTATACATTCTTTTTTCTGATTTTCTGGTTTTGTTATTTTATTGTCATGATCATTTTGTGCTCGGACATGTGGCTTTACTATTTGACTGCTCTGTCTCTTTGAGTCTTTGGGATGCTGCTATTTTAAGAGAGTTCTGTATGTGTCTACAACGGGGCTGAACTCCCCCTTTAAAAGGGCGCAGTTTTGGAGGGATGCCTTTCAGTCCCATTGTGATATTATTCTAATGCAGAAAACTCACCTTATGTCTGAAGATGCTCATAGTTGTACACACTGTCTGTTTCCACACATATTGTATTTCCAAACTCTCAAAAAGCGCCAGACTGCTGTGTTTAAAGCCACTAGGAATATGAGATCCTTTTTAGTTCAGAAGTGTATTTCAGAACCTTCAGGTCGGTATGTTATCTTAGTCCGTATGCTTGACAATATCCCATTCACTATTACGCGCATTTCGCGTAAGCTTTACCTCCTGACGAAGTTTACACGAAAAGCGCGGAGAGGGAGTCAAACACCCTACAAGTGCTCAATGTGCAGTGTTACGGTAGGCATCATATAATTCTGTTACAATGTTGTCTTAGATCAAATAATTATTAAGGGCTGCAAAATTGTAGATAATAGCATGGGAACATGGTGCTTGATATACATATTATTAGACAGATTGCATGCGCTTGATATATATATCGTTAGACTGGCTGAATAGTTATAAATTGTTACTTTTAATCCAATCTGTATTGGTATTGAGTATGTAGCAGGAATTTTGGCTGACCCCATATCATATTTATTTGTTTTTTGGTGTTTTAATATTAAATTTATAAAAAGAGATTTTATGGAAATATTATGGCTACTGATTTTTTCTTTTTTTGACTTAATGACTTATTAATCTAGTTCAACTTGCGGAGCTCTCCAGGACCCCCACAATATTTTTATCACTTGTTGCCAAAAAGGCCTTTGATAGGGTTCATTGGGGGCTACTGGAGCAGGTTCTAGGCAAGTTTGGAATTCAGGGTCCTATGTTGATGGCTATTAAGGGTTTATACTCCTCCCCTGGAGCACGGGTGCTGGCCTCTTGTTTCCTGTCAGACTGTTACCAAATTACTAATGGCCCCTGGTGTTTGTCCTTGTTATGGAACCCCTGGAGGAACTTCGTACCAGTCCACTAATCTTGGGGGCTTGGGTGGGATCTTTGGTCCACACCATTGGTCTTTATGCTGAGGATGTGGTTTTATCCCTCACTGACCCTATCGAGTCTCTTGCAGCTACATATAATATTCTATAACATTTTTCTGCCGTCATATTATAAGTTGAACATTAGTAAGGCCTAGTTCACATCACGAGCGGACACCGAACGGACCCCATTATAGTCTATGGGGTCTTTAGGCTCCGTTACGTTAAGTTAGGTCTCAGTTATCTGCAGAATCCGTCCTTTCCGTTCTCCTGCTCCTCAACGGAGCTGGAGAACGGAAAGGAGAAACGGTGATGTGAACGAGGCCTTAGTCTTCTATTTTACCCTTTCAGGTATGAGAGGAAACCATATATCATGGATAAATTATCATCATTACCAATTGGTTTATTATGTATGAATCACTCTTTCAATATTACTGCATTTTATCTATGACCATGTATGCCTATATCTCCAGAATTTATAATCATGCTCTGATAACCGATATCATGTTTTGCTATTGGGCCACCAACATTGTACTTACCAAAGTTTAGTTCTGACTATACCCACCTGATATAAACATTCTAACTAAATCTGATAATACTTTTTTGCATATTTTGACAACATGAAGCAATTTTTTCTTGTGATTCACCTATAAACAGATGCTCAATGAATCCTTTTATTTATTGTGTTTGAAATGTCACATACACATGCATTACCTGAATAGCCATACAAAAAAACTAATAAAAAATGCACTGAATTCACCACACCAAAGAAGTGCTGAAGTATTTATCCGATTGTATTAAGGGTTAGGAACCCACAACAGAAGCACCCAAAAAATTGGACCCGAGTGCCATGCCAATTGTTCCTGTGTATTCAATGGGGAGAGGAGAGAAAGCCACTACCAGACACTTCCTTATCCCTTCAGAGAACAAAAGGATAGGGCAAAAATATTCACTTCATCTGATCTTTCTCTCTCTCAATATCATCTGTTGGGTAGAGTCAGGATCTCTCTACACACATTCGACTGTCGATCGAACCCTGTTCTTAACGAGTTTGGCCAACAATACACTAATGTGTATGGGGGCCTTAAAAACTGGAGACTATGAAAAAGTTGTTACTCAAGTGATGTTAAGGGGGAGTGGGGCCTTTAAACCTTAGATGTTTGCCATATTGGGGCAAATGTATAAATGTCGGCATGTTTTCTGCTCTGCAACATTTTAAAGTGACCCTCCAGGCAAAAGATGAAAATTCTAACTTTTACCCCATTTGAGGTGACTACCCAGCAAGTTGCACATACTTGTAGATATCTTAGCAGATAGAAGCCTAAAGGATGTCAGGACACAAATTAAGAACTATAACCTAAAGAAGGATAGTAAAAGAAATTGTGCCATACTGGAGCAATACCTTGTCTACATGATACCACCATATGGGTCTTAAATATTAATGTTATACAGTATCTATATTATGAAAATGCAACAAAATCCAAATACTATTCTTCCAGGGTGACTACCTAATAGGGTCACATCTTTGCTGAACATATACCAACTGGAGTTTTGCTTATTTCTTTCCAATGTTTAGGAGTCTTAGGACCTATGGCGACATATCCCGTCTGCCATTGCAAGTTCTTAGAACATAGAATCAAGACCAACAGCTTCTATTACTGTATCAATAGTCCTGAAAATGATGACCCACTTACACTGTAACCATTGCGAGCTATCACTGAGTCTTAAGAACCCTTTCACAGCTGAGTGGAAACAGGGTGGTTAAGGTACAGCTGGTGTAGACTAGGGGCTAATACTTCCTTTGCCTCAGTCTTGCTTTTATGCATTTTACAGTATGACTGACCATATTTTAGCATATATAATCTAGAAAGATGTGATCAGATACATGCTGTGAATGGAAAATCAATAATCTTTGCTATAAAAGGTTATTTCATGCTCTCTAGCTTATAACCATGTTTGTAATAGCTACAAGAAACCACAAATGTTAATTAAATCTATTTCACTCATGTCTAATTACTTGTCCTTTAACCTTGGCATGTATTTACCTTTATATATAATAGGGTGACAATGTCTTTTTGTCACCAATCATTTTACATGATTGTCTGTTCTTGCTAAGTTTTCAAATGAAGACAAAAAAGGAAAATGTTGCCATATAGTAGGAATAAAAGATCACTTGTGTTTTCTATATCAATCAAAACATAATATACAGTACAGACCAAAAGTTTGGACACACTTTCTCATTCAAAGAGTTTTCTTTATTTTCATGACTATGAAGGCATCAAAACTATGAATTAACACATGTGGAATTATATACATACCAAAAAAGTGTGAAACAACTGAAAATATGTTATATTCTAGGTTCTTCAAAGTAGCCACCTTTTGCTTTGTGTACTGCTTTGCACACTCTTGGCATTCTCTTGATGAGCTTCAAGAGGTAGTCACCTGAAATGGTCTTCCAACAGTCTTGAAGGAGTTCCCAGAGATGCTTAGCACTTGTTGGCCCTTTTGCCTTCACTCTGCGGTCCAGCTCACCCCAAACCATCTCAATTGGGTTCAGGTCCGGTGACTGTGGAGGCCAGGTCATCTGGCGCAGCACCCTATCAGTCTCAATTTTTCGGACTGACTGACCTTCATTCCTTAAAGTAATGATGGCCACTCGTTTTTCTTTACTTAGCTGCTTTTTTCTTGCCATAATATAAATTATAAGTCTATTCCAAGTCTATTCAGTAGGACTATCAGCTGTGTATCCACCTGACTTCTCCTCAACGCAACTGATGGTCCCAACCCCATTTATAAGGCAAGAAATCCCACTTATTAAACCTGACAGGGCACACCTGTGAAGTGAAGGTGACTACCTCTTGAAGCTCATCAATAGAATGCCAATAGTGTGCAAAGCAGTAATCAAAGCAAAAGGTGGCTACTTTGAAGAACCTAGAATATGACATATTTTCAGTTGTTTCACACTTTTTTGTTATGTATATAATTCCACATGTGTTAATTCATAGTTTTGATGCCTTCAGTGTGAATCTACAATTTTCATAGTCATGAAAATAAAGAAAACTCTTTGAATGAGAAGGTGTGTCCAAACTTTTGGTCTGTACTGTATGTGTCCTTCACCACCTTTCCTCTTAAGGTAACCATCCTTTCAAAACCACATGATTTGGTGATCTGTGCTTCAAAAGATGTCTATCATATACACTGACAAGCAAAAGAGTAAAAATGTTTTGCACTTTTGACTTTCAGTCTCCATATCTCACCATCTACTAGAGCTTTGAATGTGAGACTACCATTATTTTATAGACAATCATCTTGGCTATCTCATACATAGAGTGGACTTGCAACTATTTAGCATATGATTAGTTATGCAGATTTTTGTCATGCAACTGCATTGTTGCCCTTTTGCTCCTAAAATTCTAAATTGTATTATTTTGTTAGTATTTTGTAAATCCACCTTTGGCTTTCAACACTGCCTGAATCCTTCTGAGCATGCTCTTGATCAGATTCAAGCATGTCTCGACCTAAATCTGTTCCCAGGTCTCTTCTACATGTTCCCTATGTTGGTGCATACTGGTCGACTCACTTGGGTATGAATACAGATTTTATTTCAATTCTACCCACAAGTGTTCAATTGGGTTGAGGTCTGGGGACTGTGGGGGCCAATCCAACACAACTACTACATTGTCACCGAACCATTTCTTCGTCAATCTCAACATATTCTTCAGGTCATTGACCTACTGGAACACTATGTCATCCTTTTCATTCCCTTAGTACTCGAGTGTACAAAGTAACTAGTCTTGTAGAATACTCACATATAGCTCAACATTGCGACCACCATCAATTCTGGTCAAGTATCCAATGCCTTTGGCTGTGAAACAGCCCCATATCATCAGGCTTCCTCCACTGAACTTGACAGTTCCTTCAATTTCTCAATCCGTTAGCTCCCTTTTTCCTTTGTTTCTTCCAGACAAATTTGCACCCATCAGAGCACAGACTATTGACTTTCATCTCATCGCTTCAAATAATCTGTTTCCAATTTTTACTGTCCGCTGTTCGTACTTTTCTGCAAACAAGAGCCGACGCTTCTTATGACCATATTGAAATCGAGGCTTCAGGCCACCATTCCAGACTTGTGTAATGTGTGTCACAGAGTGCTTGCATGGATGTCTGTGATTTCACTATTACGAAGCATACAAGCCACGTCCACTACATGTTTGTCATGACAGAACTGATAACCCTTGTGATGAGTCAACTTGTTGACTCAGAAATTTTGCTACTAGGGAATGTGAGAACAGGTTGTAATTTGTGGTATACAAGAAGTATACCACCAGGAGAAAAACTGTGGATTCTTCCACCACCAGGAGCAAAACTGTAACAATGCAGTTACATGACAAGAATATGCATAACTAATCATATGATAAATAGTTGCAAGTCCAATTTATGTATGAGATAGCCAAGATTGTCTGTAAAATAATGGTAGTCTAGTCTCATGTTCAAAGCTCTAGTGGATGGTGAGATATGGAGACTAGGGTTGAGCAAACCCGTGGAAGTTCGGGTTTGCCGGGTTCGGACGAACTTCAGGTCAAAGTTCGGGTTCAGAACCCAAACCCGGACCCCATTTAAGTCACCCGAACTTCACTTTATTATTTTCCGTTATAACATGGTTATAACGGAAAATAATAGCATTCTTAAAACAGAATGCTAAATAAAATGTCTATTAAGGGGTTAAAAAAACTCACCTCATCCACTTGATCGTGCAGCCAGTATCTTCTTTTCTTCAGGACCTCAATAGACATTTTATTTAGCATTCTGTTTATGAATGCTATTATTTTCCGTTATAACCATGTTATATTGGAAAATAATAAAATCACCCGAACACCGAACCCGAACTTCAGTGAAAAAGTCCAGGTTCGGATCTGGGTACCCAAACTCGCAAAGTTCGTTATGAACCCCAACTTTGCAGTTTGAGTTTGCTCAACTCTAATGGAGACTAAAAGTCAAAATTTCAAATCATTGTTACCCTTTTGCTCGTCAGTGTCCATGAGCAGCCACCCAGTGGTTTCAGCCTGTCTATGGTTTTGCGAGTATGTTGAGACATTTTATTAAATTGAGTCCAAACTGGAGTGTTTAACCAAATTAGAGATAAGGTAAGATACCAGAAAGAGGTTCTCAGCGATGAATATATTGATGGTTTATCCTTAACATAGGTTATCAATATCTGATAAGTAAGGTCCAACTCCCAGCTCCCCAACTGATCAGCAGTTCTGCAGTATCTCTGCCTCTGGAAATAGCCACTGGAACTACATAAGTAGGGTTGAGCGAACCCGAACTGTAAAGTTCGGGTTCGTACTGAACTTTTGGACCCTGGATCTGAACCCGTACTTTCCAGTAAAAGTTCGGGTTCAGTCTTCAGTGAGTTAATGGTGCTTTTTGAAAGGCTGCAGAGTAGCCAATTAACAAGCGTTTTACCTTGTGTGCCCTTAGAAGCCTGATTAGCCAATGCAGCATGTGACCCAGCCTCTATATAAGCTGGAGTCACGTAGCGCTGCACGTTACTCTGCTCTGATTACTGTAGGGATAGGATGCTGCTGCTGTGGGGGAGAAAATAGGACAGAATTTTTTATCTGAAGTGCTTGTTAACTCAGCGATCTACCTAGATTTTGTTTTGTGGGTGCAGTGCATAATATTTTTACCCTGCCCTGATCCCAGTGACCCAGAAAAATAATTTTTATCCATCTGTTAGTTAGGTGGGCGACCGCAGGCATTTTATGCAAGTTCTGTGCACCAGCACAGCATATGTGCATTTGTAAAAGTCAAATAGAAGCTTGAAATACTGCAATTATATTCTGGGTTTTAAAAAATCACCCATTTTTGGCAATACTCTCCATCTGGGGCCTATGCCGCATTTGTCAATAAAGCAATAATTTTCTGGGTTTTAAAAAAGACCCTTTTTGGGAAAAATACTAAATTTTACAGCCCTTGCTGCATCTGTCAGTGTGAAATACAAGCGTTATATACTGTTGTCATATTCTGTTATTTAAAAAAACAAAACATTTAGGGCAAAATCCTAATTTTGCGTCGTTTGCTGCATCTGTCATTGTTAAATTCAAGCTTGAAACACAGGAATAATTTTCTGGGTTTAAAAAAGCACCCCTTTTTGGCAATACCCTACATCTGGGGCCTATTCAGCATTTTACAGTGTGCAATTTAGGCTTGAAATACAGCAATAATTTTCTGGGTTTTAAAAAACACCCATTTTTGGCAATACCCTCCATCTGGGTCCTATTCAGCATTAGTCAGTGTGCAATTTAAGATTGAAATACTGCAATCATTTTCTGGGTTTTAAAAAACACCCTTTTTGGGCAAAAGAATAAATTTGACAGCACTTGTTGCATCTGTCAGTGTGAAATACAAGCGGTACATACTACTGTCATATTCTGTTATTAAAAAAACACTCATTTAGGGCAAAATTATAAATTTGCGGCCTTGACTGCATCTGTCATTGTTAAATACAAGCTTGAAATACAGCAATAATTTTCTGGGTTTAAAAATGGACCACTTTTTGGCAATACCCTCCATCTGGAGCCTATGCAGGTTTTGTCAAAGTACAATATAAGCTTGAAATACTGCAATAATTTTCTGGGTTTTAAAAAACACCCTTTTTGGGCAAAATACAAAATTTACCAGCCTTTGTTGCATCTTTCAGTGTAAAAACAAGCGATAGATACTGCTGTCATATTCTATTACTATAAAAACACCTGTTTTGAGCAAAATACTAAATTTGCTGCCTTGGCTGCATCTGCCAGTGTGAAATACACGTGTTAGGTACTGTTGTTCTATTCTGATATTAAAAAAACACCCATTTTGGGCAAAATACAAAATTTGCTGCCTTGGCTGCATCTGTCAGTGTAAGATACAAGCTTGAAATACTTCAATAATTTTCTGTGTTTAAAAAAAAAAAATTTTGGCAATATCCTACATCTGAGGCCTATGCTGCATTTGTTAGTGTGACATACAAGCTAGAAATACTGCAATAAAAACACCCATTTTGGGCCAAATATTAAATTTGCGGCCTTGGCTGCATCTGTCAGTGTGAAATACACGCGTTAGATACTGGTGTTCTATTCTGTTATTTTAAAAACACCCATTTTGGGCCAAACACTAAATTTGCAGCCTTGGCTACATCTGTCTGTGTGAAATAAATGCGTTAGATACTGGTGTTCTATTCTGTTATTAAAGAAACACCCATTTTGGGCAAGATACAAAATTTGCGGAGAATGAGAAGAGCGTTGAATAAGGAACGTGGCCCCGTTCGTGGTGCTGCTGGTGGAGCTCCTGTTGCAGGGAGAGGATGTGGTCGATCTGTGCCAGCTACAAGCACGAGTGAAACACCTTCCTCAGGTGCGAGTAGGCGACAGAACCTTCAGCGTTATTTGGTCGGGCGTAATGCGGCTCAATGAATGGTGAGGCCAGAACAAGTACAGACAATAGCAGATTGGGTTGCTGACAGTGCCTCCAGTTCCTTCACATTGTCTCCCACCCAGTCTCCTGCTGAAAGATCAGAGTTAGCACCTGCAGCCGATGTCCATCAGTCTTTCACCTCACCCCCTTGCAAATCAGGCAAGCAGTCTGAGCCCCAAGTCATGCAGCAGTCTCTTCTGCTTGTTGATGACTCTGCTAGCAGGGTTCCCCAGGGCCATCCACATAGCCCTGCCCCAAAAGTGGCAGAGATTGAGTACACCGATGCCCAACCACTTATGTTTCGAGATGAGTACATGGGACGACCACCGCAGCACGTCTCGGATGATGACGAAACACAGGTGCCAACTGCTGTGGCTTTCAAGCAGTGTGCAGACCGACAAGGAAGGCAGGGGTGAAGACTGGGTGGAAGATGATGGGAGGACGATGAGGTCCTCAACCCCACATGGAATCAAGGTCATGCGAGTGACCTGTGTAGTTCAGAGGAAGAGGCGGTGGTCGCACAGAGCCACCAACCCAGCAGAAGAGGGAGCAGGGTGCAAAAGCGGAGCGCCGTCCCCTAGACAGTGCGCCTGCTACTGCTCAACGCATTAAGGGACCGAGCACACCAAAGCCAGCTCCAAGGAGTTTCCTGGTGTGGCAGTTCTTCAGACAATGTGCTGACGACACAACACGAGTGGTTTGCACGCTGTGCAATCAGAGCCTGAAGCGAGGCATAAACGTTCTCAACCTGAGCACAACCTGCATGACCAGGCATCTAAGTGCAAAGCACGAGCTGCAGTGGAGTAGACACCTCAAAAACCAAGAAAGGTCTCTGGCTCCTCCTGCTTCCTCTTCTGCTGCAGTCTCAGCCTCTTCATCCATCTTTGGAGTGACAGTGGCACCTGCCACCCCGCAAACAGAGGATCTGCCAGCAACATCACCACCTAGGTCAACAAGCATCTCCACAATGTCCCACGGAAGCGTTCAGCTCTCCATCTCCCAAACACTGGAGCGGAAGAGGAAGTACCCCCCTACTAACCCACGATCCCTGGCCCCAAATGCCAGCATTTCTAAATTCCTAGCCTTTGAAATGCTGTCATTCCGTCTGGTGGAGACGGAGAGCTTTAACGACTTTAAGTCCGCCCATAGGATATAAACGTCCTATGGGTGGACCTCTATTTCTGAAAGCACGTTTTAAAACGTCCTTTCAGAAATAGCAGCTGCACGCTAATCGTGCAGCTGCTGATCGGGTTGCCCGCTGTCAGTGACAGCAGGGCAACCCAGAGAGAAGGCAGGGACAGTGCCCAGGTGTCCCTGCCTTCCGGATCGCTGCAGACACAGCGCTCACTGAGCGCTGTGTATGCAGAGCAGGAAGCGATATGCGCTTCCTGTTCCGGCCGGAGAGTGCAGGAGCTGTGTGAGGTCTCTCACAGACCTCGATCAGCCCTGCACTGAGGCTGTACAGCTCTGTATTGCGCTGTACAGCCTCTCTGGGGGGTGCATTTCTTCTGTAACTGGGGCTACTATGTCAGCCCCAGTTACAGGAGAAATCAACAGTGAAAAAAAAAAGAAAAATGTCCCCCAGAGGTCTTGTATGACCTTATGGGGGACGGAAAGTGTAAAAAAAAATAAAAAAAATAAAGGGTTGAAAAAAATTAAATAAAAAAAGTTTCACATGTAAAAAAAGTAAAGGTCCCCAAGTAAGGAATAAAAAAAAATTATTAAAAATAGAAAACATAAAATAAAATAGACATATTTGGTATTGCCGCGTCCGTAAAAACCAGCTCTATAAAAATATCACATGAGCTAACCCCTCGGGTGAACACCGTAAAAATAAAACAAAAAAAACTGTGTCAAAACAAGCAATTTTTGTCACCTTGCATCACAAAAGGTGCAACACCAAGTGATCAAAAATGCATATGTCCCACAAAATGGTACCAATAAAACCGTCACCTCATCCAGCAAAAAATTAGCCCCTACATAAGAAAATCTCTCAAAAAATAAAAAAAACTATAGCTCTTAGAACATAATGACACTAAAACATCATTTTTTGGTTTCAAAAATGCTATTATTGTGTTAAAGTGAAACAAATAAAAAAAGTATACATATTAGGTATTGCCGCGTCCTTAAAAACCAACTCTATAAAAATATCACATGAGCTAACCCCTCAGATGAACACCGTAAAAAAATAAAAATAAAAACGGTGTCAAAACAAGCAATTTTTGTCACCTTGCATCACAAAAGGTGTTGCACCAAGTGATCAAAAACGCATATGTCCCACAAAATGGTACCAATGAAACAGTCACCTCATTCCGCAAAAAATAGGCCCCTACATAAGAAAATCTCTCAAAAAATAAAAAAACTATAGCTATCAGAACATGGACACATTAAAACATAATTTTTTTGTTTCAAAAATGCTATTATTGTGTAAAACTTTAATAAATGAGAAAAAGTATACATATTAGGTATCGCCACGTCCGTAACAATCTGCTCTATAAAAATGTCACTTGACTGAACCCCTCAGGTGAATGCTGTAAAAATAAATAAATAGAAACTGTGCTAAAACAACCAATTTTTTGGTCACCTTGCCCTATAAAGTGTTATAATGAATGATCAAAAAATCATATGTACCCAAAAATAGTACTAATAAAACTGGCACCTTATCCCCTAATTTCCAAAATGGGGTCACTTCTTAGGAGTTTCTACTGTAAGGGTGCATGAGGGGGCTTCAAATGGGACATGGCATCTAAAAACCATGTGGAGTTCCTTTTCTTCTGCGCCCTGCCGTGTGCCCATACAGCAGTTTATACCCACATGTGGGGTTTTTCTGTAAACCGCAGAATCTGGGTAATAAATATTGAGTTTTGTTTGGCTGTTAACCATCGATGTGTTAAAGAAAAAATTGGATTAAAATGGAAAATCTGCCAAAAAAGTGAAATTTAAAAATTTGATCTCCATTTTCCTTTAATTCTTGTGGAACGCATAAGGGGTTAACAAAGTTTGTAAAATCTGTTTTGAATACCTTGAGGGGTGTAGTTTCTACAATGGGGTCATTTATGGGGGTATCCACTATGTAGGCCCCACAAAGTGGTCCTTATAAAGTGGGTTTTGGCAATTTTCTTAAAAATTTGAAGAATTTCTTCTAAACTTCTAAGCCTTCTAACGTCCTAAAAAAATAAAATGACATTTCCAAAATGATGCCAACATAAAGTAGACATATGGGGAATGTTAAATAATAAATATTTTATGAGGTATCACTTTCTGTTTTAAAAGCAGAGAAATTAAAAATTTAGAAAATTGCGAATTTTTCAAATTTTTGGGTAAATTTGGGATGTTTTCATAAATAAAGGTGAAATATTTTGACTCAAATTTATGACTATCATGAAGTACAATGTGTCACGAGAAAACAATCTCTGAATGACTTGGATAAATAAAGGCGTTCCAAAGTTATTACCACATAAAGTGAGATATGTCAGTTTTGCAAAATTAGGCCTGGTCAGGAAGGGGGCAAATGGCCCAGATGGGAAGTGGTTAAAAGCCTTATGGTGGTGGCTGTCCCACAGTACTTCGTGCCCAGCCGCCACTACTTTTCCAGGCGAGCCATCCCTTCCCTGCACAACCAAGTGGGGGACAAAATCTGGTGTGCACTGCGCAACGCCATCTGTGGCAAGGTCCACCTAACTAGGGATACGTGGACCAGTAAGCTCGGTCAGGGACGTTATATCTCCCTAACAGCACACTGGGTAAATGCAGTGGCGGCTGGGCCTGAGGCGGATAGCAGTTTGGCGCATGTCCTTCCACCACCGAGGATTGCAGGGTGCTTCAGTTTGCCTCCTGTTGCTTCCTCCTCCTACTCCGCTTCCTCATTCTCTACCGCCTCCTCATCTGGTCAGTGTAACACCTTCACCACCAACTTCAGCACAGCCAGGGGTAAACGACAGCAGACAGTTAAAAAAGTTATCTGTTTAAGGCACAAACCCCACACCGCGCAGGAGCTTTGGATGGGCATGAAACAACAGACCGATGAGTGGTTGGTGCCAGTGAGCCTCAAGCCCGGCCTGGTGGTGTGCGATAATGGGCGAAATCTCGTAGCAGCTCTGGGACTAGCCGGTTTGACCGACGCACATCCCTTGTCTGGCTTATGTGCTGAATTTGGTGGTGCAGAGGTTCCTTAAAAATCAACCCCCGATATGTCAGAGCTGCTGCAGAAAGTGCGGGCTATCTGTACGTGCTTTCGGAGTTCTCACCCTGCTGCTGCTCGACTGTCAGCGTAACTTCGGCCATCCCGCTCACTGCCTCATATGCGACGTGCCCACAAGGTGGAACTTCACCTTGCACATGCTGGCCAGACTGTGCAAGTAGCAGCAGGCAATAGTGGAGATTCAGCTGCAGCACGCACGGGTGAGTCGCTCTGCGGAACAGCACCACTTCACCACCAATGAGTGGGCCTCAATGCGAAACCTGTGTGCCTTGTTGCGCTGTTTCGAGTACTCCACCAACATGGCCAGTGCCGATGACGCCGTTCTCAGCGTTACTATCCCACTTCCATGCCTCCTTAAAAAACGCTTCGGGCGATGATGGAAGAGGATGTGGCACAGGAGGAGGAAGAGGGATCATTTAATAGGGTTTCAGACCAGTCATTCACAATTGACAATCGCCATGTACACAATTGTCCAGTCAGGGCACAGTTCTGAAGGATGACGAGGTGGAGGATGAGGAGGAGGAGGAACCATGTTTACAGCAGGGTGGCACCCAAACCAGCTCATGGCCATCACTGGTGCGTGGCTGGGGGGATACAGATGACACAGACGATACACCTCACGCAGAGGACAGCTTGTCGTTGCCTCTGGGCAGCCTGGCACACATGAGCGATTACATGCTGCAGTGTCTCCGCAACGACAGCTGAGTTGGACACATTCTAACTTGTGCAGACTACTGGGTGGCCACGCTGCTGGATCCCCGTTACAAGGACAACATACCGTCCTTAATTACGTCACTGGAGCAAGATCGTAAGATGCGCGAGTACAAGCGCACGCTGGTAGACACGCTGCTAGTGACATTCTCATCTGACAGCGGGGGCACAGTGGAAGCACAAGGCGAAGGCAGAGGAGGAGGAAGAGGTCATCAGCTGGGGCACCACCAGCACCTCAGAAGGCATGGTTGAAATGTGGAAAAGCTTTGTCAGCATGCCACAACAACCAGCACCACCAGCTGACAGCAGGAGGCAGCATTTCAGCAACATGGTGGAGCAGTATGTGTGCACACGCCTACACGTACTGAATGACGGGTCTGCCCTCTTCAACTTCTGGGTCTACAAATTGGGCATATGGCCTGAGCTTGCCCTTTAGGCCTTGAAGGTGCTGGCCTGCCCTGCAGCCAGTGTATTGTCTGAACGTTTGTTTAGCATGGCTGGAGGGGGTTATCACAGGTTATATTTCCTAATGTTTTGGGGTGTACCGTAATTTAAAAAAATAAAAAATAAACAATAAAAACAAAAAGAAGTGTAGGCTACCTCCTCATCCTCCACCGCCGATTCCACATACACCGCCACATCCACCGCCTCCTCAACCTCCTACTCCATATGGACCTCGTCCTCCAAGATCAAGATTATAATTTTTTTATTTTTACTTATTTTATGTTATTTGAAGTCATTTCCCTATCTACATTTGTTTGCAGAGCACTTGCCATGCTCTTAACAACATTTTGCTGCCATTTGCAGCCCTCTAGCCCTTTTCATGACTTTTTTACAGCCATTTTAGTGCTCAAAAGTTGACTGGGGGTTCGGGGTCAAGTTCGGGTCCCGAACTCAAACTTTTTCGTGAAGATCGTCCAAACCCGTCGAACCCGAACATCCAAGTCTCCGCTCAACTCTATACATAAGTCTATCCACTGTGTAGTGGATGGAGCCGGTCACTTCAATGAGTGCAGCACTGCAGTACATTCAAGTGACTGCAAATGCAAAAGCAGTATACTATATATCCTTACTAAAGTTTAATTGTGACATGAGGAGCTATCAGGACAACCCCTGTTAATATGCCTCATTAGGCTTGGGGACCCCTTTATAATACAGAATTGTAAGCCAATAACAAGCAACAGTTGGAGGGCTAGATTAGTCATTATGTAATACACATTTTCCCTGCAACAACTTCTATGGAAAAAAAGGAGCAGTGGGCCACATCTTGGCATTTCCAATTGGTATGTTGACGCAAGGCAACATGATTCCAGAAATGTATGTGACTGAAAATATATTCCATACCTCTTAAAGGGATAGTTTCTACAGCCTGTGCATGGATTTTTAGATAACACATTCGGATGAATGCAAGAGTAACAGAAATATAATCAACAAATCTGCCATGTGTGAGCAAACCTTTACTGGTCCAATTTATCCTTGATCTTGCAAAAACATTTATCTCTGCTCCGGCTATTTCCATATTCCTGCTGATACCACACTCTAGTTTGTGAGTACTAATCCATAGAAATGGCTAGAGCTCTCCTCCATACCTTGCTCTAGGGGACATGACTGTCACGGAAGGTGTACAGGAAACAAGACAATACAAAAATGAATTTATGACTCACTGGATCCAAAACTAAGGAACAAAAGACAGACCCCTGCATCAGACCTGGCACTCTCCCTGACTGCTCAGCCTATGCGAAGATCCCAATGGTAGATGATTGCATATCCTCGTACCTCGACTGTATAACACCTGAACACCCTATAATAGTGAGGGGACACGACCACCGGCTCCCTACACTAGTCACGGAGGGAGTCAGGGTCACCTGGGATCCAGCAAACATAAAATCACAAATGAATGTAACACTTATCTTGTAGAAGACGGGGAAATAGGATCAGCATGCACACACACTCCAGGAAGTTGTATAAGCCGCACACTAATGCATTATGGGGAGGAATTTAAAGGGATGCAATCAGTCCAACTACAAGACAGCTAAGAGAGGCTAACGAGATGAGGAACTGAAAACCAACACAAAGAAAGCTCAAGGAGGAGGTTCTGAAAGGCATCTGTCAGAGCTTCTCAGATGTCTGGTTGTGACAATGACACGTCCATCCATGAGTGCTAGCAGCTACTGTCCACCATCCTCTGTTCCAGTTTCCAGCTGTCTCACTGGCTCCTAGGATACTGATCTAGACCCTAGGGGGTGACATTTACTAAGGCCAGTGATTTAGATGCCGGTCTTAGTCCATGTTCACTGGTGCTTGATGTGCCTGCCTTTACATAACTTAGGCGCTGGACATGTGACTTACCTAAATCTACGCCAGCTCCCTTGCTGGTGTAGATGTAAGTTATTTTTCACGGCAAAAACAGCAGTAGAAAATGATAAATGAGACGGGCCTGCTGACCTGCCCCCTTCCCTGCCCAAATCATGCCCCCTTTTTCCTCCACCTAGAAAAAGTGACGTGAGTGGGAAAAAGTCACAGATTCTGCTGCAAATCCCCTTTGTGGCTGAATCTGTGACAAAAGTGTTGTACTTTGCATAATAAATGGGAAAAACTGTGTGCGAAGGTGTGACTTTGTCTAAAAGGTTCACTAGGAAGGACTCAAAAGGTCTGATTTATCATATTCTGGTGTGAAAAAGTTACACACCTCTTGCGCAAAATGTTTTGAACAAGTGGCGTTTCTTCACCCATTCCGAAAAAGGGGGCATGGCAATTGAGGGGGTGTGGCCAGCAGCCCTGCCTCATGTATCTTTTGTTACACCAGTTTACGTGCACTCCTGCGGTCCCGGCCACCAGAGACGCTTGCGTCTTTTCCTATAATGTGCAAGCGCGACAACTACTGCTGGACTGCAGTGTGGTCGTAACCCCTGGATAACAGCAGTGTATAATGGGATGGAAAAATGAATCGAGCCAGCAAAGGAAGCAATATGGAGAATCACAATACATTAGTAAGTGCCTTGTATTAACTTTCTCTACATGATAAATGCCATTTGCTGAAGTTAGACAGCCCATTTAAGAGTAGGTTTTAGGTCTATGAACCCAGTTCTAGACCCTTCTGCCATCACGTTCCACATCAGAAAGGTCTGTGACATGCAACAACCCAGTTGACCATCAACATCTATTTATGCTGTCAACTACACCTCTTAATGAAACCTATTTGCCCACCTTGTTCAATGTATTTTACTGATTTAAACTACGAGAAACACAAAATTACATATTTATAGCATCTCCATCGTCTAAGCAGAAATCAGTCCTAGGAACAGAAAAGTCACAGCCTAAACTTTCTAATCATCACTCTCCAGGAAGTGTTCTATTTCACCCATCAAAGTGAGACTCCTAGCAGTGTCAAGGGATGCTGGATGATAAATAGGGTAAATGAATAAGCAGTGATTTACATCTGCATCATCATAAACAACTCGCCCACCTACTCAAATGAGATTCACTCCAACCAGTTTGTAATTACAGTTCTCTGTCACTAGAAGAAATGGAAGAAAGGGATTATTAAATCCATGTAAGTGACTACATTAAGAAGGCTGGTCAACTGAATTGTACATGGCAGAACAACATATTAACATCCAGATCTCATTTCATGCACTACATGAGACTGCTGACAGGGACCTAGATGTTATTGGTACCATAGACTTTTTTGGCACGTCCATTTTTCACTGCCTACAAAAATTAATCTGTTTATACTCGAGTCTATTCCTTGGTATAACAATGATGAATTAGGCAATGAGACTAGATGACTTTCAAAATGCTGTTTATCTTGACAAAATAACAATAAATTCAATTAGATGCAGGTAGTGACACTGGATTCCACTAATTGCTTGGCAACTGATTAAAGATGCTAGTGGCTCTTTTGACAATTATAATGAAGAAATTTATAGCAACTGATTAATACCGGGCTAAGAAGATGTTCAGGAGCAATTTGCAGTCAAACATTTTTGATTTAGGATGCACTGCGCTGACAGAAGGTTCTTCAGAGTAGTCTTTTTTTATTACAATAAATTTGTAGGCATTTAGGCTGATGGTTAATATTTAATCTAAGCATTTCAGAAAAAAAAAAAGTCTGAAAATGCAGGCTGGCTGAGAAGTATTTAGTATGCTGAAAATATTTCATTTCTATTGCTCTGCACAGAGTCACAGTTACTATGGGTAAATAAATAAATAAAAATAAAAAAGCTGAATAAAATGTTCCTTTTACTGAAGCAGCCAATGTCCGCCTCTTGGCGGCAAAGGAAGAGAAACTCATTTTCTTCATTATTCTGGCAGTAGAGTGGATGATGATTAAAACTATTACCACTACAATCATTTTGAAATGGTGAAAGGAAAATGACAGGACCCAATGTGCAGGTATGAATTTAATACTTAAACATTCAGAATTCTAAGTAATGTGCCTTTTATAACTTCCATTTGTCATCTGGAATCTCTTAGTTGCATTTAGCATTGATCTCATTACCTATGCAGGTACGGCGCTGATAATGTAGGAATCTTGGTGCTAACTAGGATTCCTGACACAAATTTATTAGCTAGAAAGTTTTCTCTCACCTCATGCATGACAGATGTTTTGACCTGTTTAAAATGGAGAACATGTAAAGTGAATAATTAAACTCCTTAAACCCTATGGAGATGCTAAGTAAACTCATTTATATTTCCATTTCAGGAATTCTGAAGGAGGAAAAGAGTATGCTTTATTATACTTATTTAGGAATGAAGCAAAGGGGCGATTTACTACATGCACATAATCTACGTATTATCTATATTTCACCTACATGCTTTTTCTTGTTAATCCATATTAAAGAAGAGTAATTACAGATTCCAAAAATAGAAAAATAAACTTAGGTAAACCTTCACCCCATAATCCATCCACAATAAATGGAGGAGAGGGGGGAAAAGAGAGGAGTTGAAAAACAGAACAAATATAAATGCTACAACTAAAATACTATATTGAAAATACCCCTCTGACCTCATCTGACACTAGCCAGGGGTTTCAAGAATATAAATTGTTTATATGACTTTTTTTGTAGAAATAACCTCCATGTGCCATCCACATGTTTTTCACAGACCCATTGACTTCATGGGTCCATTGACCACGTTTTGCAGACCAGAATAGGATATGTTCTAAAATTTGCAGAACGTATATACGGATATACGGATGCGGACAGCACAGATCTCTTTATTGTCATCAGTAAAGAGATTTGGTCTACAGGAGTCCACAAAAAGTAGATTTGAAAGAGAAGCAAGGGTGACCTTACGTCAATGGATTCACAAAAAAATGTGGATGGCACACAAATGGTGCCAAAGCAGATACGGTCATGTGCATGAGGCCTAAACCAAGTTACTCTTTCTTCCAAAGATATTCAAGTTTGTATGAAGACTTTCACTGTAATAGTTTGACTAAAATAGAGTTGCTCTGTAAATAATTAGATTGTGGCCAATAAGTGAAAGAAGACAATAAAAGAAAAGCTAGCTAAAATAATAAAATACTAAAAAACAAATACATGAGCTTTGCATGGTTGTAGACCTCATCTGCATGAATGGTGGAGAGCTAGAAGATATAGAAGATACAACTGCAGTTATAACATACATACAATATGTATAGCAGTGATTCAGAAGCTTCTTGCCATTGGGCGTCTCCTTAAATGTGTTTCTACTCCTGGGGAACCCCTATTTCCATAACTAACCCAAAGATAAAGCATTCAGGTAGGTCAAATTATAATTCTTGTCCATCTCTATATTATAGTTGACATATATTGATCAAGCTGAGTTATTGTAAAAGTGATAGCATCTGCTACTTTGTATCCTGGAGAAACCCTAACAAAGTTTCATCGAACCCTAAGTGGAAAACCATATGTATGTATGAAAAAATCTATTGGGATCATCTTAGGATGCATGAATTTAGGAATCAGAGAAACTGGAGCAAATTGTTTCAAAATGACCAAGTTGCACTTGGCATAACATATTAGGCTGATTTTCCTAGGCATGTCCTTCTTTTGCCACCATATGGCTGGCATGCATATACACCAATACTAAATGTGGAAACATAGTGCATGTTATCAATACATTTTTCCATGACACCTTTTATGCAACATAATTAGTGTAGAAAAATGTATCAATGTATTTGCCAAGTATCCATTTTTGACATTCTTAGTAAATCTTCCCTCATGGGTGCACAGAATGTCATATGTAGAAAAGGATCTTTCCAGGAATCTGTATAGAAACATTCAGTAAGGGTGTAATTAAAAAGTGATACATGTCCCAAGCTAGTGAAGCAAAACTTAAATTATCATTTCCTATACAGATGAAGCAGTGAAATACCTGTTAGGCAATGGATGATGAGTGTAGCACTCAATAATAAAGCCTAAAATTAGCAGAGCCTTCATTTTCAACCCTTCTGATGGATTTTAAGCTCAATAAATGTGGGTCCTATATTTATACTCAATGTTCTTTGTTATAGCCAAGTAACTGCTAAAATATTCAGTACCTTCCAACAAAAGCAATGATTAATGACACGTTATACCCTTGAGTACTTTCACAATTGATAGATGTAGCAGTGGCCAGGGTTCAAATATTAAAGCCTTTTGGCAATAGACCTTTAGCAAATGTAGCATGAAACTATAACTCCTTGGTTGTGGACGTGATTCTATGTTATTTCCACTTGCATTGTTAGTGAGGTTATTCAAAATTGCCCGCTAACCATTATAGAACTGAATTGATTGCCAGCCAGTAACTAGTGCGATGCTATTAAATTTCCTTCTAAAATGCATGAAAGTGCATCAGGTTACACACTATAATTTTAATATGGTTCCAGACCACTTTTTATGTTAAAAAAAAATAAAAAAAATCTATATTAGAGAAAACTGAAACCACTGTTAAAGTTAAATTGTACACTCTCTTTTCAGCATGAGGTCAGCTTTGATGATACTGCCATGGGAGCTACAGTGGCAAGCAAAAGTTTGGGCAACATTAAAGCAAGTTGAAGATGAAGTAATCTCCAATAGGCGTAAAGTTAAAGGATAGGTCATCAATATCAAATCGGCGAGGGTCGACTCCCAGTAAATCTGAAAGACAAGTCAACTTAACTTGCAGCTTGACTGCAAAAGACCTTCAGGAAGATTTAGCAGACTCTGGAGTTGTAGTACAATGTTCTATTGTTCAGTGACACCTGCACAAATATGGTCTTCATGGAAAACTCATCCTGCATCCCCACTACAACATGCAGCATCAAAAGTTTGCAAAAGAACATCTAAACAAGCCTGAGAACCAGTGAGGTTAAAATAGAACTCTTTGGCTACAATAAGCAAAGGTAGGTTTGGAGATAAAAAGGGCCCAGAATTTTATGAAAAGAACCCCTCCCCCCAACCATTAAGCATGAGGATGAATCTATCATGCTTTGAGGTTGTGTTGCAGCCAATGGCTTGGGGAACATTTCACGGGTAGAGGGAAAGACCTCAAAACAGCAGTGTATGCAAGACGGCCCAGGAATCCCACAGAACTGGAAGTCTTTTGCAAGGGAGAATAGAAGAAAATCCCTCAAACAAGAATTAAAAGACACTTGGCTGGCTATAAAAAGTGTTTACAAGCTATGATACTTGGAAAATAGAGTGCTACAAGGTACTAACCATGCCAAATGCCCAAAGTTTTGCTCCAAGCCTATTTTGTTTTTTGTTATTTAAAAAATGTAAAAGATGAAAATAAAAACTAGTTTTTGCTTAAAATACAAAGACAATGTGTCTTCTTTAACTTTATGCCTTTTGGAGAGCATTTCATCTTCAACTTCCTTAAAGGGGTTGTCCGAGTTATATAACAAAAAGAAAGCACTGTAAATCTTATTATCTACAATATATACATACACTGTTCTGGACTTTTGTTAGCATGCAGTAGCAAAGCTGTGGGGCGTGTAACAATCTCTGAGAGGTTTCCTTATGCATATTTGTGGGTGTCAACAAATACTGCCTTTTCCCTCTCCCTGCTCTGCAAAGGGAGTGAATAAAAGTGCTACCCTGTCTGCAGTCTGACTGCTTGGATGCTGGTGTTGTATGTGTGGGACTACAAGTCCCATCTTTACATTACAATGACATTGCTAATACACACAGGATTTCCCCCCCTGCCTTCTCTTGTGCAATGCTCTGCAGACTCCTCTTCATAGCCAGCAGAAGAGTACCGAGGAGAGAACTCCTCCGGTTTTTATCAGCTCTGTATTGCAGGGTGAAGAGGGAGGGACGATCCTGTGCACAGTATTTATCTCCTCAGTGCCTGGAGAGGAGGAAACCCTGTAGCTTCTCAGTACTTGAGGCAGAGCCTTCTACCCTGGGTCTGTAATGCTTATAGTAGAAGAGATTAAACTTTCTTGAAGAATCCAGTGGGAGAAGAGACACAGGGCAGACAGCTCAGCTAGAAGATTGGGCAGTGCAGGGGATGTGGATTGTTGCTGCAACCAACTTAGCCTTCACAGTGACCTTCCATCCACAGAGGCAGACCTGCATCCTCCTGCTCCCTCAGGCGTTTGCACGTTATCAGAGCAGGCAAAGAAGCTGACTATTACAGTCCATGTGACTCTCAGCTAACTAGCAGAACAGGACCACTGTAGATGAAGTAAGTGAATTGAAAACCCATTACATTTGCTTAGTTAGGAACATAAAGAACAAAAAAATAACCCCCTAATTTTGACCAGGGGTGCCTAAACTTTTGCACGCCACTATACTATATCTACTAAAACAGCTATCTTAAACAGTTTGCGAAAGGAGCACAGAGAGTACGTGAATTCATTTTTTCCTAATGGATGACAACCAAACAGTCTTTAGGAGTGTGAAGTCTACAGGGCTGTCACTTAGTCAATATCAATATCTGTACCACTCAGGCAATTGTACTTTATAGAAGTATGAGGTAAAGTATGTAAACAGATGAAGTTTTGCTTTATCATGAAAATCTTGCAGAAGTATTATAGGGGTCCCAAACAAAAGGCTTGGGGTCCACATAAAGCTCTCAGACCCCCTACAGCCCATCAACCATGTTATACATCACCTATAGACATGCAATCATGTTATACAAGTAAATATACAGTCATAACATTGAAGTTGGGTTTCTAATGCAGTTTTTGAAGACACAGCTAGGAGTAGATTCAGAAAGAAAATCAGACTCAGCCTTTGCTTTATATGTGTCTTCCAGTTATGATCCATTCCTGACTTTGGCTTCAAAAACTGCATAAAGACTAGGCCTAAATGGAGTTCTCCAGTAATAATGTCATTTTAACAAGTGCCAGCAGTTTGCACAACTAAACTTAGGATTCATATTTACCTGATGTACGTTGTTCTGTTCTCTTCATCTTCCAGTCTCTGCACTGTTTCCTCCTCTGCAGAATGGGCAAAATACAGGCTCCACTGCAGTCAATGACTGGTTTCAGTCAAACACCAGAGGCAGTGAAAAGGACTAGAGCGGCGGGGAACAGGTAAGTATAAATCCATAGCTTAGTGGAGCAGGCTGCTGGGTAAAATGGCATTATTACCAAGAGAACCTCTTAAAAGAGGTTCTCATGTTGCCATTACTAAGGTGAGATGGGAGTAAGCCCCGACCACCAGGTGTCTGGGAAATAGCTGCAGTGCATGTGAGCTACGGACACAGCGTAGAACAGCAAGCCATGTTGTTTCCCAAATTGCACTGGAATAGTAACTACTAAAACAGCAGAGTGCTAGCTAGCTCCCCTGTTTCCTGGCCACCTGGTGGTCAGGGCTTAGTCCCATCTCACCTTAGTAATGGCGAGATGGGACAACCCCTTTAAACCACTGACGGGTAGTAAATAACATTGATTATCTTGTTACAATGGCACCTAGAATATATTAGGCAAGAAGAGAATAGTAAGTTCTTGAGATTGATGTGAAAAATGTGAAAGTTTATGGATAAGTGACTCTGACAAGGGCCAATTGGTGATAGGTAGATGACTACATCAGAGCATCAAGTTGCAGGGGCTAGTACCAACCAAAAGTGGTCCAAGAATCAACTGGCAACAGGTCATGGGTGGCCAACACTTATTGATTCTGGTTCGATACCACAGAGGAGCTAATGTAGCACAAATTGCTGGCTATGATAGAAAGGTGGCAGAACACACAGTGCATCACAGTTTAGTGTGTATGGGGCTGCAAGGTTCACTGCCAAAGGCACCTAAACTGGGTAACCAGAACTGCACCATGGAGCAATGGAAGAAGGTGGCAGGTTGTGATGAATCATGCATTCTTTTACATAATGCGGATAGCCAAGTAAGTCTACATGACTTATCTGGGAAGGAAATGACACCTATGTGGATGTTACCAAGTACCTCCTGACTCACCAATATTGCAGACCAGGTATGTCAGTTCACGGCAATGGTATTTTTTATTTGCAGTAGCCACGTTCAGCAAGATAATGAGCCCTGGCACGCTCATTTGAGGAACATGACAAACAGTTCAAGGTATTGGGTTAGCCTCCAAATTCCCCAGATCTCAATCAGATGCAACATCTGGGATGTTGTATGTGTTGCAAAAACATCTGATCTATGGATGCCCCACACTGCAATGATTTGGACTTTAAGGATCTGCTGATGGCGGCTTTATGCGCCCTGCCACAGGACACCTCCAGAGGTCTCATGAAGATCATGCCTTGACTGGTCAGAGCTGTTTTGATGGCAAAATATGGTATTAATGTTATTGCTGATTGCAATTTTCAGAGTGGCTAAAAGCCAGTTGTGTAGAAAAGTGGCCAATGAGGGATCTGCCCACTTTTTTCCTCAATGACTCACATTCATCACATACCTAGAGATGAATATATCCAGGTCAGACTTACTAATATGTAAATATCCCTTTAAAAGGATTGTCCATGGGGGCGCATGCGCGAGGTTCACGAGGGAGGATGTGTGCCACGTGAGCTCCGTGCCCTCCACTGCTGAAGGGCTGTTTAGCGCTGCTTATCAGTTCCACGAGCACTGATCTGAGCATCCAGCTTGCCAAGACGATGACCACCGGCTTCCCAGCCTCTATCACAGTCCATCCCGACCATCTTTGCCTCTCAGGCCGCTTCCAAAATGACGGCCCAGCCCACCCTGGACACCAATGAGGGCTCTAATCAGGGATTACCGGGCCCTTCCTCACCGGCCACAGCCTCACCTCCTGCATCTCCACCGAGACCTCTTCCAAAATATCAGGCAAATGTTCCGGTATGAACTAGTCCAAGCAGTAACTGAGTTTTCTCCTTCCTGTCACATAGGACTAAGAAAGCCCTACGCTGGACCAAAGCTAAGTACTATAAATGGGCCAACAAACCTGATAAACTATTGGCTAGAAGGCTTAAATCACAGCAACGCATTAATCAAGTCTTGCAGATCCAAACTCAGAAAGGCTAAGTCACGAGTAACCCTAACCGTATATATAATACTTTTCATGATTTTTATCAAGCCCTGTATAAACAGTGAAAGCCTCAAATGTCTACACTAACTGACGCCTTCCTTTCCAAAGCCAACCTCCCTAAAATCACCTCTGAAGCTCTCCAACAGCTCAATGGGGTCCAGATGGTCTGACTGCGCTCTATTTAAAAAAGTTCCCAAATTCTCACTCCACACATGAGATCATACTGCAATGCCAGATGAATTCCTTGATGCTCTTATAACAGTTATCCCCAAACCTAATAGGAACCCTCTCTCCCCAGCTAATTATAGACCGATATCTTTATTAACTCCTCAAGTACCGGGCTCATTTTCACCTTAAAGACCAGGCCATTTTTTGCAAATATGACCAATGTCACTTTATGTGGTGATAACAATTTATTCAACATTATCCAGGCCATTCTGAGATTGTTTTTTCGTCACATATTGTACTTCATGACACTGGTAGAATGGAGTAAAAAAAATACATTTTTATTTCTAAAAAAAATACCAAATTTGGCAAAAATTTTAATTTCTCTACTTCTATAATACATAGTAATGCCTACAAAAATAGTTATTACTTTACATTCCCCATATGTCTACTTCATGTTTGGATCATGTTGGGAATGATATTTTATTTTTTGGGGATGTTACAAGGCTTAGAAGCAAATCTTGAAATTTTTCAGAAATTTTCAAAAACCCACTTTTTAAGGACCAGTTCAGGTCTGAAGTCACTTTGTGAGGCTTACATAATAGAAACCACCCAAAAATTACCCCATTCTAGAAAACTACACCCCTCAAGGTATTCAAAACAGATTTTACAAGCTTTGTTAACCCTTTAGGTGTTCCACAAGAATTAATGGAAAATAGAGATACAATTTCAAAATTTCACTTTTTTGGCAGATTTTCCATTTTAATAATTTTTTTCCAGTTACAAAGCAAGGGTTAACAGCCAAACAAAATTCAATATTTATGGCCCGATATGTAATCGTAAACCGCTGTACGGGCACACGGCAGGACGCAGAAGGAAAGGAATGCCATACGATTTTTGGAAGGCAGATTTTGCTGGACTGGTTTTTTGACACCATGTCCCATTTGAAGCCTCCCTGATGCACCCCTAGAGTAGAAACTCCCAAAAATTGACCCCATTTTAGAAACTACGGGATAGGGTGGCAGTTTTTTTGGTACTAGTTTAGCGTACATATGATTTTTGTTTGCTCTATATTACACTTTTTGTGAGGCAAGGTAACAAGAAATAGCTGTTTTGGCACCGTTTTTATTTTTTGTTATTTACAACATTCATCTGACAGGTTAGATAATGTGGTATTTGTATAGACCAGCTTGTCATGGACGCGGCGATACCTAATATGTACACTATTTTTTATTTATGTAAGTTTTACACAATGATTTCATTTTTGAAACAAAAAAAATCATGTTTTAGTGTCTCCATAGTCGGAGAGCCATAGTTTTTTCAGTTTTTGGGCGATTATCATGGGTAGGGTATGATTTTTGCGGGATGAGGTGACGCTTTGATTGGCACTATTTTGGGGTGCGTATGACTTTTTGATCGCTTGCTGTTACACTTTTTGTGATGTAAGGTGACAAAAAATGTATTTTTTTTACATTTTTTTTTTAAAGTTATTTAAGGGGTTAGGTCATGTGATATTTTTATAGACAAGGTTATTATGGATGCGGCGATACCTAATATGTATACTTTTTATTTAGTTATGTAAGTTTTACACAATAATATCATTTTTGAAACAAAAAAAATCCTGTTTTAGGGTCTCCATATTCTGAGAGCCATAGATTTTTCAGTTTTTGGGTGATTATTTTAGGTAGGGTCTCATTTTTTGCGGGATAAGATGATGGTTTGATTGGAACTATTTTGGGGGTGCATAAGACTCTTTGATTACTTGCAAGGTGACAAAAAATGTCCTTTTTTACACCTTTTTTTTTTTTACGGTGTTCATCTGAGGGGTTAGGTCATGTGATATTTTTATAGAACAGGTTATTATGGACACGGCGATACCTAATATGTATACTTTCTTTAATTTACTTAAGCTTTACACAATAACAGCTTTTTTAAAACAAAAAAAATGATGTTTTAGTGTATCCATATTCTGAGCCATAGTTTTTTTTTTTTTTGGGCGATTGTCTCAGGTAGGGGCTCATTGTTTGCGGGATGAGGTGACAGTTAGATTGGTACTATTTTGGTGTGCATACACCTTTTTGATCGCTTGCTGTTGTACTTTTTGTGATGTAAGGTGACAACAAATTTTTTATTTAGCACAGATTTAATTTTAATTTTTTTATTTTTTACGGTGTTCATCTTAGGGGCTAGGTCATGTGATATGTTTATAGAGCCGGTCGATATGGACGCGTCGATACCTAATATGTTTACTTTTTTTGGGGGGGAATGACGTTTTTGTTTATTTTTACTTGAAGCTTTTAATTTTTTGGGGGGAAACTTTTTTTTCATTTTATTTTTTTGTCCCACTTTGGGACTTCAACTTTTTGGGGTCTAATCCCCTTTACAATGCATTCCAATACTTCTGTATTGGCTGTATGAGTAATACAGTGTGTATTACTTATACAGCTTCCTGCCTGTGAGATCCAAGGGGCTGGATATCACAGGCTCGTCACCGGAAAGCATCGCGCTGCCTTCCATGCCATTGGGTCCCTCTTACAGGTGCACAGGGAACCGATGGCTCCTCTGACCACCGCCGCAACCACCCGTAAACGCGGCAAACCGCAGGGGGTCACATGACACCCCTGCGCATTTTCCCAGGGTGCCTGCTCAATGATTTGAGCTGGCACCTTGTTCCGATCAACGCCCGCCGGGCGGCGGTGATCAGAACTACACATGACGTATCGGTACGTCATGTGTACTTAAGTATTGGGACATCTTGCTGTACTGGTACGTCATGTGTCCACAAGAGGTTAAACCTTGACGCCAAGATCTTCACATCTATGCCCGCAGATTAAACCATTTACTTCCCCTCCAGATCTATCCTGATCAAGTTGGATTTATACCTCAAAGAGAATCCCGGATAATGTGCTAAAAATTCTTAATGTAATCTCATAGTCAAATCAACACCAACGTCCCCCTAACATTACTTTCATTGGACCTATAAAAAGCCTTTGATTCTCTCTCTTGGGAATATATGATGTCAGTCCTTAGAATTATGAGTTTCCATGGCCCCTCTGTCCAGGCTTTGACTACTCTTTACTCGCATCCCACAGCTTTTCTAAAATTACCTTCTACTTCCCCCTCTCCTGTCAATATTGGAAGGGGCACAAGGCAGGGATGTCCTGTATCGCCAGCCCTCTTTGCCTTGGCAATTTAACCGTTGGCTGCCCTTATACGTCAGGATCCTAATATCACGGGTATTACTGTTGGGGCCAGGAAGGTGAACTTATTTGCAGATGACCTGCTCCTCATAATTACCAACCCAGTTGATTCCCTCCCCAACCTTAATGCCCTCATACATAAGTTATCTAGGGTTTCTGGTTTGGAAATTAACCCTTCTAAATCTGAGGTCCTCCATTGTAACACCCCTTCCGAGTTCGCCCTGGTGGAAAGAGAATTTAGTTTCCGCACCTGCACTAGCAAGCTATCCTATCTGGGAATATACATCACTTCACAACTGTCCAAAATGTACAAAAGATTAGGTCTGACTTGGCTAAATGGGACCTTTACTATCTTGGCTAGGTAGAATTCATATCATTAAGATGGTGGTATTACCACGTCTGTTGTATCTATTTAGAACCTTACCCATCCCCGTTCCCTTAGCAGATCTACATTGACTACATAGAGAGCTCTCTTCTTTTATCTAGGCTCCTCGACGACCGAAGATTAAACTTTAAGTTATGTTTCTTCATAAACGAATGGGAGGGCTTTCAGTCCCCAATTTCATCAAATATTACAAAGCAGCTCGCTTAGCACTGCTTCTTTTAGTCCATGGTCAACTACGCCCCGATGTGGGTGGCCCTGGAATCATACCTGATTGCCCCATTTTCCTGGTCTACATTATTCTGGGATACAAATCCTCTCCCTACAGACCTCAAATCTAAGGCCCTACTACCTTTTTATGCTATTCAACTTTCAGTCCGTTTATGGCAGGTCTCCAATCCAGACCCGCTCCTCTCACTCCTCTATTGGCTAACCCGGCCTTTCCACCCGGGATGGACTTGAGTGTTTTTTTTCATGGTGGTCCGCCAACTGTCTGACAAGACTACATGACTTTCTTATTGCTGGTAAACTACCATCTGCGGATCAGTTAAGATCTAAATATTCTATCCCTACCTTGAAAGCTACAGACTGATTCAGATTTTGTCTTATTGGCTGACCATTGTGGGGACCCTCTCATCCATTTCCTGCTCTCCTCTTGAACGTTTCATATTATATTCTTCCCATAGGATACCCTACTTATCAATGTAACTTTGGTGAGAGGTTATTGGCTTCTCCTACATTCTATTTCGGGTTGCCTGAGATACTCTATGTCCGCCACACCTACCCTATACCTTTATCTGAGAACTCCACAGCTTTGCACTCATAAGGATACCATGTTTTTGTTCCTTTACGTATGTGAAACTTGTTTTTGGTTGTTAGATATTACGTCCATTGTACTATGTATCTGTCATTAACCACCTCCTGCGTGATGTGCATTTATACGATACTGTTTCTGTGCCTTAATAAAACTGACTTTATGAAACTAAAAGGATTGTCCATGACAACAACGTATCCTCTGGCCACAGAATAGGGGACTGTCAGCTGAGGCCCCTGCTGATCACTAGATTAGGGAACCATGTTCCCCATTTAAATGGAGTGGGAGAAACGCATATGTGTCTACTGCTGCATTCAACAATACAGCCGGAGATAGCCCAATAGAGGTGTCATAGTGCGGTTCACGGTGACGTTTTCCATGTAGGCTGGCTGCATGCGCTCTTGTGTACTGGCTGCAGGCCAAAATACTGTGCAGGTTGGTTGCTTGGGGCTGCGTGCTGGCTGCGGTGTTCCTGGACTTGCCTGTGTATGTTGCTCCCCCCGTGTCTGTTGTGTCATGGGGTTGTTGTGCCATGGCGTACTGGCTGCGGGTGTAGCCGGTTGCCAGGGGCAACGTCCTGTGCTTCTGCCTGTGTGTTTGCTGTGGATCTGTAGTCCGGTTCTGATGGGGTTAACTTCCCCTGATCTGTGGCTGGGTGTGGCTTTGCAGGTGCCTCGTTACCCAGCTATATAGTTCTGGGAGCTGTGGGTCTGGGGGTCAGTTTTGTCTGTGTCTGTCTAGGTGTAGCACCTTGCTCCTGTCTGGGGGTTCCATTTACCCTTCTGCGTGGTGTCACCTGGTTTTGCATTGATGAGTTTGATGTCTTACTTCGTGTACCTGGTCAGTTTAGCTGTCTGTTTGCCTGTACCTGTTCTGTTCTAGTATTTTATGTGATGTCCTGATCTGTTCTGAACCTTCCCTGTATGTTGTCATGTTCCTGGTCTGTTCTTGTTCACCTTGCAGTGCGTAACTGCATCTGATCGCCTAGTAGTGCATAACTGCATCCGTTAGCCTGGCAGTGCTTAACTGTTTCTGTTCGTTGTCTGTCCGTTCCTGCCTTCGCAAGAGGGTCCCTGGCTTCCCCGGAGGGGGAATGCCATCTCTGTGTGTATTTCTGTTCTGTTCCGTTAGTCCTTTTCCTGGGATTTCTCTAGTCTGTACGTTCTCTGCTCTGTTCTTGTCTGTTCTGCTAGAGGTTTCACTAGCCTGGTTCCTTGCAAGTAGGGGCCAAGTGTACCGGGATCTTACTGGAGGTGCGACCAGTGAGCCTCGGCCCAGTTCATCCCCACCACCCGGAGCTCTGTGAAGAACGGGGGCTCACTGGTTCTCTGCTGCCCTCCGGGTTTTGCCTGTGGTTGTGCAGTGCACTTGGTTCCGTTGTGTGCTACCACTTCTGCTGTCTACTTAAGGTCATATCCGACAACATCTGCATGGAGTTTGTATGTTCTCTCCGTGTTTGCGTGGGTTTCCTCTGGGTACTCCGGTTTCCTCCCACACTCCAAAGACATACTGATAGGGACCTTAGATTCTGAGCCCCATTGGGGACAGTTGGTTGCTAATGTCTGTAAAGCGCTGCGAAATATAGTAGCTATATAAGTGCATAAAATAAATATCCTGTTCCTTGTATTAAAATTCTGTCATGTCCTTGGTCTGTTTGCCTTGTTCTGCTTGCATGACGTCCCGGAGTTCTGCCTTGGGCCCCCGGCACGTGACAACAAGTGCCACTGCAGCAGGAAAAACAGTGAACAGGACGCTGCCGTGCCTTCATTCTCAGGGATGGTGAGCATCCTAGAGGTTTTGGCACATCACTGCTAAATTACATCATTTTATAAATGGGAATAAACTTAAAAAAAAATATTGCAATAGTTAAAGGGGTTATCCAAAGTCTAAAATATTCACCCTTCCTCCCAAATGCCCAAGCCGCTCATCCCCGTCACGGCCTGCTATTCGCTACTCCCCTTGTTGCCGATATTTTGATCTGAGTGACGGGAAGATGAAGTGGCAGCCGTGCAGTGGTCTGGAGCGACACGGACGCTGAGGAGCAGGTAAGTATAATGTATAAGAGGGGCCTGGGCATTGGGGGAGATATTTTAGACTTTGGATAACCCCTTTAAATATATTTGGCATTGACTATTATTGTAAAAACCAGTATGCCAATGTTCGCCTATAAAATGTATGCCAAAATGATGCTATTGCTATACATTTGGCCCACAGAAAGGAAACGTAACAGGATACCTTTTAATCAAACATAGCAAATAAACACGGAGTGAATAAAATCTTATTGAGATCAGTGGATAGGGTGCAAATATATTATGCCTATTTATGTTACATTATGACATTCTATTACTTTTGTACAGGATCAAAGTTAATAAATTGTTCAATACTTCTATATAGTGAAAGCTCCTGTGTGCAGGATGATGTGGTGTGAAGTCCAGTGATACACCTAAACTGAATCCTAATACCAGTGACCATGGGAACAAATTAACTTAACTCCTTGCACCTCAGGCAATGACATTTTATTGTGAAAGATTGTGACAGCAAAACGTATATCGTCGAGCACACCTTCAATGTCACACAAGGAGAAAAATAGATAATAATGTGAACTGGATATCCCATTCCAGCCTGAAATGAACAATAAAAAGTCAGGACACAACAAGCTGGCATTTATAGTGCCTTTTACAGTCCATTTGTCGAACTCCAATCTGTAAAGCTCATAAACCTATACAGTATTTGGAGCTGTTGCTGTGTCTCTCTTCTAGTTTACTTCAATGCATCCAGCCAAGGCAGTAAAAATGGTAATGGAGTGTGTTATATTACAATGTATATGGTTAAAAGAGAAATTCAATATTCATAGGAACAGATACCCTACAAGGAACATAGATGACATATAAGGCCAAGCTCACGCTACCACTAAGGGTAACTGCATAGGGGTGCAGATCAATGTTCAGAGGATCCACACAAATTTCTGTGCATTTCTACACCCAAACCGCACCAGATATTGCAGATTTGATGTGCTTTTGCCTTCAAGAGAAAAAGGGTGAAATCCGCACCTAAAACTGCAAACATAATTAGTAACATAGTAACAGAGGGGGTCAGTTATTAAGACTAGCATTTTTGACACCGCTCTTAATAACCCCTATAGCTGGCGATGGATCCATCGTGGTTATGAAGATGCGCTGGCCTCTACATAACTTTGGCATATCCAGCACCAGTCTAAAGCCTCATGCACACGACCGTTGCTGTGTTCCGTGTCCGTTGTTCCGTTTTCCGTGATTTTCTGTGGACCCATTGACTTTCAATAGGTCCGTTGAAAACTCGGATAATGCACCGTTTGTCATCCGCGTCCGTGATCCATGTTTTCAGTCCGTCAAAAAAATAAGACCTGTCCTATTTTTTTCACGGACAATGGTTCGCGGACCCATTCAAGTCAATGGGTCCGCGAAAAAACACGGAGGCACACAAGATTGTCATCCGCATCCATGATCCGTGTCCGTTTTTTTCCTATCATTTGCAAGGCAAACTTGACTTAGATTTTTTTTCACTTTCCTTCATGTCTGGTGATCCTCCAAAATTTAAGGAAGACACACGGAAACAAAAACGGATCACGGAACAACGGAACCCCGTTTTGCGGACCGTGAAAAAATACTGTCGTGTGCATGAGGCCTAAATGTAAGAACTCTTCCTTGCTGTCTTAGGCCTCTTGCACACAAACGCAATACACAGGCACAGGTCTGTGTGCATTCCGCATCACGGATGCGGACCTATTCGCTTCAATGGGTCCGCAAATCCAGAGATGCTGAATGGTGCTGAACGAAAGCACGGAACGGAACCCTACGGAAGCACTACGGAGTGCTTCCGTGGGGTTTCGTCCCGTACTTCCGTTCCGAAAAAAGATAGAACATGTCCTATCTTTTTGCGGAACGGCCGGATCGCGGACCCATTAAAGTGAATGGGTCCGCGATACGCTGCGGCTGCCCCACGGACGGTGTTCGTGCATTGTGGGCCGCAATTTGCGGGCTGCAGCACGACTATGGGGTGCCCACGTTCATGTGCAGGAGGCCTTACATTTAGACCATTTTCTACGCCTAAAACACACCTTCTCTGCCAATGCCACGCCCACTTTTTTAGACATGAGCGGAGAAAAGTCACGGATTGCAGTGCAAATAACCTTTGCGCCACAATCTGCGCCAGAAACATCTCTAATATACGCGTATTTCTCGATAGTAAATGACCCCCATAGTTTGTAAGGCTGAAAAAAGACATCCGCACATCCAGTTCAGCCTGTTATCTGTAAGTTGATCCAGAGGAAGGCAAAAAAAAAAAAAGACGTAGAAGACAATTTTCCTAATTTTAGGGGAAAAAATTTCCTTCCCGACTCCAATCAGATTGGACAAGTTGCGGATTTCTAAATTTCTAAATCCGCACAGCAGGTCAATTTCCGCATGGAAATTGTCAGTAAAAGTGCACATGAGATTTGATTAATCTCATACACTATGCAGATACTGTACTACACTGTGCTTTTTCTGCACGAAAAGCTGCTCTGAAAAACTGCACCTATTCCGCAATGTCAGCAGGTACCCTAACGAGCAAGTAAATATCCGCACTTCTAAAGCATTTTATTCATAGGCTATAGCAGTGGTGGCGAGCCTATGGCACGGGTGCCAGAGGCGGCACTCAGAGCCCTCTCTGTGGGCACCCACACCCTGAAAAAAGTCTAAGGCATGCCAGTATGCCTAACACCTTTTCTGCCATTCATCAGCGCAGGTGCGCTATGAACATCACAGGCAGCACACAGAATGTAGGCAGGCTATCATAGATAAATGATAAAGTACATAAAGATATATTATATTGGACTGTGGTATTCAGGGTAAATTGCCGTGTTTGCAATAAATAAGTGGGTTTTGGGTTGCAGTTTGGGCACTCGGTCTGTAAAAGGTTCGCCATCACTGGGCTATAGTATGCATTCAATCTCCCTGATAAAGACTTAAAGGGGTTGTCCCATGTTGCCGTTTCCATGGCCAAGGGAGGCAGAGTTACAGAAACAGCAGAGTGGAAACAGCGTAGCTTGGTGTGCTATGCTGTTGATGCAATTTCCATCCCATCAATATCAAGATAAGTTAAAGCTCGCACCCATTATCTTGAGTTAAATTAGTTATTTTAGTAAACACTGGAATGGCATAACTTACTAGCTTGCTGTACACTGGAATAGCATAACTTACTAGCTTGCAATACACTGGAATGGCATAACTTACTAGCCTGCTGTACACTGGAATGGCATAATTTACTAGCCTGCTGTACACTGGAATGGCATAACTTACTAGCTTGCAATACACTGGAATGGCATAACTTACTACCCTGCTGTCCACTGGAATGGCATAACTTACTAGCTTGCTGTACAACGGAATGGCATAACTTACTAGCTTGCTGTACACTGGAATAGCATAACTTACTAGCTTGCTGTACACTGGAATAGCATAACTTACTAGCTTGCTGTACACTGGAATAGCATAACTTACTAGCTTGCTGTACACTGGAATGGCATAACTTACTAGCCTGCTGTACACTGGAATGGCATAACTTACTAGCTTGCTGTACACCGGAATGGCATAACTTACTAGCTTGCTGTACACTGGAATGGCATAACTTACTAGCTTGCAATACACTGGAATGGCATAACTTACTAGCTTGCTGTGCACTGGAATGGCATAACTTACTAGCTTGCGGTAAACAGTATTTTGCACTATCGCTGTAGACCATCTCACCGGAAAGGAAGATAGTAAAAGGGATCCAGAGATGGGACATACAAAAAAAATAATAATACAGCAGTGTAGGATAGTTTGTGATTTTGGAGTCGCAGCAACGCGCGGGTGATTCTGTGACCCCAATCCCTTCTGTTATGTTGTGAGTTTGAAGTGGTACACAGTTATCTATAGTCGCAGTGCGATACCAGGCTTAATGTCTATTATGGGGATACTCTCTGATGGACATAGACCTGTTTGAACAGCACATACTGGATTTTTCACCCTATAACATGCAGTTTCACGATTATGGAAGCGCTAATCAATGCAGGAGGAACAGGAAGCAGTGAATGCAGCACTCTCTGGGCTCTGTACTCAACACTTCTTGGTCTTCTTGTGCAGGCTCCTCACGTTGTGTTGTGACCTGCACACAGAGTGAGTACGTTAGCAAGCTGTGACCTCAAACTGTGAGAAGTCGGGATGTTAGGAGCGGCAACCGAAGCAGGGGAGGTAAGTTGATTTTTTATTTTTTTTAATCTGCTCTGAGCATGGGGGTCTGAACTTAGGTCTGAATGGGGGGTCTTTTTCACACTGGTGGTCTGAGCTGAGGTCAGAATAGGGTCTTATTAAGGCCTCATGCACATGACCGTGGTGTGTTTTGCGGTCGGCAAATCGCGGATCCGCAAAACACGGATGGCGTCCGTGCGCATTCTGCAATTTGCGGAACGGCACGGGCATCCTTCAATATAAATGCCTATTCTTGTCATAAAAGCACGGACAAGAATAGGACATTTTATATTTTTTTTAGCGGGGCCACGGAACGGAGAAACGTGAATGGGTCCGCATCCGAGCCGCCACGGCCATGTCCATGAGGCCTAACATTGAGGGGCTGTCTGGGGCTCTCAGTTGAGGTCTGATTAACATTGGGGGCCTGATTGGTCGTCTGATCTGAATATATTTTTTTTCTTATTTTCCTCCTCTAAAACCAAGGTGTGTCCTAGGGCGAAAAATACTGTAAGTTTTAAGACTTTGAAGAAGTACTGATGATCATAGCTAAATACTCCCCTATTCTTGCACAACTCCTTTAAAGGATATATGTCTACTTTTCTCCATTAAGCTTCCCTCAACCTTGACCAGTTTCCCAGTGCCAAAAAACACCCCCACAGCATGATGCAGCCACCACTGTGGCATCAGACATGATGCTTAGAATTGAGAAAAAAAAGTTCAATCTTGGTTTGATCAGACCAGAATATTTTGATTCTCACAATCTGAGAGTTATTTTAGGTGATTTTTTGCAAACTCCAGACAAGCTTTCATGTGTACTAAGGAGACTCTGCCATAAAACTCTAGTGTGTTAGAAGACTGCAGTGATGGTTGACCATTTGGAAGTTTCTCCCATTTGCTCACAGGATCTTTGGACCTCAGCCAGAGGGACCATTGGGCTCTTGGTCACCTCTCTTACCAAGGCCTTTTGTAAGATCCTCCCCTGTTTCGCACTCCGTTGTGACCAAAAAGGGTCCTCGTGGAGCTGCGGGACAGGATACGCGTGTCTCCATTGATATACCAGCTCTGACCCCTTTGCAAACCGATGCGGGGATGCGTTCGCATATGCGCCGGAGGGGAAGACCGCATGGCTTTCGGGGACAGCTTGACCGGGCTAATGGCTGTACGCTGCGGCCAAGCTTGTCTCCGGTGCCTATTGCGGATTCCATTCCGGTGTCCATGTCGACGCGCTCGCGCACTCTTGCAGAGCCTGTCATGCATCCGCATTTACGTTCGAAAACAGGTTCGCAAGGGGATATGCGGTCGCGCGTACGCACTTCTTATACGCTTTGCCGACCAGCAAAGGGAATAGCACCTGGCAGCAAGTTCAAAGCAGATTAGGGGGCCGATACTGGTCTAATTGACTAATGACCGACCAAAGCCTTGTACATAGATGTAGGGCAGGATCATGACTTATGGGGAGTGGACACTTGGCGCCCTGGGATTTGTTAGCAGGCACATAAAAGGTGGCCTCCCAGGTCGGTCAGTGACCACTGTTATCCTTTTATCCTTCCTTATCCAGGTGCGGGTCAGTACTGCTAGCTAATGACTGAAGTTTGCTGGGACTCCGTCCGTTGCAGTGGGACCCAGGACCTGGGACTTTCCGTGACGCATCCATTTACCTGGCAAGTTGCACAGAGACTTATGCACGGATCGGGACTACTCCTGGCTTTTCTTTGTTTTTTGTTTGCCTGATATTTGCTCAGTGAAGTTTACCAGGACTTTGTTTATTTTGTTAATAAACCCCTTTTACTTCATCCTCACTGGTCTGTTTCGTTGGTGCCTTGCATTATACCTTTCTTGTTATTTAAGTGGGGAGGCCAGCCCCATGAAGGGACCTGGTTGTTCCAAACTTCTTCCATTTAAGAATTATAGAGGCCACTACGCTCTTGTGCTGCAGATATTTTTTGTACCCTTCTCCAGATCTGTGCCTCCACACAATTCAGTCTCTTATCTCTACAGGCAGTTATTTACTCCTCATGGATTGGTTTTTGTTTTGATATGCATTGTCAGCTCTGAGATCTGATATAGACAAGGATGTGTCTTTTCAAATCATCTCCAATCAACTAAATTTACCACTGGTGGACTCCAATCAAGGTGTAGAAACATCTCAGAGAGGATCAACAGAAATGGAAGGCCCCCAGAGCTAAATTTTACGTCATGGCCAAGGATCTGATTATTTATGTCAATTGTAGTTTTCCTTTTTTAATACATTTACCAAATTTTCTTAAGTTCTCTATTCATTTTCTCATTATGTGGTATTAAGAGGTGAATTATTATTATTTTTTTTAGCATAAACCCACAACATAAAATGTGAAAAAAGTGAAAGGGTCTGAAGACTTTCTTAATACACTGTAATCGTAATGAGTGTATGATGAGCATCTCATAGAGTGCCTGTCACATGGGACAGAGAAGGACAGGAGCAAAGCATATACCTCATACATGAAGGAAGCAGTAGGGAGATTATCAGCAGTACTATTTACATCATGGTCCATACTAAGGGACAGAGAAAAATTGTGGTGGAAATGTTTCTTAAATTGGAATAAAGAATGTCTTCTTTCATGACGGCAAAGAAAATAATGAGTAATTGGAACACCAAGTATATTAGAAGGTTGACTAACTATTCATAATCCACTGATTAAGGTTTATTAACATAAAACCAGATAAACCCTTTAACATGTTAATATACCAGATGCTAGCTGACTGTTACAATATCATTGGTCCCTATAGGGGAGGAATGCACAAGTGATGAAGACAGTGTAATAAGTTCTGCCAGTCTGATGCTGTAAAATAGCAGATGTTCCTTTATGACAATATACTGTATAGTTGTTTTTTTTTTAGCTCTTTTAGTTTATTCAGTTGTATTGTAGATTCCTTTTCGTCATTTACATGACATGCGAATCAAATTTGTATATAGCAAATTATTTTATCATGAGTAAAAGCTTAAGTACACCACCTGAATAAACATGCAAACTGTTACCAAGTAGGCAATCATTCAAGGTAAAAACTAGACATAATAGCTATGTTTCAAAGTATTTAGATTCAAATGCACATATGTGCATCAAAAGTTCAGTAAATTATATGAATACATTTCAGAGGTGATATTTAGAGTAATTAATATATAGTGAACAAAAATATAAACGCAACACTTTTGGTTTTGCTCCCATTTTGCATGAGCTGAACTCAAAGATCTAAAACATTTTCTACATACACAAAAGACCCATTACTCTCAAATATTGTTCACAAATCAGTCTAAATCTGTGTTAGTGAGCACTTCTCCTTTGCAGAGATAATCCGTCCCACCTCACAGGTGTGGCATATGGTGATTGCTGATTAGACAGCATGTATATTGCACAGGTGTGCCTTGGACTGCCCACAATAAAAGACAACTCTGAAATGTGCAGTTTGATCACACAGCACAATGCCACAGATGTCGCAACGTTTGAGGGAGCGTGCAATTGGCATGCTGACTGCAGGAATGTCTGCCAGAGCTGTTGCCCGTGCAATGAATGTTCATTTCTCTACCATAAGCCATCTCCAAAGGCGTTTTAGAGAATTTAGCAGTACATCCAACCGGCCTCACATGTAACCACACCAGCCCAGGACCTCCACATCCAGCATGTTCACCTCCATGATTGTCTGATACCAGCCACCCAGACAGCTGCAGCAACAATCGGTTTGCATAACCAAAGAATTTCTGCACAAACTGTCAGATACCATCTCAGGGAAGCTCATCTGCATCCTCGTCGTCCTCATCGGGGTCTGGACCTGACTGCAGTTCGTTGTCGTAACCGACTTGAGTGGGCAAATGCTCACATTCGATGGCATCTGGCACGTTAGAGAGGCGTTCTGTTCACGGATGAGTCCTGGTTTTCACTGTTCAGGGCAGATGTCAGACAGCGTGTGTGGCGTCGTGTGGGTGAGCGGTTTGCTAACGTCAATGTTGTGGATTGAGTGGCCCATGGTGGCGGTGGGGTTATGGTATGGGCAGGAGTATGTTATGGACAACGAACACAGGTGCATTTTATTGATGGCATTTCAAATGCACAGAGATACCGTGACGAGAATTATCCACGACCATCACCTCATGTTACAGCATGATAATGCACGGCCCCATATTGCAAGGATCTGTACACAATTCCTGGAAGCTGAAAACATCCTAGTTCTTGCATGGCCAGCATACTCACCGGAGATGTCACCCATTGAGCATATTTGGGATGCTCTGGATCGGCGTATATGACAGCGTGTTCCAGTTCCTGCGAATATTCTGCAACTTCGCACAGCTATTGAAGAGGAGCGGACCAACATTCCACAGGCCACAATCAACAACCTGATCAACTCTATGCGACGGAGATGTGTAGCACTGCGTGAGACAAATGGTGGCCATTGCAGAGTGGCCTTTCATTGTGGGCAGTCTAAGGCCTCTTTCACACGGGCGTCATGTTTTTTGCCCGGATAAGAGGCGGGTGCGTTGCGGGAAAATGCGCGATTTTTCCGCGCGAGTGCAAAACATTGTCATGCGTTTTGCACTCGCGTGAGAAAAATCACGCATGTTTGGTACCCAGACCCGAACTTCTTCACAGAAGTTCGGGCTTGGGATTGATGTTCTGAAGATTGTATTATTTTCCCTTATAACATGGTTATAAGGGAAAATAATAGCATTCTGACTACAGAATGCTTAGTATAATAGTGCTGGAAGGGTTAAAAATAATAAAAAAGTTAACTCACCTTCTCCTCTTGTTAGCGTAGATCCCGGTCTGTTCTTTAGCTGTGGACTGAATGACCTGAGGTGATGTCAGATCACATGCTCCAATCACATGGTCCATCACCAGTGGTGATGGAGCATGTGATCTGATGTCATCAAAGGTCCTTCAGCCACAGCTAAAGAACAGACCGGCCTCTACGCGAACAAGAGGAGAAGGTGAGTTAACTTTTTTATTATTTTTAACCCTTCCAGCACTATTATACTAAGCATTCTGTAGTCAGAATGCTATTATTTTCCCTTATAACCATGTTATAAGGGAAAATAATACAGTGAATAGACTGTCACCTAGAACCCATGCGTGAAAATCGCACCGCATCCGCACTTGCTTGCGGATGCATGCGATTTTCACGCAACCCCATTCATTTCTATAGGGCCTGCGTTACGTGAAAAACGCACAAAGAGGAGCATGCTGCGATTTTCACGCAACGCATAAGTGATGCGTGAAAATCACCGCTCGTGTGCACAGCCCCATAGAAATGAATGGGTCAGGATTCAGTGCGGGTGCAATGCGTTCACCGCACGCATCGCACCCGCACGGAAAACTCGCCCGTGTGAAAGGGGCCTAAGGCACACCTGTGCAATATTCATGCTGTCTAATCAGCACCTTGATATGCCACACCTGTGAGGTGGGATGGATTATCTCAGAAAAGGAGAAGTGCTCACTAACACAGATTTAGACTGATTTGTGAACAATATTTGAGAGTAATGGGTCTTTTGTGTATGCAGAAAATGTTTCAGATCTTTGAGTTCAGCTCATGCAAAATGGGAGCAAAACTGTGTTGCGTTTATATTTGTGTTCAGTGTACATACAAATACAGTACAAATCCTTTAAGAATCTGAAATAGACATATACTATATATATATATATATCTATAGACACATATGTATACACACACACACACTATATTAAAGAGGAAAGGCAGGAGATTGTGATAACTATTGATAGAAGGACCGCAGTGATTGCTAGGCAGGGAAGACTGAGAGGCAGTTAAAAACACATTAAGCAATAAGGACATTCTTATTCATTGATTTTGACCAGTCATCAATTAAATTTGTTCATACGTGTAATTACAATTTTGAGCAGATTTCTTTCTAGTTCCGATCATTCAAACTACTAGGAAGCCCTGATGCACACAATTTATCAAGTACTGGCCCTGCCTATAGCCTAGGAAACATATTAATTATTGATATTTAAAGGGGTATTCCATCTTCTATTAAATTTTTAAAATAGGGAAAATGCTGTCTAATATTTATCAGCCTAAAACACTGTATGCATGCCACTGCTTATAATACAGTAGTATTCTGTCTGTTATCATGGATTAGTCCTGTGTAATGCTTCTTTGGGCTAACTAAATAGGACTAAACATGTCACTGGTTACTTCCATGACCACCAAACATAATGTGGGCCTTACCCCTGACACTCATTTAGCAACAGGGTAATATGACAATCACACTTTCTGCAGTAGCTCTGAAATATCGGGGTAATTTTTCAGGAACCTCTGCACCACCAAATTCAGCACATGCGCGGGATGTGCATCAAACCGGCTAGGCCCAGAGCTGCTACGAGATTTCGCCCGTTATCGCACACCACCAGGCCAGGCTTGAGGCTCAGCGCCACCAACCACTCATCGGTCTGTTGTTCCATGCCCATCCACAGCTCCTGCGTGGTGTGGGTTTTTCCCCCAAAACAGATGAGTTTCAAAACAGCCTGCTGTCGTTTCCCCCTGGCTGTGCTGAAAATGGTGGTGAAGGTGTTACGCTGACAGGGTGAGGAGGCGGTAGAGGAGGAAGCGTAGTAGGAGAAGGCAATGAGAAATGTCCTGCAATCCTCGGTGGTGGTAGGACATGCGCCAAACTGCTATCCGCCTCAGTCCCAGCCGCCACTGCATTTACCCAGTGTGCAGTTAGGGAGACATAATCTCCCTGCCCATGCTTACTGGTCCACGTATTCATAGTTATGTGGACCTTGCCACAGATGGCGTTGCGCAGTGCATACCTGATTTTGTCCGCCACTTCGTTTTGCAGGGCAGGGATGCCTCACTTGGAAAAGTAGTCGCGGCTGGGAACCACGTACTGTGGGACAGCCACCCCCATAAGGTTTTTAAAAGTCTCTGTCACCACCAGATGGAATGACAGCATTTCAAAGGCCAGAAATTTTTAAATGCTGGAATTCAGGGCCAGGGATCACGGGTGGGTAGGGGGGTACTTCCTCTTTCTCTCCAGTGTTTGGGGTATGGACAGCTGGAAGCTTCCATGGGACAGGGTGGACATGTTGGGTGACATTGGTGGTGTTGCTGCCACATTCTCTGTTTGCAGGGTGGCACGTGCCACTGTAACTCCAGAGGGGGAGGAAAAGGGGCCGAGACTGCAGCAGAAGAGGGAGCACACCACACCAGGGAACTCCTTGGAGCTGGCTTTGGTATGCTTAGTCCCTGCGTTTGGTGGGCAGTAGCAGGCATACTGGCTAGGGGACGGCCACTCTGCTTTTGCACCGTGCTCCCTCTTTTGCTGTGCGGCTGGCGCTGTGTGACCACCACCTCTTCTTCTGAACTGCACACGTCACTCGCATGACCTTTATTCCATGTGGGGTCTAGGACCTCATCATCCTCCACATCATCTTCCACCCACTCTTCACCCCTGCGGCAGAAAGCCGCAGCAGTTGGCACCTGTGTTTCGTCATCATCATCAGAGACGTGCTGCTGTGGTCCTCCCATGTAATCATCCTGAAACATAAGTGGTTGGGCATCAGTGCACTCAATCTCTTCCCCTTCTGGGGCAGGGCTAGGTGGATGCCCACAGAAACCCCGCCAGCAGAGTCATCAAAAAGCATAAGAGACTGCTGCATGACTTGGGGCTCAGACTGCTTGGCTGATTTGCAAGGAAGTGCGGTGAAATACACTATGGGCTGCAGGTGCCAACTCTGCGGTTTCAGCAGGGGGCGGGGTGGGAGAAAATGTGAAGGAACTGGAGGCACTGTCAGCAACCCAATCTACTACCGCCTCTACCTGTTCTGGCCTCACTATTCGTACACCGGTATTCGGGCCTACAATATGATGCTGAACGTTTTGTCGCCTATGTGCACCTGAGGAAGGTGTTTCATTCGGGAGTGTAGCTGGCACAGATCAACCACGTCCTCTCCCTGCAACAGGAGCTCCACCAGCACCAGCAGCACCACGACCAGGGCCACACCCCTTATTTGATGCTCTCCTCATTCTTTGAAGTCACTCACCGAAACTAACAGACAGATTAGCTATATTAATTTCCCTGTCATGTATGCAGTTACCCACCGAACTAACAGACAGATTAACTATATTAATTTCCCTGTCACGTATAAAGTGCACATGTATCTCACACCAAAAATGGGAATTTGTCACCCACCGAACTAACAGACGGATTAACTATATTAATTTACCTGTCACATATGCAGTGCACGTGTATCTCACACGAAAAATGGGTATATGTCACGTGCCGAACTAACAGTCAGACTAAGGCCCCCTGCACACGGCCGTGTTTCACAGCCGTGTGCGGGCCGTGGAACCGCGGCCTGGATCCCTCCTGAGAGCAGGAGCGCACGGCGTCATTGGTTGCTATGACGCCGTGCGCTCCCTGCTGCCGGCACAGTACAGTAATACACTGGTATAGATCATACCAGTGTATTACTGTATTGCGGCGGCAGCAGGGAGCGCACGGCGGCATAGCAACCAATGACGCCGTGCGCTCCTGCTCTCAGGAGGGATCCAGGCCGCGGTTCCACGGCCCGCACACGGCTGTGAAACACGGCCGTGTGCAGGGGGCCTAACTATATTAATTTCCCTGTCATGTATGCAGTGCAGGTGTACCTCACACCAAAAATGGGTATATGTCACCCACCAAACTAACAGATGGATTAACTATATTAATTTCCCTGTCACGTATGTAGTGCAGGTGTACCTCACACCAGAAATGGGAATATGTCACCCACTGAACTAACAGACGGATTAACTATATTAATTTCTCTGTCACGTATGCAGTGCAGGTGTACCTCACACCAAAAATGGTTATATGTCACCCACTGAACTAACAGACAGATTAACTATATTAATTTCCTTGTCACATATGCAGTGCATGTGTATCTCACACCAAAAATGGGTATATGTCACCAGCTAAACTAACAGTCAGATTATCTATATTAATTTCCCTGTCACGTATAAAGTGAACGTGTATCTCACACCAAAAATGGGTATATGTCACCCGCCGAATTAACTGCCATATTTATTATTATATTTCTGTGTCAGGGGTGCAAAGCTGGTATATTGCACCCCAAAAAATCATTATAGGTCACCCACAAAACAAATAGCCAGATTTCTAACACTCTCCCTCACTTCAGCTGTCTGCTTCCTGTCCCTGCACTACTCAGAGCTGATGGGCGGTGCTACTCATGATCCAGCTTGTATAGAGGCTGGGTTACATGATGCACTGGCCAATCACAGCTTGTTGATTTGCAGCCCTGCAGCCTTTCAAAAGCTTTATTAAATGCCCGAATACCGAACTCAAACTTTTCCAGCAAAGTTCAGGTTCGGATCCGGGGAGCCGAACTCGCAAAGCCGAACGTCACAGTTGGGGTTCGCTCAACATTAATCCCAAAGCTGAAGTGACTGCTATATTACAAACCGGATTCCAAAAAAGTTGGGACACTATACAAATCGGGAATAAATACTGAATGCAATGATGTGGAGGTGCCAACTTCTAATATTGTATTCAGAATAGAACATAAATCACGGAACAAAAGTTTAAACTGAGAAAATGTACCATTTTAAGGGAAAAATATGTTGAATCAGAATTTCATGGTGTCAACAAATCCCCAAAAAGTTGGGACAAGGCCATTTTCACTACTGTGTGGCATCTCCCCTTCTTCTTACAACACTCAACAGACGTCTGGGGACCAAGGAGACCAGTTTCTCAAGTTTAGAAATAGGAATGCTCTCCCATTCTTGTCTAATACAGGCCTCTAACTGTTCAATCGTCTTGGGCCTTCTTTGTTGCACCTTCCTCTTTATGATGCTCCAAATGTTCTCTATAGGTGAAAGATCTTGACTGCAGACTGGCCATTTCAGTACCCAGATCCTTCTCCTACGCAGCCATGATGTTGTGATTGATGCAGAATGTGGTCTGGCATTATCTTGTTGAAAAATGCAGGGTCTTCCCTGAAAGAGATGACGTCTGGATGGGAGCATATGTTGTTCTAGAACCTGAATATATTTTTCTGCATTGATGGTGCCTTTCCAGACATGCAAGCTACCCATGCCACACGCACTCATGCAACCCCATACCATCAGAGATGCAGGCTTCTGAACTGAGCGTTGATAACAACTTGGGTTGTCCTTGTCCTCTTTGGTCCGGATGACATGGCGTCCCAGATTTCCAAAAAGAACTTAGAATCGTGACTCATCTGACCACAGAACAGTCTTCCATTTTGCCACACTCCATTTTAAATGATCCCTGGCCCAGTGAAAACGCCTGAGCTTGTGGATCTTGCTTAGAAATGGCTTCTTCTTTGCACTGTAGAGTTTCAGCTGGCAACGGCGGATGGCACGGTGGATTGTGTTCACTGACAATGGTTTCTGGAAGTATTCCTGAGCCCATTCTGTGGTTTCCTTTACAGTAGCATTCCTGTTTGTGGTGCAGTGTCGTTTACGGGCCCGGAGATCAGTATGGGTATCCGTACGGGCATCCAGTATGGTTTTACGGCCTTGACCCTTACGCACAGAGATTGTTCCAGATTCTCTGAATCTTCGGATGATGTTATGCACAGTTGATGATGATAGATGCAAAGTCTTTGCAATTTTTCGCTGGGTAACACCTTTCTGATATTGCTCCACTGCCACTCTGAGAAGCTCTTTTTATACCCAATCATGTTGCCAATTGACCTAATTAGTGTTAATTGGTCTTCCAGCTCTTCGTTATGCTCAAATTTACTTTTTCCAACCTCTTATTGCTACTTGTCCCAACTTTTTGGGGGTTTGATGGCACCGTGAAATTTTGAATCAACGTATTTTTCCTTTAAAATGATACATTTACTCGGATTAAACGTTTGATCTGTCATCTACGTTCTATCACAAATAAAATATTGACATTTGATATCTCCACATCATTGCATTTAGTTTTTATTCACGATTTGTATAGTGTTCCAACTTTTTGGGAATCCGGTTTGTACTTATGTAAGGGAGGTGTGACCAAATGGCTGTGCGAATAGACACCTGCAACGTCACTTCATGTAGGGGTAATTTATAGTCACTTAAACAACTATCTCGTGGTTGACAAGCTGGATAAAGGTGATCGCGATTCTAGCCAAGATGGTGCTTGGAACTGGTCTTAGATGAGTTCTTAGCTATTATAATAGCATGCCATACTTCCTTAATTGGGAAGCTAAATGAGGTTCATGTGGATGTGGGACTGCTGTGTCAAGACTTCCCAGCACTGAGAGAGTTATGGCAGCAGAATAATACATATCCACAGTAGAGGATTGTACTGCAGATATGCCCTCTACCCTCCAAGAGTTAAACAATTAAGAGACTACAACAAAACGTTAAAATTTACTTCTGTTAAGAAGCACCTATGAGACCTCAAATTTCCTACTTGATGGGTATTGTGGATGGTGATGGTGAATCTTTTCTGTACTTTAGTACTCTGGCAGAGGCGTGACTGAATACCTGCTATATGTTGGAGAAACGCTAAATACAGAGGTGTGCTTAAATGTGGTTAGCCCTTCTGTTTCCAATTTGAAAATCTTAAAAAAATTTTGACTGCTAAGTATAATTTTTTTTTTTAGCTCTGTTGACTGTTTCTGAAGTCCACTTATGCATCTAGTTCAGTGGTTCTCAACCTTTCCACCCCAAGCAAAATCGTTTAAACATGATTGGAAAATGCTATGAACAATAAAATATCCAAATGGTAAATAAATACAAAACAAAAACCAACTAAAAAGGTAAACTTGCTCAAGACCGGACAACCACCATGCCCCAACACGTGTTTCGCAGTCTTCTTCAGGGGGGAAATCATGTTTAAACATTTTTGCTTGCATATGATTACGTAGTGTTACTCACCTTTATCAATCACTTATGAATCATGTTATATGTGACTGTATTAGATAGTCTCTTCCCCCTGACCACCACTACCAATAGGAGATGGTTTAAACAGCTTTTTAGTTATTTAACTGTGTTTTGCCTCTATTATTGTTATCTATGTTAATAAAACAAATTTTCTACACAGATTAATTCTAGTGTTATTACTAATTTATTTATAAATCATTCCATATGCTTTGTATTGGTGTTCTATAATATTCTAGTACTGGTATAGAGGATGCGGCAGTTGCAGAGAGAGCAGAGCCTTTTGGTGTAAAGGTAACGCCCCCGTTTCTACTAAAGGCTCATTTGCATCTATTAAAACATCATTTTTCTCAGCAATGTGGGACATATGAACATGGGACCAACACAGATGCCTTCAGCCTACGTTGCGAAACAGATCCAGACCCATTCTACGGACGTGTGAATGGACCCTTAGAGAGGTTGTACATGGATGTACAACCTCACTGCATAGCTGATCTTGGTCCGCCAAGATGCAGAAGCTTGCACAGACTCCCACGCCCTTGCAATCACATAACCCCTGGGACCAGAGCAGGTATTGCCGCTAACTGATCTCTATACACAGTGTTTGTTGAGTGATGTGTACAGAGCGATGAGGAATGCAGGGGCTGTGAGAAACTGTTACTGACAGCAGGCTCCCCTATCCCACAAGTGTGCAATTATTGTGCTGAATCTCTGGACTGATGTTGTAACATGCCCATGCAGAGGTCTCTATCTGTTTTTTAAAAAAAATAGACATTCAAATTGCCAATTTTTTACATTTTCTGTAAATCTCTGATTTATTTTATAAATGTATTTCATGAAAAAAACAAGCTCAGAATCTCTTGAACAAATAAATGCATTCCCAAATTACTACCACAAAAAGCGACACATGTCAAATTGTAAAAATGAGGCTCTGGCATTTGATCCAAAATGGCTTTGGCTGGAAGAGGTTAAAGGGGAGGTCCTTTAGTAAATTAGAATTTAGGGTGACAGACACAGTTTCCTAATCATTACAGTATATTGAATTACAGACATATTGGTAAACATTATTGCAAAAGTGACAGAAGGAAGTGCAGCAGGTACAACTATGGATTTCTTATGGATTGAACATGCTAACAAAGAGAACCGGTTTTTGAGAACCTAAATCAGGTTACACAATATTCTTAACTTCCTGGTGTCTATGATTCAATAATTGCTGTCATAATGAACAAGTAGAAAAATAGCAAGGTATCTTTAAGAAAGGCAAATCTGTGTCATAACAGTGGTCTATGCCCACCTCCATTCCTCTTCTGTAGGTGGGCACAGCCACCCCCTTGCTCACCAACTTCATAGTTTCAGGGATTCGGTGGTCCTGTCCCGATGGTTCCAGATGATGGAGTAACTATGCCAAGGCCTGCCTAATGCTAGCAATCCCTGTCCAGATGCATTATCGCTCTGTGGCTCATAAAGGGCCAGCATGTACCCTGGGGGTACAGGATCTAGTATGCTAGTTTCCTACAAAGGTGTGCCATTTGTTTATTTGACCGTTCCTTGTACCAACTTCTACCTGACTTGTGGTCTCTAAACATAAATGGATAGGTCATCAGTATCTGATTTGTGGGGGGGGGGGGGGGTCTGACACCCGGGACCCCTGCCGATTGCTGTGTGAGAAGGCAACAGAGCTTCTGTGAGTGCAGCAGCCTTCTTTCTGCTTTTTCTAGGCCGAGTGACGACACATTCATGTATCACTTGGCTTAAGAACATCTCATACCCTTTTATGGGAATGGGACTGAGTTGTGATACCAAGCTCAGCCACTATACAATGTACGGTGCTGTGCTTGGTTAGCACAGAGAAGCCCACTCACAGGGGTGCTGGGGCCCTTTTCAAACAACTGATCAGCGGGGGTCCTGGGTGTCGGACTCCCACCGATCAGATACCGATGACCTATCCAGAGAATAGGTCATCAGTATAGAAAAATATTTAAAAAAAAACATTTTAAAGGGTGATGCAATGGGGAGCTACTTAGATAACTGTGTAGCCAAATCTGTTCAAGTGACGCAGTGGATCCACATGTGCTCCGTTGCTTTGAGAATTACATTTTCCTATTCCATCGTGGGAGCAGTCACATGGACACCAACTGCACCATCACAAAATCCAACATAACCAATTATAATCCAAAGGTGTACCTTTTTAGGTTCTGGCATGTTGTCTGTAATTTTATTGAAAAAAAATTTTTTGCATGTGGTGCAAAATTTTTGGTCAACTGTGACGGAATCTGTGATGAAGGCTCCCCCCGAGCCTCCGACAAAAATATTAACACAGCTGAAATAAAAAAAATACAAAACACATATACAAAAAATGTATTTTTTATATGGATAGTTAAATAAAAGATCCATTATTTACACTGCTTGATGCAAAAAGAGAACTTAAAAAAAGCACAAAATAGGTAAATAAAAATATGATTCTCTTATATGTAAAGGAGTATTCCCATCTCAATGATCACTGTTAAATCTCTGTTAAATGATTTGACAGTGATCATTTTTCTAAATATATTTTATTACCCAATTCCCACCCTTTTTGAGAAAATAAGTCCCCTCTTACCTGATTATTGTCTTTCGTCTCCCCTGGTTACGGCCACCTCTCCTTTCGAATCCCACTGGGCCGAGAAGACTGAAGATTCTCTCCCGGCCGGGCAATGTCCTGAACGCACACGCCGCCGAGCATGCGTCATGATGACTTCTTCCTGGCCAGTATAGTACAGAGCCGCGAACGCGCACGCCGGTTCAGGACATTGCGCGGCTCGGCCGGGAGAAAAACTTCAGTCTTCTGTGCAAGCCCGGCCTGGCCGGGAGAAGACGTCACTCAAGCCCAGCCGAATCCAGGAAGTGGACGTCGCGCTGGACGAAGGTAAGTGTGAAAACTGAAGATGGGAATACCTCTTTAAAGAGTAACTAAACCTTTGTTAGAAAAACAAAGGGGCAGAAGCATTGCTCAGAACACTGTGTCCCTGTGGCTATCAGCCCTGCTAGGCTTTTCGAGCTTGTTGAGTACGAATCTCATATACGTTCTATTGATCAATAATTCACAAGCTTAAAAAGCTTAGCAGGTCCAATGAAAACCAAAGGGCCAGAGAGTGGGTTTGCCCCTTTATTTTTGCAACAATGGTTTAGTTAACCTTTATAAGCTGGTTTTAAAACTACTGAATACATTTCCTTTTAAAGGGCTTCTGTCACCCCACTAAAGTGATTTTTTTTTTTGGGCTGGTGAAATTAGTTATATTGCGATATATCACAATATAATTGTGTCACTTACTTTGATCCAGCAGTTTCTTCAAAAAACGAAGTTTTATCATATGTAAATTCGGTCTCTAACAGCAAGTAGGGCGGCTACTTGCTGGTAGCTGCTGCAGAAATCCGCCCTCTCGTCGTGTTGATTGACAGGGCCAGCCGGGATCTCCTCCTCCGGCCAGCCCTGTCGGCATTTCAAAAATCGCGCGCCTCTGTGGATTCGGCGCAGGCGCTCTGAGATGAGGAGGCTCGTCTCCTCAGCACTCCCTCAGTGCGCCTGCGCCGATGACATCACCGAAATAGAAGACGCCATCGGCGCAGGCGCACTGAGGGAGTGCTGAGGAGACGAGCCTCCTCATCTCAGAGCGCCTGCGCCGAATCCACAGAGGTGCGCGATTTTTGAAATGCCGACAGGGCTGGCCGGAGGAGGAGATCCCAGCTGGCCCTGTCAATCAACACGACGAGAGGGCGGATTTCTGCAGCAGCTACCAGCAAGTAGCCGCCCTACTTGCTGTTAGAGACCGAATTTACATATGATAAAACTTCGTTTTTTGAAGAAACTGCTGGATCAAAGTAAGTGACACAATTATATTGTGATATATCGCAATATAACTAATTTCACTAGCCCAAAAAAAAAAATCACTTTAGTGGGGTGACAGAAGCCCTTTAAGCTCTAGGTATATAAAGTTTAGGGCCCCTTTGACACTATACTGGTGTTTCTGTAAATGACTCCAAATAACTTGCTATTTTACAATACAGTATGTCAAGATGTACATGTTATAAAATGCATGATCTGGAAAAAAAAATATGTGCCAGGAATTAAAATTTTTATTATGTATAAAAATAAAAGATGCTTCTCATGAATAAAAATGTGCTTACCCGCAAGTTATTTTAAGTATGCAAAGTAGATGCATGTAGGAAGGTAAAAGGAGCCAGTGTATGGCATTTTAAATATTATGTAGATATTGTAGACTCAATCAATCAATTCTACAGTGGTCACCTGCCACTTCTGCGCTATGAAGGACCCCCCCCCCCCTTAAACTGTTCATTTAAGTGAGACCGCAGCTTGGTCTATTTAGAATGCAGGCATTTGACTTTAAAATAGCAAGGTTTTTTGATGATCACATTCTCTGTGTGTCAGAAGACTCCCAGTAACGCCAAATACTCATTAATCAAAGTTTAAATAGCAGCAAGTTGCATTTTTTTTGTTCTAGGAAAATAATCTCAATATATCATAAATGTAATTTTGCTCTAATGTACAATTGCATCACTACACTAACATTAAAAATTAAGCTGCCATCACTATGTATTTTTGTCAGCTACTGCATTTTTCTAGGTTTATGCATAATGAACATAATTGCAGGGAAATAGAAAATGAGGAATAGGGGATGTTGAAAAGATTGTGATTGCTTGGAATAAATTTGCAGGGAAAAGCACCTGAAATTACATACACCGATATATAAGTGACTGTAAGGGAAAACGATCAAGTAAGAGATCTATAAAGGAGATATTTAATGCTGTTTAATGTTTCCCTCCAGTAGAGAGAAGAAAATGCTTGGCTTCAAGAGAAACTTGCACATTTTTGGGAGGAAAAACTCAGCAGAAATACTGTATATAGATGACAAGGTTTTAAGGATTTTAAAGGAGTTTTTTTTTACTTTCAGAAATTACAAATGATCTAAATACACTATGATTTCTATCTGACTAATGTACTAACTATAGCGGAAATGTCAGTGTAAGCCAGCATGACAATCTTCCATTCTCTCCCTTTAGTATGGGACAAAATACATGCTTCTTCTCTGCCTATTATATCTACTGCTCCCAGGTTATTCCCTCTCCCTCCGCTTTTCTGGAGGGAGCAAATGTAACATGCAGGGCAGTTAATCAAGCAGTGCCAGTGAGCTGCAGGATGGCAGAGCAGTACCTCAGCAGCAGAAATCTGCAGTCTCTGAAGACAGGAATGCAGGAAGATATAAGGCTAATGCAACGCCTAGACTTTTTGTAGCATTACAAGATTGATTTTAACCATTAAGAGAAAGCCTCAGTCCACAGGTGTGAACTAAATGTGTTCCCCTGGACAACAGGTGTAGCTTGATATTTATCTCACGTCTTCCCTGCACTCTTTCACAGACTGGGGAGACCGGATCCTGGCATTTCCCTTCCAGAGAAGCGTACTCCGTGACGGCATCAATTTGGGAAGGCTGCTGGGCTGCAGAGGTACTCGACTGTTAAGCTGCTGGGCTACGGGACGCTACTGATGGGCTGCTGAACTGCTGTTGGGCTGCTGAACTGCTGTGAGGACCGGACGGCACGCCGCAGCCTGACTCAAAGCGTCCTCACTGTCCGCGGCTCCCGGCGTCTCCACATGGCTCACAAGACCATGCGGAGGATAACAAAGAGTAGGATAAGGAAGCAGAGGATAACGAAGCGGAGGATAACGAAGCAATAACGTAGCTTGATATTTAAATCAGGAAAATATCTTTCGAAAACTCTGTGCATGGCCTAAATAGAAGCAATATCTGTGAGGAGCAAGGAATCATAGGAACAGTAGCCCTTTGCTTTGGTATTCATGCCCACAGCAAGCCCTGGAAGCATAAAAACTACTGTGCTGCATATAGCTAGGCAAGATAATGAGAATAAAAAATACTTATGTTATGGTGGCAACATCTGGAGAATATTGGTTATCTTGTCTGTTTAAAAAAGGCACTACCCTTAAGACTTTGCCCTGTCTACTGTGGTTAGGGCTCTTCGTCCTTTAATCCCTGCAGAGAAATATGAACTTCTCTGATATGCTCAGGTTGCATCTAAAGAACAATTACTGACTGGTAAAGCAAAGAGGAGCTAAGGGTTAATACCAGGCAACAACAAAGAGTATCAAGCCTAGGCGGAGTCCAAATTAAGAATCAGGGGTCTAGCAGAGTACTAGGAAGAAACTACAAGTAACAGAACAGTAGGCATCTTTCAAGACCTTCATCTTTCATAGGTTTTTTGGCTGTCCGAGTGCATGGGGTACAAATTTATAGAAAGCTTAAAAGGCGATGAAAGCAGAGTGGAACTTCTGTCCGTTTCAATAACACAAGAAAGCCAGCATCAAACAGTACATTAAGCAGTCTGATTGGTCATCTGGGAAAGCCACCTAATTGGCTGGCCAGTCCGACCTTCTGGCCAGAGGAGGTGGAGGGAGGTGTTATTACACGTCTAGCACCTCTGCCAAGGACACAAGTCGCTAGAGTGCCAGAAGTATTTTACAGTGAGCATATAGATATCTTTCTGTATCATTTTTTTTTTTAGATTGTCATCTATCTTGTAATATTCATATGTAATTTACATCACCTGATTTCAATGGAAAAAAACAGCAGTCATTGTCTGTCAGATACTATAATGATACTATAAAGCAAAACTATAACTATGGCACCCTGCTTACAACACATCTCTATTGCAGTTGGTAGAAAAGTAGTTAAAAGGAGTCTGTCACCTACAAAATTGGTTTCAAACTAAGCATAACACCATATAGGTAGGTGCCTTGAAACATAACTGTAGATTTTTTTGTGAAAAATCTGGTTATATTATTTTTTATGCAAATAAACAATAAAATAACTGTAAAATAATCCTGCATGGTAGGTTATAGAGGGGCCCATAACTTCTCATGACCAGAGGCTGAGACAATTCTCCGTCCACCATGAAAGTCCCAATGTTTATGATTACAGCAGTGGCTCAAAGAAGCAGCTGTCAATTTTAGCCCCTTAATACCACATGGGGTAGCTGGCTAAGCTCGCTCCATACGTGGTGGGTGCCAGCTGCGTAATACAGAACGACTCCAATCCCAGTCAATTATTCCCTCAGATGCTGCTGTTAACAGTGATTAAGGCATTTGTGGTCTGTAGAGTTAGACAGAGGAAGGGGACTCCATCTGCCCTCTGCCATAGCAACAGATTTTGCTTCAAGGTCTCTGATCGGTTGCTATGGCAGCCTAGGGCCTTGTGAAGGCTCTCAAGACTGTCATAGCGAGCTCAAACAATAAATGTATTAGTCCAGTTTACCCAGTTCTTCTGTGCACGGATGGAGCCAAGGCCAGCTCTTCACATAGGCTAACAAGAAAAAGTTCCAGGACGGAGTAGATCATACGTTTCTGCGTCTTTATTCCAGTATTCCAGGGCTTGACAAATTTCCTTGGAATCTAGGAGCCAGCTGAAAAAAGTTAGGAGCTGTTTTTTTTACCTTTTAAAGCCTTATTTTCAGCGACAAAAATAACTCCTCTTAAATTAAAGGGAGTCTGTCTGCACATTTACCCCTTTTTAACAGTTCCCATAGCGCTGTAGCCGCAACACAGATGATTAAAACGGTACCTTTATATGCTTTTGTGGACTTTTAAAACTGCCAAAAACGAACTTTGATGCATATGTAAATGAGGGCTCGCAAGTGCACAGGGGCGGCGTCCACCGCGTTGGAGCCCAGGCAGCTCTGCCTCTTCGGCTCTTATCCCCGCCCAGCCTCTTCCTCTGCCCGCCCATCTGTTTTCTCTCCCCCTCAGCGAGATCCCGCGCCTACGCGATGACTTCCTTGGCCGGGGCATGCGCACTGCGATGCCCATTGCTGGCACGGCATCGCAGTAGCTTATGCGCATGCCCCGACCAAGAAAGTCATCGCGTAGGCGCGGGATCTCGCTGAGGGGGAGAGAAAACAGATGGGCGGGCAGAGGAAGAGGCTGGGCGGGGATAAGAGCCGAAGAGGCAGAGCTGCCTGGGCTCCAACGCGGTGGACGCCGCCCCTGGGCACTTGCGAGCCCTCATTTACATATGCATCAAAGTTTGTTTTTGGCAGTTTTAAAAGTCCACAAAAGCATATAAAGGTACCGTTTTAATCATCTGTGTTGCGGCTACAGCGCTATGGGAACTGTTAAAAAGGGGTAAATGTGCTGACAGACTCCCTTTAACATATAAAGAAGTCTAGAACCAAACAACATGGGCATTGTTTATGATCAGTGTACTGTGACGTCACTGTGTGCCGCATCTCTTCACATTGTTTATTATCAGTGTACTGTGACGTCACTGTGTGCCACATCTCTTCACATTGTTTATTATCAGTGTACTGTGATGTCACTGTGTGCCGCATCTATTCAGTGTTTATCAGTGTACTGTGATGTCACTGTGTGCAGCATCTATTCAGTGTTTATCAGTGTACTGTGACGTCACTGTGTGCCGCATCTCTTCACATTGTTTATTATCAGTGTACTGTGACGTCACTGTGTGCAGCATCTCTTCACATTGTTTATTATCAGTGTACTGTGATGTCACTGTGTGCCGCATCTATTCAGTGTTTATCAGTGTACTGTGATGTCACTGTGTGCAGCATCTCTTCAGTGTTTATCATCAGTGTACTGTGACGTCACTGTGTGCAGCATCTCTTCACATTGTTTATTATCAGTGTACTGTGATGTCACTGTGTGCCGCATCTATTCAGTGTTTATCAGTGTACTGTGATGTCACTGTGTGCAGCATCTCTTCAGTGTTTATCATCAGTGTACTGTGATGTCACTGTGTGCAGCATCTATTCAGTGTTTATCAGTGTACTGTGACGTCACTGTGTGCCGCATCTCTTCACATTGTTTATTATCAGTGTACTGTGACGTCACTGTGTGCCGCATCTCTTCACATTGTTTATTATCAGTGTACTGTGACGTCACTGTGTGCCGCATCTCTTCACATTGTTTATTATCAGTGTACTGTGACGTCACTGTGTGCCGCATCTCTTCACATTGTTTATTATCAGTGTACTGTGATGTCACTGTGTGCAGCATCTATTCAGTGTTTATCAGTGTACTGTGATGTCACTGTGTGCAGCATCTATTCAGTGTTTATCAGTGTACTGTGACGTCACTGTGTGCCGCATCTCTTCACATTGTTTATTATAAGTGTACTGTGACGTCACTGTGTGCCGCATCTCTTCACATTGTTTATTATCAGTGTACTGTGATGTCACTGTGTGCCGCATCTCTTCACATTGTTTATTATCAGTGTACTGTGACGTCACTGTGTGCCACATCTCTTCACATTGTTTATTATCAGTGTACTGTGATGTCACTGTGTGCCGCATCTCTTCACATTGTTTATTATCAGTGTACTGTGACGTCACTGTGTGCCGCATCTCTTCACATTGTTTATTATCAGTGTACTGTGACGTCACTGTGTGCCGCATCTCTTCACATTGTTTATTATCAGTGTACTGTGACGTCACTGTGTGCCGCATCTCTTCACATTGTTTATTATCAGTGTACTGTGACGTCACTGTGTGCCGCATCTCTTCACATTGTTTATTATCAGTGTACTGTGACGTCACTGTGTGCAGCATCTCTTCAGTGTTTATCAGTGTACTGTGACGTCACTGTGTGCCGCATCTGTTCACATTGTTTATTATCAGTGTACTGTGACGTCACTGTGTGCAGCATCTCTTCACATTGTTTATTATCAGTGTACTGTGACGTCACTGTGTGCCGCATCTCTTCACATTGTTTATTATCAGTGTACTGTGACGTCACTGTGTGCAGCATCTCTTCAGTGTTTATCAGTGTACTGTGACGTCACTGTGTGCCGCATCTGTTCACATTGTTTATTATCAGTGTACTGTGACGTCACTGTGTGCCGCATCTGTTCACATTGTTTATTATCAGTGTACTGTGACGTCACTGTGTGCAGCATCTATTCAGTGTTTATCAGTGTACTGTGACGTCACTGTGTGCAGCATCTGTTCACATTGTTTATTATCAGTGTACTGTGACGTCACTGTGTGCCGCATCTCTTCACATTGTTTATTATAAGTGTACTGTGACGTCACTGTGTGCAGCATCTCTTCAGTGTTTATCAGTGTACTGTGACGTCACTGTGTGCAGCATCTGTTCACATTGTTTATTATCAGTGTACTGTGATGTCACTGTGTGCCGCATCTCTTCAGTGTTTATCAGTGTACTGTGACGTCACTGTGTGCCGCATCTCTTCACATTGTTTATTATCAGTGTACTGTGACGTCACTGTGTGCCGCATCTCTTCAGTGTTTATCAGTGTACTGTGATGTTACTGTGTGCAGCATCTCCTCAGTGTTTATCATCAGTGTACTGTGATGTCACTGTGTGCAGCATCTCCTCAGTGTTTATCATTGTAATGTGATGTCACTGTGTGCCGCATCTCTTCAGTGTTTATCAGTGTACTGTGACGTCACTGTATGTATAATCCCTGCGCTGTGATGTCACTGTGTATAATCCCTGTGCTGCAGCTGACAGAACTGAGATCCCTTCTCCAGGATGTTTGGTCCGGGCTCATCATTCATCTCATAGTTCTTTTCTTGTAAATGTATTTTGTGACTAGATAAAACTAAAGCGGCGCTGGGTTTGAAGAGAAATGTCCCTCGTTGTCGCCTGTATCTGCCATCACTGCGGGATCACTGCCCTTCTGCTGTCCTAGTTTATTTGTCCTGTCCGGGGGATAATGGAGTCGCTGTTGTCGGTGTCTCCGGACCCGTCCTTGTGCTCCCTCCGCTTTGGACGCGCACGGAGTCTAGGCCGGGATTTGGTTCCAGCTCTTGCCGGATCTACATCCCGTGCTGTGATGGGGAAGGGGTGGGGCTGCGGTCCTGTTTGTTGGAGGGATCTCGGAGCACACCCCAATAAGCAGACTTCTCTGACACCCTAATAATGCTCCCCAATAATTTCCCCTCTCTATTACACCCCTATAGTGCACCCCAGTAACTGGACTTCTTTAACCCTTTAATGCACCCCAATAACTTTCCCTCTCTATTAGACCCTAATAATGCACCCCAATAACTGGACTTCTCTACTGCACCCCGATAATATTCTCCACCTGCACTTTTTACCTCCCCCCTCACCACGAGTCTAAACTTTCAGACTTCTTCATGACACCCCGGGAGTTGTTATGCACCCCCAGGTCTCGGTGCACCCTTCACCTTCCTCCTGCACCCCGCTTCTTCCCCGGTGACTCCCCTCAAAACTTCTCACAACTCCAGGCTCTCGCTCTGCCCCTCCCCGGGAAGTTGTGTGTTATCCCCCTGTCCACAGCCGAGTCCCCGCTCTTGAAGTCAGGCTGCCGCTGGCCGGTCCCGGGCTGAGCTGCTCACACCGCTGGGAGCTCCGCTCTCTCACACTCTGAGCCCAGGCAGCGTGCAGCTAACTCTTATCTGGGGGGAGTCACCCACTAAAAATAGACATGATGTCACTCCGGAGGGGCTCCTCTCCGGGAAACGCTGGAAGAGTCTTCGTACAGGAAAACAGAAACCCCACCGTAGTCACTTGCGCCACTCCCGGGACATGAGGCGTGCGGTGGAGAGCGCCTAGCGGGCAGGTGAGCGCTGCCACGTACATGTCGTGTGTCACTCCGTGGACAGCTGACACTGACAGCCAGCAGGGAGAGGGCGTGATGTCACTCGACTTAACCCGTCATGTGCACCGCCTGTCGCATTGTTAGCCTCGCGTTCTTAACCTCCAGTGGCTGCGCCCGGCTGCTGGTGTGCTGGGCCTATTTTCAAGCAGGGGCAAATACCCAGGCGCCAGGACAAAATTCCTGATCGCCATGGCGACCTGGTGTCTGGGATTTGTCGAGCCCTGCAGTATTCACATGACAGGTAAAACGTAGTGAACTTCACCTCCCTCCAGATCAACATGCTTCGAACCTCCTGGTTCTTAATCATGATCACCGATCATGATTAAGAACCAGGAGGTTCGAAACATGTTGATCTGTTGGGAGGTGGAGGGAGGTGAAGTTCACTACGTTTTACCTGTCATGTGAATACTGGAATAAAGACGCAGTAACTTATGATCTACTCCGTGCTGGAACTTTTTCTTGTTAGCCTATCATAGCGAGCTGCCTGCAAAGCTGTGACCTGACAGCCTGTGAAAATCCCATAGACTAGAATAGTATTCTATTGCACCATAATCAAAATATAGCCAATTTGGTGTTTTTTGATCACGGTGCCCCCCCAAATTGAATAAAAAGTTGTATGTACCCCAAATTGGTACCAATAAAAACCACAACTTGCCCCACAAAAAAATGAGCCCTCATACAACTCTATCAACTGAAAAAGAAAGTAATGGCTGTCAGAATGAGATATTGCAAAAAATATTATATTTTTTTAAGTAGTAAAAATTAATACAACTTTATAAATTTGGCATTGCTGTGATTGTACGGACACACAGAATGAGGTTGTCGTGTCATTTTTAGCACAAAGTGAACTCTGTAAAAACAAAACTCTAAAAAATACAATTTGTCCTGCAAATCATAAGCCATTATATGGCTATGTGAACGTAAAAATGTATGGCTCTTGGAAGGTGGGGAGAAAAAGATGAAAATGCAAAAATGAAAATTGTCTGTGTCCTTTAGGGGTTAAAGTGCCCTCTCAAATCCTTATCACAAGCAACACACTTTACTATTGAAGGTTTTGAAGGGGTTGTCCTACTTCAGATCAATTTTTTAAACATCCCTACCTACTGGGACCTGTTGAGGGAAGCATACTTACCTGATCCTCGACGCTTGGTTCCAGCTCTGTGGGTCCACTGCTATCTTCACTGTGCTACTGTCACCTGCTGCTTGGGGGGCACATCACCACTGCAGTCATGATTGCAGCAGGACATGTGACCCCATCCGTGAGGAAAGTTTGCATGCAGGGTAAGAAGCATAATGAACAGTGATGCGCCCATAGTATGCATCCTTCAACAGCTCCTGCTGGGAAGGGGGGGGGACTGTAAAAACTATCTAAAGTTGGACAACCCCTTTAATCATGGTGAAAAATATTTATTAGAGATGGAGATACTTTCTAAATGATTTATTTGAATTTTGAGTGACAGATATCTCACTAAAAAAATATAACCATAGGATCCTCAATATTTCGACCCCATATTTGAAATATTCAGTTTTCTTGTATTTAATATTCTGAATAGATTCTGAATGGTTTCGACTTTCTTGTTTTATCAGTATTTTTTTTGGGGTGGGGGGGGGGGGTGGGGGGTGGGGGAGTGTAAGTGCAGGTTACGGTGCTTTGAAGATAAAGCCCAAAATATGAGCTTTTGATTACTCCATGGTACCATACCTGTCTCAGCTTGATTTCTGTTATGACCACAGCCTGTCTGACTATAGCTTGTTTTACACCAGAATCAATCTTCTTGGTTCCACCTATTCTAGCGGTAAACCAGGAAATAAACATCAGAATAGCATAGGGCATAGAAGTAATGGGACCAATCCTGGGGGGACCCACAGGTAACCCTCATCCTTCATTCCAATAATTAGAGGCAGCCTCCTGATATTGTACTGGGTGCATAGATGCCTGATTGGCTCACCAGTTTTATGCTGTCCTACCTGAGGGCAGCATAAACTAGTGATAAAGACCCTGCTTGAAACATTGGGTCGCTCACTTATTTTTGTCCCAGTTATGTTCTTAAAATCCCAGACGAGAAGCTCCAGCCTGAGCTCAAGAGTCTGATATTCATAGCGGCAGTTGAACATCCATCCCACGGATGACCGTTCCTATACAGTATATAAAGAAAACGGCTAATCAGTGAATCATGTATCATGAATATGATATCTCCTAAGCTTGGGCAGTGTATTGAACAGTCTCCAGTGCTCCAAAGAGATTGTAAGAGAACGGCAGGGTCAAACAGATAAATGATCCAGTGTTTCAATGAAGGTCTCTGTCACCAATTTATGCGGCCGTCAGATAGGGGAGCATACTGTAGAACTGGTGACAGATTCCCTTTAAATACCCTGGACATCTTTTGCACCAATGGTTACAACAAGATGTCAATCTGGGCACTCACCTTCTGAGAGAGTGACCCAATGCCTGATATAAAGGGTCTTAGTGGCAGAGGAAACTCATTTGGTAGCCTATGGAAAATAGGAAGTACAGGAGAGCATCTTGATTACACTGAAAAAGGTCCTCAAACGGCTCCAAAGGCAGTCAAACATTTCAGAAATAAAGCAGCACAGAGTTTTCAATTTCTATGGTTTTGTAAAGGCCAAGAAGGTAGGGACTGGGGATGCAATGTCCTCAACAGAAAGGATGTGTCTAGGTACAAGGCATTCAGGAGGCCATGACTGGAGACTGGACCTCTTATATTTGTGTCCATAGTTAACCCTTTCATGACCAAAGGTCATTGATGCCCCAGTGTCCAGGTCAAAATTTACAAATCTGACATGCGTCACTTTAAGTGGTAATAGCTTTGGAACACTTTTACTTATCCACGCCATTCTGAGATTGTTTTCTCGTGACACATTGTACTTCATGACAGTCATAAGTTTGAGTCAATATATATCACCTTTATTTATGAAAAAATCCCAAATTTACCCAAAATATTTATTACATAACATTCCCCACATGTCTACTTTATGTTGGCATCATTTTGGAAATGTTATTTTATTTTTTTAGGACATTGCAAGGCTTAGAAGTTTAGAAGCAATTCTTAAATTTTTAAGAAAATTTCCAAAACCCACTTTTTAAGGACTAGTTCAGGTCTGAAGTCACTTTGTAGGGCTTACATAGTGGAAACCCCCCATAAATTACCCCATTGTAGAAACTACACCCCCCAAGTTACTTAAAACCAATTTTACAAACGTTTTTAACCCTTTAGGTGTTCCACAAGAATTAAAGGAAAATGGAGATGAAATTTCTAAATTTCACTTTTGTAGCAGATTTTCTATTTTATTACATTTTTTTCTTTAACACATTAAAGGGGTTATCCCATCATAATGATCACTGTTAAATCTGTTAATGATTTGACAGTGATCATTTTTGTAAATATACTTTATTACCAAATTCCCACCGATTAGGATAAAATTCACCCCCACTTACCTTATTGTTGTGACTCGGTCTCCCCTGGTTACGACCACCGCTCTTCTCCAAAATCCCGATGGTCGCGCTTGCCCAGAAGACTCCTTCTTTTCTCCCGGCCGGTCCGCTCGCTGTCCTGAACGCGCACGCTGCCGCGCATGCGCGACGGTGACTTCTTCCCGGCCAGAATAGTACAGAGCTGCGTACAAGTCACCATTGCGCATGCGCGGCGGCGTGCGCGTTCAGGACAGCGAGCGGACCGGCCGGGAGAAGACTTCAATCAAGATGAAGCCCGCCCCCAGCCAGAATCCAGGAAGTGAACGCGCGGTGGCAGCAGGTGAGTTTAAAAACGCAAAGTGGGATAACCCCTTTAAGGGTTAACAGCCAAACAAAACTCAATATTTATTACTCTGATTCTGCGGTTTACAGAAACACCCAACATGTGGTCGTAAACTGATGTAAGGGCGCACGGCAGGGCGCAGAAGGAAAGGAACACCGTATGGTTTTTGGAAAGCAGATTTTGCTGGATTAGTTTTCTGAACGCCATATGTTTTTTATTTTTCTACCGATCGTCTTGTGCAGGGGCTCATTTTTTGCAGAAAGAGTTGAGGTTTTTATTGGTACCATTTTTGGGTACATAGGATTTTTTGATCATTCATTATTACACTTTATGGGACAAGGTGGCCAAAAAATTGGCTGTTTTGGAACATTTTTTTTTTTTTTTTACAGCGTTCATCTGAGGGGTTAGGTCATGTTACAGTTTTATAGAGCAGATCGTTACGGACATAGCAGTACCCAATATGTATACTTTTTCTTATTTATTTAAGTTTTACACAATAATAGCATTTCTGAAACCAAAAAAATGATGTTTTAGTGTCTCCATAGTCTGAGAGCCATAGCTTTTTTATTTTTTGGGCGATTGTCTTAAATATGGGCTCATTTTTTGCGGGATGAGGTAACGGTTTGATTGGTACTATTTTGGGGTATAGTCACCTTTTTTGATCGCTTGGTGTTGCACTTTTTGTGATGTAAGGTGACAAAAATGGCTTATTTTTTTACACCGTTTTTATTTTTTATGGTGTTTATTGGACGGGGTTGATGATGTGATATATTTATAGAGATGGTCGTTACGGACGCGGTGACACCTAATATGTGTGTTTTTTTTTTTTTGTTTTTTTTTTATAGGAAAAGGAAATTTATTTTTTACATTTTTATTAATTTATTTTCACATTTTTTTTATCAGTTCCCTCTTGGATCTTGAAGATCCAGTGGGGCTGATGGTTGTACTATACTTTGCAATGCTCTTGCATTGCAAAGTAAAATACAATCAGATGCCTGTAGGTGGCAGCACTGGACGCCTATACCATGGCAACCGGATGCCTTTGCAAAGCGTCCGGTTGCCATGGCAACCATCGGACGCTGCGATCGCAGCAGCCCTGATGGTTGAGAGAGAGGGAGCTACTGCGGCATCTATGGGGTTACAGCAGTGTCAGCATAGAGCTGACACGTGCTGCTGATGGCGGCGGCTCAGGAATGGAGCCGCCGCCATCACACACACAAGTGGGACCGCATCGGGGGCAGGGGACAGGGGGCAGCATTTTAATTACAGATCGGGGCAGGAGGGGGCGGACCGCATCGGGGGGGGGGGGGGCAGGATAAGAATATGGACAAGAAGGGGGCACAGATCGGGGCAGGAGGGGGCGGACCGCATCGGGGGCAGGACAAGAACAAGGAGGGGGCACAGATCGGGGGCTTCAAGGGGGCACAGATCGGGGGCTTCAGGACACATTACCGATTTCAGGCTCTGATCTGCAGAGTGCAGATCAGAGCCTGAAACCGGCATTTTAACACTGCCGCGATCCGATTGGTTAGTCTGCACAGACTAACCAATCGGATCGATTGCCAGCAAGGGGCCACTCTGATTGGTCCCTTGCCGGCATTACTGCACTGTATGCTGTCCGTGACAGCATACAGGGCAGGGGCAGAAGCTTTAATCCAAGTGCTTTGCAGCGCTTGGATTAACCACTTCAGCCCCGCTAGGTGAAACCCCCTTCATGACCAGAGCACTTTTTACACTTCGGCACTACACTCCTTTCACCGTTTATTGCTCGGTCATGCAACTTACCATACAAATGAATTTTACCTCCTTTTCTTCTCACTAATAGAGCTTTCATTTGGTGGTATTTCATTGCTGCTGGCAATTTTACTTTTTTTGTTATTAATCAAAATGTAACGATTTTTTTGCAAAAAAATGACATTTTTCACTTTCAGCTGTAAAATTTTGCAAAAAAAACGACATCCATATATAAATTTTTCGCCAAATTTATTGTTCTACATGTCTTTGATAAAAAAAAAATGTTTGGGCAAAAAAGAAAAAATGGTTTGGGTAAAAGTTATAGCATTTACAAACTATGGTACAAAAATGTGAATTCCGCTTTTTGAAACAGCTCTGACTTTCTGAGCACCTGTCATGATTCCTGAGGTTCTACAATGCCCAAACAGTAGAAAACCCCCACAAATGACCCCATTTCGGAAAGTAGACACCCTAAGGTATTCGCTGATGGGCATAGTGAGTTCATAGAACTTTTTATTTTTTGTCACAAGTTAGCGGAAAATGATGATGATTTTTATTTTTTATTTTTTTCTTACAAAGTCTCATATTCCACTAACTTGCGACAAAAAATAAAAAATTCTAGGAACTCACTATGCCCCTCACAGAATACCTTGGGGTGTCTTCTTTCCAAAATGGGGTCACTTGTGGGGTAGTTATACTGCCCTGGCAATTTAGGGGCCCAAATGTGTGAGAAGAACTTTGCAATCAAAATGTGTAAAAAATGACCGGTGAAATCCAAAAGGTGCACTTTGGAATATGTGCCCCTTTGCCCACCTTGGCAGCAAAAAAGTGTGACACATCTGGTATCGCCGTACTCAGGAGAAGTTGGGGAATGTGTTTTGGGGTGTCATTTTAAATATACCCATGCTGGGTGAGAGAAATATCTTGGCAAAAGACAACTTTTCCCATTTTTTTATACAAAGTTGGCATTTGACCAAGATATTTTTCTCACCCAGCATGGGTATATGTAAAATGACACCCCGAAACACATTCCCCAACTTCTCCTGAGTACGGCGATACCAGATGTGTCGCACTTTTTTGCTGCCAAGGTGGGCAAAGGGGCACATATTCCAAAGTGCACCTTTCGGATTTTGCAGGCCATTTTTTACACATTTTGATTGCAAGGTACTTCTCACACATATGGGCCCCTAAATTGCCAGGGCAGTATAACTACGCCACAAGTGACCCCATTTTGGAAAGAAGACACCCAAGGTATTCCGTGAGGGGCATGGCGAGTTCATTGAATTTTTTATTTTTTGTCACAAGTTAGCGGAAAATTATGATTTTTTTTTTTTTCTCTTTTTTCCTTACAAAGTCTCATATTCCACTAACTTGCGACAAATAATAAAAAATTCTAGGAACTCGCCATGCCCCTCACGGAATACCTTGGGGTGTCTTCTTTCCAAAATGGGGTCTCTTGTGGCGTAGTTATACTGCCCTGGCAATTTAGGGGCCCATATGTGTGAGAAGTACTTTGCAATCAAAATCTGTAAAAAATGACCGGTGAAATCCTAAAGGTGCACTTTGGAATATGTGCCCCTTTGCCCACCTTGGCATCAAAAAAGTGTCACACATCTGGTATCGCCGTACTCAGGAGAAGTTGGGGAATGTGTTTTGGGGTGTCATTTTACATATACCCATGCTGGGTGAGAGAAATATCTTGGCAAAAGACAACTTTTCCCATTTTTTTATACAAAGTTGGCATTTGACCAAGATATTTTTCTCACCCAGCATGGGTATATGTAAAATGACACCCCGAAACACATTCCCCAACTTCTCCTGAGTACGGCGATACCAGATGTGTCACACTTTTTTGCTGCCAAGGTGGGCAAAGGGGCACATATTCCAAAGTGCACCTTTCAGATTTTGCAGGCCATTTTTTACACATTTTGATTGCAAGGTACTTCTCACACATTTGGGCCCCTAAATTGCCAGGGCAGTATAACTACCCCACAAGTGACCCCATTTTGGAAAGAAGACACCCCAAGGTATTCCGTGAGGGGCATGGCGAGTTCCTAGAATTTTTTATTTTTTGTCGCAAGTTAGTGGAATATGAGACTTTGTAAGGAAAAAATAGAGAGAAAAAAAAAATCATCATTTTCCGCTAACTTGTGACAAAAAAAAAAAATTCTAGGAACTCGCCATGCCCCTCACGGAATACCTTGGGGTGTCTTCTTTCCAAAATGGGGTCACTTGTGGGGTAGTTATACTGCCCTGGCAATTTAGGGGCCCAAATGTGTGAGAAGTACTTTGCAATCAAAATGTGTAAAAAATGGCCTGCGAAATCCGAAAGGTGCACTTTGGAATATGTGCCCCTTTGCCCACCTTGTCTGCAAAAAAGTGTCACACATCTGGTATCGCCGTACTCAGGAGAAGTTGGGGAATGTGTTTTGGGGTGTCATTTTACATATACCCATGCTGGGTGAGAGAAATATCCTGGCAAAAGACAACTTTTCCAATTTTTTTATACAAAGTTGGCATTTGATCAAGATGTTTATCTCACCCAGCATGGGTATATGTAAAATGACACCCCAAAACACATTGCCCAACTTCTCCTGAGTACGGCGATACCAGATGTGTGACACTTTTTTGCAGCCTAGATGCGCAAAGGGGCCCAAATTCCTTTTAGGAGGGCATTTTTAGACATTTGGATCCCAGACTTCTTCTCATGCTTTAGGGCCCCTAAAAAGCCAGGGCAGTATAAATACCCCACATGTGACCCCACTTTGGAAAGAAGACACCCCAAGGTATCCAATGAGGGGCCTGGCAGGTTCATAGAATTTTTTTTTTTTTGCATAAGTTAGCGGAAATTGATTTTTTTTTTATTTTTTCTCACAAAGTCTCACTTTCCGCTAACTTAGGACAAAAATGTAAATCTTTCATGGACTCCATATGCCCCTCAGCAAATACCTTGGGGTGTCTTCTTTCCAAAATGGGGTCAGTTGTGGGGTGTTTGTACTGCCCTGGCATTTGAGGGTCTCCGCAATCATTACATGTATGGCCAGCATTAGGAGTTTCTGCTATTCTCCTTATATTGAGCATACAGGTAATGAGATTTTTTTTTCCGTTCAGCCTCTGGGCTGAAAGAAAAAAATGAACGGCACAGATTTCTTCATTCGCATCGATCAATGTGGATGAAAAAATCTCTGCCAAAAAAAAAAATGGAGGGGAAAGGCGTCTGCCAGGACATAGGAGCTCCGCCCTACATCCATACCCACTTAGCTCGTATGCCCTGGCAAACCAGATTTCTCCATTCACATCAATCGATGTGGATGAATAAATCATTGCCGGGATTTTTTTTTTTTATTTTTTTTTTATATATATATATACAAAGTGTTTGCCAAAGCATAGGAACGCCGCCTCCTCCTCAGCTCGTATGCCTTGGCAAACGTATCTGTCACTGCAGAGGAGAAAATCCCGTCTTGCAGCGCCGCATACACCGACTTGCGTGTAATCTGACAGCAGCGCAATGCTTCTGTCAGAATGCACATCGGTGCTGCAGCTGGTCGATCGGTTGGTCCACCTGGAAGGTAAAAAAAGAAAAAAAAAAAAAAAGAAAAAACCAGGCCGCAACGCAATAATTTTATTAACTTTGCAACAGAACATATAAACTTTAACTTTTTTAACTGAACATTAACGTGTTTGCTTACTGGTGTGTTTTTTTTGTTTTTTTACCTTTATAGAACAAACCTCTCCTTCCCCATGGGTCAATGTGCAAAGCGCAAATCGCCCTAAAGATGTGGCGAAGTGCGTTATGCACTTTGTCCCATGTGAAAGGAGACGTTTGCAGCAGCAGTGAGTGAATGGGCCCTAATAGCCCTGTGTGCCTGTCCTGGTGAGATGATCCCTATGCTAATAGTGTACCTGTGAGTGGTACTTCCGGAAACACTCTCCAAAGCATAGGGCAGGGTGGTCCGGACAGTCAGGACAGAAATAGCGGGTGTCACGCCTTATTCCACTCCTGCTACAGACACGACATCTTTTTCGGGGTGACTGTTGGGTTGAGGTACCAGGAACGACATTGGGGAAATGTCGCTCGTGTAGACGGCTAACTACACTGGTGGTTGGGGCCACGGAACCTCCTGGATACAGGAGGTTCTCGATGATCTCTTCCTGAAATTTGAGGAAGGATCCAGTTCTCCCAGCCTTACTGTAGAGAACAAAACTATTGTACAGAGCCAATTGAATTAAATATACAGACACCTTCTTATACCAGCGTCTGGTGCGTCGGGAAACTAAATACGGAGACAACATCTGGTCATTGAAGTCCACCCCTCCCATGTGGAGGTTATAGTCGTGGACTGAGAGGGGCTTTTCAATGACACGGGTTGCTCGCTCAATTTGTATTGTCGTGTCTGCGTGAATGGAGGAGAGCATGTAAACGTCACGCTTGTCTCTCCATTTCACCGCGAGCAGTTCTTCGTTACACAGTGCGGCCCTCTGCCCCCTTGCAAGACGGGTGCTAACGAGCCGTTGGGGGAAGCCCGCGCGACTAGTTCGCGCGGTACCACAGGCGCCAATCCGTTCTAGAAACAAATGCCTAAAGAGGGCCACACTTGTGTAAAAATTGTCCACATAAAGATGGTACCCCTTGCCGAATAAGGGTGACACCAAGTCCCAAACTGTCTTCCCACTGCTCCCCAGGTAGTCAGGGCAACCGACCGGCTCCAGGGTCTGATCTTTTCCCTCATAGACACGAAATTTGTGGGTATAGCCTGTGGCCCTTTCACAGAGCTTATACAATTTGACCCCATACCGGGCGCGCTTGCTTGGGATGTATTGTTTGAAGCCAAGGCGCCCGGTAAAATGTATCAGGGACTCGTCTATGCAGATGTTTTGCTCTGGGGTATAAATATCTGCAAATTTCTGGTTGAAATGGTCTATGAGGGGCCGAATTTTGTGGAGCCGGTCAAAAGCAGGGTGGCCCCTGGGACGGGAGGCGGTGTTGTCACTAAAGTGCAGGAACCGCAGGATGGCCTCAAAACGTGCCCTGGACATGGCAGCAGAGAACATGGGCATGTGATGAATCGGGTTCGTGGACCAATATGACCGCAATTCATGCTTTTTTGTCAGGCCCATGTTGAGGAGGAGGCCCAGAAAAGTTTTAAGTTCGGAAACTTGGACTGGTTTCCACCGGAAAGGCTGGGCATAAAAGCTTCCCGGGTTAGCGGTGATAAATTGTGTGGCATACCTGTTTGTTTCGGCCACAACTATGTCTAAAAGCTCCGCAGTCAAGAACAGCTCAAAAAATCCCAGGGCCGAACCGATCTGAGCTGTCTCAACCCGAATTCCAGACTGGGCAGTGAAAGGGAAAACTACAGGTGCGGCTGAAGTTGGGGACTGCCAATCAGGGTTTGCCAGCACCTCTGGGATTCTAGGGGCTCTACGGGCACGTCTTTGCGGTGGCTGCGACGGGGTCACTACTGCACGTGCCACCGTACCAGCTTCAACTGCCCTTCTGGTGCTCGCTACTTCACCAGGTTGTACGGCAGTGCTGGTACTAGGTCCAGGGAGGGCTGGGCTGCTGGTGTATGCCTCACCACGTAATCCGACAGCACCAGCCCCACTCTGCTGCTCTTGAAGCGGATCCTGCGCAACCTGCGGTCTAGCGACACGGGGCCGGGTACGCCTGCTGCTATCAGGGACCTCAGCCTCCTCGTCCGAACTTTGGGTCAGAGAGCCACTGCTTTCTACAGGTTCGTATTCTGACCCGCTGGATTCATCAGATGAGGGTTCCCACTCCTCATCCGACTGGGTCAGAAGCCTGTAGGCCTCTTCAGAAGAATACCCCCTGTTAGACATGTGGGCAACTAAATTTAGGGGTATTCCCTGAGACTACCCAAGAAAAAAAAAGCAAGCCTGTCTTACAAAGGGGAGGCTAGCGAAGTACCGGAGGCCGCTGCGGTTGATAAAAAATATCAAAACTGATTTTTTTATCGCCGCAGTGCGTGTAAAGTGAATGTGCAGTGATCAAAAAAAAAATTTTTTTTTGTCACTGCGGTGGGGCGGGTGTGGGCGAACGCACGTGTGGGCGACCGATCAGGCCTGATCGGGCAAACACTGCGTTTTGGGTGGAGGGCGAACTAAAGTGACACTAGTACTATTATAGATCTGACCGTGATCAGTTTTGATCACTTCCAGATACTATAAAAGTACAAATGCTGATTAGCGATACGCTAATCAGCGAATAACGGACTGCGGTGCGGTGGGCTGGGCGCTAACTGATCGCTAACTACCTAACCAAGGGGCCTAAACTATCCTAAAACCTAACAGTCAATAACAGTGAAAAAAAAAAGTGACAGTTTGCACTGATCACTTTTTTCTTTTCACTTGTGATTGACAGGGGTGATCAAAGGGTTAATTGGGGTTCAGGGGGGTGATCAGGGGCTAAAGTGTAGTGTTTGGTGTACTCACTGTGAAGCCTGCTCCTCTGCTGGATCCAACCGACGAAAAGAACCAGCAGAGGAGCAGGCCAGCCATATAACAGATCATATTTACAAATCTAAAGTGCTATCTGGCACTTTGATTGGATTTTTTAAAAATCAGCAACCTGCCAGCCACGATCATTGGCTGGCAGGTTGCTGACGAAATACTGCTGTGCGAAATGCCGGCGCGAACTGCGCATGCGCGCGCGCATATTCGCGTATATGCGTGACTGTGCGCAGCGCTGCCACCTCCGGACCGCACATCTGCGTTAGGCGGTCCGGAGGTGGTTAAAGAGCTGCCAGAACGTTTATATACGTGGTAGCTGCACGGGGTATGTGCAGCTATCACGTATATATACAGATTGCAGACGTGAAGGGGTTAAACACTATATCATTTTTAATTTGCCAAAAATGATTACAAATATTTACATACATTTATTAACTAGTTGAATATTTATTAGATGTAACTGTGAATAGCATTATGTAACAGTACCGCCCTCCAGATGATTTATACACAGTCATGTTTTTTTCTCATTTCCTCTGATGTTACAGTCACATATGCTTTAAAACAGAACCAACTCAGTTCAATACACATCAAGTGTGTCAAACGTTCTTGTGAACCCCCTTTTTTTTTGGTCACCAACATGTTTTATAGAATCTATAAGATTTTACTAAGAAGGTATGCCTTGTCTTTTCACACGTGGGACTCTGCATTGTCTGGGTTAGTTGTTTTCCTGGGTTTCAGAGGAACCAAACCATTACAGAATTCCCTTATGAAATGATCGACCAACAGTGGTTGAGTGGTAGATTTCCTTTATCAAAGCATAAATAACGGAGCTACAAAATAGATCAAGATTTCGAAATTGGTAGTCTTTATTGAAACACGGTTCCTTTAAAGGAGTTATGCCATGATTAATGTAAAAAATTATAATCATCCAAAATCTAGTATATGATAACCTCTTTGTAACAAAGCTAAAACCAGCCCTGCGCCTCACATACATCCAGAGATCTCCCCATTCATTGCTCCAATTTTTCTGCTAGAAGTATTTTAAGCTGACAGCTTAGGGAGCGTGTCCTTTCCCAGAAGGTGTGTCCTGTCGGCTGCAGCTAGTGTGGGCTTCCAAACTAGACAGCTACATTACATTGAATAACTCAGTAGCTATCATTTTTTTATTACATGCAATTACAAAAGTATTCAGATCCAGGTGCTGGTTTGAATCTAACAATATAAAAGAGCATTGCCATATAGTAAACATTAGTGACATATGATATCGGGTATATATATATATATCCGTATATATGTGGTTGTTTTTCTACAGGCGGAGAGGCTGATATTTAAAAGGATCACGAGTGGAATAATTTGAAGACATTTAAAGTATAAATGTACTGTAGGTGTGACAACAAGTTACATTTTCCAGAGGCTGGACGCAGGCTCCTTCCATTCTTCACCCATCAAGACACTGAAGTTAAAAGGCCTGAAATACTCCAACCGGTGACTGTAAAATAAAGAGAATGCAGGTGACATTCTCTATAGCATACAGCCATCACTTCACTTACAATGTACAGTAGATGTGAACACGACACATGAGACCCATCTCACAAATGATCAACCTCACTCACATTCTACGTACTCTATTTCACAAGAATCCATTATGGTTTTTTATATCTAGCAATGAGCCATCAGCTGGAGAAGGGGTGATCAAGTGCAGTTTGACGAGGACTAGCTTGCTTAAAAAAGTCTTGTTGATCCACTGCCTAAGAATACTGCCAGAGGCAATTTGTAGAGAAACATAAAGAGAGATGGACACAGACCCCAGGTAGATGTCACTACACTTTTCATTCGGGAAAATTATAGGGGTCATTTACTATCCAGAAATACGTGGATATAAGGCTACTTTCACACCTGCGCTAGGTGCAGATCTGTCTGGTATCTGCACAGACGGATCCGCACCTATAATGCAAACGATTGTATCCGTTCAGAACGGATCCGTTTGCATTACCATGATAATGCAAACGGGTCCGTTTTGACTTACACTGAAAGTCAATGGGAGGCGGATCAGTTTTCAATTGCACCATATTGTGTCAGTGAAAACGGATCCATCCCCATTGACTTACATTGTAAGTCAGGACGGATCAGTTTGGCTCCGCATCCTCAGGCGGACATCAAAACGCTGCAAGCAGCCTCCAGAGCGGAATGGAGGCAAACTGATGCATTCTGAACGGATCCTAAGGCGTATAACTTTTGCGCTGCAATCTGCGACTCTTCCCCGCTCACGCCAGGTCTAAAAAAGTGGGCATAGCGTGGGCGGGAAAGGGGACGGGCTGGCCTGTTTTAGGCGTAGAAAATGGTATAAATGTGAGACAGCAAGGAAGATGGATTACATTTAGACTGGCGCTGGCCGGTGCCTCGCACAGGGTTATTAACACCGGCATCTAAAACACCGGTCTTAATAAATGACCCCCTATATTTCTACGCTCTCGGGAATCGTTGCCAAATTTTGTCTTGTGTCTGTAATAAAAAAAAAAAATAACGTGATCATAACTTTCTTTATGGTTGTAATTGCCGTATTACAGTTCACAGTAACTGCCGTTAGGAGTTCATTTTGGCAGATACTGTAGAAACGGCTTACTCTGACCTTTAGGACCAATAAAGACAGAGGCATAACTATAGCGACTTCCTGCAACCCCCACTCCCATGGCTAGTCAAGATTGCCCCCTACCTCTGTCTAACCACTCTGATGCTGTGGTCGCTAATGACCAGAGCATCTGAAGGGTTAAATGGTTGGGATCAGAGTTATCAGATGGAATATTAAATGTTAACGTTTGCGCACTTGGAAAGCAGTTAGCAAACAATGAAATCCAGAGGATAGATCATGAATATAAGTCGCTGCACAGCCCCTGTGATTGATCTGTCACAACAGTACCTGACAGACCCCATCATTTCACTACACGACAGATGCTATATGCTACAGACGGCAGATGTGCCTAAGATAAAATACGATGTCACGTTACTGGCTACTAGTTACAGCCGTTCAAACAGGGTTGCTAGCAATCAGTTTCTGACTTCATTTTATTGGACTAAATTGCTTCTTAAATGGGCTCGGTAGATCTCACTAATTATCTAAGATTTTTACAAAGACAGAAAATATAGGAACAGAATCTCTTGAACGTGTTGACATGGACATCTCATTATAGTCTGCAATGTGGACCTTATGTTGCGGGGACATTATTTAACACCTTTATTATATATTTCTTTTGGTTAGTGCTACATTAATCACATCACTGCTCGACAACTTTCACTACTTCCTAATAACGTGACTGCGATGTCACCAGTCAGGGATTCCCTGTAGCTGTAGGTCTCTTCCTGCCGTGCCTTTTGTTTCCCTCGTTACTTGTGTTGCCTTCAGACCACTGTACACACATGAAGAAAGCAGAGGTCCACATCAGTACCTGGGACACTTACAAGTCAGGTTGCTGGCCTTCTTGTACTTCCTTTTCAGGGACAGGATAAAGTGCCTCGTACGTTCTCTTCAGCCCAGAGCCATGAATGGCATAGGCATTAAAGCGGTCAACTGAAGGGGGAAAGTACTCCCAAGGAATACACGCTCTGCCTTCCCAGGTCTCCTGTGATATGGACGCTTGAAAGGACAGTGGCAGACGTTCCTGTGCAGGAAATGAATACAGGATATTATACACTCGGGGGGTCACAGAAACAGCGGCAGGCATTATTACTACACAGGCCTTGAACGCTGGAGCGTGAAGGACAAAATCTCAGCCTGACAAAGACAAATGTAACATGCTAGCACACAGCGCTCCTGAGTGGACGTCTCCCGGAATACAACATATACTCCATGCACAGAGGAATATGTTAGAGTAAGATTACTTAAACCAGAAGAGCAGACAGAACATTTTCAGATATGATTTTCAGTTTACGCGGAAGTACACTAGGTTTCATTTTATTTCTTTCCTGAATTGCCCAGAAGTGCTGGCCCTGGAGCCTACATTAGGAGTCTCTTCACACTGCACTTACTATGTCCTATCTGAGAGTATTTATTACTGTTTGGGGAGGAAGTATTATAATAATACCCCATTTCTGCCCCAAAACCCTCTTTGCGTCCCCACACAATAAAAATTCCCAGCTTCATTATTTTTCTAGGGGGTACCAAGGGAGTATTACTACTGTGTGGGTCACTAAGAGGCAAACTATTACTGTGTGGGGCCTAAGAGAGGCGCTATTGCTGTGTATTAATGTGTAGGGCACTTTTAGGATGGTGCAAATTTTTATTATCTGGGGTAGTATTATATTTCCAATGAACTATTTACTGTATTTCCCTAAATTTTTTCAGAGGTGCTGTCTATGTGACACTATTTCTTTCTTCTTTTTTTTTTGGGGGGGGGGGGGGGGTCGCTATACAGTACTTCTGACACTATTATTTCTGAAATACAGTATTTGAGGGTACTATGACACACATCAGATAGAGTAATAGGGGTAAATGGGTAGTAACCAGTGGCGTAGCGTGGGTTGCCAGCACCCGGGGCAAGCCAAAAATTGCGCCCCCCACCCCCCGCGCCTACCCCAGGCACGCCACTTTTAACAGATACTATAGTAGATCACTAGCAGTCCTATGTAACACCTCAGATAACACAGAGATAACTCTCTGAGTACAGATAATGTAGTAGATGGGTGTGAGGCCCCAGAATTCAGAACACACACAGTGTGACCTGAAGTCTGGGGCCAGAATGCGGCAGTATGGGCCAAATTCTCAATCTTCTCCCTCAACCCTACCATGAAACAGATATGTGGATGGACATTATTATTACAGTAGAATACCGCACCATACCTGTTACATCCAGTGACGTCTCCTGTGATGTAGACTCTCCTCGACGTCTTCATTCAGAGATAAGACCGCCATGATAACTTCTTTCAGCCGCTTCTCGTCTCTGCAGAGTTTCACCGAAAAAAAATTAGGTTCCTCACTTTACTATCATGCTCTCCTTCCTGGTGTCTCAACACTGTCATCCTGCTGCCCCCCAATACTGAGCTAGAGCCAGACAGATAGCTTTCATTCCCCATAATATTATTCCCCCTGTATATTATAATGGCCCCCTCTTTATTATTAATGTACTGGCCCCCTCTTTAATAACAAAGAGGGGGCCAGTACATTAATAATAAAGAGGGGCCATTACATTAATAATAAAGAGGGGGCCATTATATTAGCAAAGAGGGGGCCAGTACATTAATAATAAAGAGGGGCCATTACATTAATAATAAAGAGGGGGCCATTATATTAATAACAACGAGGGGGCCATTACATTAATAAAAAGAGGGGGCCATTGCATTAATAATAAAGAGGGGGCCATTATATTAGCAAAGAGGGGCCATTACATTAATAATAAAGAGGGGGTCATTATATTAATAATAAAGAGGGGGCAATTACATTAATAATAAAGAGGGGGGTCATTATATTAATAATAAAGAGGGGGGTCATTACATTAATAACAAAGAGGGGGTCATTACATTAATAGTAAAGAGGGGGTCATTATATTAATAATAAAGAGGGGGTCATTACATTAATAACAAAGAGGGGGTCATTACATTAATAACAAAGAGGGGGTCATTACATTAATAATAAAGAGGGGGCCATTACATTAATAATGAAGAGGGGGTCATTAATAGTAATGTACTGGCCCCCTCTTTATTATTAATATAATTCCCCCCTTTTTATTAATAATGTACTGGCCCCCTCTTTATTATTAATATAATGCCCCCCTTTTTATTAATAATGTACTGGCCCCCTCTTTGCTAATGTAATGTCCCCCTCTTTGTTATTAATGTACTGGCCCCCTCTTTGCTAATATAATGTCCCCCTCTTTGTTATTAATGTACTGGCCCCCTCTTATTACTATGCCAATGCCATAGCCTTTCTGCTCCAGTCCTCTCCCACCCCCCATACTGCCCCCAGAGCCGCTGGACTGCAATTAGGAAAGGTAACATAAAAAAAAATACTTACCCATCTCCATCCCTGCTTGTTCCCGCCGCAGGCGGTCACGAACGCCTCACTGTGCCTTCCTGCGCCGCGTCATCGCGTCATCTCGCGAGACCCGACGCAGGAGGTCACAGTGAGGTTATCGTGACCGAGTCCTGCATCGCTCTACTGCCTTATAGGCTTCAGGCCACTAGGCCTGAAGCCTATGGGGCATAACGGAGGGGACGGGAGCCATAGGCTCCCGTAGCCCTCATTGAAATTTCGGCTGCCTGGCGCCCCCTGCAATTTGCCGCCCGGGGCAACGGCCCCTCCGGCCCCCCCCACGCTACGCCCCTGGTAGTAACCGACACACATTTGGAGGTAGCATCACAAGTGTCGGTGTAGGTTGGAAGGGTACTAGAAAAATAATGGGCCAGCATACTCTGCTGACACAGATCATGGCTGGAAAAGACATCCACTGTGAATCAGTGGATCCATCTGTACTGTATTCATTCACATGATCCGCAGAGCACCAGTGTAGATCTGGCATCAGACCACTATATGGTCACTACATGGTGGTATTATTGGAGTTTCTATAGTGGTTTTTATTCAGTAATGGTATAGTAATGTTATTCACTCACTAAAAGGACCATAGCAGCATCAGCAGTGATTAGTGGTGCAGCACTCTGCTCTTAGGACAATATTTCAGCATTTGGGGGCCCTATTTTACTATTAATCTTCTGTTATTTAATAACATTGCTTACCTTTGACCCAATTCTTCATGATTTGGGACAACCCACTAAAAAAAGCAACAGACTGTATGCTAGAATTTTATATTTAGAAGGTTCTCTACCCTTTAACCCTTCCTACTTAATATATAGAACTGGTAACTTATTTCTTCTATAACCCTTTTAGGACCGGGTCATTTTCAGTTTTTGTGTTTCTATTTTTTAACTCCCTGCCTTCCTGGAGTCATTACTTTTTTCCGTTCTCATAGCTGTATGGGGGCTTGTTTTTTGCGGAACAAGTTGTACTTTCTATTGGCACGGTGTTCCCTATGTGGTAAAACTGACCTGTTACCTTCATTCTCTGGGTCAGTATGATTTTATAGTATGTAGTTTAATACTGAAAACAAATTAAAACTTTGCATAAAATTATATTTTTCTTTTCACTGTCATATTCTGACTCCCAAAACTTTTTTTTATAGTTGCACCTATGGAGCTGTTAGTTTTTTATGACATTTTGATCACTTTTTATTCAATTTTATCTCTAGGGGTGGTGAAGTGACCATAAAATTACAAATTAGACATTTAAGTCTGCGTTCACATCACTTTTTTGCCATCCGTTTAACGTATACAAAACACGTATACGTTAATGGATGCCTCAGACTGATGCCATACAGTGGCATGCACTCACCATAGAGTTCTATTGTAAAAGAAAAAATATATATATACAGTACATACCAAAAGTTTGGACACACCTTCTCATTCAAAGAGTTTTCTTTATTTTCATGACTATGAGAATTGTAGATTCACACTGAAGGCATCAAAACTATGAATTAACACATGTGGAATTATATACATAACAAAAAAGTGTGAAACAACTGAAAATATGTCATATTCTAGGTTCTTCAAAGTAGCCACCTTTTACTTTGATTACTGCTTTGAACACTCTTGGCATTCTCTTGATGAGCTTCAAGAGGTAGTCACCTGAAATGGTTTTCACTTCACAGGTGTGCCCTGTCAGGTTTAATAAGTGGGATTTCTTGCCTTATAGATGGGGTTGGGACCATCAGTGGCGTTGAGGAGAAGTCAGGTGGATACACAGCTGATAGTCCTACTGAATAGACTGTTAGAATATGGATTATGGCAAGAAAAAAGCAGCTAAGTAAAGAAAAACGAGTGGCCATCATTACTTTAAGAAATGAAGGTCAGTCAGTCAGCCGAAAAATTGGGAAAACTTTGAAAGTAAGGGCTATTTGACCATGAAGGAGAGTGATGGGGTCCTGCGCCAGATGACCTGGCCTCCACAGTCACCGGACCTGAGCCCAATCAAGATGGTTTGGGGTGAGCTGGACCGCAGAGTGAAGGCAAAGGGGCCGTCAAGTGCTAAGCATCTCTGGAAACTCCTTCAAGACTGTTGGAAGACCATTTCAGGTGACTACCTCTTGAAGCTCATCAAGAGAATGCCAAGCGTGTGCAAAGCAGTAATCAAAGCAAAAGGTGGCTACTTTGAAGAACCTAGAATATGACATATTCTCAGTTGTTTCACACTTGTTTGTTATGTATATAATTCCACATGTGTTAATTCATAGTTTTGATGCCTTCATAGTCATAAAAAAAAAGAAAACTCTTTGAATGAGAAGGTGTGTCCAAACTTTTGGTCTGTACTGTATATGTTAACGAGGGAAGGCGTTCTCACCTCTGATACAAATGGCTCCAGGGTGTTTCACTCTCAGATGCTGTGGTCACATTTGACAGTGGCATTTAAGGGATGAAATGTCTGTGATTGGTGTTATTGCTGATCGCAGTCTTTAGTGCCAGGTGTCCCCTGCGGTCAGGTGCCATTTCAACTCTATAGGACTGCCAGAGATGTGCTAGCGCTTGGCTTTTTCAGGCAGCACCAAAAGAGCAGTAACGCAAATTTTTAATTGCCGCTCCATTCAAACAGGGGAGCGTGAAAAAATAAATTACCTTTCTCTTGCAAAAAATAGCCACAAAAGTAGCTACAGGTTCATAATACTGACCCGCGGCCACTCTGTATGCTGCCAAATATGGTTTGTGTATAAGGCAATTCTGTGTGCCTAAGGCCCAAGAGGTATTCTGATCATATGGTTATTTATTAACATAACCATTGGCTAGATCATTTTCAGGTGATAAAGTCTACCTCTCAGAAAATCAAGTCAGAAGTACATTATATTTATGTACTGTCTCACATGGACAGCAGAAGCCCTGTGCAAGAAAAGCCCATGGACCCTTGTTATGGATGATCAGCAGCGCCCTTATGTTCTACTAGCTGTCTGCCTCATCCAAATAAATGGAGCTAATGGGACTGGACAACAGTACCAGACAGATGTAAGGAAATAGATGCACTGTGTGGAGAAAAGGCTGGACCCCCAAACATTGATGGCTTATCCTAAACTTGGCCAATCAATGCTAAATCCTGAAAAAAAACATTAAGAAGTGGTCAACCCTTTGAACAAAACTCTTACCTCTGTGGCTGTAGGTTTTCCTGTTTTTTTACATACTTGTTTCCTCTTTTTTTATATCGGTTCATACTGGTAGCGGTTAGTCAGACACACTCAAATTAAATTTCCACCAATGCATATCAAGCTCCCATTACTTATGGGGTTATACAGATGCACTTAACACTCTGTTCAAATTATCAATTAGATATAATCATCCTGTGATGAAGCCAAAAGCTGTAGAGCGCAGCCACATTCTAAATTTGGCAAATCACCACTAATTATTCATGGAGCTAAGAAGAAAGGAGGAAGCTAAAGGTTTCTAAACTGTATTATCCCTAATCTTCGCCCGCCCTCCTGTTTTATAGCTGACAACTGTGTTGTGCAGAACATGCCAGCTTCAATTAGAAATTTCATTTTATTAAATGCCAGTTGGCAGGGAAAGACTAGGGCTGAAAGGACGAGGAACGAGAAGGCAGACGATCCTCCAGGTAGCTCATTTGCTCTTCTGCAGTGCCGTGTTGAGGATCGGATTTTCAGCTGTTTAAAATGTTTATGAGCCACGTTTCAGGCTGCTCAGCAGGACTTGAGACTCAGCAAAACCATTACCCTTACTTACCTTCCAAATATTTCTGCGATGTGAGAGAAGTAGCACCAAATGATGCCCGTGTCTGCAAAAATAAAAATGCACAGCAGTCTGTACTGGAGTCATTTCTAGTATAAGTACCTTAATTCTAGGAGCGAGGAGAGAGACATGTAATGCAGCTATGATTGTTTCACACTGCGCACACAGCGGCACCTGCACAACTGCATAATACTAAGCCAGTGCTGTACGGGAGATACTTTCCTGCCGCAGCCTTCTCTGCTACTCTTCTGATTCAATGTATTGCAGAGGGAATGCGAGCCATCAGACATCAGTACACAGTAATCTCTGGCTATTTCTTACCAACATATTTAAACCTGGTATGTTTGCTCCTCTAGGGGCACCCTAGAAGGAGTCAGGGTACCTGCAAACTGTGCAGAAAATCCACAAAACGACACAAAAAAGGCACATAAATGTACAATATTTATATCGGTTTTAGTGCATTTTTTAGGTGCAGATTTTCTGTTAATATAAGCATTGAAGTCTATGGGGAAAACCACTCTACATAAGGTGCAGAATCGGACAAACAACTGACGTGCTGCAGATTTTAACATCCGCGCGGTAGGTCGACTTCCACACAAAAGAAAAAAGCAAAGTGTACTAATCTCATTCACTTTGCTGGTACAATTTTACGCTGTGGGTTTTCCCACATGAAAATCCACATGGAAAAAAGGCACCCTCAGCAGGAATGTAGGCATTGTAAGTAGAATTTGGTATCGGTTAACCATTCTAATGCGCTAATGCCGCCTAGGCACTTGAAAACATTATATATATATAACAATAGAACTTTACTCTGCTAGGACTCAAAAGACGTCCATAATATCTAACTATTTTTAAGTACATTATTGCTATTCCATTTTCAAGCCATAGACAGTAAGGGCGCCTTCACAGGTATAGTAATTGTCCGCTATGCACAAATCAGCATGTCTCTGATATCCTGCCGCATTGCTTTCCACTACCTGTTGTAATGCATATGTACTTTCTGCAGCAGCTTTGTCCATACTGGAAAATGACAGTACATGAAAAAGCACTGTTTGGCCCATTTTAAGGCCCCATGCACACGGCTGTAGCACGTATTGCGTCCCGCAAACAGCGGGTCCGCAATATGCGGGCACCGGCCGTGTGCTCCCCGCATCACGGTACGGAACGATCACTGACCCATTCAAGTTGAATGGGTCTGGATCCGTCGCGGCGGCTGCCGCACGGATGGGGCTTGTGCATTGGGGACCGCAAATTGAGGAACGGCCGCGTGCAAGAGGCCTGTGGGACACTATTGCATCTAAACTATCCTCTGTATGGGTCCAATTACATGCAGAATAAAATTATGCTATATTTCGCTAAATATTGTATTACAGTGTAGAGCAGTGGTTCTCAACCTGCGGTACAAATACCTTAAGGGGTAAGCAGGACTGCCATAGCATCCAGCATTGCATCAGGATCCCGTTGATATTCAACTGTATCGCTGTCCTGGGGATGGTGAAAGAGGTAAGTGTTGTGTTAGGGCACGGAGCCGATGTCTCCCTGCCCCTCTCTTCACTTTTCACTCTCTCTACAGGTACTAGGCCTGAAGCTAATCAGAAGCGGGCGCAGGCAGCGTGATGACATCATCATCATCACACCATCTGAGCTAGGCTGCAAAGGCATCGAGGTGAGCATTTGAGTTTGTTATTCTTCTTTGGCAGCATGCTGTTGGGCAACTTTTTTGGGGGAAGGGATCAAGCCATTATTATAATGGGGTGAGCACTGTGGGGACTATAAGGGGGCATTACTGCTATTGGGGGCACTAAAGGGGGGCATTTTTTACTGGCACACATTATGGGGGCTTTATTACTATTGAGGGTACTATAAGTGGACATTTACTTCTGGGGCACACTTTGGGGACTTTATTACTACTTAGGGTCACTATGGTGGTGTCATTACTAGTGGGGGAAGTAAATGCATATGAATACCATGGCACCCATAAGTGATGCTTAAATATGTATACATATGTCACGTGGACCTATGATTTTGTCTGTTATGGAGTGCCTTTGTCTTATATTTAGACCATTTTCTATGCCTAAAACAGGCATAGAATATGCGGAATGAGATTGGCCTGCCAGGCCGTCCCCTTCCCCGCCACAATTTTAGAGCTGGTGTGAGCAGGGCAAAGTCGCAGATAGCAGAACAGCTAACCGTTTAGTAATTTAGGCATATTTCAGCTTGGTAAATCACCCCCAATATATCTGTCAAATTAAAATTACTTACAAAATGTTCAGCATTTTCTGTCTGGATTCTCACACAAATAGTGACATGTAATAATTAGTTTTCTTATTTTTAACTTTTTTTTAAAGCAGCTTTTCTGTCACTGCAACCTACAATCAGTCCATAAAAAATTAAAATAAATTATATTTTTTCAGTTAAATGGGATATGGAGTAACCAGGTTACGGTCACTTTATCCTCTTGTTTATTATTTGTGATATAAAAGGCATAAATGGAACTACTTGGAAGTTGTTATATATTTAAGGCTTTAACTACTGCATCAAATTGTCAGCACCATACGCCAAATTATGTATTCAGCAAATGAAAGATATTTGTTAATAAAATATATGTAACAATACTAATGTCGCAAAAAGTCATAACTAGTATACCTTAGTGACCATAATTAGTTAAGTATGCAAATGAGCTCTTAACAAGCTCTGCCGCTAGTGCCACCAGATGTAAGGCAGCTATCCTATAAGTCATTGTTCGACCCTTTAAAGGGAACCTGTCATGTGGATATTTGATTATAATCTAACTAATTATATACAATCATTAACTACTAAAAAGTACCTTAGATGTATTTACTTACTGGTGTGACAGATGGTTACCTCATAATATATACACAAAGATGCTGCATGCTAATGAGCTGATTGGAGTCCAGCGTGATGTCATTGAGTCCAGCGTATATTTAATTCAGAGCTATAGCCACTCCCCTGCCCACCTGCTGCTGATTCCTATAGAAACAAACTGTCACTCAGCAGCAGGTGGGCGGGGAGAGTCAGGAGCTCATGAATATTCAGGACAACATTATTATGTTGGCAGATTGACTGGGTCAATTAAAGAAAGCATTTTGCTAAGCGAATCAGTCACTTATTTATGTTGCCCTTAGTTAGGACACCATAAAACTGGTGACAGGTTCCCTTTAAGTAGGCCTTGAGACATGACTTGGATATTAAATAAGCCAGCACCTCATCTGCAGAAAGTTGTTTCAGGGTGATTGCCCCTCATATCAGTACTGGCTTAATTGGGTGAGTGGCCTAAGTCAGGATATGGGAGGTACAATCTATCCTTGGGGAAAACACCTTAGGCTACATGCACATGACAGTTAAAAACAGACATTTTAAGACCAATTGTAGTCTATGGGGATAATCACACACCCGTTTTTCACTGGCCCATTGCTCCCATACAATTAAATGAGACAGTTTTTAATGTCTGCTTCTCAGTGAGGCATTAGTGAAAAAGTCAGTTAAAAATTGACATTTTATCGGCGTGAGGAGACTTATAGGCCATACATGCTCCTCTGGAATTCTGTGAAGAAAGGGATGCAAATGAGCTCTTGGCAAACTCTGCCTTTAATACCACCAGATGTATCCTATAAGTCAATGTTCTGCAGATGAGATGCTGGCTTATTTACTATCCAAGTCATGTCTCAAGGCCTATTTAAACAGTTGAACATTGACGTATGGGATAGCTGCCTTACATCTGGGGGCATAAGAGGCAGTTCTTGTTAAGAGGTCATTTGCATCCCTTTCTTTCCAGAATTCTAGAGGAGCATGTATGGCCTATAAGCCTCCACACGCTGATTAAGGCACTCTCATCAAGGAGAGATTGTACCCACCAAATTAGTTAAATTAGTTAATGAGCACTAAGATATACCATCCATGTTTTATCATTGGGAATCCGATTGCTGTAACCCCCTAGTGATGACTAGTTAGGAGGACACATTGTTGGCTTTTGACCATTATAGACGGACAATGTGGCCTCCAAAAAAGCTGAGTGCAGAGTCAACTATAAACTGGAGTCACATAAAGATATATACACTATTGAAAAAAAATAAAAGAACAAAAAAACAAGACCAGAAAAACAATGTGATTGAGTAGAGATAGTTTAAACTGCAAGTGTTTCTTAGTCAATGATCACCTAAACAAGGTGGTGCACCCTTTAGTTTGGGTTTTGCAGCAGGGTATATATTGAGGCAGGGTCACATTTTAATACTGGGTCCCCTCCTTTAATACTCCCAGGCTGTCACTCTGGCATGGTAACGGGTACAGATCACTGCTAAAGTGTTAATATTTTAATATTGTAAATTACTGTTAATGATTAATACTAAGGTTCACCACTTTAAAATGTTTACTGAGATGAAATTTGTGCACTGTGAATCCCAAAGGGTGATAAAATTGGAATGAGATAGTTAAAACTAGCAGCCTTAGGTTGCCAGGGTGAGAGGCGGCCGGACATAAACTGCCTACTGGACAATCCTAATGCTAATGTGAAAGAAGCCTAAGTCAGTAAGGTAAATGTTCATGTATGGCAATAGACTTTAATGCCTGTGGAATGGTTTATTCTGAGACAGACTGGCCATGCGGATCTAAGAACTGCCTTTAAAGCCTGGGCATTGCAGAAAGTGTTAATAGTGTGGGAATTGCACACCTGTAGTTATTTGAGAAGATTTCAAAGTGTACTTAGAGAGTACTCAGGAAAGACTACTATCATCATTGCCACCTCTTATATACAACCCGTGGGAGAATCTTCCTCTGTCATACCGCTGAGAACTGTGCCTATTGCTTGCATATGTACTACAACCTTCATCATCTACTCAGTAAAGAGAGACTTTATTTACTATAACTAAAAGGGCCTGGTCTTTGACTCCATCATCCATCATCCGGCCCGCCAACACTTGCATTCCTGCCTTACAACCATCTACCAAACATAAAGGTCACCTCAGCCACCACCAGGCAGGAGCCCCCAAATGTCCAGGGTGTGTCACAAGGGAAGAAAGGGTGTGTCCTCCCATCACTGCACAGCCCAGGGAGCGCAACCGTGAGGAGTGCTACCGTGAGTACTACTACTCTCATCAGTGCCACTACCACCACTTCTGTTCTGCATAATACTCAATTCCTGTGCTTGCTACATAAAGGGCATGTTAACACCTTAAGGACCCAGCCATTTTTCACCTTAAGGACCAGGCAGTTTTTTGCAAATGTGACATGTGTTACTTTCTATGGTAATAACTTATCCGAGCCATTCTGAGATAGTTTTCTCATGACATATTGTACTTCAGGTTAGTAGTAAATTTGAGCCAATATGTTTCACCTTTATTTATAAAAATAAAATAAAACTGAACAGAAAATTAGCTATTTTCTAAATTTGAATTTCTCTGCTTTTAAGACGGATAGTGATACCTCATAAAATAGTTATCAGTTAACACTCCCCTTAGGTTTACTTTAGGTTTCTCGACATTTTGTAAGTTTAATTTTTTTTAGGACGTTAGAAGGCAATTTTAGAAGCAATTTTTTAAATAAGAAAATTTCCAAAACCCTTTTTTTAAGGACTAGTTCAGTTATGAAGTCACTTTGTGGGGCTTACATAGTAGAAATTACTTTGTAATATCGTTACTTTGTTAACCCTTTAGTTGTTCCACAACGATGAAAGGAAAATGGAGGTGAAATTTAAAAATGTCACTTTGTTTGCAGATTTTACATTTTAATCCAGTTTTTGCTGTAAGGCAGCAAGGTATAACAGCAAAACAAAACTCAATATTTATTATCCTGATTCTGCGGTTTACAGAACCACCCCATATGTTGTTGTAAATTGCTGTTTAGACACACGGCAGGTCTCTGAAGGAAAGAAGTGCCATATGGTTTTTAGAGGGCAGCTTTGCTGGAATGGTTTTTGGTCGCCATGTCACCTTCAAAGAGACTCTGAGTTACCCTGAGCTTTCCAAAGAGTGGAAACCCCCACAAAATGACCCCATTTTGGGAACTACATCCCTCAAGGAATTTATTTAAAGGTGTACTGACCACTTTGACCCCCACAGGCATTTAACAGAATTTAGAAAAACTTGGCTGTAAAAATTAAAAATTTCATTTCCTCCACTAAAATGTTGCATAAGCCCCCCATTTTACATTTTCACAAGAGGTAACAGGATAAAAATCACCCCAAATTGTGTAAAACATTATCTCCTGAACACAGCAACATCCTATTTGTGGTTGTAAACTAATGCATGGGCACACGGCAGGGATCAGAAGAGAAGGAGCACCATATGGTATTTGAAAAGGCGGATTTTTCTGAAATGGTTTTTAGCTATTATGTCACATTTGAAGAGACCCTGAGGTTACCCCTAGAGTGGAAACACCCAAAAAGTGACCCCATTTTGGAAACTAAACCCCTCAAGTAATTTAAGGGTGTACTGACCACTTTGACCCCACCTGTGTTTCATAGAATTTAGAGACACATGGCTGTAAAAATTTCCATTTCCTCCTCTAAAATGTTGCATAAGCCCCGCATTTTTTATTTTCACAAGAGGTAACAGGATAAAAATCACCCCAAATTTTGTTAAGCATTTAGTCCTGAACACGGCAACACCCCAGGTGTCTGGGCACACGGCAGGGATCAGAAGGGATAGAGCGCCTTATGGGTTTTGGAGGGCAGATTTTGCTGGAATAGTTTTCAAGCACCAGGTCCCATTTCAAGAGAAAAGTGACGCCATTATGAAAACGACACCCCTCAAGTAATTTATTGAAGGGTGTACTGACAGCTTTGACCCCAAATGTGTTTCATAGAATTTAGAGACACATGGCTGTTAAAATGAAAATTTTCATTTTCTCCAATAAAATGTTGCTTTAGCACTACAGTTTTGATTTTCACAAGGGGCAATAGGAGAAAAAAGACCCCACAATTTGTTACGTAATTTCTACTGAATACTGCCGTATGGGCACACCACAGGACTTAGAAGGGAAAGCACACCTCTACAGAGGAAGCCAAAGAGTGACTCCATTCTGGAAACTACACCCCCAATGAATTTTTCAAGGGGTGTAGTGAGCACTTTGACCTACTAGGCGTTTCATAGAATTCAAAAAGAAAATGTTGCTTTAGGGCCAGCTTTTTTTATTTTTTAAGTGGTTATAGGAGAAAAGGACCTCACAATTTGTTACCCAATTCTTCCTCCTGAATGCAGCAACACCACATATGTGGTCATAAACTGATGTATCCGGACATTTGAGAGCTCAGAAGAGAAAGAGCGCCAAGTGCATTTGTGACCTAGATTGGTGATTTATACAGCACTGGCTGATAACTCCAGAGGCTCTGAGGTGAAATGAAAAAATAAACCTCCAAAAAGTGACCCCATTTTGGAAACCGCACCCCTCACAGTATGTACCAAGGGGTGTAATGAACATTTTGACCCCACAGATTTGCAATTTTCACACAGATGTGTTTGCAGAAATTAATGCACAGCGCACAATACAAAGTGAAAATTGCAAGTCTTCCACAGATATCACATTTCAGTGCCTGTGTGCTGTGCCCAGCATATACCATCTGAGACACACCTTGCCCTTTAAAATGTTAGGCAAGTTCTATTGGGTACTGAAATGCCATAAATGTGGAGGTACACTGCTGTTTGGTACTCTGCAGGGTTCAGAAGGGAAAGAACGCCATGTGGCTTTTTCAACGCAGATTTTGATGGATTCGTTTACTGGCGCCATGTTACTATTGAACAACCTCTGGAGTACTAGTACAGCCATTTTCTGGGAACTATACATTTTTTAAATTTTCTTTGTGAGGGCTTTTATTTTTTGGGATGTCGTTATCATCATTGGTTTTAGTTGATCCATTTTGTAATCACTCTTTTTTAGCTTTTTGGTTAGCCGGATAAACAAAAGATAGTGATTCTGTCACAGCTTTTTAAGGTTTTGCTATTGCGGCGAGCACCGTGAGGAAAGAATTACACATTATCTTTATTCTGCTGGTCAGTACGATTACAGAAATACCAATTTTATAAAGTTTTTTATATTTCTTGCCACTTTTACACAAAGCATTTTTGAGGAAAAAAAAAATCATGTTTTTAGTCGCCATACATCTGTAGTGTGCTGCATTGAACTGTCAGTGTTTTACAGTGTAAGACACTGACAGTTGCCTAGGAGACCCAGTCCGGGCGCTGGATCTCCTGGGCTTCCGTAGCTAGCAGTCCCGATGCCTGTGTAAGGCATCAGGGCTGCCATAGCAACCATCGGGTCCCTGTCACCGCAGCTCGGGGACCTGATGGGGATGTACATGCTGCCGCAATCCCCCTGTATGCCGCGGTCAGCATTGTTCTCATAGGCAGTGTTCAGGAAACTGCTTAAAGAGGTTCTCTGGGAATTAGTAAAATAAAATTACTGAAAATACTTAAATTATACTTTATTATTAATATTTTCCCAAATACTTTTTTATTAGTTATACTTTTTTGTCTAGGGGGCAATCATCAGGGGAAATAAAATGGCCGCTTTCCTATTAGTACACACAAAACCTGTCTTAATCACACAGTAGGACAAGTTACTTCAGAGCACGTGCTAAAGAGCTGCCTTAGCCTCCTCTCTGCTTATCAGGGATTATGATCCTGAATACAGCTGATAAGATCTTCAGGAATGGAGTTCATGAAGAGACAACTGAAGTAAATAGAGGATGGACAGCACAGACTGTGGTAATGTGGGGCTGTGGTTATGGAGACTGCATACAAGTGCTGCTGCTCATTATTCACACCCCCACCCTCCTCTATGTACATCAACCTCATGACCTCCATTCCTACAGAGATTCAGCTGAAGATCTCATCAGCTGGATGAGGCAGCTCTTTAGCTCAGTGTTGTGAAGTAACTTGTCTTCCTGTGTGATTAGGACAGGGTCTGTGTGTACTAATAGGCTTACGGCCATTATATTGCCCATGATGATTGCTCCCTAGACAAAATGAGGCATTATAACTTATGAAAGGTATCCATGAATATATTTATATCTAACCCCTGTAAGAGATTTATAAGAGCAATTAAAGCTACAGTGGATGGTCATCAATTCTCTACAGCTGTTAGGGGAGGCAGAACTACATTTCCCAGCTCTCCTTGGAGCAGTGAGCAGGAGACAAGTAACTGGCACTTGAATGTGAACTTACATTTTGGTTTTGCAACGGATGATTATTGAGAAGCAGCCATCTACAGTTAGACGAGTAAAGCAAAAGATGCTATTTATTTAGAGAGAAAGGAAAAGTATTAACCAAAGCTCGATGATTCATCTACTCCAGTGGACCTCCTGAGAGGAGTGTCATCCCAGTGTGATCGTACTAAAAGCATCCTGCTAGTCCTTCCCTTCATGAACTATTTACTAGATAATACTGCTGGTTGTTGGAGGCCTAAACCAAGCCTAGATTAACAGAAGGGTGAGTAAACTGGTACACCCCTGCAGGCTAAGCTGCCCCTGGACAGTGATAAATAAGGCCATACAGAATATTATCCATTTAATGCTAAAGCGAGAGTTTTACTTAAATTATTGTAAAAAACTACAAGTATTTACTGTGTTATTAAGTGCACCTACAGTTTATTAAGCACGCCAACATCCGTGGCAACTGGGCCCCAATGTGAAGACCTTATATTTGATATTCAGGCAGTAGTATAAATTATATCACATCACATATACTTAAAATGCATGTAGTTTTCGGGGGATTGTGAGGAGATGCGTAATAATATAAACAGTATGTGAAAAGAGCAGAGCCATTTTCAAGAGCTTAATATCATATCATCAATATTATATCTTTTTGGTCAGTACCATTTGTCTTATCTGAATATCCCATTCTTATTTATGATTAGGGATGAGCGAACTCGAACTGTATAGTTCGGGTTCGTACCGAATTTTGGGGTGTCCGTGACACGGACCCGGACATTTTCGTAAAAGTCCGGGTTCGGGTTCGGTGTTCGTCGCTTTCTTCGCGCTTTTGTGACGCTTTCTTGGCGCTTTTTGAAAGGCTGCAAAGCAGCCAATCAACAAGCGTCATACTACTTGCCCCAAGAGGCCATCACAGCCATGCCTACTATTGGCATGGCTGTGATTGGCCAGAGCACCATGTGACCCAGCCTCTATTTAAGCTGGAGTCACATAGCGCCGCCCGTCACTCTGCTCTGATTAGCGTAGGGAGAGGTTGCGGCTGCGACAGTAGGGCGAGATTAGGCAGATTAACTCCTCCAAAGGACTTGATTAACTGATCGATCTGCAGCTGTGGATCATTGAGCTGCTGATCCTCAATTGCTCACTGTTTTTAGGCTGCACAGACCGTTTGTCAGTCTCATTTTTCTGGGGTGATCGGCGGCCATTTTGTGTCTTGTGGTGCGCCAGCACAAGCTGCGACCAAGTGCATTTAACCCTCAATGGTGTGGTTGTTTTTTGGCTAAAGCCTACATCAGGGTGAAGCTGTCACACCATGTGCATTTAACCAGCAATAGTCTGTTCATTTTTTGGCCATATACAAAATCAGGGGCAAGCTGCGCCTGTCACCAAGTGCATTTAACCCTCAATGGTGTGGTTGTTTTTTGGCTAAAGCCTACATCAGGGTGAAGCTGTCACACCAAGTGCATTTAACCAGCAATAGTCTGTTCATTTTTTGGCCATATACAAAATCAGGGGCAAGCTGCGCCTGTCACCAAGTGCATTTAACCCTCAATGGTGTGGTTGTTTTTTGGCTAAAGCCTACATCAGGGTGAAGCTGTCACACCAAGTGCATTTAACCAGCAATAGTCTGTTCATTTTTTGGCCATATACAAAATCAGGGGCAAGCTGCGCCTGTCACCAAGTGCATTTAACCCTCAATGGTGTGGTTGTTTTTTGGCTAAAGCCTACATCAGGGTGAAGCTGTCACACCAAGTGCATTTAACCAGCAATAGTCTGTTCATTTTTTGGCCATATCCCAGTCTAATTCTGTCACTAAATCCATACCGGTCACCCAGCGCCTAAATACTAGGCCTCAAATTTATATCCAGCTAAATCTGTCCCTAGTGCTGTAGCTGGGCGAGTTATTTAGTGTCCGTTCAAGCACATTTCTTGTTCTGGGTTGAAATACAATTCCCAATTTAGCAATTTCATAATTTAGTGGTTCCTGCTATATCAGAGCTATTTGAAATCTATCCCAAAAAGGGTATATAATATTGAAGGTGCACATTGGGTCATTCAGAATAACTTCACACACACCCGCTACTGTGTATTTCCAAGTCTAATTCTGTCACTAAACCCATACCTGTCACCCAGCGCCTAAATACTAGGCCTCAAATTTAAATCCCTCTAAATCTCTCGTTACCCACCGCTGTACTGTTGTTGCTGGGCAAGATATTTAGTGTCCGTCAAAGCACATTTTTTGTTCTGGGTTGAAGTACAATTCCCAATTTAGCAATTTCATAATTTAGTGGTTTCTGCTATATCAGAGCTATTTGAAATCTATCCCTAAAAGGGTATATAATATTGAAGGTGCACATAGGGTCATTCAGAATAACTTCACACACACGCTTCTGTGCATTTCCAAGTCTAATTCTGTCACTAAATCCATACCGGTGACCCAGCGCCTAAATACTAGGCCTCAAATTTAAATCCCTCTAAATCTCTCGTTACCCACCGCTGTACTGTTGTTGCTGGGCAAGATATTTAGTGTCCGTCAAAGCACATTTTTTGTTCTGGGTTGAAGTACAATTCCCAATTTAGCAATTTCATAATTTAGTGGTTCCTGCTATATCAGAGCTATTTGAAATCTATCCCAAAAAGGGTATATAATATTGAAGGTGCACATTGGGTCATTCAGAATAACTTCACACACACCCGCTACTGTGTATTTCCAAGTCTAATTCTGTCACTAAACCCATACCTGTCACCCAGCGCCTAAATACTAGGCCTCAAATTTAAATCCCTCTAAATCTCTCGTTACCCACCACTGTACTGTTGTTGCTGGGCAAGATATTTAGTGTCCGTCAAAGCACATTTTTTGTTCTGGGTTGAAGTACAATTCCCAATTTAGCAATTTCATAATTTAGTGGTTTCTGCTATATCAGAGCTATTTGAAATCTATCCCTAAAAGGGTATATAATATTGAAGGTGCACATAGGGTCATTCAGAATAACTTCACACACACGCTTCTGTGCATTTCCAAGTCTAATTCTGTCACTAAATCCATACCGGTGACCCAGCGCCTAAATACTAGGCCTCAAATTTAAATCCCTCTAAATCTCTCGTTACCCACCACTGTACTGTTGTTGCTGGGCAAGATATTTAGTGTCCGTCAAAGCACATTTTTTGTTCTGGGTTGAAGTACAATTCCCAATTTAGCAATTTCATAATTTAGTGGTTTCTGCTATATCAGAGCTATTTGAAATCTATCCCTAAAAGGGTATATAATATTGAAGGTGCACATAGGGTCATTCAGAATAACTTCACACACACGCTTCTGTGCATTTCCAAGTCTAATTCTGTCACTAAATCCATACCGGTGACCCAGCGCCTAAATACTAGGCCTCAAATTTAAATCCCTCTAAATCTCTCGTTACCCACCGCTGTACTGTTGTTGCTGGGCAAGATATTTAGTGTCCGTCAAAGCACATTTTTTGTTCTGGGTTGAAGTACAATTCCCAATTTAGCAATTTCATAATTTAGTGGTTCCTGCTATATCAGAGCTATTTGAAATCTATCCCAAAAAGGGTATATAATATTGAAGGTGCACATTGGGTCATTCAGAATAACTTCACACACACCCGCTACTGTGTATTTCCAAGTCTAATTCTGTCACTAAACCCATACCTGTCACCCAGCGCCTAAATACTAGGCCTCAAATTTAAATCCCTCTAAATCTCTCGTTACCCACCGCTGTACTGTTGTTGCTGGGCAAGATATTTAGTGTCCGTCAAAGCACATTTTTTGTTCTGGGTTGAAGTACAATTCCCAATTTAGCAATTTCATAATTTAGTGGTTTCTGCTATATCAGAGCTATTTGAAATCTATCCCTAAAAGGGTATATAATATTGAAGGTGCACATAGGGTCATTCAGAATAACTTCACACACACGCTTCTGTGCATTTCCAAGTCTAATTCTGTCACTAAATCCATACCGGTGACCCAGCGCCTAAATACTAGGCCTCAAATTTAAATCCCTCTAAATCTCTCGTTACCCACCGCTGTACTGTTGTTGCTGGGCAAGATATTTAGTGTCCGTCAAAGCACATTTTTTGTTCTGGGTTGAAGTACAATTCCCAATTTAGCAATTTCATAATTTAGTGGTTCCTGCTATATCAGAGCTATTTGAAATCTATCCCAAAAAGGGTATATAATATTGAAGGTGCACATTGGGTCATTCAGAATAACTTCACACACACCCGCTACTGTGTATTTCCAAGTCTAATTCTGTCACTAAACCCATACCTGTCACCCAGCGCCTAAATACTAGGCCTCAAATTTAAATCCCTCTAAATCTCTCGTTACCCACCGCTGTACTGTTGTTGCTGGGCAAGATATTTAGTGTCCGTCAAAGCACATTTTTTGTTCTGGGTTGAAGTACAATTCCCAATTTAGCAATTTCATAATTTAGTGGTTTCTGCTATATCAGAGCTATTTGAAATCTATCCCTAAAAGGGTATATAATATTGAAGGTGCACATAGGGTCATTCAGAATAACTTCACACACACGCTTCTGTGCATTTCCAAGTCTAATTCTGTCACTAAATCCATACCGGTCACCCAGCGCCTAAATACTAGGCCTCAAATTTATATCCCGCTGAATTTGAATACAATACATTGGGCCAAATAATATATTTGTTGTTGTGGTGAACCATAACAATGAGAAAAACATCTAGTAAGGGACGCGGACGTGGACATGGTCGTGGTGGTGTTAGTGGACCCTCTGGTGCTGGGAGAGGACGTGGCCGTTCTGCCACATCCACACGTCCTAGTGTACCAACTACCTCAGGTCCCAGTAGCCGCCAGAATTTACAGCGATATATGGTGGGGCCCAATGCCGTTCTAAGGATGGTAAGGCCTGAGCAGGTACAGGCATTAGTCAATTGGGTGGCCGACAGTGGATCCAGCACGTTCACATTATCTCCCACCCAGTCTTCTGCAGAAAGCGCACAGATGGCGCCTGAAAACCAACCCCATCAGTCTGTCACATCACCCCCATGCATACCAGGGAAACTGTCTCAGCCTCAAGTTATGCAGCAGTCTCTTATGCTGTTTGAAGACTCCGCTGGCAGGGTTTCCCAAGGGCATCCACCTAGCCCTTCCCCAGCGGTGAAAGACATAGAATGCACTGACGCACAACCACTTATGTTTCCTGATGATGAGGACATGGGAATACCACCTCAGCATGTCTCTGATGATGACGAAACACAGGTGCCAACTGCTGCGTCTTTCTGCAGTGTGCAGACTGAACAGGAGGTCAGGGATCAAGACTGGGTGGAAGACGATGCAGGGGACGATGAGGTCCTAGACCCCACATGGAATGAAGGTCGTGCCACTGACTTTCACAGTTCGGAGGAAGAGGCAGTGGTGAGACCGAGCCAACAGCGTAGCAAAAGAGGGAGCAGTGGGCAAAAGCAGAACACCCGCCGCCAAGAGACTCCGCCTGCTACTGACCGCCGCCATCTGGGACCGAGCACCCCAAAGGCAGCTTCAAGGAGTTCCCTGGCATGGCACTTCTTCAAACAATGTGCTGACGACAAGACCCGAGTGGTTTGCACGCTGTGCCATCAGAGCCTGAAGCGAGGCATTAACGTTCTGAACCTGAGCACAACCTGCATGACCAGGCACCTGCATGCAAAGCATGAACTGCAGTGGAGTAAACACCTTAAAACCAAGGAAGTCACTCAGGCTCCCCCTGCTACCTCTTCTGCTGCTGCCGCCTCGGCCTATTCTGCTGCTGCCGCCTCGGCCTCTTCCTCCGCCTCTGGAGGAACGTTGGCACCTGCCGCCCAGCAAACAGGGGATGTACCACCAACACCACCACCACCACCTCCGTCACCAAGCGTCTCAACCATGTCACACGCCAGCGTTCAGCTCTCCATCTCACAAACATTTGATAGAAAGCGTAAATTCCCACCTAGCCACCCTCGATCCCTGGCCCTGAATGCCAGCATTTCTAAACTACTGGCCTATGAAATGCTGTCATTTAGGCTGGTGGACACAGACAGCTTCAAACAGCTCATGTCGCTTGCTGTCCCACAGTATGTTGTTCCCAGCCGGCACTACTTCTCCAAGAGAGCCGTGCCTTCCCTGCACAACCAAGTATCCGATAAAATCAAGTGTGCACTGCGCAACGCCATCTGTAGCAAGGTCCACCTAACCACAGATACGTGGACCAGTAAGCACGGCCAGGGACGCTATATCTCCCTAACTGCACACTGGGTAAATGTAGTGGCAGCTGGGCCCCAGGCGGAGAGCTGTTTGGCGCACGTCCTGCCGCCGCCAAGGATCGCAGGGCAACATTCTTTGCCTCCTGTTGCCACCTCCTCCTTCTCGGCTTCCTCCTCCTCTTCTTCCACCTGCTCATCCAGTCAGCCACACACCTTCACCACCAACTTCAGCACAGCCCGGGGTAAACGTCAGCAGGCCATTCTGAAACTCATATGTTTGGGGGACAGGCCCCACACCGCACAGGAGTTGTGGCGGGGTATTGAACAACAGACCGACGAGTGGTTGCTGCCGGTGAGCCTCAAGCCCGGCCTGGTGGTGTGTGATAATGGGCGAAATCTCGTTGCAGCTCTGGGACTAGCCAATTTGACGCACATCCCTTGCTTGGCGCATGTGCTGAATTTGGTGGTGCAGAAGTTCATTCACAACTACCCCGACATGTCAGAGCTGCTGCATAAAGTGCGGGCCGTCTGTTCGCGCTTCCGGCGTTCACATCCTGCCGCTGCTCGCCTGTCTGCGCTACAGCGTAACTTCGGCCTTCCCGCTCACCGCCTCATATGCGACGTGCCCACCAGGTGGAACTCCACCTTGCACATGCTGGACAGACTGTGCGAGCAGCAGCAGGCCATAGTGGAGTTTCAGCTGCAGCACGCACGGGTCAGTCGCACTACAGAACAGCACCACTTCACCACCAATGACTGGGCCTCCATGCGAGACCTGTGTGCCCTGTTGCGCTGTTTCGAGTACTCCACCAACATGGCCAGTGGCGATGACACCGTTATCAGCGTTACAATACCACTTCTATGTCTCCTTGAGAAAACACTTAGGGCGATGATGGAACAGGAGGTGGCCCAGGAGGAGGAGGAGGAGGATGAGGAAGAGGGGTCATTTTTAGCACTTTCAGGCCAGTCTCTTCGAAGTGACTCAGAGGGAGGTTTTTTGCAACAGCAGAGGCCAGGTACAAATGTGGCCAGCCAGGGCCCACTACTGGAGGACGAGGAGGACGAGGATGAGGAGGAGGTGGAGGAGGATGAGGATGAAGCATGGTCACAGCGGGGTGGCACCCAACGCAGCTCGGGTCCATCACTGGTGCGTGGCTGGGGGGAAAGGCAGGACGATGACGATACGCCTCCCACAGAGGACAGCTTGTCCTTACCCCTGGGCAGCCTGGCACACATGAGCGACTACATGCTGCAGTGCCTGCGCAACGACAGCAGAGTTGCCCACATTTTAACCTGTGCGGACTACTGGGTTGCCACCCTGCTGGATCCACGCTACAAAGACAATGTGCCCACCTTACTTCCTGCACTGGAGCGTGATAGGAAGATGCGCGAGTACAAGCGCACGTTGGTAGACGCGCTACTGAGAGCATTCCCAAATGTCACAGGGGAACAAGTGGAAGCCCAAGGCCAAGGCAGAGGAGGAGCAAGAGGTCGCCAAGGCAGCTGTGTCACGGCCAGCTCCTCTGAGGGCAGGGTTAGCATGGCAGAGATGTGGAAAACTTTTGTCAACACGCCACAGCTAACTGCACCACCACCTGATACGCAACGTGTTAGCAGGAGGCAACATTTCACTAACATGGTGGAACAGTACGTGTGCACACCCCTCCACGTACTGACTGATGGTTCGGCCCCATTCAACTTCTGGGTCTCTAAATTGTCCACGTGGCCAGAGCTAGCCTTTTATGCCTTGGAGGTGCTGGCCTGCCCGGCAGCCAGCGTTTTGTCTGAACGTGTATTCAGCACGGCAGGGGGCGTCATTACAGACAAACGCAGCCGCCTGTCTACAGCCAATGTGGACAAGCTGACGTTCATAAAAATGAACCAGGCATGGATCCCACAGGACCTGTCCGTCCCTTGTCCAGATTAGACATTAACTACCTCCCCATAACCATATATTATTGGACTCCAGGGCACTTCCTCATTCAATCCTATTTTTATTTTCATTTTACCATTATATTGCGATGCTACCCAAAGTTGAATGAACCTCTCCTCTGCCTGTGTGCTAGGCCTAAATATATGCCAATGGACTGTTGCAGTGGTGGCTGACATGAAGCCTGATTCTCTGCTATGACATGCAGACTAATTCTCTGCTGACATGAAGCCAGATTGTCTGTTACGGGACCTCTCTCCTCTGCCTGGGTGCTGGGCCTAAATTTATGACAATGGACTGTTGCAGTGGTGGCTGACGTGAAGCCTGATTCTCTGCTATGACATGCAGACTGATTCTCTGCTGACATGAAGCCAGATCGTCTGTTACGGGACCTCTCTGCTCTGCCTGTGTGCTAGGCCTAAATATATGCCAATGGACTGTTGCAGTGGTGGCTGACGTGAAGCCTCATTCTCTGCTATGACATGCAGACTAATTCTCTGCTGACATGAAGACAGATTCTCTGTTACGGGACCTCTCTCCTCTGCCTGGGTGCCGGGGCCTAAATATCTGAGAATGGACTGTTCCAGTGGTGGGTGACGGGAAGCCAGATTCTCTGCTATGGAACCTCTCTCCAATTGATTTTGGTTAATTTTTATTTATTTAATTTTTATTTTAATTAATTTCCCTATCCACATTTGTTTGCAGGGGATTTACCTACATGTTGCTGCCTTTTGCAGCCCTCTAGCCCTTTCCTGGGCTGTTTTACAGCCGTTTTAGTGCCGAAAAGTTCGGGTCCCCATTGACTTCAATGGGGTTCGGGTTCGGGACGAAGTTCGGATCGGGTTCGGATCCCGAACCCGAACATTTCCGGGATGTTCGGCCGAACTTCTCGAACCCGAACATCCAGGTGTTCGCTCAACTCTATTTATGATCGTCTCACCTTAGGGGGGAGAAAAATGATATGCTGTAATATAATAATGATTTCTTTTTTCATTGTTAACTTGTAACTTTACCAAAATCCCATATTGTTTACTATCCAAACATTAAATTGTATATACTGTAGTTTCATTTAACATTTCTTTGTGAGCATATTATCTTATAGTGTATTGTGAGTATCGAGCTGGGCAGGGGTTTCCTGAGTCAATCCCTGGCAGAAGAGATAAAGCCTCCTGCGGTATCACAGGCTCCTATCAAGACTTAGGTGGAGGCACTTTGTCACTGAAGAAGAAGAAATACGTAAAACTCCCCTATAAGTTAGAGAATTAAAGGGGTTGTCCGGCTTCAGAGCTAAACCAGGACATCCCTCCATTTTCATCCAGGCAGCCCCCCTGGCATGAGCATCGGAGCGGTTCATGCTCTGACGCTCGCCTTTGCCCTGCGCAAAATCGCGCAGGGCAAAGGCATTTTTTGGAGATCCGGTGATTTTTTTGGAGATCTCCATGGGGCTGCCAGGAACCCTGGTGACGTCACTTGCACTCATGGGCGGGATTTATCGCTGCCCTAGCCAGTAAAATGGCTAGGGCAGCGCTAAAGCCAGCCCATCAGAGCTGGTGACGTCACCGAACACACTGCCGGGGGGAAGTTTCCGCCCGGCAGTGTGTTATTGAAAACAAAAGAGCCCGTGGCCTGCGCGATTTAGCACAGGGCATGGGAGCGCATCGGAGCATGAGATGCTCCGATGCCAACATCAGGGGGGCTGTCTGGGTGAAAATAAGAGTATGTCCGGGTTCAGCTCTGAACCCGGACAACCCCTTTAATCCGGGTGTGTTACATATTAGAAAGTAAAATTTAAGTATTTTCAGTAATTTTATTTTATCCGTTTCCGTTGAGCCCCTTTAAACTTACTCACGCTTGATGGAACATTTTTTCATTGACTCTATATACAGTAGTCTGCTGCCCTCCACCCCCTTCTTTTTTTTTGCAATACTCGGTTCTACCCCACAACTAAAGGTGCAATAAGCGATGTTGATGTGCCATTTTTATGAATGTGCTCAAAACAGCCAAAATTAAAGGAAATGTGTCATCAGAAAATGACCTATCATTTAGATCATCATGTTTTTATGTTAAACTTATTTTTACAGAATTTTAGGTGGTTATTTTTAATTTTCCATGTCAGCATCTATATAGTTTAAAGGGCTTCTGTCACCCCACTAAACCTTCTTTTTTTTTATGCTTATTTATAATCCCTACACTGCCTACATAATCTAATTAATCATTTTGGTCCAGTAGATTTTGTTTAAAATGTGCTTTTAAAATATGCAAATTACCTTGCTACCAGCAAGTAGGGCGGCTACTTGCTGGTAGCAGCTGCATCCTCCGATCCTAAAGACGCCCCCTCCGCATGTTGATTGACAGGGCCAGGGAACGGGATCGTTCTCTGCTGGCCCTGTTTGCATTCAAAATCTCGTGCCTGCGCCGTACCTGTCTTCAATCCGCGCAGGCGCACTGAGAGGCGGACGCTCGCTCGGCCGCTCCATCCTCAATGCGCCTGCGCCGGGTGTAGATGTGACGTCATCGGCGCAGGCGCATTGAGGATGGAGCGGCCGAGCAAGCGGCCGCCTCTCAGTGCGCCTGCGCCGATTGAAGACAGGTACGGCCACGGCGCAGGCGCCAGATTTTGAATGCAAACAGGCAGGGCCAGCAGAAAACGATTCCATTCCCTGGCCCTGTCAATCAACATGTGGAGGGGGCGTCTTTAGGATCGGAGGATGCGGCTGCAAGTTTTAAACAAAATCTACTGGACCAAAATGATTAATTAGATTATGTAGGCATAAATCGCAGTTTAGGGATTATAAGTAAGCAAAAAAAAAAAAGGTTTAGCGGGGTGACAGAGGCCCTTTAAATCTATGCCAGCTCACACCCGGTGTAGATTTGATTTTCGGACAAACAGACACTTTTATTAGGAGGCCTGTGCCTCTTGATACATTTGTAAAAACAATGATGACATGGGCACTCCCTTCTGAAATACCATAAGGACCCCAGACGGAACTAGGGGTGGAGGTCCCTTACCATAGAATGTTGTGCAAACCAGGAAGAACACTCGATAACAGAGATGTCTCCCCCGGGCGGGAGAATCACCAGGCTGCTGCACTTGTTAGCCGGAAGCATTAGATGAGGTGCGGAATAGTCAGTGAAAGAGGCTGAGCGCAAGGAGCGGAGGATAAAAAACAAAAGCGTGCTGCACTGCTAAGGCCCAGTTCACACTTCAGTTATGTGGTCAGTTATTTCCATCAGTTATTGTGAGCCAAAACCAGTAGTGAAGCCTACTCAGAGATCAGGTGTAAGGGAAAGATCTGCACCTCTTCTGTGTTTTTGACCCAAACCTGGTTTTGGCTCACAATAACTGATAGAAATAACTGACAATAACTGAAGTGTGAACTCAGCCTATCTTCATTAAAAAATATTAATTAAAAAGTACAATAAAAACAAATAAAATATAGATGCTAGCTACGCGTTTCAGTGGTGGGCCACCACCTTCATCAGGCTAAAGAGTCAAGGTACAGATGCACATATAAATAATGCTGACCACAGCAGAAACTGATTAAGCTGATCATCGCGGGGAAATAGTGATATCTGGAATAGCAATTCATATTTCTGCTAAATAATATGTGATATAATATTAATTGGTATTTAATATAAAGGATGTATTACACTACACACTGACACCATCTATAGTAATACACTTGGCAATGGGAGGTTTGTATGGGAACGTCAAGACCTATATTTGACTATATTTGAAGTCTATCATATATGACAATGTATAAGCCCATACATTAGTAAGACAAGCCTGTATCTATGGCATACATGATTGACAGAGACAGACAAGGGGGTCGTCTTCTTACTCACTGTGTTGGGCTGGTTGCTGCTGAACATAATTGAAGACACACATGGAGCCTGAGAAGGAATTCCTCCCCTTCAGAAAGAAAACTTTAAGGACATTCATATTCACCCATGGACAACAGATTAAGACTTCCTAAACTATTTTTGTAAATAATCAACTTTTATGAAGACTGAAAATAAATCGCATTATTCATTCTTTTATATAACTCTTGTTGAATCCTGGTGATGAGTCCTCCGGGTGGACCACTATATTTGGAGAGGATTACTAAATCAGTTTGATATTTTTCATACATATTTATTTTACATTCAGAGATATATTACAATTTCCTAATACATGATTATAAAATGCTAAATATATGTGAGGGACAGAACATATGAAAATCCAATATGCAATATCCTAACAATAATGACTGGGGATTGGTTTTCAAGTTATGGTCCGTGGTAGGGAAATCCATAACGGAATTCTTGGATAACCCAAACCTTGTACACTGAACTTGAAACACAAGTTCGCTCAACACTAGTTTTCACACCTACATTTTCTTCCCTGTCTACTGAATTTTTAGATCTTGAAGGGCCCACTAATGACATCATCATGCGTATACACTTAAAAAGTGTGGCTGTGAATAGTTATATCCAGTACAATAGTGGACATTTTACTCCCTGTTTAAAGAATGCGCCATAAGGGCAGTTTCAGAGAATCCGTCGGAACTACTGTACCCGTGATTCTGACTACACAGGCAGCCATTGTTAAAAGACGCTTCCTGGACAAGGGTATCCTAAAAGCATTGTGCAGTCTGCTTTTAATAAAACCAATTCCCGATCTCAAGCGGAATGTCTGACTCCTAAGCGTGTTAACGCATCCTCCGACTTTCAATGTAGATTTCTAACCACTTATAATGTATCTCATAAGGAGATAAAAGGCATATTCTGTAAGCATTGGCCGATCCTGATCAGCAATCCGGTTTTAAAAAATGTGTTACCTGTTACACCTGGGACTGTGTTCAGAAGAGCATAGAATCTATAAGGAACTTTGGTCCCGAGTGCACTTAGGACTTTATCCATCTCGTCCCCTCAGCCCTCTAGTGGGCCAGTTGGAAGTTTTAAGTGCAATGGTCCCCTGTTTGCCTGTTGCAATGCCATCTTGGATGGCACTACTACTTTTTTCTTCTTTCTATAGAGCAATGTGCGGCATATTGGCCGTACCATACAGCCCATCAGGTTGAATAAACATCGATATGATATTAGAAAGGGCCTCCTTACACATATTTCCCAGGTGCACGATAAAAATCCTGACTATCTGCCCTAATTGTCATTGATCACATCCCTGAGTCATTACCTTGTAGGTTTAAGAAACAAATAAATAGGGAATCCTTTTAGATATTCCAACTTAGCACCTTGTCCCCTAGTGCTATATATGAGGCGATTGAGATGATCAAAAAGTGAGACAAAAACATTGCTCTGACATTAATGTTTTTGTATTGTAGGCCGCCTGCTCTTTCGTTCACTTCAGGGATAACCTCAATGGGTGTCCTGTTCGTTTGCTGCTGATCTTCTTTTGCACATGTGGCGGTATCATACTTTTATGGCAAACTTTGTTTTGCACTACACACTTTCTATGTGACCATTGATGTCAATATATTTGCATTTCTATACATCTAGTACTTTATCTTAAAATACACCACGGGTGCCCCTCTGATGTATTTTCACATCTTCTGTCCCTCACATATACTTTGCATTTTATAATCATGTATTAGGAAATATTGATCGTTGTTCCAGGTATCACTATTGCATGTTTTTGTGATTTCCCGCGATGATCAGCTTAATCGGTTCCTGCTGGGGCCAGCCCTATTTATATGGGCATCTCGACTCTTCAGCCTCTGAATCTGTTCCACTAAGCGTGCAGATTTCATGGCGAAGTCTCCCTATCGCACCATTCAAACTTCCCCTCGCTGCAGCTCTACAGGTCATCTAGTTATTACCTATACACTTATATCACCTGTTACATGTGCACCTGGCAGCTGAAGGCATCTGTGTTGGTGCCATGTTCATATGTGTCTGCATTACTGAGAAAAAATAAGTTTTAATATATGGAGATGAGCCTCTAGGAGCAATGGGGGTGTTGTCATGACTCCTAGAGTCTCACCTCTCTATTCACAAGGACAGGCATGATTATGTTTTCTCTGCCTGTCCCTGTAAATCAAAGTGCAGAGGGTGTGGCAGTTGCAGAGAGAGCACACCCTCTAGGTGTAATGGTAACGCCCACGTTGCTCCTAAAGGCTCATTTGCATATATTAAAACATAATTTTTCTTAGGAATGGGGGCACATATGGACATAGGACCAACACAGATGTCTTCAGCTGCCAAGCGCACTTGTAACAGATCAGCCAGTGACATAGGTACAAATCTGCTGAAATGACAATACTTATTTTGTATGACTTCTTGAACACAAATTTACACAAAATCCAAATCCGTCATAGGATCTCAATAGCGGAAGAAAACGCTTCAGTTTTGTCCCCATTCATTGTCAATGGGGACAAAACTGAACTGAACAAAACGGAGTGCACCAGAATGCATTCCGTTCTGTTTGGCTGCGTCCCCATCGCGGACAGAATAACGCTGCAAGCAATGGGGACGGATCCGTTTTCTCTGACAAAATTAAAAACGGATCCGTCCCCCATTGACTTTCAATGGTGTTCAGGAGGAATCCGTCTTGGCTATAGAAGACATAATACAACCGGATCTGTTCATGACAGACGCATGCGGTTGTAATATTGTAACGGAAGCGCTTTTGCAGATCCATGACGGATCAGCAAAAAATGCTAGTGTGAAAGTAGTCTAACTGCAGGAGTTGCTAGGTCTTAGCACACCTAAATCAGCTCTGCAGTACTTACCAAAGGGCTGCATTCCTCATGTTAAATGTTAAATGCCCTCCAAAGGACTTTCACCTTAATGGGTAGGCACAAGGTGTAAAAAAAACACAACCACTAGCCCACACTGCAGCTTCTAGCACCACACCCAGTGTCCGTAAATTATATATCCCCTAATGTCCCCTATATCTTAAAGGCTGGAAAGGGAACATAAGTTAAAAAATATTAAAATATAAAATCTGTGCATCACAAGAAAAAAGACCAAAAAAGTTTTTAAATAACTGAACAAATAAAAGTTCTAGCTTTTGTAGCTGCATGTACTTAAAAAAAGGAAAATGTGCCTGGTCACTAAGGAGATAAATAGCCCAGACCTTACTACGTTCTTACTGGTTAAAGGGGTTGTCTCACTAATGTATTATGATAGTCCATATTGCCTCATTTCTTGGATTGATTCATTTTTCCATCTCATTATTTACTGCTCGTATCCAGGGGTTACGAACACCACTGCAGCACAGATACGACGTGGCCAGGACAGGACTCCCACAGCCCTGGCCAATAGAGGGGCCGATATCTTTTTCTGTAGCGTACAAGCACGACCACCACTGATGGATTGTGGGGTGGTCCTAACCATGGAAACGAGCAGTGTATAATGTGATGAAAAAATGAATCCAGCCAGCAAAGGAGGCAATATGGGTAATAACAATACATTAGTAAGTGTCTTGTATTAACTTTCTCTACCCCTTGAAGTTATATAAAAGCACTGAAAAATTTCCTTCTTTAGAACTGACTAATGCTTATTACTCACTGTTACGGGAGGTACAACTAATGTCCTTAAATGATGGATGTACTCCCAGGAATGGGAGCCATACACAGATGTAACAACAAGGATTCCACAGTAAAGGAAGGAAGATGTAGGACAGAGGTGCAGCATTACTGAACTGTGGTAACTAACTATAAAGTATATAAATGACATATGGCTGTGCCGCCACATTACCACCTCTCGTGAATACGTGCTTTAACAATGGAGATTTGTAGAACGTGGATGGGGACAACTCACTGACACAGACTGCATCGCATAGTCAGAAGTACAAAAAAATAAACTTACGGGCCAAGTTCGACTTCTAGATACTGCTCCTTCTCAGAATTTAGGAAAAACGCTTCGACAACTGTAAAAACAAGAAAGCAATACATTTCATTACATAATATCAGAAACTGAGCAGCCCATGTCCTGAGACGCTGAGTGATATGGATAATCATTCTTCTGAGGCACGGGAGGCAGTCCCCTGGAAACCTCTGTCAACTAAATACAGGGGACTACAGTAATTTGAAGCTCCTGGACCCCAGTGCAAAGTCTGTAGTAGCGCTCCCGTGTGCAGTTTATAATGTGTCTTCTCAGCACCCCTCTAGCCCCTAATGAGAAACAGAGATTGGTGTAATAGGTCCCACTTTATTACAGAGAGTAACAGAGACTGCCATATAGCCAACATTTCTCTATTAGCATTTTTATTCTACAATTAGCCGCACAATTATTCTTGCAATAGTACGGAGCAGGAAATCTGATTTATTTTTCAGTACAGTTGACAAGACGAGTGAGCCGTTATGGTTGGTTGGGTGGTGCTCACCTTCATCCTGATCCTGATAACTTATAAGAACATTTATAATTTATTCCAAGCTACCATCAAAAGACATCTATATTTCATTTAAAAGGGATTTCCCAGAGCACAATGTGGATATGAATACTACAGTACCCCTGCTGATCAGCTGTTTGAACAGGCCATGATGCTCTGGTGAATGCTGCAGCCCCTGACTAGGCCAGTGATGTCATGTTCATTGGTCACCTGGTCTATGTCTAGCTCAGTCCAATTCAAGTAAATGGGCCTAGGCTGCAATGCCAAGCACAACCACTATATAACGTATGGCGCTGTGCTTGGTATGCCGTGAGGAGGCCATAGCGCTTACTGTAGTGGTTGAGCAGAAATGGGGAGTGGCTTAGAATGCAAACTGGCGCCAAAATGTTGTCATAAAATATGTGCCACATTTATCATGTAGCATGAGCCATTGTGATAAGTATGGCAGATTCTCAGACTGTCTAGTCTGAGTTTATGTTGTATAATTATTAGCCAATAGCCAGGATTCATACACCCACGCCAATAATTTTAGACTCTGCCTAACTTATGCATACAGTATACAGGGATGCTTTGAGATGCAAAATTGTGCTGAATCATGGAAAAACTATTTGGGGAAGATTTATCAAAACTGGTGTCATGGAAAACTGGCTTTGTTGCCCATAGAATTCCACCTTTCATTTTCCAAAGGAGCTCTGAAAGGTGGAATCTGATTGGTTGTTGTTGGCAATGAAGCCAGTTTTCCTTTACACAGTTTTGATGAATCTCCCCCCATTGTGATGCAACACTGGTCACAACCAGTCACTCAGTAGTTACAATCTAAGGGTATATTTGGGCAGCACGGTGGCTCCGTGGTTAGCATTGGTGCATAGCGGTGCTGGGGTCCTAGGTTTGAATCCTACCAAGGACATGTAATTAGTATGTTCTCTCTGGGTTTCCTCTGGATACTCCGGTTTCCTCCCACACTCCAAAGACATACTGATAGGGACCTTGTGAGCCCCATTGGGGACAGTAAGTGATGATAATGTCTGTAAAGTGCTATGGAATATAGTAGCGCTATATAAGTGCATAAATAAATATTCACACATGAAGACATTTCTGCAGCTGTTCCATTCATCTATACAGGACTTGCATATAGCGTGTAGGAGCTGCCAAAACAACCCCAACTGATTTTCAGTTGCAGAAATGTGCAGTTTGATTGTAGATTGATTGCAGATTTCAACCTTTGCAAACTCACAGAATTATTTTTTTTTATAGCGTTTATTTAACACTTTTCAAGTTATTACAACAATCCCAAGGGAAAACAGTTCAGTCTGACACAGTCACTCGCATGAGCAAGTTCAACGAGTCCATCATTATCATATTACATGACAGTAGGGAACAAAAACATAGTTGTAGTACAGTATCTTGTTGTCATTAGAAAGGCAATACCACACTCACTCACACCCATCCGCACTCACATACACACACATGGGTGGTGCAGTCTCAAGTACCAACAAGCCTCAAACTGTGCCCCCTGCTTGTACCCACAAGCCCCAGATTTTGTCAAAGCGATCAGGCACTCCCCTGGCTTCATACGTTAATTTGCACATCTGCAGGTCGTTATTTATAAGGTGCACCCACTGTACCACCGTAGGACACTTTGGCGGTTTCCAGTTCAGCAGTATGTTCATCCTCCCATAATACATTAACAGACGTAACAGTGCTCTACTATATTTGAATGCCGTCGCATCAGAGACTAGCCCCATGACACACACCACTGGATCACAAATCCCTGGCAGCCCCAGTTTGACATTAATGAAATCGCATACCCCTTTCCAGTATATCTGGATTATTGGACACCGCCACACCATGTGAAAGAAGGATCCCCTAACTTCCCCACATCTGTCACACCCAGGGGTCGGTAATTGCCGCATCTGGTAAAGACGCATCGGGGTCAGATACACCCTGTGCATCCATTTAATTTGAATGAGCTGATCCCGAGCGCTTATAACAGACTTCCTCCACCCCAGACGCCATTCCTCCAAGTGAGAATCTTCCAACTCTGGGATATCCACCGACCATTTAACAAATGATCGCTGGATAGGGGACTCCTGCATCTTAATAATTTCAACATAAAAGGAGGAAATTGGCTTGTGCAGTTTCTCTCTCCTGGCTATAGATTCCAGTGGGCCACACTCTAAATTCAGGGCTAAGGACTGAAACTGCTTTTCACATGCATGTCTCAACTGGAGGAAGCGGTAAAAAACTCGTGTGGGGTAGCAGGAAGTCTGCACGCACACTCTCGAAGGAGCGGAAAACCCCGTCCTGGAACAGCTGTGTTAGATACTTCAGACCTTTCCGTGGCCAAAATTCTAAGTCTGATAGGTAAAAGAGCTCGGGGAGGTGCTTATTACGCAACAGTGGGATATACGGGGACCAGGTTTCTCCCGTTTGGCTAACCATACGTGTGTCCACAAATCTCTCCCACGCCTCCAGAACCGTCACCATAGCCTCCGTGTTGTTCTTGGTGTCCAGGGCTCCGCCTCCCCTATATACCAGATTTGTCAGGGCCTCATACGACCCTACTAGCGCCGCCTCTAACACCACTGCCGGATTGTTGGCATCCGCCCTGATCCACCAGGATGCATACATCAAGCGAGTCGCTATATAATAAACATACATATCCGGGAGTTGCAAACCCCCCTGCGGGTAGGAGGCTTTCAGTGTCTTTCTTGCAATTCTTGGGGTCCTGTTACACCACAGGAATTGGGTCATGACTTTGTCTAGAGTATCGAAATGGGCTTTAGGAATCCTCACTGGGGCCGCTCTATACACATATAATAGCTTAGGTAACAACACCATTTTAACAATGTTAATTCTGCCTACTAGAGTTAGGGGGAGATTTTCCCAGGCTTCCAACTTGCGCGTGACATATTTCATAGTGGGCCTCAAATTCAGGTGACAGAACTGCCGAGGATCTCTATGAATATGAATCCCTAAATATAAGAAGCTGTCTACAACCTTCAGAGGGGACACTGGTGAGACGTCTATCCCATCCTCCACATCCACTATGCATAGACTGGATTTAGCCCAATTCACTCGTAGTCCTGAGTACCTACCATATCCATTCACCACTTCTAACAGAGTTTCTAAGGTCAGCCAAGTACACCAACAGGTCATCCGCGTACAGCGACACCTTCTCCTGTACCCCGGCTATCGTCCATCCCTCCATCAAGGAGCTATTATTGATTAGTTGCGTGAGGGGTTCCATTATCAGGGCAAACAACAATGGTGACAGAGGACAACCCTGTCTGGTGCCCCTATACAACCGGAAAGGTCGAGAAGTCACACCATTCACTCGGATGCGTGCCATAGGCGCCTGATATAACAGCTGGACCCATTTAATAAAGGAGGGGGGGAAATGAAGGCGGGATATCGTCTCCCAAATAAAGCACCACTCTACCGAGTCAAAGGCTTTCTCATTATCGAGAGATGCCAGGACCCTCGATCCCGCGTTATCATGCCTGACCTGCAAGTTAGTGTATAGTCTCCTAAGATTGATATCCGTCGTCTTCCCAGGCATAAAGCCTGACTGGTCCGGGTCGATGATGGACAATACTACCCCACTAAGTCTTCTGGCCAAAATTTTGGCCAATATTTTTGCGTCAGTGTTCAGTAGGGAAATCGGTCTATACGACGCACAGTGGTCCGGAAGCTTCCCAGCTTTATGAATTACCACAATGGTGGCCTCACCAAATGATGGGGGCAACCCACCGGATTCATAGGCGTAAGTGAACAGTTTCAGTAAACGCGTAGAATGCAAATCAGCATCCAGTCCATACCATTCAACCGGGAAGCCATCCGGACCAGGTGATTTCCCTACTGCCATAGCCCCTATCGCGGCTTTAATCTCCCCTTTGTCAATAAGTCCTCCTAAGTACGCGCTATCTGTCTTGGCCAAGGGTGTAAGGGGGATGATTTGAAGGAAGGATCGGATCTCACCCGGGGTCAAGCTGAGCCTAGAGCTATATAGGTCTGCATAGAATTGGGCGAATTGCTCGCAGATCTCCCCGGGCCGATATACTTTCGAGCCATCGCCACAGGTAATGTGTGGGACTACCGTCTGTGGCACCTCAATCCTGGCCAGAAAAGCCAAGGCACTCCCATTCTTGTCCCCATCAGCAAAAACTAAGTGCCTTTGATACAGTAACTTCTTCTGGGTATACTCTGTTAGATGTAAAGTGAGCTTCCTCGGTGCCTCATCCCACAACCTACGGTTCTCTACATTCGGGTCTACAGTGTAAGCCTGCTCTGTCTCTACCACCTCTTCCTCCAACTTGACCCTAGTAGCACTCAGTTCTTTCCTATGCGTAGCTATCGCCTGAATCAAGGTACCACGCAGTACCACTTTAAAGGCCTCCCACTCCACTGATGGGTTAGTTGAGCCCTCATTAAATTCCCAGTAGTCTTTCATACCTTGCTGCGCCGCCCAAACTACAGGCAGGACCTCCAGCCATTTACTATTAAGCCTCCTTATTCTTTTAGTCAGTGCTAGGGGTTGTCTCAGAATTACCAATAAGGGAGCATGGTCAGAAATGCCCCTTGGCAAATAGTCAGCAACCGCCAATGAGGGTAACAGATCTCTACTGAGGAATACTAAGTCAATCCGAGAGAGTGCCGCATGAGAGGCCGAATAACAGGAGTATTGACGTATCCCCGGATGTAAATATCTCCAGCCCTCTGTTAATGCGAATACATCTGCCCAGGAACTTAGTGCATCATTATGAGTATCAGCAGGACGAAGCCGGTCCAATGATCGATCTAAGACAGCATTATAGTCCCCAAGCACAATCAGAGGCACTGGGGGCATGGATGCTAAAGGTTTCATAATCTCGTCCAGTATCTCCCTTCGAAAGGGGGGGGGGGGAACATAAACACCTACCACCAGGTAGTCAATGCCTCTGATTGCAGCGTGAAGGACCACAAAGCGCCCCATCGTATCGGTGTATACCGAGTGCGACCGGAAGGGAAGGGATTTGGCAACCAGAATTGATACACCTCTGGCTCTAGAGCTATAAACAGCATGGTAGGCCGCACCAACCCAGGGTCTCCGTAGCGCCAGGATTTTCCGCCCCTGCAGATGTGTCTCCTGCAATATCAGTACGTCCGGGTTGTGATTACGTAGGAAATTAAAGACCAGAGATCTCTTAAGTTTGTCATTAAGGCCTCTGACATTCCAGGAGACAAAACGACAGAGCGTCATCGTGGCAGCTTGTTAAAAGCATATCTCCAAAAGAAACCGCACCACCCAAGCCAAGCATTCACACAATCATACCCACTCTTCACATTCAAACCGAGAAACTCCCAATATGCCCAGAACATCGGACCCAACCCCCCTCCCTGCCCAGATGACCCCAACATATCCAAGCCTAAATACCCCCCCCCCCCACTTGTCTCACTAGTGGAAATAGGGACGAAGACCCTTGCCCAACCCACTATTCTAGGTAAACCCCTGAACCTAACCCAGATAGCAGATTACCTAACCTTCACACATTCAGCTCCATCTTACAGTAAAGACATCTACAGTATATGCTGAGACCCCCAGCACATAAGTCCCATTATACTAAACCCCTGCGGTCAAGCCAGTCCGAAGCCTCTTCAGGGGTAGCGAAGAATTTCACCAGCTCTCCGTCTTGCACTCTGAGCCGTGCCGGATACATCATGGCATAGATAAGTCCCTTCTCCCAAGGCCGGGTCCTCACCGCCGTGAACTGTCTGCGTTGCTTCTGCACTTCTGTAGACAAGTCCGGGTAAAAGGTGATCCGGGTGTTGTCAAAATGAATGTCCTTTAAACGTCGGGCCACCGCAAGCACAGCATCCCGATCCCTATAATTCAGGACCTTGAAGATGAAAGGACGAGGTGGGGCCCCCGGAGTCAGAGGGCGGGTGGGAATCCTGTGGGCCCGTTCAACTGCAAAAGTCCCTGAGAGGTTTATCGGGTCCAGGACTTGTTTAATAAGGGCCTCCGCAAATTCCTCAGGTGTGGTACCTTCCGCCTTTTCAGGTAGCCCCATAATGCGGACATTGTTCCGTCTATTGCGGTTCTCTGCATCCTCTACTTTCGCCATCAGGGTCTTGACCTGGTTCTGTAGGGCGTTAATCGCAGAATCTTCCCGCTGAGCTCTGTCTTCCACATCACCTAGCCGCCTCTATACCTCAGTAGTTCTCTCTCGTATCTTGTCAATGTCATGCCTGAGGAGAGTGAGATCAGCCTGCACATGGTCAATCTTGACAGTAAGCGCCGTCTGACAGTTAGTAATAGCCGCCATAACTTTCGCCAGGTCCACCTGCGATTGTGCAGAGGAGGCCCCAACCTCCCTATCCTCCGTTTGGCTCATATTGTCCAGCATCAATTTAGGCTGGTTAGCTGGGCCTGGGGTGCCCGTTTTTCGGCCCATAAAGTGACCTCCCGCTCTCACCGAGAGGACCTCCGTCCGGGGTGTCTCGCCGTAGGTAGGCCGCACTCAGGGGACCCGACGGGCAGCAATAGTCACAACCGCAGGGCAGATAGATGGGCTGCCGGTAGCCAGTCCGGATATTGAATACCGCAGGGGGTCCCTGGCAGAAAAACAGGAACCGAGCGGTCAGATTAACAGGATAAACTCAGGATGATAGCGGAGCTGAACTAACATGCGACCTCACGCCATGACAGTCAGAACTCACAGAAATTTGATGCAAAATCCCCACCAGTTCTGGGACAGAGAACAGGGGATTCTAAGTTAGTTCTGTGACTAACTTAGGATAGGTCATCCATATCTGACCAGTAGGGGTGCGACTCCCGGCACCAGCACTGGTAGCATCTTCCTAAGCCAGTGCAATCATGTTGGTCACACGGGCCCATGTGCAGCTCAGTCCATCCTGGCCTCCAATACCAAGCAAAGCCAATATACAACGTATGGGCTGTGACAGGGATAGTACGATTGTGATACCATTCTTTAAAAAAAAATAAAGTTTTTTATATTCTCATCTGTGGGTAAGCTGTAGTATTTATTGATACCATTTTGGGATATGTATGACATTTTTGGTCACTTTTTATTCATGTTGTGGAGAAGGGTGGGGTGGGTGGGGCAAAGGCGCAGGCTCCCTCCCTTCAAATGACCTCTCAAATGCCATGCTTGCAATTGACCACAGCACCTGAGCAGTTAAATGTGTGTGATCGCTCCACTGCCAACAGATGTCTGCTGTGTAAAACAGCAGCACCTGCCAGCTATGGTGCCCCCTCAGCTCCAGAGCAGCCACCATCTTTAAAAGACTCAACTTTTATTGTACATGTACAATGGATGTCGCAAAATGGTCAATTATACAGTATCCATAAATTTACATATTAGGAAGGCATCTGTGTTGGTCCCATGTTCACATGTTGAGAGCCAAGTCTCTAAGTGTAACGGTAACGCCCCCATTGCTCCTAGAGGCTCATTTGCATACAGTGGGATGCGAAAGTTTGGGCAACCTTGTCAATCATCATGATTTTCCTGTATAAATCGTTGGTTGTTACGATAAAAAAAATGTCAGTTAAATATATCATATAGGAGACACACAGTGATATTTGAGAAGTGAAATGAATTTTATTGGATTTACAGAAAGTTGTGCTATAATTGTTTAAACAAAATTAGGAAGGTGCATAAATTTGGGCACCACAAAAAAGAAATGAAATCAATATTTAGTAGATCCTCCTTTTGCAGAAATTACAGCCTCTAAACGCTTCCTGTAGGTTCCAATGAGAGTCTGGATTCTGGTTGAAGGTATTTTGGACCATTCCTCTTTACAAAACATCTTTAGTTCATTCAAGTTTGATGGCTTCCGAGCATGGACAGCTCTCTTTAAGTCACACCACAGATTTTCAATTATATTCAAGTCTGGGGACTGAGATGGCCATTCCAGAACGTTGTACTTGTTCCTCTGCATAAATGCCTTAGTGGATTTTGAGCAGTGTTTAGGGTCGTTGTCTTGTTGAAAGATCCAGCCCCAGCGCAGCTTCAGCTTTGTCACTGATTCCTGGACATTGGTCTCCAGAATCTGCTGATACTGAGTGGAATCCATGTGTCCCTCAACTTTGACAAGATTCCCAGTCCCTGCACTGGCCACACAGCCCCACATCATGATGGAACCACCACCATATTTTACTGTAGGTAGCAGGTGTTTTTCTTGGAATGCTGTGTTCTTTTTCCTCCATGCATAACACCCCTTGTTATGGCCAAATAACTCAATTTTAGTTTCATCAGTCCACAGCACCTTATTCCAAAATGAAGCTGGCTTGTCCAAATGTGCTTTAGCCCACCTCAAGCGGCACTTCTGTCTATCCGAGATTTTTCTTGGTCTGCCACTTCGAGCCTTAACTTGAACTGAGCCTGTGGTCTTCCATTTCCTCAATATGTTCCTAACTGTGGAAACAGCTGAAATCTCTGAGACAGCTTTCTGTATCCTTCCCCTAAACCATGATGGTGAACAATCTTTGTCTTCAGGTCATTTTAGAGTTTGTTTTGAGACCCCCCCATGTTGCTACTCTTCATAGAAAATTCAAAGAGGAGGGAAACTTACAATTGACCCCCTTAAATACTCTTTCTCATAATTGATAGGTCAGGGGTCACTGAGCTTACCAAGCCAATTTGGGTTCCAATAATTAGTTCTAAAGGTTTTGGAATCAATAAAATGACAACAGTGCCCAAATATATGCACCTGCCTAATTTTGTTTAAACAATTATAGCACACTTTCTGTAAATCCAATAAACCTTATTTCACTTCTCAAATATCACTGTGTGTGTCTCCTATATGATATATTTAACTGACATTTTTACAGGAAAATCATGACAATTAACAAGGTTGCCCAAACTTTTGTATCCCACTGTATATTGAAACATAATTTTTCTCAGTAATGCAGACACATATGAACATGGGACCAACACAGATGCCTTCAGCTGCCAAGCACATATAAATCACAGAAAAAAATGCACCAAACGGATATGCCACTGACTATACTAGCTAGTCATACAAGCAGATATTAAAAGCTGAGACTTTTGCCAATATATTCCTGTCAGGAACATATCGGAGCCCATCATGCACCACGTCACGGTCTCTCAGCATGGCAAGGGTCCTACCACTACGCTAACTGTGGTGTGAACACGGTCTGAAGGTGATGAAATCCAGCTCACAGCCAAGCTTCCACACAATCGCATTGTAAGCCACACCCATATCAGACCGTGTGATGGAGGTTACCAGGTGCAAAAGAATGTTTAAATGCCAGGTAAAGGCACATTCAATACATATAAAACAAAATCACAGAAATATAGTGGCAAATATGGGGGAACTGCTCAAACCCCAAACACTGTAGCGTGTTTCATTGGGAGAGCAGTCCCACCGCATGTGGACCGCAGCAAACGACCATCCCCAGCAAAAAATGCGTACAATGGAGGATGCTGGCGCGGTCCACATGCACCACAAAGGCATCCTACACAAAACGGAGCATTGTGCAGATGAAAATATAATTATATAAATCACAGAAAAAAATGCACCAAACGGATATGCCACTGACTATACTAGCTAGTCATACAAGCAGATATTAAAAGCTGAGACTTTTGCCAATATATTCCTGTCAGGAACTTATCGGAGCCATGGCAAAAGTCTCAGCTTTTAATATCTGCTTGTATGACTAGCTAGTATAGTCAGTGGTAGGGATCGACCGATTATCGGATTTACCGATATTATCGGCCGATATTCAGGATTTTGAACACTATCGGTATCGGCATCTATTTTGCCGATATTCCGATAGTGTATGGGAACACAGATCGCGCTGCTGACAGCGCTCTCCGTGTTCCCCTTAGCAGCACAGGGGAGAAGGAAGCAGTGTCTCCTCCCCCTGTGCTGCTGCTGCCGCTGCCGCCAATGAGAGGACAGGGGACAGGAGGAGGGGAGGAGCTATGGCCACTGCTCCACCAATGAAGATTAATCTATCATTCATTCATATACAGGAGGCGGGAGCTGCAGGATCACATAGCCGGCTCCCGACCTCTATGAGCTGTAGCTGCGATCTGCGGTAGTTAACTCCTCAGGTGCCGCGGATCGCAGCTACTGCTCATAGAGGTCGGGAGCCGGCTATGTGATCCTGCAGCTCCCGCCTCCTGTATATGAAATTAAGCTTCATTGGTGGCGCAGTGCGCCCCCCCAAGCCCCCCAGTATTAGACATTGGTGGCGCAGTGCGCCCCCCAAGCCCCCCCCCCCCAGTATTAAGCATTGGTGGCGCAGTGCGCCCCCCCTCCCCCCCAGTATTAAGCAGTGGTGGCGCATAGGGCCCCCCACCCCAGTCGCAGTGCGCCCCTCCACAGGATCCCCTCTCCCTTGCTCCTCCGATCGGAGCCCCAGCAGTGTAATGCTGGGGCTCCGATCGGTTACCATGGCAGCCAGGACGCTATTGAAGCCCTGGCTGCCATGATAAGCTCCATGCTGCTGTGTGCACAGAGCACACAGCAGCAGGGACAGTGTGAGCTCCTATTCACCCTGATAGATCTCTATCAGGGTGAATAGGACAAGGGTTCTAGTCCCTAAGGGGGCTAAAAGTTACTTAAAAAAAAAAAGTTACAAAAAAAATTATAAAAACACCAAAATATAAATGAAAAAGAAAGATTTAAAAAAAAAAATACACATTAACAATAAACATAAATTTTCAGCAGATTTGTGGGAATTTTTATTTTTTTTAAAAAAATGAAAATTCCCAGAATATCGGTATAAATTATCGGCTATCGGCCTGAAAGTTCACAAATTATCGGTATCGGCCCTAAAAAATCAATCCTAGTCGATCCCTAGTCAGTGGCATATCCGTTTGGTGCATTTTTTTCTGTGATTTATATAATTATATTTTCATCCGCACAATGCTCCGTTTTGTGTAGTATGCCTTTGTGGTGCATGTGGACCGCGCCGGCATCCTCCATTGTACGCATTTTTTGCTGGTGATGGTCGTTTGCTGCGGTCCACATGCGGTGGGACTGCTCCTCCAATGAGAAACACCCTACAGTGTTTGGGGTTTGAGCAGTTCCCCCATATTTGCCACTATATTTCTGTGATTTTGCCAAGCACATATGTAACAGGTCAGCCAGTATCACAGGTACAAATCTGCTGACCGATGCCCTTTAAGTTGTTTGCCACTTTATAATAACTTGATTTAACGAGAATATACAGTTTCCTCCCTATGATCACCATTTACATGTCCCAAGGTACACTATGGAGGCATGAAAGTTTGTGTGGTATTTTGCAGTGTTTTTAAGCAAACACTGCCAGCCACAGATAATGCATGATTTTATTTGTTTTTGGGCCAAAAAAGCCAGGAACAAAGCTGTGTGTGTAGGAAACGATACGGTGCTCTAACTGAAAACAGCTTTAGAAATATGGGTGTTCCCCACATATGTACAATGCTAAAACAAGTTAGTTAACACATCCTATAAAAGAAAAGAAATGTGCTGGTGCGCATCTCTGTGGCGGAAAGACAGATGCAAACACACAATGCAACAGCACTCTGCAAACTCTGAATAAATGGATTAAAAATGTTTACATTGTTTTCATAGATCCTTATGATGCTGTGAGTTTGGGTCAGTTAGCCCGAGACACGTGTAAGTAATAAAGAAAGATATGTCCGGAATGTACCTGTATAATTAGCCCCTTAAAGGGTTTTTCCAGGATTTGGTCCCTTTTCAACTAGCCCCCGTGGCCTATGGTACCAAATGATGAATCATAGTGAACTGTTCACAACAGCTCTGGTCGGAGGTCTTCTGGTCCCTACCAGATTACTTCTGGCCACTGCAGTCAAGGACTGGTCTCAGCAGTGACATGCCCCGAAGCGGCACATCAATGCTGGGTCATGTGCTGCTTGGGGACAGGTCACTGTTGAGGCTAGCCATTGGCTGCAGCGAGTAATTACCATTTCCTGAAGGTCAGCATGATCTCTCCCTTGACTAGGGCCATCCTAGGGGATATAGGAGGTTCCTGACAAGGGATCTACCCTATCGGGGCGGCTATTCCGTTCTTAGGCAGGGTATCGAGTAATAGGGTGAGCTCCAGGGTCAGAAATCCCCTTTATCTGCCGCCCATTCCCCAGGCCTATCTTTTATATCTTTGAGTTTTGCAATATCATTTTTTATTTTATTGTTTTCTGTTTGGTCACATCTGGGTTATATATACTTTTTTAACAGTACATTGAAGGCTATGTTTTAAATGGTGGTAGTCTGTGACACTTCTGAAATGCTAGAAAGATTACTTTGTGGCAATAATTAATGCATGTCTTTCCATGAAGCAGGAATATTGTTATTGTTTTTTTATACTCTTTAATAATGTCAGCCTCATAAAAAATGCAAATGACAAGCTCAAATCCACCTATGTACTAAACTGGTAGAGAATCTAAACTTGATGCCATAAAAATTACATTAAAAACCTAAAATAGTGCATCATGCGCTTATTTATTCAGAAGAATTATGTTAATTGAATGAGGTTTATTCATCATGCATTACATATATACACTCACCTAAAGAATTATTAAGAACACCATACTAATACGGTGTTGGACCCCCTTTTGCCTTCAGAACTGCCTTAATTCTACGTGGCATTGATTCAACAAGGTGCTGATAGCATTCTTTAGAAATGTTGGCCCATATTGATAGGATAGCATCTTGCAGTTGATGGAGATTTGAGGGATGCACATCCAGGCCACGAAGCTCACGTTCCACCACTTTCCAAAGGTGCTCTATTGGGTTGAGATCTGGTGACTGTGAGGGCCATTTTAGTACAGTGAACTCATTGTCATGTTCAAGAAACCAATTTGAAATGATTTGAGCTTTGTGACATGGTGCATTATCCTGCTGGAAGCAGTGGCGTCGCCAGGGGGGGGGGCAGAGGGGGCCACGGCCCCCCCTATATCAAGCTGTGCCCCCCCATGTGCCCCCCCCAACTAAAATGTCTCCCATTCATTGTTGGTGTATGCTGCGCTGCGCTGCTGTGCACTGTGTAGGCACTAGGCAGCCCTACCGGACATCATCTTCACATCTGATGATCTGAGTCACCGACTCGGTGCAGTTGTGGTCTCACTCTCTAGTCTCCACCCACCGCCGCCGCGCGGCGTCCCCGGCTCCGCCCACAGCTCCGCCCCGGCCACGCCCCCAGCTCCGCCCCCGGCTCCAGGACCTGACCAGATTCATTCATCTACTGGCAGCAGCTGCTTAAAGTCATATTTTTTTTTTTTTCAACTTAAATTCCTTATAATGCGATATATTAATATATAGGGCTCTTACTCATTTTGGTTGGGTCGTTTCTTAAAAAAACAGACTTTTATAATATGTAAATGAGCTCTCTACCAGGCAAGTAAGGCAGTTACTTGCTGGTAGCAGCCGCATCCTCCTTTCATAAAGACGCCCCCTTCGCATGTTGGTTGACAGGGCCAGCGAACGCGCTCGTCTTCTGGCTGGCCCTGTCTGCGTTCAAAATCTGGTGCCTGCGCCGTACTGGTCTTCAGTCGGCGCAGGTGCACTGAGGGGACGACGCTCGCTCGGCCACTCCATCCTCAATGCGCCTGCGCCGATGACGTTACATCTACACCCGGCGCAGGCGCACTGAGGAAGGAGCGGCTGAGCGAGCGTCCTCCTCTCAGTGCGCCTGCGCCGACTGAAGACTGGTACAGCGCAGGCGCCAGATTTTAAACGCAGACAGGGCCAGCCAGAAGACTAGCACGTTCGCTGGCCCTGTCAATCAACATGAGGAGGGGGCGTCTTTATGAAAGGAGGATGCGGCCGCCCTACCTGCTGGTAGAGAGCTCATTTACATATTATAAAAGTCAGTTTTTTGAAGAAACTACCCAACCAAAATGAGTAAGAGCACTATAATATATCGCATTATAAGGAATTTAAGTTGGCAAAAAAAATAAAAATGACTTTAGTGGGGTGACAGAAGCCCTTTAAGCCAGCCAGGCCCAGACTAGAGAACAGACAGTGTGTGGCGTGGCGTGGCGTGGCGTGGCCCTACCCTACCGATACCGATACCGAACAGACTGGACTGAGCCTGACCTAGTGGAGACGGTGTGTAGCAGGTTAACTTAATAATAATAAGGTACAACTTACAAGTAGTGACTGAGTGGACTGACCTAGGCCTCTTTCACACTTGCGTATGTCCGGATCCAGCGTGTACTCTACTTGCCGGAATTACACGCCGGATTCGGAAAAACGCAAGTGAACTGAAAGCATTTGAAGATGGATCCGTCTTCAAAATGCATTCAGTGTTACTATGGCAGCCAGGACGCTATTAAAGTCCTGGTTGCCATAGTAGTAGTGGGGAGCGGTATACTTACAGTCCGTGCGGCTCCCGGGGCGCTCCAGAGTGACGTCAGAGCGCCCCATGCGCATGGATGACGTGCCATGCGATCACGTGATCCATGTGCGTGGGGCGCCCTGACCTCACTCTGGAGCGCCCTGGGAGCCGCACGGACGGTAAGTATACCACTCCCCCGCTCTCCACTACACTTTACCATGGCTGCCAGGACTTTAGCGTCCCGGCAGCCATGGTAACCATTCAGAAAAAGCTAAACGTCGGATCCGGCAATGCGCCGAAACGACGTTTAGCTTAAGGCCGGATCCGGATCAATGCCTTTCAATGGGCATTAGATCCGGCCTTGCGGCAAGTCTGCAGGATTTTTGGCCGGAGAAAAAAGCGCAGCATGCTGCGGTATTTTCTCCGGCCAAAAAACGTTCTGGTCCGGAACTGAAGACATCCTGATGCATCCCGAACGGATTTCTCTCCATTCAGAATGCATTAGGATAAAACTGATCAGGAGTCTTCCGGCATAGAGCCCCGACGACGGAACTCTATGCCGGATCTGGACAACGCAAGTGTGAAAGAGCCCTAAGTCTCTTTCTATTCTAACTAGAGAGATTAGATCTGACTCTGACTGAGTCTGAGAGGAGAGCTGGCTTGCGGCTGCCCCAGAATCTTCCTGATTTAAAAGTTAAAGGGGTTCTGCACTTTAATTTAACTGATGATCTATACTCTGGATAGATCATCAGCTTCTGATCGGCGGGGGTCAGACACCCGGGACCCCCGCCGATCAGCTGCTTGAGAAGGCACCGGCGCTCCAGTAGCGCCGCGGCCTTCTCACTGTTTACCGCCAGCCCACTGACGTCACGACTAGTATCAACTAGCGTGGACGCAGCTAAGCTCCATTCAAGGGACAGAGCTTAGCCGCGCTCAGGCTAGTTGATACTAGTTGTGATGTCAGTCAGTGAGAAGGCCGCGGTGCTGCTCGAGCGCGGCTGCCTTCTCAAACAGCTGATCGGCGGGGGTACCGGGTGTCTGACCCCTGCCGATCAGAAGCTGAAGATCTATCCAGAGTATAGATCATCTCAGTTAAATGAACGTGCAGAACCCCTTTAAAGTTACTGTCAGTGCAGCCTGGATGATTACAGTGTTCACTTCACCGTTTAGAGAAATCATGTTCAAATGTGAGCGGTGGGAGGGTGATCTGTGGTCTGTGGATGTCATTACACTGGTATACGGGGGGGGGGGGGATCTGTGGATGATACTCTTATAGTGTTATAGGGAGGGGGATCGGGGGTCTGTGGATGTCATGAGTCATTACACTGTTATAGGGGGGGGGGGGGTCTGTGGATGATACTCTTAGGCTACTTTCACACTAGCGTTCATGGGTCCGTTCGTGAGCTCCGTTTGAAGGAGCTCACGAGCGGACCCAAACGCCTCCGTCCAGCCCTGATGCAGTCTGAATGGACGCGGATCTGCTCAGACTGCATCAGTCTGGCGGCGTTCAGCCTCCGCTCCGCTCGCCTCCGCACGGACAGGTGGACAGCTGAACGCTGCTTGCAGCGTTCGGGTGTCCGCCTGGCCGTGCGGAGGCGAGCGGATCCGTTCAGACTTACAATGTAAGTCAATGGGAACGGATCCGCTTGAAGATGTCACCATATGGCTCAATCTTCAAGCGGATCCGTCCCCCATTGACTTTACATTGAAAGTCTGAACGGATCCGCTCAGGCTGCTTTCACACTTAGAATTTTTTCTAAGTTATTAATGCAGACGGATCCGTACTGAACGGAGCCTCCGTCTGCATTAATATGATCGGATCCGTTCAGAACGGATCCGATCAAGCGCAAGTGTGAAAGTAGCCTTATAGTGTTATAGGGAGGGGGATCGGGGGTCTTTGGATGTCATGAGCATGAGTCATTACACGGTTATGGGGGGGAGGGATCTGTGGATGATACCCTTATAGTGTTATAGGGAGGGGGATCGGGGGTCTTTGGATGTCATGACACTGTTACGGGGGGGGGGAAATCTGTAGATGACACTGTTATAGGGGGGGGGGGGAAGATCTGTAAATGACACAGTTATGGGGGGGGGGGGGGGATCTGTGCCACTCTGTGGATGACACTGTTAGACTCCCTTCAGACGTCCATAGCAGCGGCAATGTGCGGGTCCGCATTTTTTTTCGGGAACGGAATTGTGGACCCGGAAGTGCGGGACCGCCTTTCCGTATCCGGCAGCACGTCGTGCTGCCCTATAGAAATTAATGGGTCCGCAATTCCGTTACGCAAATTTCGGATGTGTGAATGGGGCCTTATAGGAAGAGGGATCCCGATATGACACTGATATGGGGTGGATCTGTGGATGACACATAGCATGAGATGCTATAAACGGTATGTGTCATCCACAGATCCCCCTCCATAAGTGTCATCCACAGATCCCCAGGCAGCTAGGAGATGTTGAAATCTGAGTGATTGGGGTTTTTCTTTCCTATTGCGGTTTTAGGTATTGGGTAAAGTATCGCAGCATTTCTAAGCGTACTTGTGTAAATGTATCGTTGTTATAGCTGCCCCCCTACTTTTGTCCTGGCCCCCAGTGTGCCCCCCCAAAATTTGAAAGCTAGAGACGCCACTGGCTGGAAGTAGCCATCAGAGGATGGGTACATGGTGGTCATGAAGAGATGGACATGGTCAGAAACAATGCTCAGGTAGCCCGTGGCATTTAAACGATGGCCAATTGGCACTAAGGGGCCTAAAGTGTGCCCAGAAAACATCCCCCACACCATTACACCACCACCACCAGCCTGCACAGTGGTAACAAGGCATGATGGATACATGTTCTCATTCTGGTTACGCCAAATTCGGACTCTACCATTTGAATGTCTCAACAGAAATCTAGACTCATCAGACCAGGCAACATTTTTCCAGTCTTCAACAGTCCAATTTTGGTGAGCTCGTGCAAATTGTAGCCTCTTTTTCCTATTTGTAGTGGGGATGAGTGGTACCCGGTGGGGTCTTCTGCTGTTGTAGCCCACATTTCTTTCCCATTCTGACATTCAGTTTGGAGTTCAGATTGTCTTGACCAGGACCACAACCCTACATGCATTGAAGCAATTCTTTAGGTGAGTGTGTATATATATATATATATATATATATATATCTTCTGGGATTTCTATGCCTATACTACTGGAAAAAGAACTAGAGAGGAAGATGCTACTCACTCTGTAAGTAGTATTAAAGAGCAATACTCTGTAAGAAAACGGACAAATTGTCTAGTTACATAAAGGACTGATTTGGTTGTCTTCGAAGTGAAGAGTTTCGGTGTTAATGAAATTATACTTTTCTCTTGTTGGAACTAAATTAAAATCTGATTGTTTTTATCAGATATATAAGTGTTTCTGTGACTGCTTATTCACAAACAATATTTCAGGCTGGACTATAGGGTAGGCATTAAAGAGATTTTCCATGCTACAGATATTGATGGCCAATCTGCAGGATAGGTCATCAATATCAAATTGGTGTTGGTCCGAAAAAAGGCACCACCGCCGATCAATTGTTTTGGGCTCCAACGGCAATGGTAACTATATGATACATGGAGCTGGGGGCAGACCGCTCCGTACACTGTGTACTGGCCGTGTCGGGGTACTGCAGCTCAAGTGAATGGGATCTGAGCTTCAGTATGTTGGTGCTGGAAACTACACAGTGTACAGAACCTTCCATTTCCGTCCGTACATTGCTAACTATCAGCACCATGGCAGCCCGAAACAGCTGATCAGCGATGGGTGTTAGAGCCCTACCAATGAGCTATTGATGACCTATCCTTAGGATAGGCTATCAATATCAGTAGCTGAGAACCCCTTTAAAGTTGGCCATACATTTTCAATAATTGATAGCTGAACACCGGTTGGGTCAACAACTATTCTTCCTGAATCTTCCATATACATTTAGTGTATGCTTGACTTGTCTTTCATTGGGAAAGGGGAATGAACTGCTTCATTGTCTGGGAGCAGCTTATCTCCTGTGAGAACAAGGATCAGAAATGTTGCAGTCCAACATGCCCAATCCTTCTTTACCCCAACATCTGCCATCAGAAATGAGTCAGGACACCTCATGAGCTGACTTTTTGAAAACTTTCCTCTTCTGTGTATGACTGACCATGTTAAGGGACAGACACAGAGATCCATTAAACGGTCTAAGCTATATAAGTAGGATCTCTGAAGAGTGATTGGAACTGAGTAGGAGTTACATCATCCAACTTTATCTCAGGGCATCCACTGACTGACTGCAAAGATGCATGAGCCCCGGAAATATTTCATTTTTCACTGGAGGCAAGCTGTAATAAAAAAGTTTAGTTTATCTGAAAAGATTATGTACCAAAAAGTATTCATTTCAAATATGCCACTTCAATTATGAAGTAGAACATTTTATCATCCTTAATAACACTATTATTACAATTTTTGCTTCCTTAGTCAATGACATTGTATGAATTCTGACAAGCTAGCTGTAGTATGCCTTACAATTCATTCAAGAGGCTGGAAAAGTAACAAGAAATTAGAAAACACCCTTTAAATTTGGCACCTGCACCCACATCTTCTCTGCCACTTCTTATCTTGGGTGAAGATTGGAAATGACCACAGACTGCAAAAGCAAGCATCTACCTTTAGGAGAGCAATCATCAAAAGCCTGCAACAGATAAAAGAAGCTTTCTTCCTCATATTGCTAGGGCACATATTCATTAAAAAAGCTGCACAGTTAAATAGAACTTGTCATCAGTGGCGTACATAGAGAAGAAAGGGCCCCACAGCAAGGATCAGACCAGGTCCCCACACACAGGACAGAAGGGCTTCTGCCTAAACCCTTTTCAATGACCATTGGGACATTTTTCCACTGCTTCATTTGCTAAAAGTTGTTCCTTTAGAGGGTAGAGTCCAAGTTGTTATCTCCAGTAGAAGAGGAGATAATCCCAACTAAGACTGGGCCCCATAGCAGTCGCATGGTCTGCCGCTATGGTAGTTAAGCCCCTGCCTGTCATGAGGATTTAGGCCTCAAATCAGCCAACCTGTTATTCGGGACAGTGACAGGTTCACAATTGTGTTCTATACGTTTTAGGCAGGTGTGGAAAAAATGCAGCAAAGTAAGAATCTATCAAATCAATATTTTCTGTGACCACATTTTGCCTTCAAAACAGAGCATCAATTCTTCTAGGTATACTTGCACACAGTTTTAGAAGGATCTCTGCAGGGAGATTGTCCCAAACATCTTGGAGAACAAACCACAGATCTTCTGCAGATGTATGCTTGCTCAAATCCGTTTGCCTCATAATGTAATCCCAGACAGACTTGATGATGTTGAGATCAGGTCTCTGTAGGGGGCTTTATCATCACTTCCAGGACTCCTTGTTTTTCTTTATGCTGAAGATAGTTCCTAATGATATTGACCGTATGTTTGAGGTATGGAGCCAATATGGAGTCAATCAGACGCCTCCTTGAGGGTACTGGATGATGGGTAGGTATCGGCCTGTACTTTTCAGCATTAAAGGCTATATACACCTTTGGGGATAATTATTTTTACTATTGCATAGTACTAATTTCAAGCTAAAATTATTTTTTCAATTGGTCTTTATTAAACCTTTTGAGCCCCTTTCTCTCTACAGCCTTGAGATTCTCTAGTACCAGGCTCTGTATTTTTACTGTGTTCTGTCAGGCAGCTCAGCTGACGTCTCCTTATCTCTGATCTTATAAGCACTCAGTATAGCAAAATTTTTATTTTCCTGATAAGAATGTGTTTTAAATAAGTGTTTTATGACCTTTTAGTAATTTAGAGATATGGTTTATTAGATGATCAGCCCAAAATGAAAGTACCAGTCACACAGCCAGACAGTTAACCCATTGTGACAGAAATTTTTTAATAAAGACCAACTGAAAAAAAATATTTTTTGCCTTAAAGGGATTGTCCAAGTTATATTTATTGATGACCTATCCTCAGGATAGGTCATCAATATCAGATCGGCTGGGGTCCGACACCTAACCGTCCCATTCATTTCAATGGTATGGATCGCTTCTATACACTTGTATAGAAGCGATCCGTACTATTGAAATGAATGGGACGGCTTGGGTGTAATTACACCTGCTCACCACTGCAGATGCAACGGTGAGCAGGTAAACAATGAAGAGGTGGCAGCGCTGGCACGGCGCGCGCCTTCTCTTCAAACAGCTGATCGGCAGGGGTGCCGGGTGTTTCGGACACCAGCCCATCTGATATTGATGACCTATCCTGAGGATAGGTCATCAATAAATATAACTTGGACAACCCCTTTAAATTAGTAAAATGCAATCAGAATTTTTTTTTGCCCCCAAAAATTTACTTAGCCTTTAAAGACAAAAGAATAATGCCACGTCCTCACCTAGCCTAAACTAAATTGAGAACTTGTGGATCTTTCTTAAACGGGATATTTTTGATGAAAAAAAAGAACTGTACACCACACTGAACATTGTCTGTTGCTGCTGCACACAAAAAAACAGATTAAGAAATTAATAGGCTCCATGGATGGATTAATGGGGTATGGCTGTTTTTGAAAAGAAGGGGGACTATATTAGTTACTGATTATTTTTTAAAATATCAGAAATGTTTATTTGTAAATTTTGAGTTGTTTGTTTATTAGTGCCACTTTAAACCCTTAGTAAACAGCCTGTTTTGGGCCTTATTGACTAAATAATTTCTTCATCATCACTAGAGTTGAGCAGACACCTGGATGTTCGGGTTCGTCCGAACGTCACAAAAAAATTCGTGTTCGGGACCCAAACTTGACCCTAAACCTCATTGAAGTCAATGGGGACCCGAACTTATGAGCACTAAAATTGCTCTAAAAATGTCATGGAAAGGGCTAGAAGGGTGCAAGTGGCAGCAACATGTGGCTAAGAGCATGGCAAGTGCTCTGCAAATGTGGATAGGGAAATGACTTCAAATAACATAAAATACGTAAAAATCAAAAAATAATAATCTTGATCATTATGGAGTAGGCAGTGGATGTGGCGGTGTAGGTGGAAGCGGCGTTGGAGGAGGGAATAGTAGCCTACACTGCTTTTTGGTTTTAAATTTATTTATATATTTTTTAAATTAGGGTACACGCCAAAAGAGTGTGAAATATCCAAAATACAACAATGAGCAATTGCACTGTAGGATAACAATGGCTGGTTAAGGCCAGTATACATGTCTATTCTGCACAAGGTACGGACAAGTCCGGTGGGATCCATGCCTGGTTTATTTTAATGAACATAAGCTTGTCCACATTGGCTGTGGACAGACGGCTGCGCTTGTTTGTGATAACGCCCCCTGCCATGCTAAACACACATTCAGACAATACACTGGCTGCAGGGCAGGCCAGCACCTCCAAGGCATAAAGGGCAAGCTCAGTCCATGTGTCCAATTTGGAGACCCAGAAGTTGAACGGGGCAGACCCGTCATTCAGTACGTGTAGGCGTGTGCACACATACTGCTCCACCATGTTGCTGAAATGCTCCATATCAGCTGGTGGTGCTGGTTGTTGTGGCGTGCTGACAAAGCTTTTCCACATTTCGGCCATGCTAACCCTGCCTTCTGAGGTGCTGGTGGTGCCCAGCTGTGTTGGCGACCTCTTCCTCCTCCTCTGCCTTCGCCTTGTACTTCCACTGTGCCCCCGCTGTCAGGTGAGAATGCCACCAGCAGCGTTTCTGCCAGCGTGCGCTTGTACTCGCGCATCTTAAGATCACGTTCCAGTGACGGAATTAAGGACAGTACGTTGTTCTTGTAATGGGGATCCAGCAGCGTGGCCACCCAGTAATCAGCACAAATTAGAATGTGGGCAACTCGGCGGTCGTTCAGAGAAACTACAGCATGTAATCGCTCATGTGTGCCAGGCTGCCCAGAGGCAACGAAAAGCTGTCTTCTGTGGGAGGTGTATCGTCTGTGTCCTCTGTATCCCCCCAGCCATGCACCAGTGATGGCCATGAGCTGGTTTGGGTGCCACTCTGATGTGAACACGGTTCCTCTTCCTCCATCTCGTCATCTTTCAGAACTGTGCCCTGGCTGGAAAATTGTGTACCTGGCGTATGTGGGTGCAGGAACCCACCCTCGGAGCCACTTGTGAATGGCTCGCCGGAAACCCTATGAAATTATCCCTCTTCCCCCTCCTCCTCCTGTGCCACATCCTCTTCCATCATGGTTTTTTCAAGGAGGCATAGAAGTGGGATAGTAACGCTGAGAACTGCGTTATCGGCACTGGCCATGTTGGTGGAGTACTCGAAACAGCGCAACAAGGAACACAGTCATTGGTAGTGAAGTGGTGCTGTTCCACAGAGCAACTCACCCGTGCTGCAGCTGAAACCCCACTATCGCCTGCTGCTGCTCGCACAGTCTGGCCAGCATGTGCAAGGTGGAGTTCTACCTTGCGGGTACGTAACATATGAGGCGGTGAGCGGGAAGGCCGAAGTTACGCTGCAGCGCTGACAGGCGAGCAGCAGCAGGGTGAGAAAAGCACGCACAGACGGCCCGCACTTTCTGCAGCAGCTCTGACATATCGGGGTAAATTTTAAGGAACCTCTGCACCACCAAATTCAGCACATGCGCCAGGCAAGGGATGTGCGTCGGTCAAACCGGCTAGTCCCAGAGCTGCTATGAGATTTCACCCATTATCGCACATCACCAGGCCACGCTTGAAGCTCACTGGCACCAACAACTCATCGGTCTGTCGTTCAAGGCCCGTCCACAGCTCCTGCGTGGTATGGGGTTTGTCCCCCAAACAGATAAGTTTTAAAACTGCCTGCTGTTGTTTACCCCTGGCTGTGCTGAAGTTGGTGGTGAAGGTGTTACGCTGACCGGATGAGGAGATGGTAGAGGATGAGTAAGGATGAGTAAGCAGAGGAGGCTATCCACCTCATGCCCAGCCGCCACTGCATTTACCCAGTGTGCTGTTATGGAGATATAACGTCCCTGACCGTGCTTACTGGCTTACTGGTCCACGTATCCGTAGTTAGGTGGACCTTGCCACAGATGGCGTTGCGCAGTGCACACCTGATTTTGTCCCCCACTTGGTTGTGCAGGGAAGGGATGGCACGCCTGGAAAAGTAGTGGCGGCTGGGCACGACGTACTGTGAGACAGCCACCGCCATAAGGCTTTTAAAACTCTCCGTCTCCACCAGACGGAATGACAGCATTTCAAAGGACAGTCATTTTGAAATGCTGGCATTCAGGGCCAGGGATCGCGGGTGGGTAGGGGGCTACTTCCTCTTCCGCTCTAGTGTTTGGGAGATGGAGAGCTGAACGCTTCCGTGGGACACTGTGGAGATGCTTGGTGACCCAGATGGTGGTGTTGCTGGCAGATCCTCTGTTTGCGGGGTGGCAGGTGGCACTGTCACTCCAGAGGTGGATGACGAGGCTGAGACTGCAGCAGAAGAGGAAGCAGGTGGAGCCAGAGACCTTTCTTGGTTTTTGAGGTGTCTACTCCACTGCAGCTCGTGCTTTTCACTTAGATGCCTGGTCAAGCAGGTTGTGCTCAGGTCGAAAACGTTTATGCCTCGCTTCAGGCTCTGATTGCACAGCATGCAAACCACTCGTGTCTTGTCGTCAGCACATTGTCTGAAGAACTGCCACGCCAGGGAACTCCTCGGAGTTGGTTTTGGTGTGCTCGGTCCCTTGCTGCGGTGGGCAGTAGCAGGTGTACTGTCTAGGGGACGGCCGCTCCGCTTTTGCACCCTGCTCCCTCTTCTGCTGTGCTGGTGGCTCTGCGCGACTACCGCCTCTTCCTCCGAACTACACAGGTCACTCGCATGACCTTGAGTCCATGTGTGGTCGAGGACCTCATCGTCCTCCACATCATCTTCCACCCAGTCTTCACCCCTGCCCTCCTTGTCCGTCTGCACACTGCAGAAAGCCACAGCAGTTGGCACCTGTGTTTCGTCATCATTCAAGACGTGCTGCGGTGGTCCTCCCATGTACTCATCTATAAACATAAGTGGTTGAGCATCTCTTCCACTTCTGGGGCAGGGCTAGGTGGATGGCCCTGGGAAACCCTGCTAACAGAGTCATCAAAAAGCTGAAGGGACTGCTGCATGAATTGGGGCTCAGACTGCTTGGCTGATTTGCAAGGGGGTTAGGTGAAAGACTGCCAACTCTGAACTTTCAGCAGGAGACTGGATGGGAGGCAATGTAAATGAACTGGAGGCACTGTCAGAAACCCAATCTACTATCGCTTGTACTTGTTCTGGCCTCACCATTCGTAGAGCCGCATTAAGCCTGACCAAATACTGCTGAAGGTTCTGTCGCCTACTCGCACCTGAGGAAGGTGTTTCACTTCTGCATGTAGCTGGCACAGATTGACCACGTCCTCTCCCTGCAACAGGCGCTCTACCAGCAGCACCATGACCGGGGCCACGTCCCTTATTTGACGCTCTCCCTGTACTTCTCAAATTTAGGATCTTGCACAAAATGTTTTTTTTTTTTTTTAAATAACAGAATAGAACAACAGTATCTAAAGGGTGTATCTCACACTGACAGATGCAGACAAGGCCGCAAATTAAGATTTTGGCCCAAAATGGGTGTTTTTTTAATAACAGAATAGAACACCAGTATCTAACGCATGTATCTCAAGGGATGTAATATAAGTACTTTGCCCAAAATTAGTGTTTTTTTAAACCCAGAATATTATTGCTGTATTTCAAGATTGTATCTCACACTGACAGATGCAGACAAGGCTGCAAATTTAGTTTCTTGCCCAAAATGGGTGTTTTTTTTATAACAGAATATGACAGCAGTATATAACGCTTGAATTTCACACGTACAGATGCAGCAAGGACTGTAAAATTGAGTATTTTGCCCAAAAAGGGTGTTTTATAAAACCCAGAAAATTATAGCTGTATTTCTAGCTTAAATTGCACACTGACTAATGTGGCAGAGGCCCCAGATGGAGGGTATTGCCAAAAATGGGTGCTTTTTAAAAACCAGAAAATTATCGAAGTATTTCAAGCTTGTTTTTAACAATCACAGATGCAGCAAGGGCTGCAATATTAAGTACTTTGCCCAAAAAGGGTGTCTTTTTAATAACAGAATATGACAGCAGTATATAACGCTTCAATTTCACACTGACAGATGCATACAAGGCCGCAAATTAAGTATTTTGCCCAAAATCTGTGTTTTTTTCATACCAGAATAGCACAGCAGTTTCTAAAGCGTGTATCTCACAATGACAGATGCAGACAAGGCCGCAAATTAAGTATTTTGCCTAAAATAGGTGTTTTTTTTAATACCAGAATAGCACAGCAGTTTCTAAAGAGTGTATCTCACACTGACAGATGCAGACAAGGCCGCAAATTAAGCATTTTGCCTAAAATGGGTGTTTTTTTTAAATACCAGAATAGCACAGCAGTATCTAAAGCATGTATCTCACATTGACAAATGCAGACAAGGCCGCAAATTAAGTATTTTGTCCAAAATGGGTGTTTTTTTTAATACCAGAATAGCACAGCAGTACCTAAAGCGTGTATCTCACAATGACAGATGCTCCAAGGGCTGTAAAATTTGATATTTTGCCCAAAAAAGGTGTGTTTTTTTATAACAGAATATGACAGCAGTATATAAATCTTGAATTTCACACGTACAGATGCAGCAAGGGCTTTAAAATTGAGTATTCTGCCCAAAAAGGGCGTTTTTTTAAACCCAAGAAAATTATAGCTGTATTTCTAGCTTAAATTGCACACTGACTAATGCGGCAGAGGCCCCAGATGGCGGGTATTGCCAAAAATGTGTGTTTTTTAAAACCCAGAAAATTATTGAAGTATTTCAAGCTTGTTTTTAACAATCACAGATGCACCAAAGGCTGCAATATTAAGTACTTTGCCCAAAAAGGGTGTTTTTTTTATAACAGAATATGACAGCAGTATATAATGCTTGAATTTCACACTGACAGATGCATACAAGGCCGCAAATTAAGTATTTTGCCCAAAATCTGTGTTTTTTTCATACCAGAATAGCACAGCAGTTTCTAAAGCGTGTATCTCACAATGACAGATGCAGACAAGGCCGCAAATTAAGTATTTTGCCTAAAATAGGTGTTTTTTTTAATACCAGAATAGCACAGCAGTTTCTAAAGAGTGTATCTCACACTGACAGATGCAGACAAGGCCGCAAATTAAGCATTTTGCCTAAAATGGGTGTTTTTTTTAAATACCAGAATAGCACAGCAGTATCTAAAGCATGTATCTCACATTGACAAATGCAGACAAGGCCGCAAATTAAGTATTTTGTCCAAAATGGGTGTTTTTTTTAATACCAGAATAGCACAGCAGTACCTAAAGCGTGTATCTCACAATGACAGATGCTCCAAGGGCTGTAAAATTTGATATTTTGCCCAAAAAAGGTGTGTTTTTTTATAACAGAATATGACAGCAGTATATAAATCTTGAATTTCACACGTACAGATGCAGCAAGGGCTGTAAAATTGAGTATTCTGCCCAAAAAGGGCGTTTTTTTAAACCCAAGAAAATTATAGCTGTATTTCTAGCTTAAATTGCACACTGACTAATGCGGCAGAGGCCCCAGATGGCGGGTATTGCCAAAAATGTGTGTTTTTTAAAACCCAGAAAATTATTGAAGTATTTCAAGCTTGTTTTTAACAATCACAGATGCACCAAAGGCTGCAATATTAAGTACTTTGCCCAAAAAGGGTGTTTTTTTATAACAGAATATGACAGCAGTATATAATGCTTGAATTTCACACTGACAGATGCATACAAGGCCGCAAATTAAGTATTTTGCCCAAAATTTGTGTTTTTTTCATACCAGAATAGCACAGCAGTTTCTAAAGCGTGTATCTCACACTGACAGATGCAGACAAGGCCGCAAATTAAGTATTTTGCCTAAAATGGGTGTTTTTTTTAATACCAGAATAGCACAGCAGTATCTAAAGCGTGTATGTCACATTGACAGATGCAGACAAGGCCACAAATTAAGTATTTTGCCCCAAATGGGTGTTTTTTTAATACCAGAATAGCACAGCAGTATTTAAAGCGTGTATCTCACAATGACAGATGCTGCAAGGACTGTAAAATGTATTATTTTGGCCAAAAAGGGTGTTTAAAAAAAAATGAATATGACAGCAGTATATAACGCTTGAATTTCACACATACAGATGCAGCAAGTGCTGTAAAATTGAGTATTTTGCCCAAAAAGGGTGTTTTTTTTAAAACCCAGAAAATTATTGAAGTATTCCAAGCTTATTTTTAACAATCACAGATGCAGCAAAGACTGCAATATTAAGTACTTTGCCCAAAAAGGGTGTTTTTTTAATAACAGAATATGATAGCAGTATAAAATGCTTGAATTTCACACTGACAGATGCAGACAAGGCCGCAAATTAAGTATTTTGCCCAAAATGGGTGTTTTTTAAAACCCAGAAAATTATTGCTGTATTTCTAGCTTAAATTGCACAATGACTAATGTGGCAGAGGCCCAAGATGGAGGGTATTGCCAAAAATGGGTGTTTTTTAAAACCTAAAAATTTATTGAATTATTTCAAGCTTGTTTTTAACCTCTTCAGGACACGGCCTTATTTCACCTTAAGGACCAGGCCATTTTTTGCAAATCTGACCAGTGTCACTTTATGTGGTGATAACTTTAAAACGCTTTTAATTATCCAGGCCATTGTGAGATTGTTTTTTCGTCACATATTGTACTTCATGACACTGGTAAAATGGAGTAAAAAATTCATTTTTATTTATAAAAAAATACCAAATTTACCAAAAAATTTGGAAAATTTGCAAATTTCTAACTTTCTATTACTGTACTTCTACAAAACATAGTAATAACTCCCAAAAAAGTTATTAATTTACATACCCCATATGTCTACTTCATGTTTGGATCATTTGGGGAATGCTATTTTATTTTTTGGGGACGTTACAAGGCTTAGAAGTTTAGAAGTTTAGAAGAGACCAGTTCAGGTTTGAAGTCACTTTGTGAGGCTTACATAATAGAAACCACCCAAAAATGACCCCATGTTAGAAACTACACCCCTCAAGGTATTCAAAACTGATCTCACAAACTATGTTAACCCTTTAGGTGTTCCACAAGAGTTATTGGCAAATGGGGATGAAATTTCAGAATTTCATTTTTTTGCCAATTTTTCCATTTTAACCCATTTTTTCCACTAACAAATCAAGGGTTAACAGTCAAACAAGACTGTATATTTATTGCCCTGACTCTGCCGTTTACAGAAACACCCCATATGTGGTCGTACACTACTGTACGGCCACACGGCGGGGTGTAGAGGGAAAGAAGCGTCATGTGGGTTTTGGGGGGCTGATTTTTATGGACCGGTTTATTTACACCGTGTCCTATTTCAAGACCCCCTGATGCACTTCTACAGTAGAAACTCCCTAAAAGTGACCCCATTATGGAAACTACGGGATAAGGCGTTTTTTTTAGGACTATTTCTGGGGTACATATGTTTTTTGGTTGCTCTATATTACATTTTTGTGAGGTAAGGTTACCAAAAATTTTAATTCTGAAATTTCATCTCCATTTGCCATAAACTGTTGAGGAACACCTAAAGGGTTAATAAAGTTAGCAAAATCAGTTTTGAATACCTTAAGGGGTGTTATTTCTTAGAAGAGGTCACTTTAAGGGAGTTTCTACTCTAGGGGGGCATCAGGGGAGCTTCTAAAGGGACATGGTGTCAATAAAAAAGGCCATCAAAATTGGCCTTCCAGAAACCATGTTGGTCCTTTCCTTTTGCGCCTCCCTTTTACTGATACAGCAGTTTACAACAACAAATGTGGCGTTTCTGTAAACTGCAGTATCAAGGTAATAAATATTAAGTTTTGTTTGGCTGTTAACCCTTGGTTTTTACCGTAAACGACGGATTGAAATGGAAAAGTGCCAAAAAAAGCTGTTTTGGCACCTTTTTTTTTTTTTTTTGGACCGTGTTAATCTGGGGGGTTGGGTCATGGGGTATTTTTACAGAGGAGATTATTATGGACACGTCGATATCTAATAAGTCTATTTTTTTCAATTATTTAGGTTTTAGACTATATAATCTTTTTGGATACAAAAAAAGAAATTTTTGGTATCTCTAAAGTCTGAGTTATTTTTTAAAAGTTTTTTAGCCGATTGGATTAGGTAGCGGCTCATTTTTTGCGGGATGAGGGGACGGTTTTATTGGCACAATTTTGGGGGCTATATGACTTTTTGATCGGTTGCTATTACACTTTTTTATGTAAGGTGACAAAAAAAATATTTTTTTGCACCTTTTTTTTGTTTTACTGTGTTAATCTGGTGGGTTAGGGGTATATTTACAGAGGAGATTATTAACGACGCTGCACTACCTAGTAAGTCTACTTTTTTTTTTAGTTCTACAAAAAAAAATTGAATAGTCAGTGGCTAAGTTGGTGAAGGGAATTATAAATTTAGAACTCCATGGAAGTGTGGTACTCCCTGAAGCAACCAATAACGCAGAGGCCCGGATGATCGGGGCACATGTCACATTGAGTAGTGGTGTTGTTCCGTATCACCCTCCTGCGACACACTCTGCATTTTTTTGGGGTTCGTCCCTTCTTTCCAGTATGGGGGACCACACCTGGAAAGTGTTGGCCAGGGATGATCCGGGCGCCTCCAATTCCCAAGGTACTCCCACCTGCTCTTTCCTGGTCAGAAAAGATCAGGGTCTTGAGGACTGCCTCATAGAACTGGAGTAGTGTCCCTGTGTTGCCAGAGCTCTGGAACAGTACAAAAGAGTTGTACATGGCAACCTGCACCAAGTAGACCGCAACTTTTTTGTACCATGCCTTGGTTTTGCGCATGGCGTTATATGGCTTGAGGACTTGATCAGAAAGATAACTAATCTAACCCTAAACTTGCCCTAACTACCCCTGCCTACACCTCCCACTACCTGCCTGCCCCTGCCTCCTAAGGTGCCTGATGGCACCAACAACTCCCAAGATGGTGGGCAGCGTGATCTCCTGCTGCTCTCCCCGCTCCACGGACCGGAATGAGGGAGGAGATCAGCGGCGGAGATTCAAACTTGCCACGCTCCGCCCACATGCCGCATGGGGACCAATCGCAGGCGATCCTGAGAGGTGACGTGATCGCCACCTCACAGGATCGCAGGACGGTGATTGGTGGTGTATAATCACACCACCGATCACTGTCCTTTCCGGGTCATCAAAGACCCGAATAACCCGGAAATGCAGAAAAACGCAGGTCTTAATTGACCTGTGGTTTTATGCGATCGCCGACATCGGGGAGTCACAAGACCCCCCTGAGCATAGGCACAGAGTGCCTGCCGAATGATTTCAGCAGGTATTTGGTTCTGATCACCGCAGGCGGCGCTGCGGTGATTGAAAATTCTCAGGACGTACCGGTACGCCCTGTGTCCTTAAATACCATGACATCAGGGCGTACCGGTACGCCCTATGTCCTGAAGAGGTTAACAATCACAGATGCAGCAAAGGCTGCAATATTAAGTACTTTGCCCAAAATTTGTGTTTTTTTTATTAACAGTATATGACAGCAGTATATAACGCTTGAATTTCACACTGACAGATGCAACAAGGACTGTAAAATTTAGTATTTTGCCCAAAAAGGGTGTTTTTTTAAAAACCCCAAAATTCTAGCTGTATTTCTAGCTTAAATTGCACACTGAATAATGCGGCAGAGGCCCCAGATGGAGGGTATTGCAAAAAATGGGTGTTTTTTAAAACCCAGAAAATTATTGAATTATTTCAAGCTTATTTTTAACAATCAAAGATGCAGCAAAGGCTGCCATATTAAGTACTTTGCCCAAAATGGGTGTTTTTTTTTTTTATAAAAGAATATGACAGCAGTATATAACACTTGAATTTCACACTGACAGATGCAGCAAGGGCTGTAAAATTTAATATTTTGCCCAAAAAGGGTGCTTAAATTGCACACTGACTAATGCGGCAGAGGCCCCCAAATGGAGGGTATTGCCAAAAAAGTGAGTGTTTTTTAAAACCCAGAATATAATTGCAGTATTTCAAGCTTCTATTTGACTGTCACAAATGCACATATGCTGTGCTGTTGCACAGAACTTGCATAAAATGGCCGCCGCCCACCTAACTAACAGACAGATAAAAGTTATTTTTCTGGGTCACTGGGCTCAGGACAGGGTAAAAAGATTGTGCACTACACCCACAAAACAAAATCTAGGTAGATCACTGAGTTGACAAGCACTTCAGATGAAAGATTCTGTCCTATTCTCTCCCTCACAGCAGCAGCATCCTATCCCTTCACTAATCAGAGCAGAGTGACGTACAGCGCTACATGACTCCAGCTTATATAGAGGCTGGGTCACATGCTGCACTGGCCAGTCACAGCCATGCCATTAGTATGCATGGCTGTGATGGCTTCTAAGGGCACACAGTTAAACGCTTGTTGATTGGCTGCTCTGCAGCCTTTCAAAAAGCGCCATAAAATAGCCAAACACCGAACCCGAACCTTTACTGAATTGTTCGGGTCCGGGGTCCAAAAATCCTAAAGTTCGGGTTCGCTCAACCCTAATAATCACCTTCCAAGAACTATACCTTTTTTTTATTTTTCCATCTATGTAGCTGTGTGAGGGCTTGTTTTTTCAGGACAAGTTGCAGTTTTTAATGGTGCCATTTTGAGGTATACATAACTTACTGATTAACTATTATTAACTGTTTCTGGTAGGAGGATGGGTAAAAAAATATCAATACTGCCACTGACTTTTTACATTATAAATTTTGTGGCGTTCATTTTTTGGCATAAATAACATGATAATGTTATTCTCTGGGACATTACAATTAGAATGAAACCAAATACATATAGTTTTTTATGTTTTACTAATTTTGAGCAATAAAACCCCTTTTTTTTTTTTAAAAGAGATTTTATTTTTGCAATTTTTTCTATTGAAAGGAGTTTTTTCAATGGGAAAGAAACACTTTGTTAACTTGGAATTTATTTAATAGTTTTTTTTTAACCATTTCATAGCAATCGTTTGATTGCTTCTAAAATACATTGCACTATTTATTTAGTGCATTGTATTTTACTGTCAGTCCTATACTGACATTCACCAACATGCTGCACCCGAGATGCACAACCTGCCTTCACTAGGCCCCGACATGTGTGCACACACATCAGCACCCCACAATCTCATTTGTGGGATGCCAATGGGAGACAAAGGGCGTCCACTCCCTTTGTAACTACTAACATTCTGAGGGTGCTGCTGCCTGTGGCATGTAAAGGATTAAACGGCCCAGATTGGCGCTCCTCGATTGGGTTGGGCAGGGCAGTGAGTCTTATCAAACTCATCTCCCTTGCAGTGATGGCACATGCTGCGGGGCTTGGCAAGTCAGTACTCTGTCTGTTACTACACCATGCTGCCCTCAGAGGGGTAGCATAGTGCAGGCGACAGGTTCCATTTAAAGAGAGGTGCACCATCCTTGGCTTCATCTTTGCACTGTGTAGGTGCTGGATGCTACTGGAGATGGCTTGTGATGAGCGAATCGTCCGAAGTCGATTTGCATAAAACTTTGTTCTAATACTGTACGGAGAAGGAGCTCCAAATAGTATTAGAATGTATTGGCTCTGATGAGCCGAAGTTATTGTCTCGCGAGACTTTGCGTAATAACTTCATAAATTTATTTAAACTGTAAAAAAAGATTTCCCCAACTCGGGTTCGTTTTTTTTAAAAGTTATTGCGCAAAGTCTCGCGAGATTTCGCGAAGTAATAACTTTGGCTCATCGGCGCCAATACATTTTAATACTGTATGGAGCTCCTGTTTCATCCGAAGTCAATTTGCTCATCCCTAGTGATGACCTGTGGGTTGTAAATCAAGCCAGGAGGGGGACCAACCACTGACAGATATTTAAATACAGCGAGCGTTCAATGTTCTTTTTCTGCATTGTGCCGCATCTGGCCGAATATAGAAGAAAATCATTGTGAACCGTTCCCTCTGCTGGGTAACAGGTAAGTGGCCAACCTCATGTCAGGTTTCCTTTAAGATCATATGAGAATCTTTTTAATAAAAGTTTATTTAAAATAAAATGTACAATTCCACTTTTGCATGACTGGGCTAAATGATATTGCTGTACTTCCAAATCTGCATCATCAGAAACAACACATTTTCCTTTTATGTGATCATGTTTTGCATTTAAACTTTTCACAACTAGGGTTTGAGATAATTACCAGAAAAAAAACAGGAAATCAATTTGCACAGTGTTAGAGATTACAGTTTCCACTTCAGCACATTCCGCCATAGAATAATACATTATGTCACAAATATTCTTCATCTAAAAATATTTTCTGTTAAAAAAGGGTTTAAATAGTATTAATTAAACTAAAACCTGTATTCACACATTTATAAATCTGATAACTTAACCATCTGCTATGTGATCAAGATGTGAAAAACACATAGGCCTTAAAGGGAACCTGTCCCCATGAAGTGCAATGCAATAGGCAGGATCATGTTCTAGGGCAGGAGGAGCTGAGCAGATTGATATATAGTTTAAAGGGAACCTGTCCCCATGAAGTGCAATGCAATAGGCAGGATCATGTTCTAGGGCAGGAGAAGCTGAGAAAAATGATATATAGTTTAAAGGGAACCTGTCACCTGGATTTTGGGTATAGAGCTGAGGACATGGGTTGCTAGATGGCCGCTAGCACATCCGCAATATCCAGTCCCCATAGCTCTGTGTGCTTTTATTGTGTAAAAAAAACGATTTGATACATATGCAAATTAACTTGAGATGAGTCCTGTCCCTGAGATGAGTCCTGTATGTGAGATGAGTGAAGGACAGGACTCATTTCAGGTTAATTAGTATATGTATCAAATCGTTTTTTTTACACAATAAAAGCACACAGAGCTATGGGGACAGGCTTTTACGGATGTGCTAGCGGCCATCTAGCAACCCATGTCCTCAGCTCTATACACAAAATCCAGGTGACAGGTTCCCTTTAAAGGGAAAAGATTCAGTAGAACTTGCATTTCATTCATTTATATTCCTGCTCATCTTGAGTTCTTAAGTCAAACCCCCACTTAATGCCCTGTGGATAGCCCAACCATATCAAAATCGCAGACAACCCCTTTAAAGGTAAGCCGGTCTCCAAAACCTGTGGAGGAATCTATACTCCTCTGCTTCCTGCCGCCCCGGCTCCCTGCTTCTCTTCAGCTGTCTTCCAGTCCGGTCTGTCATTTCCTACATAGACAGGCCAATGGCTGGCCTCAGCACACCACTGCTGGGACACCTGCCACCTGGGGACACATCACCGCCATTGCCAGTCATTGGCTGCAGTGGCACTCATGACCCCTGTTAGTGGCGTGCTTAAGGTTGTTTGGCACCCGGAGTGGGTCTTTACTCTGGGACCCCCCATACTTTAAATTATTGTACCACCTCACAATACTTATGTCCCCATTGTGCCCCCTCACAGTAGTAATGCCCTCATTGCGCCCCTTCACCGTAATTATGCCCTCAATGTACCCCTCACAGTAGTAATGCTCAGATTGTGCCTCCTCACGGTAGTTATGCCCTTTCTGTGCCTCCTTCACAGTAGTAATGCCCTCTTTGTTACCCCTTCACACTACTAATGCCCTCTATGTGCCCCATTCACAGTAGTAATGCCCTCTCTGTGCCCCCTTTACAGTAGTAATGCCCTCTCTGTGCCCCCTTCACAGATGTAATTCCCTCTCTGTGCCCCTCAATGGCAATAAAAGTGGGGGGGGGGAGAAACTTCTTACCTTGTCCCATTCCTGATGATCAGGTCACCTCCACCACTCCCTTGCAAGCACGGATTGTGCTGAAGTACTGTGTGGGAGGAGAGCACAAACAGATACTCGGGCCTCCTACAAAGTCGGGCAGTGCGATCTGTGCCTGCAGGGCAGAGTCGTGAAGCAGGGGGCAGACGGCTCCCTGCTTTAGCATTCAGCGCGCAGGCCTGGAAGAGGAAAGGAGAACAGGGAGCTGAGCGCAGTGAAAGGACTGCCAGCTCCCCAGAAATGAGCGCCATCTGTCCCTGCTGGAGGTTGACAGACATGGACCAGATGACCAGTGAAGAGAAGCAGAGAGCTGGCGGATAAGGGCTGTTTCACACGAGCGAGTCCATTGCGGGAATCGCGCTCCGTGTGTGAGTGTGATCCTCCGCTCTGGACTTGCAGGAGCGCACGGCATTATCGTGATGTATAATGCTATGTGTCTCTGCATGGCCTTTTTCCCACAGAATCATAGTGACATAAAGCGGTCAGTATGATCCTGTAGAAATAAGGTCAAGCAGAGGCACATAGCATTATAAATTATGATAATGCTGTCGATCCTGCAAGTCCAGAGCGGAGGATCACACTCGCACACGGAGCGCGATTCCCGCAATGGACTCGCTCGTGTGAAACAGCCCTAAGGATTTCTCAACAGATATTCCAGGCTGGGGTGCAAATAAAAAATAAAAAATTCTGGACAACCCCTTTAACCTTGCAACAGTCACATCACATTTGCAAAAGCCTGATGGAAAATATGACTTTTTTTTGCCGATTTTGAATTTATATCTCATGAAAATATAGCTCACGCACAACCCAAGTGACTGAGGTGCATTTTAAACTCTTAGTGATGTAACTAATTTTAGCTTTAAGGACCATTAATATTTCTTCCCCTCTGTGTTCCGTCAGAATTATTTTATGGTTTCTTAAATTTAGTTGTATGAGACCTTGAATTTTGTGGGATGAGTTGTAGCTTTTATAGGAACCATTTTCGGGGTATATACATTACATAACTGTTATTATTTTTTGAAAGGGAGCAAATAAAAAACATATCTATTTCAGTGCTGCCCCTGAACTGTGCAGCCCTGTACAGGAGCCAAGTTTGCCAGGTTTTCATACTGGTTCGTTTTGCAATAGTAACTGTTTATGGGAACAGTCAGTGAGAGAAAACATCTTTCTTGATGGAAATCATTTCTATGTTTCAGAAATATATTAGCACCAAACTCAGAGGGTTAATGTGCCATCCCAACAGCATAACTCCATACCAACTGTAAGCTTTAGAAGCTTTGTACATACTCAAACAAAGCCAGCATGACAAGTTAGTGTGATAATGCATCAGGTGTGACTTAAAGGGGTTGTCCCACAATTTTTTTGACACTTTTCAAACTAGCACCTGGATTTGCATGAATTGCATGTAATTAAAAAAGGTAGCCACTGAGTTATTCAATAAAATCTATCTGTATAGCACCAGCTGCTGTTTTTTTTTTCCTTATTTCTTTGTCCGACTCAGCGAGATGGCCGCACATGCTCAGTTTCATCCTTCAACTGCCTCTTGAGATGTGATAGGGAGAGCATGGACACACCCCCTGAGCTGCGGCAGAAAGGACACGCCCCCTGAGCTGTCAGTTTAATATAAATCTAGCAGAGCAATGTATGGGGAAATCTCTGGATCCATGTGAGGTACATGGCTGGTTCTAGCTTTGTTAGAAAGAGATTGTCATGGACTATATGATGTAAAAAACTAAAATCAGTCATGGGATAACCTTTTTAAGGCTGGCTACATCTGTATTCCTCTCTAGTGATAATCCTTATCACTATTACTGAAGTGTGTAACAGGTTTCACTAGAGAAGTGCTCTGAATATTTTACACTAAAGATCGAGTATGGAATGGAGGGACAGTGTAAAAATGAAGCTTTATTGATGTCTGTGGTTGGGGGGGGGCATAAAAAATGTTTAGAGCACCTTATTTGACGCTGTAATGCGGATGCTGTAAACATCGGGGTCATGGCATCAATGAACTGCCTAGGTGCAGAGAGGTGATTAGATGAGCAAGCTTGATGGGGGAGAGGGGGATAAATAACATGCACAGAAGTCCACGTTAACCTCCCTGAGGGGTCATGTACAGTTAGGGCTGTATTACACCTGCATATAGTCGGCCAGATCATTGCTAAGTGTTCGTAGGAACGTTCATTAGCAATGATCTGCCTGTGTAAAGGTGCTGCCGATTACCCGATGAACGAGCAAACCACTAATTCATCGGGCAATCGCAATTTTTTACGCAGGTCAAAAAAATTTTTGTTTTTCGTCGGCAGATGGTGCTGTCTAATCATGGTCTGCTGCTGGCAAATAATGACTCTGTATGGGGACGAATGATGGCATTAGCGATCGCTCCTCCCCATACTGTGGAGGAAATCGCTGTATGTAATAGCAGCGCTATCCTTCACTGATCAGGCGTCGGGAGGAAAACCTTCCCGACAATCGTCAGCCTCATCTGCTGGTCCAATTGAGGCCTTAAACAGCGAGAGGGCAAGATTTGCGTCTCTTCTCCTCCAGTCTATCAGTACAACCCCCACTGGCGCTCCTCCTGCAGGCTGCTTTAACCTTTAATATCTCAGGCTGTGTAGCAGCTACAGATGTGAGTCTTGTCTTGTTTAAAAGTCCACAATCTAAGCTTTTAAATAAAAAATAAGATAATCGAGAAATACAGCCTTTAAAAATCAGGTCAGGAGTGAAAGCTGCGGGTTATGGTATATGCAGCTCTCACTTGGACCCATTTCTAAGGGTTGTTACTCTCTATGTATCATGGTTAGCAGAACGATCTAGGTTGTTTAAAATCTTAGATTTTATAACAAGACACGGAGGCTCATATTGCATTAACTCTCTTTACTGTCCACCATAGCAGCAAAGAATGAACAGTACAATCATGAAGAAAAAACCATAGCAACCGGTCCCACCCCCACATTCCAGTATATAAGGGCACCACCCTCTGGAAACCTCCTCTTTCTTTGCTGCTACCATAGCAGATAAGTACATTGGTTCCTCAGCTGTTAATTGTGATATATATATATGTACAGTTGGGGGTTTTGTCTTATTCACTGCTGTGTTATGGTTGTATTCCGTTTATGTATACGGTCTGGGCTCTTAGCCCTTATTTAAATTTGGTGAGTTTTGTTTTTTTTCCCCTTCTGGGGTTATCCTCCCCCTTAGACTACTTTCTGTCCTCCTCCCGCCGCTCGTCGGCGTTTTTTCCCCCGGCGCATTCGTTCGCGCACCTCCTCCGTTCCTCTTTCACTCACCCTTCCTTTTTCTCTGACCTCTTCTGGCCCCGTGACATTGCGCTCCTCCGCTCGGCCATTTTCGCGCCCCGTCTTGCTGCGCCCGTAGTCTCGCGAGAGCGGGATTTTGGGCGCCATCTTGGATTTTTTCCTTTGTTTGCCGCGATCTTGCGGCAGTGCCCTCTCCCCTGATTGGCTATCTCGCGGGAGTTGCGGCGCATTCTTAGTGCCCCTCACGCTGCTGCTCCAGTCAGGACCGTCGCCATCTTCTCGGCCGCACGTTTTAATTACCGTTCGCCTGTGTTGCTCCGGTGAGTTATTGCTCCTCCCCCTTCTTTGCCTGCATTTATTCCATCGCCTGTATTCTAGTTCGTTTTCTCTTTCTTCACAGGTTTTTCTCTTCCTTCTTGCCACTTACTGAGGTCTGGGGTGACTTACTCCTGCCACAGTTCTAGCCCTATCATGTCTTCCCCAGCCCAGATTAATCTTCCAGCCTCCCAGGTGCCACCTAATATTGATAATGCAACGGATGCTGCCCATCCTGCTATGCAGAATCCTGCCCTGCATCAATCTATTTCTGATGCAATCCTCGCAGCCATGGGATCCATGTCCTCTGCCTTAACGCAATCCATATCGCAGGCCATCTGTGCGCAGGCTAACATGTCTGCACCAAATGTAGGGACCCCCTCAGCCTCCAGAACACCTCAGAATGATGGTTTAACTCCATCCCAAGGTAACGCGGTTGTCCCGCGGAAAAGAGCCTGTACACGCCAGGCAGAACATCCTCGTGCGTGGAAGTCGGCCAGGACCCTGCCTGAGCCAGAGTCTGATTCCGAAAGGGAATCCCTTGAGGAGGCATTTGACGAGTCGGCATATGACTCAAACGGAGATTTGGCCGATGTCAGGGTAGTCCAGTCGCCTTTAGGGGCCTTATCGGCTTCAGCTACTCCATTAGAGGAGCAGACTGTTCAGGGGGACCTACCTATGGATAATTTGGGAGAACCTCTCTTTAACCCCGAGGAACTCCATCATCCCCGTTCCGCTGAATGGCTTCCGGCTACTCACGTGGCACAGTATTTGGAGTCCAAGATACGTGCTCCTTTAACCAAGGAGTCTCGTAATAAATTACGTGCGGAATGCCCGCGACCTCTAATCCCACATAAGGTGTGCGAGACGCCCACAGTGGACCCCAAAATGGTCCAATTTCTCGCCAAGACAGGGTTTAACCCAAAAAAGGGATTGGATTCTGCCCTTAGGGCCGTCCAAGATAAACTCCTGGACCTTACTGGTCCTCTTACAAGGATCTTTGATATGGCGGAGTCCGCCAAAGCCGAAGGCAGGCAGGTAGATCCAGTGGAGTTAGGTGGCTGGATCCAGAGGGCGATTTGTTTGACGGGAAATGTCAACACTTCCCTGGCCATAGAGAGACGCAAGGCCATATTGATGAAAATAGAGCCTAAGCTTTCCAATCTGGCCCTCTCTGAAGCGGGCAAAGAGGCTCAGGGCCTATTATTCGGAGAATCCTTTATTAAGGAATTAGGGAAGTATGTCGGCGCGTTTACTGCGTTAGACAAAGCCCAAACTTCCATGCGAAAAGTATTTACCCATCGTTTTTCTGGACGGGCCGGCAGCTCCAGGGGCCGTCTGGCCGGCCGCTCCAATTTCCACTCCCGTGGCGCGGGAAGAGGCTCCTATAATAACCGGTCCTCCATTCAGGATCAGCGGTACCAGCCGTCGTTCTTCCCGTCCAGAGGCTTCCCGGGACGATCTAGAGGATTCCGTGGAACTCCCAATTCCAGACGACCAGTGGGTAAGTCCCGATCTTCTACCTCTGTTGCCTTCTTTGACAAATGTTGTTGGGGGCAGACTCCGTTTCTTTTTCCAAGCTTGGTTAAAGATTACCTCAGACCCCTGGGTCCTGGATACCGTCAGGGGCTTTGTGATCGAACTAACAGATGTTCCGTCACGCCTGCCTCCTCCCCCCCCTATTCGTCTGTCCAGGTCGGCCTCGCGTCAGCTCCATACGGAGCTCAGGGTGTTGTCCCACAAGGGGGCGATAGAGCGCACGCCGGCACTCTCCGGAGGCATTGTCAGCAACGTCTTCTTGGTGCAAAAGAAAGGGGGTCAGATGCGCCCCGTCATCAATTTGAGACCACTAAACTCTATCGTAAGGTATCGTCACTTCAAGATGGAGGGCATCCATCTGTTACGGGACATGCTGTTGCCCGGCGACTTGATGGTCAAATTAGACCTCAAGGACGCGTACCTGACTGTCCCGATATCTCCGGTTTCCAGGGATCTGCTCCGCTTCAAGTGGGGAGACGAGATGTGGCGATTTACTTGCCTTCCTTTCGGCCTGTCCTCCGCCCCGTGGTGTTTCACCAAGGTGATGAGACCGGTGGTGGCCTGGCTCCGCAGCAGAGGAGTCCGCATGATAGTCTATTTAGACGACATTCTCATAATGGCCCAATGTCGCTCTGTGCTTCGCAGACACCTCTCCATGGCCGTCACCCTTCTGTCAGATCTGGGGTTCATTATCAATCAGGAGAAGTCCTGCCTGATTCCCTCCACTTCAATGGAGTTCCTGGGGTTCAGAGTAGATTCGGTGGCCCTTACACTCAGCTTGCCCCTCACCAAGGTGCGCAGCATCCGCAAGGAGCTTCGCCATGCCTTGCTTCGTCCATTTTTGTCCCTTCGCCATCTGGCTCGGTTGATTGGCCTTCTTGCCTCCTCCATTCAAGCGGTGTTCCCGGCCCCCTTACACTATCGGGCCCTTCAACGGCTCAAGATCGCCCACCTTCACTCGGGTGCCTCCTATGCCGACACCATTTCCTTAGACAGGGAAACGAAGGACGAATTGCGGTGGTGGATCCAGAATCTCTCGATCTGGAACGGCAAGGCGATATTTGGGCCTCAGCCCGACCTGATCATAGAATCAGATGCCAGCCTGCACGGTTGGGGGGCACACTGCAATGGAGTGTCCACAGGAGGTCCTTGGTCTCCAGAGGAGTCCCGCCTCCATATCAATGGCCTGGAATTGTTAGCGGGTTCGTTAGCAATTCGCAGTTTCGCCAACGGCGTTGTCACCGCTTGTATCAGACTGCGGATGGACAACGTCTCCGCGGTTCGATATGTCAACGGTATGGGCGGGACGCGTTCATCGGTATTAACCTACCTGGCGAAGGATTTCTGGGAGTTTTGCCTCTCCAGAGGCATTATGGTGGTGGCGGAACATCTTCCGGGTCTCCACAACGTGTTGGCGGACTGGAGTTCGCGTTACATTCGGGATTCCAGCGATTGGAAGTTGGATGGAACGGTGTTCCAGGCTTTGTCATCTCGTTGGGGTCTTCCATGTGTAGACCTGTTTGCTTCCAGGTTGAACGCTCAGGTTCCCAAGTTCTTCAGTTGGCGGCCGGACCCTCTCGCAGAAGCAGTGGACGCGTTCCTGCAGTCTTGGGAGGGGGCTCTAATGTATGCCTTCCCTCCATTTGCCCTCATTCCACGGGTGCTGCTTCAGATACAGCGTCAGTCGGCGGAGGTGATCCTGGTGCTTCCTCTGTGGAGGTCTCAGTCTTGGTTCCCCCTACTGCTGGACCTGTTGATCGATTTTTCCTCTTCTCCTTCCAGATGTTCCGTCTCTCCTTCTGGACCCGGCGGGGGACCCTCATCCGCTCTTGCAGTTGGGTACCCTTCGGCTTATCGCATGCAGGGTCTCAGGGTCTCCGGGGATATGTCAGGGGTTTCAGGAACAACTGCTTTCCTATTGGAGAGCGCGTGGGCCCCGGGAACCCGACGTGCTTATAGAGCCGCTTGGGACTCTTGGGCGAGTTGGAGCAGAACACTCAATGTGGATCCCGTTCGAGCGCCTGTGAGCTCAATTCTATCTTTTTTATCCTCGCTCTACGATGCCGGTAGGGCCTATCGTACTATCAACTTGTACAGGTCGGCTATATCGTCTCAACACGAGGGTTTTGAGGGTTGCCCAGCGGGTCAACACCCCCTCGTGTGTCGGTTGTTACGCGGTTCTCGTCTTTCCCGTCCTCCCAGGCCTAGATTCTCGGCTACCTGGGATGCGTGTGTGGTTTTAAATTTTCTTTCCGGGTGGTCGTCTAATTCCCAGTTGTCCCTCCGACAGCTGTCCGCTAAACTGGCCACATTGTTTTGTTTGATCTCTTGTAAGAGAGTGTCGGACGTGCGAGCGTTAGATGTAGACGCTCGTTCGTTTACTCCAGAGGGCGTACACTTTAATATCTCTAGACGAACGAAGACTAATATCCGCTCGGTGACATATCCTTATTTTCCGCACTCGCCTCAGCTTTGCCCTGTGGCCTGCTTGCGGGAATATGAGTCTCGCACTTCTGCGTTACGTTCTCCTGAGTTTCCCCATTTGTTTGTGTCGTTTCGCAGGCCTCATGCCCCAGTCACCAGTGTTACCCTCTCGCGCTGGGTGAAGTGGATTCTCGGTCTGGCTGGGATTGACACGAGTATTTTTACGGCTCATTCGGTTCGCGGCGCATCGGCTACATCTATGACGGTGGCAGGCGCCCGCCTTGAGGATGTCATGAGACTGGCAGACTGGTCTAGAGTCTCCACGTTTCGGGAGTTTTATTTCCGCCCTCAGGCGCACGTTTTTGAGACTGTGATTTCTCAACTTTAAACTTGCAATATGAGCCTCCGTGTCTTGTTATAAAATTACATGATTTTCCTATTCTATGACGTAAAGTCATGATTTTATTAAAGACACGGAGGCGAGTATTGCCCTCCCTTTTTTCCCACCCTGGGGTTGTAATGTATGGATTGCTATTATATTGCATAGTATTGTGTATGACATGTGTAATGTGTTTGGTGACTATGTCTCTTGACTACATTTTTTCTAGCATCTAGTTGCTTTTTATCCCTTTTGTTTCCGTTCTTAGGTTGAGACGGGCGTACGCTGGCAAGTGTTCGTCCTTGTTCCTGTTCGAGTTGGTTGACGTCACTGGTTCGTGGCAGTTTTATCTCGTTGAGGAGGTTTTTCAAGAGTCGTGTCTTCGGTCCGGATCCAGGTCGGAGTTCCAGTTTCAGTGAGCTTCGTGGTGTTGCAGTCGAGCAAAGAAAGAGGAGGTTTCCAGAGGGTGGTGCCCTTATATACTGGAATGTGGGGGTGGGACCGGTTGCTATGGTTTTTTCTTCATGATTGTACTGTTCATTCTTTGCTGCTATGGTGGACAGTAAAGAGAGTTAATGCAATACTCGCCTCCGTGTCTTTAATAAAATCATGACTTTACGTCATAGAATAGGAAAATCATGTAATTGTCTGCTTGAAAACAAGGCCACAATAGTGTCTGAAGCCCAATCACAGCCTTACATATAGTCTTCAGAAATGTCCATACTGATGCATATTAACATCTAATGGCATACTTTGCAAACATAATAACCGAGACTATAAATATAACACCAAGCTCATTTGAGGTGCTATGTCATCGTGTGAGATTACTACACTGCTTGCGTAGGTTGTTGCTCTTTCAGTACTCTAATCATACATTCTGTGAGGGTGAGCAGAAGCAGAATACCTTGTGAATATTCATGAGGCAGCATTCTGATTAATGCTGATTAAATTAAACAGAACCATGTAAGATATTTAAAGGAAATAATGCTCTTCACAGTGCAAAATATATTGTATCATTAATAAGGGTTTCTACTAAAACATGCAGAAACATCATTTTGCTGACATATGGTCTTAGAAGAGCATCTGTCAGTGTTTAACACTTATAATCAATGTTATCTCTTTTTTTTTCTAGAGAGAATATTAACCCCTTCCCGCCCAGCGCTGTACATGTACAGCCCGACATGACTTGGCATCCAGCGCCATACATGTACAGTGCTTTGATCAGGTGGATGCAGGAGCTGCGCCCACTCAATCAGCAGCAGGGGCCCGGCTGTTCCCGACAGCTGGACCCCTGCTATATCTTCCAGCATCGGTGTATACACCGATGCCAGCACATTATCCCCTTGTATGCCGCTGTCAATGCTGACCACAGCATGTAAGGGTTTTGCAGAAGGAGGGAGCTCATTCTCTCCCCCATCAGGGCCTAATTGATGCTATAGAAGCCCAATGCCTTATAGAGGCATCACAGCCTGCCAGCTACGGAAGCCTATGAGACCCAGTCCCCAAGCTAGGTCTTATAGGCACTCTGTCACTGTATTACACTGTCAATGCATTACAATTACACAGTCAATGCATTAGGATACATAATGTATTGTACTGCATTGTAGAGGGGATCAGACCCCTAAAGGTTGAAGTCTCATAGTTGGCCAAAAAAAAAAAAGTTAAAAAAGTAAAAAAAAAAAAGTGTTTTACTTAATTAAAAAAATAAGTTTCAAGTAAAAAAAAAAAAGCCCCTTTCCCATAACCAAGTCATATAAAATTGTAAAAAAATTGTAAAAAAATATAAAAATAGACCTGCTCTATAAAAATATCACATCTACCTTAGATGAATGCTGTAGAAAAAGATAAAAATAAAAACTGTGCCATTTTTGGTCACCTTGCCTCACAAAAATCATGTCATACTAAGCGATCAAAAAGACGTATGTACGCCAAATTGGTACTAACGAACGAGCCCCTATATAAGACAATCGCCATAAAAATTTAAAAAATAAGGCTTTCAGAAAATGGCAACATGCCTTTACTGTGTAATGATCTATCCTCTGGATAGATCATCAGCTTCTAATCGGCGGGGGTCCGACACCCGGGACCCCCGCCGATCAGCTGTTTGAGAAGGCAGCGGCGCTCCAGCAGCGCCGCGGCCTTCTCACTGTTTACCGCCGGGCCGCCCGCCCACTGACGTCACGACTTGTATCAACTAGAGTGGGCGCGGCTAAGCTCCATTCAAGTGAACAGAGCTTAGCCGCGCACACTCTAGTTGATACTAGTCGTGACGTCAGTGGGCGGGCGGCCCGGCGGTAAACAGTGAGAAGGCAGCGAGCGCCGCTGCCTTCTCAAACAGCTGATCGGCGGGGGTCCTGGGTGTCGGACCCCGGCCGATCAGAAGCTGATGATCTATCCAGAGGATAGATCATCAGTTAAATGAAAGTGCAGAACCCCTTTAACAAAAAAAAACATATTAGGTATCGCCACGTTCATAACGGCTGGCTCTAAAAAAATATCATATCATCAGGTGAAAGCTGTAAAAAGAAATAAATAAAAACAATGTCAGAACAGTTATCTTTTGTCAGCTCACAAAAACTGTAATATCTAGCAATCAAAAAGTTGTATGTACCCCAAAATTAAACCATACCCCAATTAAATCATAGCTTTCAGAAAATGACGATCAAAAAACATGATTTTTCTTTACAAAAATAATTTGTGTAAAAAGAGGTATAATGTTAAAACAAACTATATAAAATTGTCTCTCTAATCATACCGACCAGCAGAATAAAAATAACTTGTCATTTTTCCAGTACGATGTACGCTGCAATAACAAAACCCAAAACGCAATGGCAGAATTGCTGCATTTCTTTATCCTGCTTCCCAAAAAGCAAAATAAAAAGTGATCAAAAAGTTGTATGTACCGCAAAATAGAACAAATGATGATGGCAACTCATCCTGCATAAAAATAAGTCATCACACAGGACAGCAGGACAACCGTGGATACACCACTCAGGTAGCGGCAGTTGGAGTTGGTATTGACGGCCACGTGGGATGCCACGGCCGGGCTGACAACCCTCTGCCTAGAAGATCATTTTACTTATAACAATGTCACTGCACTGAAATATTATAACAGGTACCTAGCAGAATCGGGCAAATCTATGTTCGAAAGCTACAATAGGCTTCAATAAGTGCGAATATTACTACAATTGAAAGATTGTAACAACATTGAAATAAGTGCGAATACTACACTTATCCATTGAACATCACTATATTGAAATAGAGTGATAGTATCCAGCTGAAGTTTACTCACCAATTGGGACATTACAAAAGCTAGCTATCTAAGATTATTTATCACCACAGAAGAATAGAAATTATTATACAGGAGAACACTAACCTATAGGAGAAGTCATTGGACTATTTGTGTTACTACAGGAGAAGTTATTGGACTATTTGTATCACTACTATATATTTTTCATCTATATTTTTTATCCACTTTCTCTGATCATCTATCAAGAATATCAACACCAATTAACTCACTTGCACTAGGATCAATTTGTCAAATAGAATTGAATACTTTATTCCAATATTTTATATTTCATATATTTATATTCATAATTAAACTTTTCTCCTTTTTTACTTTTTCCCTTTTTTATTTGATTTAAATTATAGCACATGCACTTTTTTGCACGGATTGCATCAGTATAATCAAGTTCACATCAATTTTTATGTCTGTGTGGGAACTCAATTAAGTCTTTGTATACGCTATTTTACATCATATCTTTTATATATATTTTGTTTTAAAAAAGACTATTTATATACTTTTTTAACCAATAAATATCAGTTTCTGCATAAAATCGGATGAGGAGTGCTCGTCTGTACATTATATCTCTGATTCAAATATTGACGTTTGTTTTGCCGTTAACCTTTGAGGTGTTGCAGAAAAAAATCTGCAAAACAATGAAATTTTACCTCCATTTTTCTTTAATTTTTGTGGAACACTTGGGGGGGGGGGGGGGGGGTGTACCTGCACATACTCACTTTATCCAATCAGTGCTGCCAATTTTAGACTGTGCAGGTACATGCCCCCAACTGGTTACCTCCCCTCTGTACCCTTACTGAAGGCTAATAGCAGTTCATTCATGACTTCTAGTAGAAATAAGAAAGGAATGGCCCAACATAGAGCCATACGAATAGATGCTCCAGAATTGTTATTACATGGGGAATGCATGAAGCTGAATTAACCCTTAGGATACTGGAGGTTTTTTTGTTTTTGCGTTTTCATTTTTCTGCAGTTTTGATGCGTTTTTCACTTGCAGGAAAAAAAAAAAGGAAGATTTACAAACATCTGCTAGCAACCATCAGATGCAATGCGTTTTTCACTGAAGCCCCATAGAAGTGATTGGGCTGCATGAAAACCGCTGAATATAGAACAGGCTGCAATTCTCACGCAACGCAGAAATAATGTGTGGAAATGAATGGATCAGGATTCAGTGCGGGTGTTATGTGTTCACGTCACGCATTGTACCTGCGCAAAAAACTTGCTCGTGTGAAAGGGGCCTAACACCTCTGCCAATCATCGGTTACTGAGTAGCATTGGCAGAGCAAGCTGGCACTGGAACTACATAGATCCATTTACTGTGTAGTGGACGGAGCTTGTTAATGCAGTGCTTTTTCCACTGAAGTGAATGGGAGCATTACTGCAGCTACTTAGTAACAGCTGATCGGCAGGGGTGTGATGTTTCTGATCCCTGCCAATCAGATATTGATAACCTATCCTGAGTATAGGCCGTCAATGTTAAAATCCTGAGATACCCATTTAAAATAACATCTGTGCGCAATGTCTAGGAATAATAATAAAAAAAAAAAAAACACTTAAAAACAAAGTTTATAATCTATATCACATAAAAAGCCAATAGGAGCAGGACTGTAGTAATTAGCATCTGCCACTGCAATATTGATGGTTTAGTGCAGTTCCGGCCCCAGATCCAGAGATGGAGCTACACCCAAACAACTGACTGGTGTCGGACCTCTGCAGATCAGCTGCAGATGATGGCCTTTCCTGAGGATAGGCCATTACTTAGTAGAGGCTGGACAACCCTTTTAAATTTAAAGGAGAATTCAGATCACACTTTAGCTCTCCACTGAGTCTTCCACCAAGAAATACCTTTGACTACCCAAAAACAGTACTGAAATGTAGTCATCAGCATATCCTCTTAACTTAATGAGAGTCAGAGTACAGATGTAGCAGAGTTATGGTACTTTCACACTAGCGTTATTCTTTTCCGCATGGGCGCAATGCGTGATGCGAACACATTGCGCCCGCACTGAATCCGGACCCATTCATTTCAATGGGTCTCTGTACATGAGCGTTGTTTTTCACGCATCACTTATGCATTGCGCGAAAATCACAGCATGTTGTATAGTCAGCGTTTTTTTTTCACGCAGCCCTGGCTCCACAGAAGTAAATAGGTCTGCGTGAAAATGCGTTTTTAACTGATGGTTGCTAAGAGATGTTGTTTATAAACCTTCCGTTTTTTATCACCCGCGTGAAAAACGCATCAAAATGCATTGCATCCATGCAGAAAAAACTGAACAACTGAACGCAATCGCAGACAAAACTGACTGAACTTGCTTGCAAAATGGTGCGAGTTTTCCTGAACGCACCCAGACCTAATCCGTCACGCTCGTGTGCAATTGGCCTAACTCAACCCCCTGGCCTCTCTGGTCAGAGTGAATGGTCTGACTGAGAAAGTCAAGAGAGACCGTTAAAAGGGTTGTCAGAGTTATGAAAAAAAATAATATAGCACTGAAAATATGATATATAACTGAGCTAAGCAAGTTTTAGGCAAAAAATATATATATATTTCCTCATTTCCCTGGTTCTTTTCTGGCCCTTTGTTTACATGCAATAAAAACAATCCCTGCCCCTCCCCCTGCACTGCTAATGGAGTGAATATAAGTGCTGCCCTGAGTGACATGTCTGCCTGCTGGGAGACTCTGCAGCATGTTGTATGTGTAGGACTACAAGTCCTAGCTGTATAATGACACTGCTAAGGGAGTGACTACAAGAGCTGCCCTGAGTGACATGTCTGCCTGCTGGGAGACTCTGCAGCATGTTGTATGTGTAGGACTACAAGTCCCAGCTGTATAATGACACTGCTAAGGGAGTGAATATAAGAGCTGCCCTGAGTGACATGTCTGCCTGCTGGGAGGCTCTGCAGCATGTTGTATGTGTAGGACTACAAGTCCCAGCTGTATAATGACACTGCTAAGAGAGTGAATACGAGAGCTGCCCTGAGTGACATGTCTGCCTGCTGGGAGGCTCTGCAGCATGTTGTATGTGTAGGACTACAAGTCCCAGCTGTATAATGACACTGCTAAGGGAGTAGATACAAGAGCTGCCCTGAGTGACATGTCTGTCTGCTTGGAGACTCTGCAGCATGTTGTATGTTAAGAACTACAAGTTCCAGCTGTATAATGACACTGCTAAGGGAGTAGATACAAGAGCTGCCCTGAGTGACATGTCTGTCTGCTGGGAGACTCTGCAGCATGTTGTATGTGTAGGACTACAAGTCCCAGCTGTATAATGACACTGCTAAGGGAGTGACTACAAAAGCTGCCCTGAGTGCTGGGAGACTCTGCAGCATGTTGTATGTGTAGGACTACAAGTCCTAGCTGTATAATGACACTGCTAAGGGAGTGAATACGAGAGCTTCCCTGAGTGACATGTCTACCTGCTGGGAGACTCTGCAGCATGTTGTATGTGTAGGACTACAAGTCCCAGCTGTATAATGACACTGCTAAGGGAGTGACTACAAGAGCTGCCCTGAGTGACATGTCTGCCTGCTGGGAGACTCTGCAGCATGTTGTATGTGTAGGACTACAAGTCCCAGCTGTATAATGACACTGCTAAGAGAGTGAATACGAGAGCTGCCCTGAGTGACATGTCTGCCTGCTGGGAGGCTCTGCAGCATGTTGTATGTGTAGGACTACAAGTCCCAGCTGTATAATGACACTGCTAAGGGAGTAGATACAAGAGCTGCCCTGAGTGACATGTCTGTCTGCTTGGAGACTCTGCAGCATGTTGTATGTGTAGGACTACAAGTCCCAGCTATATAATGACACTGCTAAGGGAGTGGATACAAGAGCTGCCCTGAGTGCTGGGAGAATCAACAGCAACTTGTAAGTGTAGAACTATAAGTCCCAGCTGTATAATGACACTGCTAATACACAGGATCTTCCCCCTACCTTCTTGTGCAATGCTCTCTCTAGTATGTCAGCTCCAGTGCCCAGCATTGTCTCCTCACTGCTGCAGCTAGCCAGTCTGTGCAGCTGAAGGGGTTAAAAATCCTAGCAGAGAGTAGACGGCAGTGAAGGGGGGGGGGGGGGGGGCGTGGCCAGCACAGTGACCTTTCGTTTACAGGCTTGTAAACGACCTTTATCAGAGCAGGGAGAGAAGCTGACATCACAGGTCATGTGACCCTCAGTGAAATCTGAGAAACCAGCCACTGGAGATAAAGTGAGTTAATTGGAAAGCTGTTACATTTGCTTAGTTAGGAACATAGAAGAACAAAAAAAACTCGGATAACCCCTTTAAGAGCCAGGACAAGGAGTAGAATGCATGGAGTAACTTCCAAAAATGATATGTAGAAAACCATTTAACAGTTTTTTTTATTAAAAAAATAAAATACATAGACTAATGACATATAGACTAATAGTTAATTAAAAGAACTTTGATGCTATGGCGGTCTGGAATCCCTCAAAAGGTCCCAAGCTGCGATAGCAACTGATCATAATGCCCCCTCTGTCTACCCAACCTTTTAGGTGCAGCGGTTGCTATTGACCACAGCATCTGAGGGATTTGATAACAACAAACTCCTTAGTCACCTCCAGCATCACCTACCATTGGCTGCGAATAAGGAGCTTTATTATTGGCTGTACTGGGCATCAGCATTATTGTTGTGCCAGTGAGAGCGCTTTTCAGTGCAAAGAAAGTGTCACATGTACAAATATGGATGAGCCTGACTGCATGCATTATTGCGATCTCTGCTCCACTACTTCTTGTTAACCTTCTCCTGAGCCACTCTAGTGATCTGAGGTCACAGTTCAGTGCTTTTTATACAAAACGTCATTTATACCTAAATGACAGCCATATACAGCCATGTCAGTGTGAGATGAGGAGCTACAGGCACATAGGTTAGGGTAGGTTAAGAAAAGAGAAAAAAAAAAGACAGAGAAAACCCACTGAGCTCTGAACTTGCAGCTACACAAGCATGCAAGAGAAAGAAGGCCGTCAAAATCTTCAGGTACATACATACACACCTAATAGAGAGTATACACACAACAAAGGAGTATTTACATTTTTTTTAAAGTTGATGGTACCGAAAACACAGTTATAATGTGAGAGGCAATTTCTTACTTCACAGTACCATTACTCATGCCAGTACTGACAAATGAAATGACTGTATGAAAACTAAATGTTCCTTAATAGCATCTCTTCTGTGAGGTTTTCAAACTCAGTGGAATGAACAGGTTTTACAGAAGATACAGTAGGTATCCATCTTTCTAGTTGATGGTCATTCTGTTTCTTCTCTGTGCCATGTATGTAGTCTACTAAACGGTTTTATTGCTCAAAACTAGTTTACAAGAGGGAAAGACAACATATTGATGCTATGAGATAACTGCAAGATCAAGCAGTCACTAACCCTGGGTTCAGACCTGAGCGTTCTGAAACGAGCGCTCTGTATGCGCGATTGTACGGGCGTTTACAATCGCGCATACAGAGACAGGCATGCACACATTGTCGCGCGTTCCCGAATATCTATGTGCGGGAACGCGCGACAAACGCCCAAAAAAAAGCTCAAGCACTTGTTTGAGCGTCGGGCGTTTTACAGCGCGATCGTACGCGCTGTAAAACGCCCAGGTGAGAACCATTCCCATAGGGAATCATTGGTTCTTGCCTGTTGTGCGTTTTACAGCGCGTAGGAACGCGCTGTAAAACGCTCAGGTCTGAACCCAGGGTAAGGGTATGTTCAGATGGGGCAGATATGCTGCAGATTGTTCCATCTGGGTCTTGTGCAGATGATCTGTAATGTGGATTTTACATCCACAGGATCTCACTTTATGTTGCAGATTTTATCCTTTGTATGGCATAGAGGGAAATCCACAGTAAAATTCACTGACTCACAGTCATTTTTTTGCCCAAATCATATCCCATATGGACATACCGTTACACTGTAGTCCCTGTGAACAGACTCATGTGTAAACCAAATGAGCTATAAAAATAGATTTCATACATACAAACCTTCATAGTCCCAAAGTGCATGGAAGGGTTCTCCTGCTGGGCCTAAGGGTGCAGAAGGGTCATTGAAAAAAGGAGCAGACACATCCATCTGCAAGCCTTCAGCAGCTGGTTTCAAACAGATTGTCACTGGCTCATGTGTTGTGGGGACGCTGTTCCATTCGTGTTGAATTATAAATTCCATCTAAAAGAAGAAAAACATAAATGGTGCATCACAAAACTGTGCTAAAAACATTCAGAAATCATTTCTAAAAACATGGCAGCAATTGCAGGTATACAAAGTAGATACACGAGGGATGCTGTGGCTGATAAATGCAGTAAGAAGCACTACACTTATCAGAATGGTTACATAACTAAGGATTTTCCATTTTGTCCTCCATGACACCTTTACAGTGAGATGACCGTCCTCCGCTTCCTCCTCAATGTTAAAAGGATGTAATCAAATAAGAGGTGCGCATTTGGCAATCTCTGAGTTTTCTGTATCTGATCCACTTCCATCCATCTCTACATGTAGAGAACGTAAGTTGTTAGTTTGGATTCTTCCTCATTTGTTTCAGACTCGGGTTCTGAAGACCTTTCTCAGGGTCTTGATTTTGACTTTGAGGATTCTTCAGGTTCAGACTGAATACAAAAGATATTTATTCTCTTCTGGTAATATTCAGGAGTTAGTCAAGGCTATGAGGGCGACTAAAAAAAGGGGTTGTCTCACTTCAGCAAATAGCATTTATTATATAGATGACGTTAATACAAGCCACTTGCTAATGTGTTGTGATTATCCATATTGATTCCTCTGCTGGCTGGATTAATTTTTCCATCACATTATACACTGCTCATTTCCATGGTTACAGACCACCCTACAATCCAGCAGCAGTGGTCGTGCTTGCAAATTATAGGAAAAAGGACTAGCCTATGTGAGCCCCCACAGTTCTGGCCACCAGAGAGCAGCCAGAACTACAGACCCTTATCGTTACAGCCAGAAGAGCTTTATGGTTAAAATCCTGGTCAGGTGATGTCAGTGCTAAACTTAAGTTGTGTGGTCTTCCCTTTCATGGTGGTCTGCTATTTGAGCAGGATTTAGAAAAGATTCTGGAGAAAGTTACCTAGAATCCCTGGATTGTAACTATTATAAGAAAGTGTTACCGCATTTATTTATATCTTCCACCACCCTCTTTGGTTTTCAGGATCACTCCTGTTCAGTAGTCCCAGGTACTACTGCAGGTTTTGAAAAAATACATTTTGGATTTATTATCTCTGAATGTAATCACCCCGATCCCAATGTGTCCACAATGTTTCTAGTCAAAATGCCAAATGGGTCTTACTGTCTGATAATAAATCTAAAATGTCTCAACAAATTCATAAGATACGAGAGATTCAAAACAATCAATAAAGCGTACCATAAACCTGTTGATGGCCTTGAAGATCTAACAAGACGCCTATTATCATGTGCTCATTTGTCAGAAGGACCAGAATAGCAGTATATCTGATGGGAGTGTTGCATCACTTTCAATTATAGGCCCCTTCTTTTGGCATCACTTCTGCTCCAAATATCATGGGGGAGGTGGCACTAACTTTCTGATTGTGGGCAGTTTGGTCAGAGCCCTGGAAAGGTGTTTTTCAGACATGTCAGCTTCTATACAGTTTAGGTCGTATAGTAAATTGGGAAGAGTTTAATTCCTTTCCATCTCAGAGAATGAGATTTCTAGGGATTCTCTGAGATCTGGATGTCAAAAGAGTTTTCTCAAAAGTGTTGGTACAGGTGGGAGATTTACTTGCCCGTGCTTATTGTTGAATTTGAAAAGCCATGTCTCTTGTAAGCACCTTAACCTCCTGTATTCCAGCTGATAGGTGAGGTCAGTTTCATTTTCGGGTCCTTCAATGAGCAGCAGTAGCAAATTGGTACAAAAATCGGAAATCATTAGAAGACAAGTTTATCATTTCCCCGATAGTGATGCATTCCCTGGCGGCCGTCTCCAAGTCATCCAAGATGGGTGCCCTGGGTATTCAAAGATCTTCAGGTGATCACTACAGAAAGTCAGTGGGGTTGGGGAGCTGTCGTAAGATCAGATCCATATGTTCTCAAATCTGAGAGAGCTCTCAACAGTTTGGGAAGCATCGCGAGATTTCGGCGCTCCAGCTCTGTGACGTCAGCCAGCAAGGAGGAGATTCGGAGGACGCGGGGCGGTGCTGGGCTCCTTTCCGCTGGACTCATCTCCGGATACAGGACACATATGAGGTTCATTTGCATATGGATCAAAACGTTTTTTTAACACAATAAAAGCGCAGAGAGCTCTGGGGACTGGGTATTGCAGATGTGCTAGCGGCCATCTAGCAGCCCATGTCCCCAGCTCTATGCACAAAATCCCGGTGACAGGTTCCCTTTAATCAGTTATCAGTGAAAGGCTAGGTTAACCATGGGCGTTGCGTTCCCTGTAACAGCGGAACACAACACAATGGAAAGTATAAGTATTGCCGCTCCTTAACTGTGCATTGCGTGCCATATAGTAAAGCATATGAAAAGCCTGCTTCTTCACGGTCACTGAACGTGTTCGTTTTGCGGTAACATGACGCACTGCATGCATTGGCCTTTATTCTTACAGTAGAGAAGTAATTAAAGGGAATCTGTCACCTGCTTTTAGCATTTTAAGCTTTCAACATTGCCATGTTCAATAAAGTACCTTATTTCCTGCAGTGGTCTTCTTACTGTACTTTGTTTTGTCATTTTGATAAAAAAAAAGCTATTTTTCTGATTTGCTAATGAAGCTCCAAGGGGCGTTTTTTTCCTCTCTGGAGCCCAGTGATACCCCCCTGCAGTGCCCAGCCCGCCTTAATTTGAAGCCCAAGAACGCCTCCTGATCCTGAAATAACCTCCCACAGCTCCGGAAAACGGTTCCGCCCCCTCACCACGTCATCTTCTACCTTCACGAAATGCCCCGTTCTTTCTGTCGGTCGCCAGAAATCTTGCGCAGGCACAGTACCGCCTGCGCGATCATCAAGCTCCTGAGGGCAGCAGCCTCAAAAGTCTCACTGGGCATGCGCCGAGCCCAGTGATGTAATCTGAGCGCAGTTGCCTCAAGAGCTTGATGATCATGCAGGCGCAGGCGGTACTGCGCCTGCGCGAGATTTCTGGTGGCCAACAGGAAGAAGAACGGGGTATTTCTTGAAGGTTGAAGATGACGTGGCGAGGGGGCGGAACCGTTTGCCGGGGCTGTGGGAGGGTATTTCAGGATCAGGAGGCGTTCTTGGCCTTCAATTAAGGCAGGCTGGGCACTGCAGGGGGGGGGGCGTCACTGGGCTATAGAGAGGAAAAAAACGCCCATCTGGGCACCTTGGAGCTTCATTAGCAAATCAGAAAAATAGCTTCTTTTTTTTTTTTATCAAAATGACAAAACAAAATACAGTAAGAAGACCACTGCAGGAAATAAGGTACTTTATTGAACATGGCAATGTTGAAAGCTTAAAATGCTAAAAGCAGGTGACAGATTCCCTTTAATTATAACGTTTTGTGAATTGGGACATTTAAACTTGCTTTTTTTTTATTTTTTATTCCAATTTAAATTTAGTAGGAGTCGGAGTATTTTTGCAGACTCCGACTCCAGGTACCCAAAATTGCCTCCGAGTCCGACTCCACAGCCCGGCATGAGGCCGAACATTTCTCTAACCTGCTGATTCCTGACCAGGATTCCCTGGAACCTGGTCAGGAGTTCCTCAGAAGACAGCAGCGGTGGAGTTGTCACTTTTACAAATGAGATGGCAAACTCAGTCTACAGAGAAATGCTTGTCATGAGCACAGGCAAAGCATTCAACGTATCTGAAGATTTACCCTACCCTATACCAAATGGCAGGAGGGGTTCCCTGGAGGTAAAACATTTTCAGTGGTTTCCCCACAGTTATGAATCAGAGCTCTGAAGAATCATTGCTGGAAGGTTTCATTCATATCTGCACTGTTATTTCCTTTGTTACGGTCAGAACAATGTAAGTGCCGTATGCTTATCTTAAAGGGAATGTGTCACCTGTATTTTTTTGCCAGTTAAAACCAGATAGTGACACGTATCCTTTTTTTAATCTGTGTGAATTAATTGAAGATTTTCCAAACATGACTATGGGGAGAATCATTTTGTTTAAGCTATTATTAAAGGTTTTGTCCCATGATGACAACGTATCCCCTATCTACAGGACACAACAGACTAGAGGAACTCTATGGTAGGCATGGTCTGTGACTTGTACATTGTACATGGAAGGAGTGGACAGTTGTGTTATCACCTATTGTGAATGATGGATCCTGTGTTATCTATATCTAGCTGTTACCTGTTATTGTTATCCTGCCTATGATGATCATGTGATGACTGCTGAAAAGTGATTTGTACAGAATAGTAAGTGGTGCCTATTATTAGGCTTTGTGGCCAATGCCAAAAGTGCAGGATTTTAGGATTTAAAAAAATAGACATGGAAAATCAAAATGAGAATCACCAAAAATATGCTTAACATACAGTAAACACTTTGGGCCACATTTATTAAGACCGACGTTTTAGACGCTGGTCTGAGTAAGCCCTATACCTGGCAGAGGATCTGTCGGCCTCTACCTAATTTCAGCGGATCCTCCACCACTAAATGTAAGACAGCTTCCTAGCTGTCTTCCATTCAGACCATTTTCTATGCCTAAAACCTACCGACCTGTCCCCTTCCCCGATCACTTTTCTAGACATAGCGTATTATTAGCGTATACGGTCGTGTACTAGGTCTTTTTCTGATAACACATTCTCTTTACTGGACACAGACTGCATCTGATGGACCCCCGCTGAATGTAAACAGGCTTGGCTTTTTACCGGACGAAATAACATTGTGTGTTGCACTATTTTGTCTGCCATTTATAACTAAATCTGTGCTAGGAGCTTGTAATGGAACCTGATAATGGTCCACAATCACAAGAGTCAATGTCCACTCTACGTTACAACTATTCAGCAGTCTAGTAAGTACATAACCATTCTCCATAGTCTCTGGGTTCCTTTTCATTTTACCATTCCAATACACTGTGAGCCCAAGCCAGGTGAGGAGGCCACAAAGAGTTAAGGTATAATGAAAAGATGTGCACCTGTTAAACCCACACCTGATTTTGGCTTACAAACACTGATGGAAATCACTGATCAAACACTGTTATGCGGTCTGCAAAACACGGATACTGGCCATGTGTACTTTGTGGAACGGAAGGGGCGACCCCCTAATAGAACTGTCCTAACCTTGTCTGTATTGCAGACAATAATAGGACATGTTCTTTTTTTGCAGAACAGCCAAGCACACGGAGTCATTTCCGGCAAATGGGCCGCAAAAAAAAAAGGAATGGACACAGAAAACAAATATGTTTGCGTGCATGAGCCTCTGATAGTTTATAAAAAAAAGAGCTGACATATGATGAAATGCAACTTTACCGATACAGTAAAATCTCCTATTAAAAATATGATCCTAAGGGCAATAAAAATATTTAATAAAACTGACAGGTCCTCCGAGTCGCTGAGCAGGTTTGTCCATGCTAAACTGATCCCAGAAGTAGGTAGGGGCTGGGGAGAGAAGTACAAGAATACCTTTTGTGAAGCATTTATTATCAGCAGTAGTCTAAATACGAATAAATTATTCTGCCAAATTGTGCTCCTGGAAGTGTCCAAGACGGAGCTTCAGCCCCAAACCTCTGAGTGACAGCTGTAGCATCCAACCAGGAGTCAAATATAGCTGTCACTCAGAGGAGAGAGGAGGGGCTGTGAATCAGCTTAATGCACCACCTCTTGGGGCTCATTCACATTGGGATCTGAGCTGAGGTATGATTGTGGGTCTGAACTGACGATTGATTGAGGGTCTTATCAACATTAGGGGTCTGATAGGGGCTGTGAGCTGAAATGATATTAACAATGGGGGTCTGATTAGTGGTCTGATTTGAGGTCTAATAAAAAATATATTTTTCTTATTGTCCTCTAAAACCTAGGTGCGTCTTATGGGTTGGTGCATCTTAAAGGGCGAGAAATACTTTAGGTCTACACAATGTCTATACACATAAAGGCATGCACCGATTAGGAAGTGGTACCCAAGACATATTTTGCACCTTACTCCAGGAGATTCAAGCTGTAGCATATCATGTTGTGAGAAGCAACATTTATATATATATATATATATATATATATAGATGTGAAAAATGGCGGCACTGACTGCTACACGGGAAAAATAGGGTGCACGTTCCAGGGGAATCGACTCCTTACCCCAATCAATGGATCCAGAAAAAGGACGGCACTCCGGTCTTGATAAAGTAAAAGTGGTTTTAATCAACCTTGCGGTACAACGTTTCGGCTCAGTATTGGAGCCGAAACGTTGTACCGCAAGGTTGATTAAAACCACTTTTACTTTATCAAGACCGGAGTGCCGTCCTTTTTCTGGATCTATATATATATATATAAAAAAAGAAGGACGTATATATATATGTATGTATATGTGTATGTTCCGCAATCACTCAAAAACGCAACCATCGATTTCAACTAAACTTGGTATACACATCCCTTCCTACCTAGAAAGAAATCTTGTGGGGGTCACAGCTCTCTAGGACGTACTACAGTCATGTGAAAAAATTAGGACACCCTTTGAAAGCATGTGGTTTTTTGTAACATTTTTAATAAAAGGTTATTTCATCTCCGTTTCAACAATACAGAGAGATTAAAGTAATCCAACTAAACAAAGAAAACTGAAGAAAAGTCTTTTCAAGATCTTCTGTAAATGTCATTCTACAAAAATGCCTATTCTAACTGAGGAAAAAGATAGGACACCCTTGCCCCTAATAGCGAGTGTTAGCTCCTTTGGCTGAAATAACTGCAGTGAGACGGTTCTTGTAGCCATCTACCAGTCTTCGACATCGGTCTGAGGAAATTTTACCCCACTCCTCAATGCAGAACTTTTTCAGCTGTGAGATGTTTGAGGGGTTTCTTGCACGTACAGCCCTTTTCAAGTCACCCCACAGCATCTCAATGGGATTCAAATCTGGACTTTGACTTGGCCATTCCAGGACTCTCCATTTCTTCTTTTTCAGCCAATCTTTGGTTGATTTACTAGTATGTTTTGGGTCATTGTCATGTTGCATGGTCCAGTTCCGCTTCAGCTTTAATTTTCTAACTGATGGTCTCACATGTTCTTCAAGCACCTTCTGATACACAGTAGAATTCATCGTGGATTCTATGATGGTGAGCTGACCAGGTCCTGCTGCAGCAAAGCAGCCCCAAACCATGACACTTCCACCTCCATGCTTCACAGTTGGTATGAGGTTCTTTTCTTGGAATGCTGTGTTTGGTTTACGCCAAACATGTCCTCTGCTGTTGTGTCCAAATAATTCAATTTTGGACTCATCTGTCCAAAGAACATTATTCCAGAAGTCCTGGTCTTTGTCAACTTTATCTCTGGCAAATGTCAGTCTGGCCTCGATGTTTCTCTTGGAAAGCAAAGGTTTCCTCCTTGCACACCTCCCATGCAAGTTAAACTTGTACAGTCTCTTTCTGATTGTAGAGGCATGTACTTCTACATCAACAGTAGCCAGAGCCTGCTGTAGTTCTCGAGATGACACTTTAGGGTTTTTGGAGACCTCTTTTAGCATCTTGCGGTCTGCTCTTGGGGTGAACTTGCTGGGGCGACCAGTCCTGGGCATGTTGGCAGTTGTTTTGAAAGCCCTCCACTTGTAGACTATCTTCCGGACAGTGGAATGGCTGATTTCAAAATCTTTTGAGATCTTTTTAAATCCCTTCCCAGACTCATAGGCTGCTACAATCTTTTTTCTGAAGTCCTCTGACAGCTCTTTTGCTCTCACCATGGTGCTCACTCTCACTTCAACAGTCAGGAGCACACCAAACTAAATGTCTGAGGTTTAAATAGGGCAAGCCTCATTCAACATGCAGAGTAACGATCTACTAATTATGTGCACCTGGTGTGATATACCTGTGTGAGATCTGAGCCAATTTAAGAGGGAATACATGTGAGGGTGTCCTATCTTTTTCCTCAGTTAGAATAGGCATTTTTGTAGAATGACATTTACAGAAGATCTTGAAAAGACTTTTCTTCAGTTTTCTTTGTTTAGTTGGATTACTTTAATCTCTCTGTATTGTTGAAACGGAGATGAAATAACCTTTTATTAAAAATGTTACAAAAAACCACATGCTTTCAAAGGGTGTCCTAATTTTTTCACATGACTGTATTCCTGAGATATTCCCCAAAAATGACCTGCATTAGCCAATACAAGCCTGCAATCTTTCTCTTCATATCCCAACTGCCATACACACGGTCACATGTCCCTTATCAGCCAATAGAAGCTCGCAGGCCTAAAGTCTCCACATACACACAGGTGGTTTCCATAACAACCCAGCCATTTTTCTTCACTGCTGTAGGTCAGCTTTAGGCTAGGGCTACAAGACAATAAGACGCATGACACATAGGGCACAACTACACTGCTACATGTGTCGCACAGCAATTTTTATAATGATAGTCTATGGTGTTGCACTGCGACATATGACATGCTGCGACGAGACAGTCGCAGAAAGGATTTTTTTGCAACTGTCGTGTCACAGTATGTCACATGTTTCAGTGCGACACCATAGCCTATCATTATAAAAAATGTTGAGACAAAATGTCGAGCGACACATGTCGTCGTGTAGCCCTAGCATTAAAGAAGCAGGGCGCTGTGGAGGTCACTGTTAAAGGGGCAGGCACTGTGGAGGTCACTGTTAAAGGGGCAGGCACTGTGGAGGTCACTGTTAAGGGAGCAGACTGCTGTGGAGGTCACTGTTAAAGGGGCGGACACTGTGGAGGTCACTGTTAAGTGGGGGGGGGCACTATTAAAGGGGCAACTGCTGTGGAGGTCACTGTTAAGGCAGCAGGGTACTTTGAGGTCATTGTTAAGGGGGCAGGCCCCTGAGGAGGTCACTGTCAAGGGAGTGGGGTACTGTGAAACTCACTGTTAAAGGGGCGGGATGCTGTGAAAGTCAAAGTTAAGGGGATGGGCTGCTGTGGAGGTCCCAATTTAAAATGGTGGGTCACTGTGGGTGAGTCAGTGTTAAGGGATGGGGGACCGTGGAGTTCACTGTTAAAGGGGCGGGGTGCTGTAGAGATAACTGTTATGGGGGATATTGTCACACAAACATTAAATGAAATAGATGAAATATACCCGCTGGGTCCTCCTGCTAATATATATATATTTACACACACACACACACACTCACCTAAAGAATTATTAGGAACACCTGTTCTATTTCTCATTAATGCGATTATCTAGTCAACCAAACACATGGCAGTTGCTTCAATGCATGTAGGGTTGTGGTCCTGGTCAAGACAATCTCCTGAACTCCAAACTGAATGTCAGAATGGGAAAGAAAGGTAGGCTACAATAGCAGAAGACCCCACCGGGTACCACTCATCTCCACTACAAATAGGAAAAAGAGGCTACAATTTGCACAAGCTCACCAAAATTGGACTGTTGAAGACTGGAAAAATGTTGCCTGGTCTGATGAGTCTCGATTTCTGGTGAGACATTCAAATGGTAATTTAAATGTATCCATCATGCCTTGTTACCACTGTGCAGGCTGGTGGTGGTGGTGTAATGGTGTGGGGGATGTTTTCTGGGCACACTTTAGGCCCCTTAGTGCCAATTGGCCATCGTTTAAATGCCACGGGCTACCTGAGCATTGTTTCTGACCATATCCATCCCTTCATGACCACCATGTACCCATCCTCTGATGGCTACTTCCAGCAGAATAATGCACCATGTCACAAAGCTCGAATCATTTCAAATTGGTTTCTTGAACATGACAATGAGTTTACTGTACTAAAATGGCCCTCACAGTCACCAGATCTCAACCCAATAGAGCATCTTTGGGATGTGGTGGAACGGGAGCTTCGTGCCCTGGATGTGCATCCCTCAAATCTCCATCAACTGCAAGATGCTATCCTATCAATATGGGCCAACATTTCTAAAGAATGCTATCAGCACCTTGTTGAATCAATGCCACGTAGAATTAAGGCAGTTCTGAAGGCAAAAGGGGGTCCAACACCTTATTAGTATGGTGTTCCTAATAATTCTTTAGGTGAGCGTATATATATATATATATATATTAGGAATCGACCGATATAGATTTTTTTTAGAACCGATACCGATAACCTGTGAATTTTCAGGCCGGCACCCGCCTCCTGTTTTTGTATTAAAATTATCATTGGTTGCACAGTAGCCAGGCACCTGGTATGCTGGCTGCTTGACTCTGGGGAGGACACTCAGGAGGAGGAGGCTGCTGCCGTTCGCCAAGCACACTAGCTGAGACGACGCAGCAGTAAACCCTCCCCTGTCCCTCCTCCTGCTTTAATATTAGCCAGATATTCATTGGTGGCAGTGGTGCGGGCAGCTTCAGAGCCCGCTCATTTTATTGGTCTCTGCGGCGGTCACGTCATAGGAGGGAGGGATTCCCTCCCTCCTTCTCCATTGACTCTGGCCACTGAACACGGTGGCGCATGTTTTCTCATAAGTGAGCAGCGCTGGAAGCAGGTTAGATGCCAATACCGATAACTTTAAAAATCTTTGGTAAATACGGTAAATCAGTCGATCCCTAATATATATATATATGTACATATATATATATTATATATATATATATATATATTCTATCCTGTTCTGCATTTTTTTTTACCATCACCAGGCTTGCATACACATGATTTCTGCTAACTATATAAAACACAACTATTTTGTGCTATTCGAAAGTTGTACTTATCAGTTCATTTCAATCCCAAGCTACATCTGTCCTGACAGGTGTCAGTAAGCTTCAACTGCCCCTTGACAAACATTGACGCCGAAGAAGTATAAGGCTTTTCTGAAAGCAAATGTTACAGAATGAAAAGTGACAAAGTGCCCTCTTAAAAGAGCCCATCAGCAAATTTCCAACCTGCAGCAAATCCACTGAAACCTACCGGATTTCTGAACTATTCAACAAATCAATCACCTTAACCCATTTTCTTTTACTGTTCAGCTTTTATTCATTGAAAAAAATATAAAAAGGTACAGTACTACGCAAAAGTCAGGCAGGTGCAGAAAGATACTGCAAAGTAAGAATGTTTTCAAAAACATAAGTGCTAATAGTTTATCTTTAAAGGGAGTCTGTCAGCACATTTACCCCTTTTTAACAGTTCCCATAGCGCTGTAGCCGCAACACAGATGATTAAAACTGTACCTTTATATGCTTTTGTGGACTTGTAAAACTGCCAAACAGAACTTTGATGCATATGTAAATGAGGGGTCGCAAGTGCCCAGGGGCGGCGTCCACCGCGTTGGTGCTCAGCGGCTAACGGTGCGAAAACTGTAGAAAGGAGGCGGTCCATCGGCGCAGGAGAAGAGGAGGAAAGTCAAGCGAGCAGCTGTCACTGCAGACACAGAGACCCAAGAGAGGTAAATTTATCTGTTTGATCCGTTAGCCGACGCATACACATAAGCTACTGAGATGCCGTGCGCATGCCCCGGCCAAGGGAGTCAGCGCACAGGCGCGAGATCTCGCTGAGGGGGAGAGAAAACAGATGAGCGGGCAGAGGAAGAGGCTGGGCGGGGATAAGAGCCGAAGAGGCAGAGCATCCTGGGCTCCAACGCGGTGGACGCCGCCCCTGGGCACTTGCGACCCCTCATTTACATATGCATTAAAGTTCGTTTTTGGCAGTTTTACAAGTCCACAAAAGCATATAAAGGTACCGTTTTAATCATCTGTGTTGCGGCTACAGCGCTATGGGAACTGTTAAAAAGGGGTAAATGTGCAGACAGACTCCCTTTAACAATTAACAAAATGCAAAGTGAATGATCAAAAGAGAAATCTAAACCAGATCAGTATTTGGTGTGACCACTCTTTGCCTTCAAAACAGCATCAGTTCTTCTAGGTACATTTGCACAGTTTTTAAAGGAACTCGGCAGGAAGGTTGTTCCAAACATTTTGAGGAGCTAACTACACATCTTCTGTGGATGTAGGTTTGCTTAAATCTTTCTGTCTCATCATGTAATCCCAAACAGACTCCATGATGTTGAGATCAGGGCTCTGTGGGGGCCTTCCATGGCTCTTACGTCCAAGACATATTGTTCTTCTTTATGCTGAAGATAGTTCTTAATGATATTGGCTGTATGTTGGAGGTCGTTGTCCTGCTGCACAATAAATTTGGAGCCAATCAGATGCTTCCCTGATGGTATTGCAAGATGGATAAGTATCTGCCTGTATTTCTTTCTTATTGAGGACACCATTAATCCTGACCAAACCCACAACTCCATTTGCTGAAATGCATACAAAAACCTAAAAATGAACCTCCACCATACTTCACTGTTACCTGCAGACACTTATTATTACACTTCTCTACAGCCCTTCAACAAACAAACTGCCTTCTGATAGTCAAATACTTCATATTTTGAGTCATGAGTCCAGAGTACCGACTGCCATTTTTCTGCATCCCAACTCCTATGTTTTCATTTATTGTTGAATAGCTTGGCCTTGTTTTCATATTGAAGGTGTGGCCACAATTCTTCCACGAAGAACACTTCAGGCCAGACTTCTCCAAACAGCAGATGAGTGTACGTGGGTGCCATTGGTGTCGCTGCCAGTTCTAAGCTGCTGGACATCTTCCAGTTTTGAAGGAAAATTACAATAAAGTTTCTTGAACGATTTCAATCTAATGGAGCATCTTTGAAATGCTTGCAACTCACAAGACTAAAAGGATATGCTGCTAAATTCTTGGTACCACAGGACACCTTTAAAGGCTCTGTGGAATCCTATGCCTTGATAAGTCAGAGTTGTTTTGCTGATGAAGGGCAACCTACACAATATTAGGTAGGTGGTTTAAATGTTAGGGCTGATCAGTGTACAGTACAGACCAAAAGTTTGGACACACCTTCTCATTCAAAGAGTTTTCTTTATTTTCATGACTATGAAAATTGTAGATTCACACTGAAGGCATCAAAACTATGAATTAACACATGTGGAATTATATACATAACAAAAAAGTGTGAAACAACTGAAAATATGTCATATACTAGGTTCTTCAAAGTAGCCACCTTTTGCTTTGATTACTGCTTTGCACACTCTTGGCATTCTCTTGATGAGCTTCAAGAGGTAGTCATCTGAAATGGTTTTCACTTCACAGGTGTGCCCTGTCAGGTTTAATAAGTGGGATTTCTTGCCTTATACATGGGGTTGGGACCATCAGTTGCATTGTGAAGAAGTCAGGTGGATACACAGCTGATAGTCCTACTGAATAGACTGTTAGAATTTGCATTATGGCAAGAAAAAAGCAGCTAAGTAAAGAAAAACGAGTGGCCATCATTACTTTAAGAAAAGAAGGTCAGTCAGTCCGAAAAATTGGGAAAACTTTGAAAGTGTCCCCAAGTGCAGTCACAAAAACCATCAAGCGCTACAAAGAAACTGGCTCACATGCGAACCGCCCCAGGAAAGGAAGACCAAGAGTCACCTCTGCTGCGGAGGATAAGTTCATCCGAGTCACCAGCCTCAGAAATCGCAGGTTAACAGCAGCTCAGATTAGAGACCAGGTCAATGCCACACAGAGTTCTAGCAGCAGACACATCTCTAGAACAACTGTTAAGAGGAGACTGTGTGAATCAGGCCTTCATGGTAGAATATCTGCTAGGAAACCACTGCTAAGGACAGGCAACAAGCAGAAGAGACTTGTTTGGGCTAAAGAACACAAGGAATGGACATTAGACCAGTCGAAATCTGTGCTTTGGTCTGATGAGTCCAAATTTGAGCTCTTTGGTTCCAACCACCGTGTCTTTGTGCGACGCAGAAAAGGTGAACGGATGGACTCTACATGCCTGGTTCCCACCGTGAAGCATGGAGGAGGAGGTGTGATGGTGTGGGGGTGCTTTGCTGGTGACACTGTTGGGAATTTATTAAAAATTGAAGGCATACTGAACCAGCATGGCTACCACAGCATCTTGCAGCGGCATGCTATTCAATCCGGTTTGCGTTTAGTTGGACCATCATTTATTTTTCAACAGGACAATGACCCCAAACACACCTCCAGGCTGTGTAAGGGCTATTTGACAATGAAGGAGAGTGATGGGGTGCTGCGCCAGATGACCTGGCCTCCAAAGTCACCGGACCTGAACCCAATCGAGATGGTTTGGGGTGAGCTGGACCGCAGAGTGAAGGCAAAAGGGCCAACAAGTGCTAAGCATCTCTGGGAACTCCTTCAAGACTGTTGGAAGACCATTTCAGGTGACTACCTCTTGAAGCTCATCAAGAGAATGCCAAGAGTGTGCAAAGCAGTAATCAAAGCAAAAGGTGTCTACTTTAAAAGAACCTAGAATATGACATATTTTCAGTTTTCACACTTTTTTATGTATATAATTCCACATGTGTTAATTCATAGCTTTGATGCCTTCAGTGTGAATCTACAATTTTCATAGTCATGAAAATAAAGAAAACTCTTTGAATGAGAAGGTGTGTCCAAACTTTTGGTCTGTACTGTATATATCTTCTGGGATTTCTATGCCTATACTACTGGAAAAAAAAGAACTAGAGAGGAAGATGCTACTCACTCTGTAAGTAGTATTAAAGAGCAATACTCTGTAAGAAAACTGAGAAATTGTCTAGTGACATATAATAGTGAAAAATGTTGGCAGATTTATTAATACGGTCATAGGTTATACAGGACAAAACTAAACCAGACAGACTGAAAATGCCCCAAAATTATCTGTGGAGCTTGCAAAATGTTAAATACGGTGAAGTTCACATTAGACAACACATCACGCCTGAAGCACATTACACTGCAATCTCGCAACATAAAAATAGTATATGTGGTTAATAAATCTGCCACATTGCACAACTGCTTTTCTAGACACTTTTCAAAAGTGTTAAAGAAGATGGCATTTTGCTTAATAAAATATCTTTAGGACAATAATGCAACCAATCGGAAGCAAAAAAGGAAATGTCATCAGAATCAGAAGAAGAACAGACTGAGGCTTTGAGCCTGCAACTTCAAGCAATAATAGTTCATCATATAAAATACTACAAAATAGTGTTCACATTTTTTAAAGGGTTTTCTGGGATTACGATGGTTTTTAACATTTATGCCCATGTAGTTGCTTGCTTCATGAACAATGTTCTCAATACTTTCTTTTTCAGATTGGACTCTCCTGATCAGTTTTTACCATGTAAACAGATTAATCTGGTTTGTTTCCTCAGCCAATTACTGGCTCCCCTTACGTCATGACAAATGGTCTCCAATGTGGTCAGTGATTGGCTGCAACAATGTCAAAACAGATGTTGACATCAGGCCTGGAGGAGAAGGAGCCGGCGTCTGGAAGCAGGTAAGTAATCTTTATTCTACACGTTCGGCCAAGTGGGGAAGGGGTTGTTTGCCAACCCCCCCCTTATCTTTCGCATATCCCTTTAATGGACACTGGGTGGCTTTTACTCTTTTTTTTTTTTTTAATGTGTCGTTCCAGATCACATCCTACCATGTGGAAACTATTGTTTCCACAATGAAGCAGATTCACTAATACTGTCTAATTTTTACCCACCTCTCAATGATCTAGTCTAAGTTTATTCACCAATTAGATGGCTTGATTTGCACACGCATCGGGCACTAAAATTCAGGCACAAGATTAGTGCACGGTGTCACCTCTTAGGCCAGGCTCATTTTCCCAAGCGACAAAAAATGTGTCTAAGACACTTAATACATGTGGTACAGTACATGAGCACCAGAATTCTGGCTCCATTTCAACATTTATTTATTTTTAACTAGTTTTTTTGAAAAGATCAAATTACATCTGTGATAAGGTACCACTTTGTTTCATAAGTTATGACATACAATGTATTTAAGTGCGTTTTACAGTAGAAATACATTGCATCATCCAGAGATCCATAAATTACACCTAGGTATCAGCAGTAATCAAGTAATGAGACATGGTATTTAATGTACTGATAAACGTTTGCACAGAGTACTACATCAAAGGTAAGGAGCACCATGATCCCCAGATCTTACTACACTTGGAGTCGCAGCCTTGTATACAATGTGTTCATATGGGATGATAGTGTTCACAAAAATTTTCCATTGGTTGATAGATAGGCATCTATCTCCCATCCACAGAAGAGCAATGGCTTTTCATGCCAAGAATAGCGCTTCTTTTAAAACGATCCTAGTATAGTAAGGGTATATTGCCTCATCTAGGATGCCAAATAGACATATAGTAGGGTGGACTGGAAAGAGGTAGGTTCACCACTGTGGATAAAAGACTATTGACATCCTGCCAGAATTGCTTACCATAGCAGCAGTCCCAGGTGCCAAAAGTTTGTATTATCTGCAGAGCACCTGTGACAATTAGTGTGAGAGAGGCGTCCCATTCTATACAATGGAGAAGGAGATAGGTAGCTCTGGTGTACAATACAGAGCTGAATAAATCTGTTGTTGATAGCAGGGGAGACCGCAAGATGTCTGAGATATCCTCATCTAATGGATCAGGGATCATGGCTCTCCATTTATCTATAACCTTGAGGTAAGTAGGGTTCAATTTAGTATCAAGTAGATGGGTATAGAGGGCTGAGACTCAGGGCCTCGGGGTCCCTGAAAACGAAATATTCCTATAAGAGGGTAGGAGGATATGGCCACCTGGGTTCCAGAAAAGTGGGCATAAAGGGCATGCCTAAGCTGTAGGTGGCGTTAGAATGCGGTTCTGGGGAGCTGGTGTTTAGATCGAAGGTGGTCAAATATACGTATGGTGTTATCATGGTAAACATCACCAAGTCAACAGACTCCATGTGACTTCCAGAACTGAGAATCTGTGGAGGAGCTCAAACGTGAGATCATGAGGTTGTCCCATAGAGGGGTCTCAGCACTAATATCCCTCAAGGCATGTATCTCCTTAGTAGCAGACCAGACCTGTATAGCAATTCTGTGGATTAGCAAGAGGGTTCGGGGAAATAGTGAAGGTTTTTCCAGCACTGGTCAGAGAGATTTAAAAATTAAGATAGAATACTAAGTGAGCTTCTGGGTTAGGGAGTTGCTCATTTGGGGACAGCCATGATTTCAGGTATCTGAGCTGCCCAGCCAGATAGTAGAAGTAGAAATCAGAAAGAGACATTCCTCCTTGCATCTTAGGGCGACACAATGTTGATAGCGATAGCTTAAGCCTAGTGGATCCACAATTAAATGGAGATAGTAGAGAGTTCAGTTGAAAAAATTTCTTTGGTTTAATGCATGGGGAATGTTCCAATATACAGTTGAAACCAGAAGTTTACATACACTATATAAAAAGACACATATTCATGTTTTTCTCAATATCTTACATGAAATCAGAATAAAACTTTCCTGTTTTTGGTCAATTAGGTGTCACGGACGTCCCTGCAACAGTGAGTGGCATGAGATCTGACATGTTTACCTTGTGGATCAGTAGGCATCTGTGTTGTTTCTGGTACTGGCCACACCCTTTACCTCCAGGTGTTGCTATTGTGCTCATTTAACTTTCCCTATTTATAGTTGTCTCTTCCACAATGCTGTGCGGTTTATAGCTTCAGTTGGTCCTGTGGATAGTTGGTGTTTGGATCTCGGCTGAGTTCCTGGTGTAGCCATAGCTTCATGGAAGTTAAGTGTTACCTTTCCCTTTGTATTTTGGCTTTTCTATGTGTTGCATTTCTTTATGTTTTGTATTAGGCCTTAGGGAGACTCGCATTCATCCTTTCTTTTGGAGGAACAGGATGTCTCATTCCTGTCATTAGTACCAGGGTCCTTTAGGGTTAGATAAGACTTTAGGTATTCCTGTGTATGAACACACCTACCTCTGGGGTTTGTTCATACTGGTAATCAGTCAGGGTTTTGATTAGGGTTTTCACTAGGAGGTGCCCATCTTCCTTCCCTAGTTTTCAGGCCTTATTTCCTTTCCCTCCTATGTTCGGTGTGGGGGTTTCCATTCCACACTACAGCGTGCCATTAGGATTACCATAATTATTATTTGGCAAATAACAGAATAATGAGAGAGAATGGCATTTAAGGCATTTTTTTATTACTTTCTGCAATGTCAAAAGTTTACATACATTACACAGGCATGCTCAACCTGCGGCCCTCCAGCTGTTGTAAAACTACAACTCCCATCATTCCCGGACAACCTACAACTATCAGCCTACAGAAGGGCATGGTGGGAGTTGTAGTTTTACAACAGCTGAGCATCCCTGCACTAAGATTACTATGCCTTTAAACAATTCTGGACTGCCCCTATGATGATGTCATGTGTTTGGAAGCTTCTGTTAGGTTTGTTGGCAACATCTGAGTTAATTAGAGACACACCTGTGGATGTATTTAAAATGCACACCTGAAACACACTGTTTCTTTGTGTAGCATCATGGGAAAGTCTAAAGAAATCAGCCAAGATATCAGGATAAGAATTGTGGACTTGCACAAGTCTGGCTCAACTTTGGGTGCAATTTCAAGATACCTGAAGGTGCCTCGTTCATCTGTACAAACAATTATACTCAAGTACAAACAAGATGGGTATCTCAGGAAGAAGATGGATTCTGTGTCCCAGAGCTTTGTTCCGACATGTGTATATCAACCCAAGAACAAAAGCAAAAGACCTTGTGAAGATGATGTTGGAAGCTGGTAAGATTGTGTCAATATCCACAGTGAAACGAGTACTGTATCAACATGGGCTGAAAGGCCACTCTGCCAAGAAGAAGCTATAACGCCAAAAGAAAAAAGCCAGATTAATGTTTGCAAATGCACACAGGAACAAAGACCTAAATTTTTGGAGACATGTCCTGTGGTCTGACGAAACTAAAATTGAACTTTTTGGCCATAATGACCATCATTATGTTTGGAGGAAAAAGGGAGAAGCTTGGAAGCCTAAGAACACTATTCCAACTGTGAAACACGGGGAGGCAGCATCATGTTGTGGGGTTGTTTTGCTGCAGGAGGGACTGGTGCACTTCATAAAATAGATGGCATCATGAAGAAAGAAGATTATGTGGAAATACTGAAGCAACATCTCAAGACATCACCCAGGAAGTTAAAGCTTGGGAAGAAATGGGTCCTCAAAATGGACAATGACCCGAAGCATACTGCCAAACTGGTTCGAAAGTGGCTTAAGGATAACAAAGTCAATGTTTTGGAGTGGCCATCACAAAGCCTGATCTCAATCCTATTGAAAATGTATGGGCAAAGCTGAAAAGGCAGGTGCGAGCAAGGGGACCAACAAACATGGCTCAGTTACATCAGTTTTGTCAGGAGGAATGGGCCCAAATTCCGACCAACTATTGTGAGAAGCTTGTGGAAGGATATCCAAAACGTTTGACCCATATCCTACAGATTAAGGGCAATGGTACCAAATATTAATGAAATGTATGTAAACTTTTGACTTTGCAGAAAGTAATAAAAATCCCTTAAAACATTATCTCTCTCATTATTCTGCCATTTGGCAAATAATAATTATGGTAATCCTAATTGACCAAAAACAGGAAAGGCTTATTCTGATTTCATGTCAGATATTGAGAAAAACATGCATATGTGTCTTTTTATATAGTGTATGTAAACTTCTGGCTTCAACTGTATATACACATTTAGGAAGTAGGATCATTTTGATTAAGTTGATACGCCCCGCTACAGATAAAGGTAGGGTACCTCAGGTACGAAATTTGTCTCTGCAGTCTAGAATGGAAGTGACATTAAGAGAGTGGAAAGTGCTGGACTCTTTTGTTATGTGAATACCCAAGTACCTAAAATAGGGAACAATTTGTAGCTCTTGAATTTGGTCTGGCCAATCTGCCTCATATAGAGGGAAAAGGGAATATTTAGCCCAGTTGATACATGGTCCTGAATACCTTCCACAGTCATTAGCGAGCTCCATTGCTCGAGGGAGAGTATCTTCCACCCAAGACATACTGTAACTAATATCATATCATCTGCATATAGACCCACTCTATCTCCTATTTTAATGCCGTAGTACCTTTGGTCTTGGTGACGACGGAAGGCCAGTGTTTCAATAGCTATAACAAATAACAGAGGGGATAAAGGGCAGCCCTGTCTTGTATCCCTGCCCAGAATGAAGTATGAAGAGTGCGTCCCATTAATTGATATATTAGATCTGGGGTTTTTGCATAATATCGAGGCCCACTTAAGGCCTCATGCACACGACAGTATTTTTTCACGGTCCGCAAAAACAGAGTCCGTAGGTCCGTGACCGTTTTTTCGTCCGTGGGTCTTCCTTGATTTTTAGGGGATCCACGGACATGAAAAAAAATGTCGTTTTGGTGTCCGCCTGGCCGTGCGGAGCCAAACGGATCCGTCCTGAATTACAATGCATGTCAATGGGGACGGATCCGTTTGACGTTGACACAATATGGTGCCATTTCAAACTGATCCGTCCCCATTGACTTTCAATGTAAAGTCTGGAGTCCCTTTTATACCATCGGATCAGAGTTTTCTCCAATCCGATGGTATATTTTAACTTGAAGCGTCCCCATCACCATGGGAACGCCTCTATGTTAGAATATACTGTCGGATATGAGTTACATCGTGAAAACTAATTTCCGACAGTATATTCTAACACAGAGGCGTTCCCATGGTGATGGGGACGCTTCTAGTTAGAATATACTACAAACTGTGTACATGACTGCCCCCTGCTGCCTGGCAGCACCCGATCTCTTACAGGGGGCCGTGATCAGCACAATTAACCCCTCAGGTGCCGCACCTGAAGGGGTTAATTGTACTATCATATCCCCCTGTAAGAGATCAGGGCTGCCAGGCAGCAGGGGGCAGACCCCCCCTCCCCAGTTTGAATATCATTGGTGGCCAGTGCGGCCCCCCCCCTCCCTCCCTCTATTGTAATAATAGGTTGGTGGCACAGTGTGCAGCCCCCCGCCCCCCCTCTATTGTAATAATTCGATGGTGGCACAGTGTGCGCCCCCCATCGGCCCCCCTCCCTATATAGCATTAACAACATTGGTGGCCAGTGTGCGGCCTCCCATATTCCCCCCCCCCCCCCCGATCATTGGTGGCAGCGGAGTTCCGATCGGAGTCCCAGTTTAATCGCTGGGGCTCCGATCGATAACTATGGCAACCAGGACGCTACTGAAGCCCTGGTTGCCATGGTTACTTAGCAATACTACAATAGTAAAAGATTCATACTTACCTGGGAGCTGCGATGTCTGTGACCGGCCGGGAGCTCCTCCTACTGGTAAGTGACAGTTCATTTAGCAATGCGCCGCACAGACCTGTCACTTACCAGTAGGTGGAGCTCCCGGCCAGACACGAACATCGCAGCAGCCAGCAGGTAAGTATGAATCTTCTACTATTGTCTTCTAATCTTGTACTATTACTAAGTAACCATGGCAACCAGGACTGCAGTAGCGTCCTGGTTGCCATGGTTACCGATCGGAGCCCCAGGCCCCAGCGATTAAACTGGGACTCCGATCGGAACTCTCCGCTGCCACCAATGATCGGGGGGGGGGGGGGGGAGATGGGAGGCCGCACACTGCCACCAATGTTGTTAATGCTATAGAGGGAGGGGGGGCCGATGGGGGGCGCACACTGTGCCACCAACTAATTATTACAATAGAGGGAGGAAGGGGGGGCGGGGGGGGGGGGCGCACACTGTGCCACCAACAAATTATTACAATGGAGGGAGGGAGGGGGGGGGCCGCACTGGCCACCAATGATATTCAAACTGGGGGGGGGGGTCTGCCCCCTGCTGCCTGGCAGCCCTGATCTCTTACAGGGGGATATGATAGTACAATTAACCCCTTCAGGTGCCGCACCTGAAGGGGTTAATTGTGCTGATCACGGCCCCCTGTAAGAGATCGGGTGCTGCCAGGCAGCAGGGGGCAGTCATGTACACAGTTTGTAGTGTATTCTAACTAGAAGCGTCCCCATCACCATGGGAACGCCTCTGTGTTAGAATATACTGTCGGATATGAGTTTTCACGAAGTGAAAACTTAGATCTGAAAAAGCTTTTATGCAGACGGATCTTTGGATCCGTCTGTATGAAAGTAACCTACGGCCACGGATCACGGACACGGATGCCAATCTTGTGCGCATCCGTGTTCTTTCACGGACCCATTGACTTGAATGGGTCCGTGAACCGTTGTCCGTCAACAAAATAGGACAGGTTATATTTTTTTGACGGACAGGATACACGGATCACGGTCTCGGCTGCAAAACGGTGCATTTTCCGATTTTTTTCCATGGACCCATTGAAAGTCAATGGGTCAGCGAAAAAATACGGAAAACGGCCAGGAATGCACACAACGGTCGTGTGCATGAGGCCTAAAAGCAGGTCCAAAACCAAAACATCTTAAGGCAATAAGCAGGTATGGCCACGCTACCAAGTCAAAGGCATGTTCAATAGTAAAATGCCTTCATATATTTTATATAAATTTAGGCTACCATAAGTGTCTCTGTGGCCTTCTTGCAGCTCACCAAGTACAGCATTGTATAACGGCTGTGCTTTGTATCACGCTCAGCCCCATCACTTAAATTGGACGGAGCTGCTCCTAGGTCACGCGTTTCGTCACTCGGCCTAGGAGGAGCAGAGAGAAGGCTACGGCGCCCACAGCAGCACCAGTGCCTTCTCAAACAGCTGATCGGTGGGGGTCCAGGGCGTTTGACCGCCACCGATCAGATACTGATGATCTATTCAGAGGATAGCCCATCATTAAAAAGAAATCTTAGAAAACCCCTTTAAATGCTCCAGAAATGTAGAGCTATTACCGGAGTGGAAGGCTCTGACTGCAATGCATCGGTCACTCTATGTTACCAGCCTTTAAGCAGAAATGGTTGTGGAATGGGCTACTCCTACTTTAGAAGCAGTTGTGAATCAGAATTCATGTTAACAGCGGCAGCATATCAGGCTGTCTGTAGCTGTTTGAGCGCAAGATGTGGTTCACACATATAGTAACAGATAGCAGAAAATGTGTCGCCAAGTAACACTGCATGTGATTTGCCGGTAGATCCAGCTATACTGAGGGACACCTGAGTTCTTTCCCATCCTTCAGGTAGAAAATAAATTGTTAGCTGCAGAGGGAAGCAGATGGAAAAATTTACTGTTCCATAAACTTGAAAGCAATCGTTCTTAAAGGGATGATAGACTGAAACATTACTTATACATTCAGAATGTTTTATAGCGCTCTCCTAGTCCTTACTGAATAAAATATAAAGGTTGGGAAAAGATGCTTTATTCAGAAGACAATGCCACGTAAGACTGAAAAGTGTTTGATTTTTTTAGGATAATATGACATTGGTGCTTTAGTAATATATGCCCAATTTAAAGGGACACTGTCACCTGGATTTTACTTACTGAGCTAATAACATCACCACATTAGTCTCCACAATTTACATTAAAATATACTGGTATTACTAGGAGGGATCGGCTTCACAGAACTCATTGCGCATGCGCCAGCTGCACAAACAGTGCTCCACAAACATTACGTCAGCGCTGAGCAGTGAATAAATTAGCAGTGGGGCGGTGCTGGGCTCCAACTGCCCGGAGGGACGTCACAAAAAAGTACCCTGGATGTATTAGAATTTAAAGGGGTTTTCCGAGACATTATAACTGATGAGCTATCCTCAGGATAGGTCATCAGTATCTGATCGGCGGGGGTCCCGAGTGTCGATCAGATACTGAAGACCTATCCAAGAGGATAGCTCATCAGTATTCAAATCCTACAAATACTGACACTTTTTTGGTACAAAATTATATTGTGCACCTCAAAGGGGTTGTCAGCTTTTTTTATATTGATGAACTATCCTCAGCAGAGGTCATCAATATCAGATGGGCAGGGGACCAACTCCCAGCACCTCCGCTGACCAGCTGTTTAAAGAGACCGCTGCGGTCGCACAAGTGCCTTCTCTTCATTGTTCACCTGCTCGCCGTCACAACCACAGCAGTGGGCAGATGTAATTACAGCTCCGCCGATCCCATTCACTTCAATCGGATGGATCCTTCCTGTTTAACCTCTTTCCTGGCTGCAAGTGCAGCGGGTGCCATAACCACCGAGTGCCTGATGTTTTAAACTGCAGGCAACTGGGACTAATGTATGTGATTGACGATAACAAAAAGCCGAACAGACTGTGCGTTTATGTCTATGGGACTCATGGAAACATACAGTAGAACAGCTTTTTGCCTTTCTCTGTAATTCCTGTCACCTCTGGCTGGCCACCACACATGATCAATAGCTGCAAATTCCTTTAAACCACATTCTAAGGCCTACGTTTACGTTCCGTTTTTTTGCGTTCTGTATACGGACCGTATGCAGAACCATTCATTTCAATGGATCCGGAAAAAAAACCGGAAGGTACTTTGTATGCCTTCCGTTTCCGTATTTTCATTCAAACATAGAACATGTCCTATTATTGCCCGCAAATCACGTTCCATGTCTCCATTCAAGTCAATGGGTCCACAAAAAATGTTTTTTTGCGGAACCATCTATTAAAAATGTTATGCCCAGCCCAATTTTTTTATGTACTTACTGTTTAAACATTGTTGTATGCTTCCGTATACAATAAAACGGAACGGAAACACTACTGAAACAAAAAACTGAACAACGGATCCGTGAAAGACGTACTGCAAAATACTGAAAAAGCCATACGGTCGCGTGCAGGAGGCCTAATGGTCCATTCAGACGTCCATAGAATGAGTCCAGATCCGTTCCGGTGCGGACCTATTCATTTTTAATGGGGCCGGAAAAGATGCGGCCAGCACACAGGTCCGCGGCTCCGGAAAAAAATTGAGCATGTCCTATTCTTGTCCGCAACTGCAGACAAGAATAGGAATCCTCTATTAAGTGCCGGCGATGTGTGGCATCAGTGTTTTGCAGTCCGCAGACTTCTGAATGGACCCTAAGGTGCTCTTTTACCTGATTACACTGAACTCATGTATATGGAACCAGCTTGAGGTGATGTGTTTACACTATCCTGCACTAGAAGATGGCTAGACTGTGGTCATGAATTGTTTCATACCATTAGTAACAGCACTGATCCTTGTCTCCTCAGCATCTGCTATAATGGTCTAACAGTCAGATCCACGTTTCAGGTTAGATGTTTCTTTTAGATTATTGATGTTTAACCAATCTTCCACCATGATTCTGGATTAATATCCGCAGTAATCCATTGTACACACCCTGAAATTGCACTGTTCAGAGACCTGGCCCTGCAATCTCACACTCGCACCAGTGAGACATCATAGGCACATTTGTGGTTGATCTCAGGAGGCTTACCCTGCTGAGATCTGCATTGTGCAAGAGCCAAGGATGCCAGTCTCCACCTGGAAAAGAAGACTCTTGGCTTTGTTTCTAGATTAGCACCTCTTCTTCTGGGCGGAGAAGTACGTTATTGATCTCAGAGGGGAGAGCTTTCTGTGATCAACCGAACATGCACCATTTAATTTTCGCCAATACAAACGCAATTTTCAGGGTCAGGCATCCAAATAGTGAAGATGCCTGGTCCTGTCAATCAGGTCACAAGGGGCATTGGCGATGGGGTAGCGGAGGACGCGAGGTGGTGCTCTGAGCGGCTGGGCCTGCCCCTTGGTGCTCCGATCACCTAATGTGCATAAAAGTAAAAGTAATTAAGATGCAACGATAGATACATTTGCAGCAAAAAAGTTCTCATATTATTCACCATGATCAAACTTTTCAGGCAGTATGCCTGGTTTGACAGGATTGATCATGGTGAGAGAGGATCTTTGACTATTACATGTAGTTTCAAAAACCTTCTGACACGTCAGTGTGATCAGCTGGGGTCTGAATGCTGAGACACTGTGCCTTCGCCTCTGTGATCGGCTTTGTTCACCTCTTCTCAGAGATCTGTGCCGAGTGTTGTATGGACTTGTATACTTTTTATGTGCCGGTTACACTGCTAATCTCACCTCTGCAAGGGTCAGCCATGCAGAGCTGATCACGACCAAGGGACATAGTGCTCATCAGAGTATTTCAGCTCCTTTGTTTCAGTGATTGGTGGGGGTTTAAAACCACTCTGCAGGGACAACCCTACACTGCATTCCATTAAAGGGGTTGTCTCACTTCAGCAAAGGGCCTTAATTATGTAGATAAATCGTTGCTGGATTACAGGGTGGTTGTAACCCCTGGAAAGAGCAGTGTATAATGGATGTTGTGATGGAAAAATGAATCCAGCCAGCAAAGAAGACAATATGGATAATCACAATACATTAGCAAGTGGCTTGTATTAACTTTCTCTACATGATAAATGGTATTTACCGAAGGGAGGGAACCCCTTAAAGTTTTAAGTGTATTTTTCATACTTTTACAACTATGAAAATGATGACACTGTTCCAAATTCTTGAAAAAAAAAAGTTAATCATAGATTCTAATGCAATTCTTAGAAAGCATAAGAGTGTTTCCACATGGAAAATCAGTTCCATAAACCTGATTGGGCATGTTTCTACAGTATAGACAGTGCATGGATTTTTCAACCCCTGTTGAGATAGATGTATGTGTAAGTCTGAACATAACTAACCATTTTGGTAAAGGGATTTCTCTACTAGAAATCATCTGTGTGGCTTCTGTCCTGTTGTATATTGTATGTGCAATGACACCTTGAAATTTTCCAAATTTTTTAATGTTAAAAACACAACACAAAGTAGCAAGTATGTGTGAAGTGAAAAAATCTGAAAAGTGTGGCGTGCATTTGTATTCAGCCCCCTGTACTCTGATAGCCCAAAATAAAATCCAGTGTGACCAATTAACTTCAGGAGTCACCTAATTAATAAATAGAGTCCTGTGTGTAAGTTATTCTCAGTATAACTACAGCTGTTTTGTTAAGGCCTCAGAGGTTTGTTAGTAAACATTAGTGATAAAACAGTATTATGAAAACCAAGGAACACACTAGACAGGTCAGGGATAAAGTTGTGGTGAAGTGTAAGGCTACATTCACACTAGCGGCAAGGAACTCCGGCAGGCTGTTCCAGAGGGTGAATAGCCTGTTGGATCCGTGCTGCCGCTAGTGTATGCGTGCCCCCGGACTACCGCTCTGGCCCCATTGACTATAATGGGAGCGAGCTGGAGTTCCGGCGGCACCACGGCAAACATGCCGAGAGGCGGCCGGAATAAAACTACGACATGTTGTACTTTTATTCCGGCCGCCTCTCTGTATGTTTGCCGTGCTGCCGCCAGAACTCAGGCCCGCCCCTATTATAGTCAATGGGGCCGGAGCGGTACTCCGGGGGCACGCATGTACTAGCGGCAGCACGGATCTGACAGGCTGTTCACCCGCTGGAACAGCCTCCCGAGTTCCTTGCCGCTAGTTTGAAACTAGTCTAAAGCAGGGTTCATTTATAAATAAATATCTCAAGCTCTGAACAACTTATGGAGCACTGTTTAAGCCATCATCTGAAAATGTAAGGGAGTATGGCACAATTGTAAACCTATCAATACATGGCTGCCCACCTAAACTGACAGCCCAGGTAAGAAGAGCACTAATGAGAGAAGCAGCCAGAGGCCCATGGACACTGTGGTGGAGCTGCAGGTGGGAGAATCTGGCTACAGGACAACTATAAGTCATGTGCTCCACAAATCTGACTGTAACGGACCGTTTCAGCAGACAAGGGGTTAAAATCTGCTTAGGCGATATGCCCCTTTCCGAGAGACAGGCACAGCTACTGCAGAACACCAACCTCCCGAACTGGATACAAAATAGCACTCCAAACTGGAACCTCGCAAATAGCTCAGTCAGACGAACAGGAAAAGCGTACAGTCAGCTTACACTCCTGGCAATCAGTCTCCAACAGCATACAGGGAATCCCCCCAATAACGAGACAAGGCTCCGTGTTGAGGGTCAAGCAGTGATCTCATGTGCTGGCACACCCAGCCTGGTTTTTATTACAGTTTGTTGCAGATACAACACATCCCCACAATGCATCATGGTTTCCTCCCCTCTGTCCCGGAGACGACCGAAGACAATCCAATTATCTCTCAGGACAAAAGGGAGATCGCCAATACACATGTGGAGACAACAAGACAGACATCACCATTTAAACACACAATGGGACAATAGAAACACACCCACACAAAATCCTCCCCTCTGCCGATGATGACCATTGAACACAATGACGAATATAATTATCAATGGCAGAGAAATACAGTTTTATAAAACATATCACAGGAACCCCAAAACATGCAATAACCCCATAACCAATATATCCTCGGAACCGGGGGATCTGGGTGAACCACATGTCCAAAATTCACCCACATCCGTTCAGTAGTTTGGAAGATACAGTTACACTGAAAATATACAAGTTATACCGAAAATAGTCACTAAAAAATGTGTCCCCTGTTTGGTAGTTTCAAACTACTGAATGATGTCTCTGTGCACCAAATACAGGCAAGATAGCACCATGTTGAAAAGTCAGAACAGTGTCTGAGAGCTAAAATGGCCGCTATCTATTGTTCTCACCATGTGCTTCATCCAAGCAAGTAAGGCAAAGGATGCAATCCAGGGACAGAGGGCTCCGTCCCAAGTGCCTTAAGACCCAATAACTTAAGGGACCATAATCCCAGGGCAGGAGGCTGGTAAACAGCCCCCTCCAAAACACAGTGGCGAGGTTGGTTTCGCCACACATCCCCCCCCCCAGGGAAGACTAACCAGATACCTGACCTCACGCCGGTCGGTACCTGAGTTAGTCTGGCAGCCCACCCACAACCCAATACTGGACCTGCTGAATTTCATAGGCTGTCTCTGTCCAGTGAATCCACCAAGATTATATTGGTAGCTGGTACTCCCGGTCTCTGAGTTGCTCCCTGGCTTGGAGTGGAGGTTGCTTTGTGGGCAGGGATCAGCGGGACTCTGCCCTGGTACCAGCGCTACCATGGAAGAAGCCTGGTTGGAGTCTGGTTGTTGGAGGGGGAAACCGACTGTCTCCTCTTTGGCTAAACTGCCCTGTTGCTGGGGGACAGGAACAACTGTCCCTACCCCCTGTGCTGTAAGTGCAGAGACCACGGTCCCATCTGCACAGTTGTGGGGCTTACTGTCTCCCCCTGGTGCGTTAATCTGCCGCTGGGGAGAGGGGGTAACGTGCTCCTCTCCCATACATACTTCCAGCCGCTGGGGAGGGCGACCGACCGCCTCCGCTCCCAATACAGTGTCCTGCTGCTGGGGAAAGGAGACTGGGCTCTCTATTCCCTGTAGGACACTCTGCCGCTGGGGGACAGGACTGACTGTCTCTGCCCCCTGTAACTCCGTCTGCCGCTGGGGAATGGAGACTCGGCTCCCAATTCCCAAAAAATCATGCTGCTGCTGGGGGGCAGGAACAACTACCTCTGCCCCCTGTAACTCAGCCTGCCGCTGGGGAATGGAGACTAGGCTCCCGATTCCCTGCAGGACCGGTGGAGAGACCTCGGTCCCATCTCCACCGGCCACCTGGGGTTCTTCCCAGTAAACATCCACAATATCCTCCCAGCTGAAGGGCTCTGGACCTGGGTCTGACTTCTTGCTGTCCTGCTGAGCCTTCCCAATGGAGTGGAAGAGATCTCGGTAGTCCTGCTCCAGTTCCCACTCCAGGGTTGCTAGGTGAGCCAGGTCTTGCTCTACCTCATGGGGGTCATCCCACTCATGCCTAGCCTCCCTCTCATAGAAAATGTCCTGAAGTCTGGACTGTGCAGGGCTCCCGAAGTCAGGCTCTGCAAAGGACTCCCATAACAAGCCAGGACCATCAAACTCCTCTCCCTCTGGCTTGTCATGCTCAGCTGTCCAGGGCATAAACTGTGCCACATACCACCAAAGCGCCTGGTAGGCATCCTCCAGCCATAGCTCCTGCCATACCCGGTGCTCTAGTTCCTTCACCCATTCCTCCAGGGGCTGCTCTCCCAGGAAGGGCATCCGCAGGGCCACTTGCTTCTGCAATCGCTGCTCTTCACTGGGGAGACTCTCACCTTGCTGGTATTGTACATTATCCAGGGCCTGGTACCAGATGCCTTTCCTTAATGCGTCCCGGCCATCCAGGTCCTCCTCCTCGTATAACACTGCTGGTTCCATCCTGTTGCTTTTAGGGTCACTGTACTGAGACATGCGTTGCCCTTAAATTGTAGAATCCACAGAAATGGTGTCTCCTGTAGCTGTCCTTCTGGCTGTAAGAACGATCCCGCTGCTTGCCACCAATGTAACGGCACCGTTTCAGCGGACAAGGGGTTAAGATCCGTTTATGCGATATGCCCCTTTCCAAGAGACAGGCACAGCTACTGCAGAACACCAACCTCCCGAACTGGATACAAAATAGCACTCCAAACTGGAACCTCGCGGATAGCTGCCGGCAGACGAACAGGAAAAGCGTATCAGTCAGCTTACACTCCTGGCAATCAGTCTCCAACAGCATACATGGAATCCCCCCAATAACGAGACAAGGCTCCGTCTTGAGGGTCAGCAGTGCTCTGACTGTACTTCAAGTACAGCCTCTTTTATTGATAAAAAACAAACATAGTACTGCCCACAGGGTTTTGAAATCCAACCAATCAGTAATTCACAACACACACAATGTAAATACAGCAACCAATCGTTCCCGCCCCCTAGAGGACCAGAAGGGAGACTGCGACACAGGACAGATACAACATATCCCCACAATGCATCATGGTTTCCTCCTCTCTGCCTGGGAGGCGACCGAAGACAATCCAATTATCTCTCAGGACAAAGGGGAGATCACCAATACACATGTGGAGACAACAGGACAGACATCACCATTTAAACACACAATGGGACAATGGGACAATAGAACCACACCCAGCATATTCCTCCCAAGCTGACAAGTTACACTTATTATAAGTTGTTACAACTTTGTGAGGTTACATTGTCCATACATATAACTTACATCAATTTAAACAGTATAACTTGGGGGACAAACCTATCCAAAATTCCCTGGAATAGGTTCAGGGGTTTAAAAGTTACTATGGGCCATAATCCTGAGGCAAGAGGCCTTCAAACAGCCCCCTCCAAAACACCATGGCGAGGTTGGTTTCGCCACACTGACCTTTATGGAAGAGTGGCAAGAAGAAAGCCATTTATAAACACATTCCATTAGAAGTCCAGTTTCCAGTTTGCCACAAGCCATGTAGGGGACACAGCAAACATGTGGAAGAAGGTGCTTTAGTCAGATGAGACCAAAATTTAACTTTTTGGCCTAAATGCAAAACGCTATGTGAAAACACCATCCCCACCATGAAACATGGAGGTGGCAGCATCATGCTGTGAGGACGCATTTCTTCAGCAGAGATAGGGAAGCTGGTCAGAGCTAATGGGAAGATGAATGGAGCTAAATACAGGGCAATCCTGGAGGAAAACCTGGTAGAGGCTGCAAAAGTCGAGACTGGGGCGGCAGTTCACCTTCTAGCAGGATAACAACCCTAAACATACAGCCAGAGCTACAATGGAATGGTTTTGATCAAAGCATATTCATGTGCCAGAATGGCCCAGTCAAAGTCCACACCTTAATCGTATTAAGAATCTGTGTCAAGACTTGAAAATTGCTGTTCACGTACGCTCTCCTTCCAATGTAACTGAGCTTAAGCTATTTTGCAAAGAATAGTGGGCAAAAATGTCAACCTCTGGATGTGCAAAAGCTGGTAGAGACATACCCCAAAAGACTTGCAGCTCTAATTGCAGTGAAAGGTGGTCCTACAAAGTACTGACTTTGGGGGGAAGGGGAGGGGCTGAATACAAACTCACACTACACTTTTCAGATTTTTATTTATTAAAAATTTGGAAAGCAATGTTTCATTTTCTTTTCACTTCGCACATAATTGCTACTTTGTGTTGGTCTACCAAATAAAAGCCCAACGTAAAAATATGTGGAAATGTTCAAGAGGTATGAATACTTTTTCAAGGCACTGTATATTTGCTCATGACAAGTCTTGTTGAAACGAGAGTATGGATGTTGTTAGTGTAGTCTGACTGCACTGTATGTATGAGACAAGGCTCATTGCGATGCCAGGGATGTGCTGCCACGAGAGCCAGTGTGATTCTACAAAGCCGACTCTGGCTGAGGGGAATTTAAAACCACGGATTTACTGTAGAAAAGCAGTGTAGTTCATGAATGATGGATAGATAAATATTTGCAGAAAGTGATATAGCAAAGAAAGTAGTGAAGAATTCTTTTGTTTAATTTCATGCTGAGATGTGCTTATGCTAACAATGAAATCTCCGTATAAAGATGAGAAAGGTCAGTGGGAAATGTCGCAGTTAATTTACATGAGCCTACTTAGCTAAAGAGTAGAAAGTATGACCATTGCTAATCTTGTGATCTGTCAAACTTTTGTGAATTTCACAGCTTAAATGGTCACCAGCTTTTCACAATTTTGCATAAATCTACAGTACAGGAGAAACCCTGTTATACAGTTCTGATCAAAAGTTTAAGACCACTTGAAAAATGGCAAAAAATCCTATTTAGCGTGGCTGGATCTTAACAAGGTTCCAAGTAGAGCTTCAACATGCAACAAGAAGAAATGGGAGTGAGACAAAACATTTTTTGAGCATTCAATTTAATGAAAACAACGAATAAACTGAAAGAGGCTGTTTTTCAGCTGATCAAAAGTTTAGGACCACACCTCCAAAAAAAAACTAAACCCCCCCCCCCCAAAACAGAAATCCAACTTCCAAACATGAACTCAGTAATGAGCAGCTCCGCCGTTATTGTTTATCACTTCCAAAATTCATTTCGGCATGCTTGATGCAAGCGTTTCCATGAGGTGAGTGGGAACATTTCTCCATGTGCTGAAGACGGCCGCACGAAAGCCATCTACTGTCTGGAACCATTTTTGTAAACTTCCCTTGACGTCCATCCCCAAAGGTTCTCAACTGGATTTAGATCAGGGGAACACGCAGGATGGGCAAAAGAGTGATGTTATTCTCCTGGAAGAAGTCCCTTGTCCTGCGGGCATTGTGTACTGTAGCGTTGTCCTGTTGAAAAACCCAGTCGTTACCACACAGATGAATGCTCTCTGCAACATCTGGACATAGCCAGCGGCCATTGTTCCACTGAAGGAAAAAGCACCCCAGACCATTATGGCGCCCCCTCCACTGTGGCGCGTAGAAAACATCTCAGGTGGGATCTGCTTGTCATGCCAGTAACGTTGGAGACCATCAAGATAATTTTTTTTCTCACCTTTAAAATGTCCAAACGAGCAGTTCTGTGGCGTTCAAGGAGACAAGGTCTTTGAAGACGTTTTTTGTTTTTGAAGCCCTTCAGTCTCAGATGCCATCTATGGGATGGTTATGGGGCTGCAGTCAGCACCAGTAAGGGCCTTAATTTGGGTTGAGGATCGTCCAGTGTCTTGACGGACAGCCAATTGGATCCTCCGGCTCAGTGCTGATGAAATTTTTTTGGGTCTTCCACTTGACTTTTTAGTTCCATAACCCTCAGGATCATTTAAGAAATTCCAAATCACTATCTTACTGCGTCCCACCTCAGCAGTGATGGTGCGCCGTGAGAGACCCTGCTTATGCAGTTCAACAACCGGACCACGTTCAGAAAGGGAGAGTTTTTTTGCCTTTGCCATCTCAACGTGTGACTACCTGACAGAAAATGCCAATGAATCTTTGCACAGATTTGGCCTTTTAAAGGCATGTGGTCCTAAAATTTGGATCAGCTGCAAAGCAGCCTGTTTCAGTTTAATCGTTATTTTCAATTAATTGAATGCTCAAAAAATGTTTTGTCTCACTCCCATTTCTTCTTGTTGCATGTTGAAGCTCTACTTGGAACCTTGTTAAGATCCAGCCATGCTAAATATGATTTGTTGCCATTTTTCAAGTGGTCTTAAACTTTTGATCAGGACTGTATATTATCAGAGAAAAATGTCTCTTTCCCCACTTACCAGCTCTTTTTCAACTCCCTCTCCTCCTTCTTAAACTAGCATTCTCTCATAATTTTCAGCTAATTCTGTCTTAATGGACAAAGACTTGCTACCAGCTTACTGAAAGATCAGATTACGGCTGCCAAAACAAGTCTATGGAGAGGGGAGGGCGGAGGAGTAAGCTGCCCCCGGTGGCTGTTCTCGGAACTGCCTGCTCCCACTAAACGCACTTGTTTTCAAACCGGCTCGCGCACAGGCACAGGTAGGGGCTTACCTGTGCCTCGCCGGACTTATGAAAAAAGATGGCAGCCTGCATATGTTCGCGGGCGAACAATGCCAACTGGCCATCACTGATAGTAAGTGTTTTATCTCCCCTAGTGCATTATTTACATCTATACTACTCAGAACTTCTCTATAATGTCCTATATAGTGCTTCTGAGTAAGACAGGGAGCATTAACTCCTGTATACTCTACGGGGAAACATCATTACAGCTAGTCAAACTGCAAAGAAAAAGGGGGTCAGTCGCCACATCCCAAAGCGCAGCACATTGCTATGGCTGAGAACAACACTGTAAAACAAAACATGCAATGCAACAGCTCTCTGCAAACCAAATGAAGTACAAAAATGCATAATAATTGCTAGTGCTATAAAATGATTTGAGCCCGTCTGCCACACGTCAAGGCGATCTCTGTAAGACGGGTTCCTAGCACTAAATTCTACCAGTTATGTGCCATGACGGCTACCATACAATTCAGGGAGTGTAGGTTCCACATGCATGCTGGGCCTGCTTTAATTTCTGTCATTTTTGGTGCCAAAATGGCCTCCATTATATCCAAGGAATGCAGGTACCAACATGCATGCTGAGCTCATTCCACACCACTCCTGGTGCCAAATGGCCACCAAAGAATGCAATGAGAGTCCACAGCTATCTCTCTCCAGGTGCTAAATGGCTTCCAGTGAATGAGGGAGAGCAGGCCAAGCTATATACTCACACTAATTAAAATCAGCCTATGGGGCAGACGAGCTGGTCACGACTGAGGTGACAGCCACACCTCCAGTACAAACTGCAAAGAAAAAGGGGGTCAGTCAGCTCATCCCAATGCGCAGGGGAACATTGCTATGGCTGAGAACAACACTGTAAAACACAACATGCAATGCAACAGCTCTCTGCAAACCAAATAAAGTACAAAAAAGCACAGCTAGTCTCCACCCTTCACCTCAGAGACCACTGAGAATTAAAGAGGACCTTTCACTAGTATACAAACTAAAAACTAACTCTATCTGTGGGCAGAGCGGCGCCCAGGGGTCCCCCTGCACTTACTAGTATGCCTGGGCGCCGTTCCGTTCGCCCGGTATAGGCTCCGATGTCTCAGCTCCGTCTGTTGTACTGGACTGATTTTTTGTATTAGGTGTGTCCCTTGCTGCAGTACTGGCCAATAGCAGCGCACAGCTCATAGCCAGACGGAGCTGAGACACCGGAGCCTATACCGGGCGAACGGAGCGGCGCCCAGGCATACTAGTAAGTGCAGGGGGACCCCTGGGCGCCGCTCTGCCCACTGATAGAGTTAGTTTTTAGTTTGTATACTAGTGAAAGGTCCTCTTTAAGGGACATTCTTATTTATTTATTTTGTGGTCTGCAAAATGTGGATACGCAAAATACAGATGATGTCCGAGTGACATGTGTTGCATCAGTTTTTTTGAAAACCCACTGACTTCAATGGGTTCATGAACTGCATTTTGTGGCCAATTGCTGCAGTCCTGTATACAAAGAGGAGGGGGATCTGACCAGTGCAGGAGAAAAAGGTGTCTATATAAAAAAAATAAAAATTTAATCGGTAGGTGGCAGGGGCCACGTTACTGTTGGGTCCTGTCATTTGCTGAAGAGGTGCAGTGAGCACTTCCAGCCACAAGTTTACAAGACAGGGAGCGGAAGACTGATGAAGGAAGCAGGAATGGAGTGGCAGGTAGCAGATGAGTATGATTTTTTTTTTCAACAGATACAACAAGCTCCTAGGAAAAAATCCAGAAAGCTGGACAAATCCTTTAAAGGGAGTATGACAGCAGTTTTGATGCTAGACTACTGCCAGCACTACGTGGGGGCGGGAGAGAGTGATACAAACATATCTTTTGTGGAGGTTTTTTTATCATCAAGGGTAGTTTAAATATGAAGTTTTGTTATGACAAATTCTGCTCCTTATGTGCAATGGAAGAGAAGCTTCATTGTAAAGTGCTGTCTATGTAGAGAACCCGCTTTCTTCTTATTCAAATGTATTATTGCGTTTTGGTATAGTTTTTTTAACAAATAAAACAAACTTGTCAATGATTAAGAACAAGGGCGAATACAATCACCATTCTGTTTCCACATATGTAGAACCATGCAGAAAGCCCAAATAGGGGCCAAAATGCTGCACAAAATACACGATAACAGTTTATTGGAAAGGAAAAAGACAAAAAAGAAAAGAAGAAAAAAAAAGGAAAGAGAGAGAAATAAGAGAAAGAAAAAGGGGGGTGGGGGAGGGCATAAGATTGACTCACGACCGCAAGTTCCAGAAAGTCTCAGAGGAACAAAAAGACTCCACGTTCTCAAAAATCGTGAAGAATCTAGGGGGTGAAAACAATCAGTTCTTCCATTCGCTGATACAGGGCGACCTCCTCAAACCATTCCTCCAGTGTAGGGGAGGAGGGGGATTTCCAGTGACCGCTTTTGCAGCCTGAATAAGATACTTGAGAAATTAATTCTTAAAGGACGGGGAGGTTGAGGTCAAACACATACAGTAAAAGAGATTCTGGGGTATTTGGGATAGGGAAGCCAGTCACTTTGTGGACTATCTTGAGCACATCGTCCCAAAAAGGGCGTAGCGTAGCACAGTGCCACTAAATATGTAGCAGTGTGCCTTCTTCCATGTTACATCTCCAACATTGGTCCGAGACCATGGGAAACCATTTATGGAGAACTGATGGCACCCTATACCATTGGGAGACAATCTTATAGAAAGTTTCTTGAGATTTGGTGGAGATCAATGCATTGTCAGATAGGAGAAAACACTTGTTCCATAGAGAGGGGGTAAGGCTGATACCTAGGTCACGCTCCCAGGCCTGACAAAAGAGAGGGGTATATGAGGAGTATTAATGCAAGAGCAATTTGATTATGGATGATATGTCTCGAAACACCACCAATGTTCGAAAGCCGACAGGGTTCGAGACAGGGAATGAGTCAAGCGCAGAAGAATAAAAATGCTGGAGCTGCAGGTCTTCAAAGGAGTGTCGTGCTGGTGGGTTGAGAACCCCTTTTCTGCTCTGAGTGACAGCTGTAGTGGTCTCCTGGTTGGATGCTACAGCTCTCACTCAGAGCAGAAAGAAACTGTGAAGCAGCTCAGTGCAGAAAGTACTTAAAGGGGTTATCTAAACCTGTAATCCCAACCCCACCCCTCTCCACAATGACCAGGCCCCTCATACAGAAAATGTTTACCTGGTCCCTCTTGCCTGTGTCCTTCCAGATCCCTCCATAGCCCTTGCTGCTTTGGATGCAGCCAATAGCAGGCCGCTGACCCGCTGCCCTTGCGTCACAGTCATGGCCTGCTATTGACTGCACCCCCCGTCACCAGGTGTTGAGATCTGTACGATGGGGAGATGCCGCGATGGCCATAGGGGGATCCAGAATGACACCGGTGTCAGGGACCAGGTAGGTATACTCCATATAAGGAGCCAGGCATTGTGAAGCTCCACCTCCACTGCACTTAAGAAGCAGAATAAAAGTTCATATTCACCCTATTTGTGATGATAAAGGTTCCACAAAAGATAGGCTTGTACCAGAATTACAAAGACCAAACAGCTGTGCCTGTAGAAGGTCTGACAAGCTACATAGACAATCAAAGGGTATTTGCCATTAAAAAAAATCTCTGACATGTCATAGAAGTATTTGTCAGTGGGGGTCTAGGTGCAGAGGTCCTCTTGGATCGCTAAATCGAAGTGGGAGCTGTACACCACTTGCCATGTTGTTCAAGGAGCGCCAAGCAGAAACAAAGCGACACAGTGATCAGCCGAGCACTTCTGCCCCATCCTTTTAGTATCCGGAATTTACTAGCTGCAGCGCTGACACCAAGATTCTTCCTATTCATGAGCAGTGGGGGTAGCTCTGCCCTACCAATGATGATCAACAGCTATCAACCTATTACTGTGCATAGGGAAAACATTTTCAATCATCATTGGGAATGCAGAATTATTCCCACAGCGTAAAAATAGGAAGATCCCCTCCCTCACCGCTTGATGCCAGAGGCGCAGCAAATAAATGCTACATTTCACAATCAAACGAGACAGCGTTCATATCTGTTACTACTTCAGAGAGGGCAGCATAAAGGCAATGACACATTCCCTTTAAATGGGGGGTGCTGATAACAGGGGCGTACCTAGAGCATTTGGCACCCGGGGCAAACCCTTTGTTTGGCACCCCCCCCCCCCCCCCCCCCAAGAAAGTTAAGAAAACATGCACAAACTTTTTTCAATGTTTTCAATAATATTTTTACAAATTTTCGGATCCACAAAACACATGTGGACATCTGAATGGAGCCTTACAGGGGGGTGATCAATGACAGAGGGGTGATCACCCATATAGACTACCTGATCACCTCCGTCATTGATCACCCCCCTGTAAGGCTCCATTCAGACGTCCGCATGTGTTTTGCGGATCCGATCCATGTATCAGTGGATCCGTAAAAATCATACGGACGTCTGAATGGAGCCTTACAGGGGGGTGATCAATGACGGAGGTGATCAGGGAGTCTATATGGGTGATCACCCGCCTGTAAGGCTCCATTCAGACGTCCGTATGATTTTTACGGATCCATGGATTGGATCCGCAAAACACATACGGACGTCTGAATGGAGCCTTACAGGGGGGTGATCAATGACAGGGGGTGATCAGGGAGTGTATATGGGTGATCACCCCTCTGTCATTGATCACCCTCCTGTAAGGCTCCATTCAGACATCCGCATGTGTTTTGCGGATCCGATCCATGTATCAGTGGATCCGTAAAAATCATACGGACCTCTGAATGGAGCCTTACAGGGGGGTGATCAATGACAGGGGGGTGATCAGGGAGTCTAATGGGGTGATCAGTGGTTCAAAAGGGGTTAATAAGTGACAGGGGGGGGGTGTAGTGTAGTGGTGTTTTGTTGTACTTTACTGAGCTGCCTGAGTCCTCTGGTGGTCGATCCAAACAAAAGGGACCACCAGAGGACCAGGTAGCAGGTATATTAGACGCTGTTATCAAAACAGCGTCTAATATACCTGTTACGGGTTAAAAAAAATCACATCTCCAGCCTGCCAGCTAGCGATCGCCGCTGGCAGGCTGGAGATCCACTCGCTTACCTTCCGTTGTAATTAAGGGGGGGTGTTATTAAGGGAGGGTGTGTAATTAAGGGGAGAAGAGAGGGTGTAATTAAGGGGGGGGGGGTGCAGGATTTGTTCATTTTATTGATGGGGATTTGGATTTTTTTTCTTTTTGGTGCAGATGGAAAGTGATTTTTTTTAAGGGGGTGCAGGCTGCACCCCCTTAAAAAAAATCACTTTCCATCTGCACCAAAAAGAAAAAAAATCCAAATCCCCATCAATAAAATGAACAAATCCTGCACCCCCCCCCCCTTAATTACACCCTCTCTTCTCCCCTTAATAACAAACCCCCCCCCCTTAATTACACCCCCTCCCTCCCCACCTTAATTACACGGTACACCCCGACCCCCCCCCCCCCTTAATTACACAATTATTTACTTAACTTTACTTGTGTGTGTCTCACATTTATTTTGATGATGCCCCCCGCCGTCCGGCCGTCCGACCGCTGCGCTGGTATAATAGCTGGATCATGGATGGGATCCTTCTGATCCGTGAAGGCGGCGGCGCGGCGTCAGCGTCGTGACGTCGTCACGTCATGTTGCGCGCCGCCTGCCGCCGCAATAATTCTTCTTCCACTGGACCGAAGCCGGCGCCGAGTCACGTCGCACGGTCGCCGCAGTGGATGGAGCCGGGGCCGGGTGACTCCGGCGTCAGCACCCCCCTTGTGAGTGGCACCCGGGGCGGCCCGCCCCCCCCCCGCAGTACGCCACTGGCTGATAATGACCTTCATATACTGGCGAGAGCGGCTACTGCATGTTTTTCTCAGATCCTGAAATTACAGAGACAGCCCACTGGGCATGGTAGGGGAACTGAATATCGGCTGCTGGATTCCCCCAGCAGAACACAGCTGATCACTGGGTGCGCCAGCAGCAGGATAAGGTGATCAGTTTATTTTTAGTTGACTTCCCCTTTAACTTAATTTAGTGCAGTACCTTTGGCTATGTACACTTTGGAGGCAATTTTTTTATTAGTGCATTGTACTCATTATGATCTAAAAAAAAAAAAAAATTCAATTGGTCTTTATTAAAAATATGGAGTATTTTTCTCTGTACAGGACTGAGATGCTCTACTATAGGAATCTGACTGCCCCTTATCTCTGCTCTCAGACCTTATAAACACTCAAAGCTCAATCCTTATCTTACTGATAAGAATGTGGATTAAATAAGTGTTTACGACCTCTTAGAGATGAGGGTTATTAGATGACCGCACAAAGTGAAATGTAGGATTCACACAGCTACAAAACTGTTAACCCTTTGTGACATAACGGCTAAATATTTTTTATAAAGACCAACGGCAAAAAATATTTTTAGCCAAAAATGAGTAAATATCACGATCGGCGTAACTGTCACATACGTGACACGGAGGGAGGAAAAGAGGGAGGCCCTGCCCTAGTGAGAGGGAAGGTGGTGACCCCTGACTCACCTTGCGTCTGGCACCTGGCTGCCCTGTCGTCCCTAGACGGGTTCCTCACCCGTACGCCGATCACGTGCCTAAAACCCTGGCTTTCCCTAGGATGAGCCCTAGATAGTGAACAGGGCGGTGGGAACACTAGTCCGCACCACTAGCTCTAGAGGAAAACACCAAGGGGAGGACAGACAATACAAACTAAACATATAATCCCAGGTGGGCAACAACAGGAGACAACAAAAGCCCAACAGGGATCCGGAGGGTAGCACTCTGGAACAACAACCAGATTCTCAGCTCCAGTGGGTCAGCATAGATGTCCAGGCAGGAAGCTCTATAACTGGCAACAAGAGAAGTGTGAGAGGAGAATATAAGGAGTTTGGGAGTGGCAGACAAGAAACAGCTGAGGAGGAGAAGCTACGGATCCCTGAGTGAGACAAAAAGGATAGCAAGGCAAACACAGAAAACAAACACTAAGAAACACCGTGATCTTTAGACATAGAGCGCGCAGCCACCCGCTGCGACTTCCTGACCCCGGGTATAACGGAGTCAGGCGTGGCTCTTGACACCCTCGTGACAGTACCCCCCCTTTCACGAGGGGCCTCCGGACACTCAGGACCAGGTCTCTCCGGATGAGAGACATGGAAAGCCTGAATCAACCTGTTGGCGTTTACCTCTGACGCTGGAACCCACATTCTTTCCTCGGGACCGTAACCCCTCCAATGCACCAGATACTGAAGAGAGCGGCGGACCCGACGAGAATCAACAATTCTGGATATTTGAAACTCCAGATTACCATCCACAACAACAGGAGGAGGTGGCAGCGGTGATGGTTCTAGAGGTGGAACATACTTCTTGAGCAACGACTTATGGAAGACGTTATGGATCTTAAAAGTCTGAGGTAGCTCCAGGCGAAAAGCCACAGGGTTAATGACGGCTACAATTTTATAAGGACCAATGAACCTAGGACCCAGTTTCCAAGAGGGAACCTTCAACTTAATATTCCTAGTAGACAACCACACATAGTCATTCACTCCTAGGTCCGGACCTGGCGACCGTTTCTTATCGGCCATGCATTTGTATTTACCACTCATATTTTTCAAGTTAGCTTGCACCTTCTGCCATACCGATGAAAGAGATGAAGAAAACCGTTCCTCTTCGGGAACCCCAGAAGACCCCCCCTCTTTGAAAGTACAAAATTGGGGATGAAAACCGTATGCACCAAGAAATGGTGACTTGCCAGTGGATTCCTGACGGCGATTATTTATGGCAAACTCGGCTAACGGTAAATATGATGACCACACCTCTTGGTTTTCAGACACAAAACACCTTAGGTATGTTTCTAGGTTTTGGTTGGTACGCTCAGTCTGTCCATTCGACTGAGGATGGAAAGCTGAGGAAAAGGATAAGTGTACCCCTAAACGGGTACAAAAAGCTTTCCAAAACTTAGAAATAAACTGGGTTCCCCGATCCGAAACCACATCGGAAGGGACCCCGTGAAGCTTCACGATTTCACTGATAAACACCTGAGCAAGAGTCTTAGCATTAGGAAGTGCGGGTAGCGCAATAAAGTGTACCATTTTGCTAAACCTGTCTACTACTACCAAGATAACTGTTTTACCCGCAGACAAAGGTAAGTCAGTGATGAAATCCATTGATAGATGTGTCCATGGTCTATTGGGGATGAAAAGTGGCAATAAAGACCCTGCTGGACGTGTATGAGAGACTTTCGCGCGTGCACAAGTAGAACAAGTAGACACGAAATCTATTACATCCTGACGCAACCTTGGCCACCAAAAACGACGAGACAATAGCTCCAAGGTTGCTTTACTACCTGGGTGCCCAGCAAGTGCCGAATTATGATGTTCCTTCAATAACTCAAGACGCAGGTTCAACGGTACAAACAATTTCTCTGAGGGGCAAGAGGCCGGGGCGTCCCCCTGGGCCTCTAACACCTTTCCCTCTAGAACAGAGTGTACAGCAGAGACAACCACTCCTCTTTGTAAAATAGGTACCGGATCACTAACATTACCCCCTCCAGGGAAACTACGAGACAATGCGTCTGCCTTGGTATTTTTTGCCCCAGGACGATAGGTGATTACAAAGTTAAATCTGGTAAAGAATAGCGACCACCTAGCTTGTCTAGGGGTGAGACGCTTAGCCGATTCTAGGTACAGAAGGTTTTTGTGATCCGTAATTACCGTGACGGGGTGGATTGCTCCCTCTAAGAAGTGACGCCACTCTTCAAACGCCAGTTTAATCGCCAACAGTTCCCTATTTCCAATATCATAGTTCTTTTCCGCTGCAGATAATTTTTTGGAAAAGAAAGCGCAAGGACGCCATTTGCCAGGAGACGGACCCTGAGACAATACAGCCCCCACTCCCACCTCCGACGCATCAACTTCAACAATAAAAGGCTGGGAGACATCAGGTTGAATTAGAACAGGTGCCGAGGTAAATCTCTCTTTTAGAGAGGAAAATGCAATTTTAGCGGCGTCAGACCATTTAGAAAAATCAGTCCCCTTCCTAGTCATGTCAGTAAGGGGTTTAACGATCACTGAATAATTTTTAATAAACTTTCTGTAGAAATTTGCGAAACCCAAAAACCGTTGTAGAGCTTTAAGGTTCTCAGGAAGATCCCAATCTAAAATTGCCTGGACCTTCCCAGGATCCATACGGAAACCTGAAGCAGATAATAGATATCCCAGGAATTGTATTTCCTGAACGGCGAAGACACATTTTTCAATTTTCGCATATAATTTATTCGTCCGTAGGACCTGCAGTACTTGCCTGACATGTACTTCATGTGTTTTCAGATCAGCCGAATAAATTAAGATATCATCTAGGCATATGACTACAAACCTGCCGATGAGATGACTAAAAATATCATTAACGAAATGTTGGAAGACAGCAGGGGCATTGGTCAGACCGAAAGGCATGACTAAATTTTCGTAATGCCCCTCAGGGGTGTTAAAAGCTGTCTTCCACTCATCCCCTTCCTTGATACGAATCAGATTGTAGGCCCCCCTAAGATCAAGTTTGGAGAACCACCTAGCACCCGCAATCTGATTAAAAAGGTCAGGAATGAGAGGAAGAGGGTATGGGTCTCGGATGGTTATCCGGTTTAGCTCACGGAAATCTAGGCAAGGACGCAGGCCCCCATCTTTCTTTTTAACAAAGAAAAACCCTGCAGCCACGGGTGAAGAAGAGGGTCTGATGTGTCCCTTGGCCAGACTCTCGGAGATATAATCTTTCATGGCTTGTCTCTCGGGACCCGAAAGATTATACAACCTGGACTTGGGTAATTTTGCACCGGGAATCAGGTTAACCGGGCAATCATAAGGACGATGAGGTGGTAGCTTCTGACAACCCTTTTCAGAAAAAACGTCCTCAAAGTCCGAAATAAATGTAGGTAGGGAAGCTATGGAGGCGATTAAGCAATTGTTATTCAAGCAATTCTCTCTGCAATGCTCACTCCACTCCAATATCTCCCTGGCCTGCCAATCCACCACTGGATTGTGCGCTACCAACCAGGGAAGACCCAATACCACAGGAGAGGGAAGGCCCTCCAGAACGTAACATGAAAGACGCTCCTTATGGTGGTCCCCTACCCGAAGATGTAAGTTATGGACAACGTGAGTGAGGTTTCTCTGAGACAGAGGAGCAGAGTCAATAGCGAATATGGGAATGGGTCTCTGCAGCGTACAGAGAGACAAACCCATAGTGCGGGCAAAATGGGCATCTATCAAATTTACCCCTGCACCACTGTCTAGGAAAAAAGAAATAGACTCCGTCTTAACACCAAAAACAATAACCGCTGGCAACACAAATTGAGATGTTCGTATGGAGGAAACGTATACCCCCCGGCTGACATCCTCCGCACAGCCTGGGGTTAGTAGTTTTCCGACGGTCTTTTGTTTTTGGGAAAGGAGGGACAGACATTAATGAAATGACCCTTCCCCCCACAGAAAAAACAAGCCCCCCACCTACGGCGAACCTCAGGAGGACGGACCTGACGAGAAGTTCCTCCTAGCTGCATAGGCTCATCCAAGTCCGTACAGACTAACTGCTGCTTGGGAGAGGTTACCGATTGCTCAGGAATTTTCGATCTCTCCCTAAGACGTCTATCTATCCTGATAGAGAGGGACATAACAGCATCAAGGGAAAGGGGGGTCTCATACAGCGCCAGCGCATCCTTAACCCTTTCAGATAACCCAGAGCAGAACTGACTCCTGAGAGCCGGGTCGTTCCACTGAGTATCCGTAGCCCACCTGCGGAACTCTGAGCAATATTCCTCTGCTGGCCGATCTCCCTGTAGGAGTCTCCGTAACTTCGACTCAGCCAGGGCGACTCGGTCAGGGTCATCATATATGAGACCCAAAGCCCCAAAAAATCCCTCCACTGACCGGAGAGCCTGGGAACCAGGGGGTAACGAGAACGCCCAGGATTGCGGGTCCCCCTGAAGCAGGGAAATAACAATCCCCACCCGCTGTTCTTCATTACCTGAGGAGTAAGGGCGCAGCTTAAAATATAATTTGCAGGCCTCACGGAACAACACAAATTTGTCCCTTCCCCCAGAGAATCTGTCAGGAAGAACAACCTTGGGTTCTGTAAAAACCTGGTTACCCAGAGCAACCGCTGGGCTTATGGTCTGCTGCATTTGCTGCTGCTGTTGGAGGACAGACGCCTTCAATCCTGCCACCTCCAAAGACAGGCCTTGAAGCTGTTTTGCCAAAGCAGCAATAGGATCCATATTGGATTCTAAGTAGAGAAAAAAAAAATTAAATATATATATATTTTTTTTTTTTTCTCAAAAAATAAGGGCCAGTTATAATATCACGATCGGCGTAACTGTCACATACGTGACACGGAGGGAGGAAAAGAGGGAGGCCCTGCCCTAGTGAGAGGGAAGGTGGTGACCCCTGACTCACCTTGCGTCTGGCACCTGGCTGCCCTGTCGTCCCTAGACGGGTTCCTCACCCGTACGCCGATCACGTGCCTAAAACCCTGGCTTTCCCTAGGATGAGCCCTAGATAGTGAACAGGGCGGTGGGAACACTAGTCCGCACCACTAGCTCTAGAGGAAAACACCAAGGGGAGGACAGACAATACAAACTAAACATATAATCCCAGGTGGGCAACAACAGGAGACAACAAAAGCCCAACAGGGATCCGGAGGGTAGCACTCTGGAACAACAACCAGATTCTCAGCTCCAGTGGGTCAGCATAGATGTCCAGGCAGGAAGCTCTATAACTGGCAACAAGAGAAGTGTGAGAGGAGAATATAAGGAGTTTGGGAGTGGCAGACAAGAAACAGCTGAGGAGGAGAAGCTACGGATCCCTGAGTGAGACAAAAAGGATAGCAAGGCAAACACAGAAAACAAACACTAAGAAACACTGTGATCTTTAGACATAGAGCGCGCAGCCACCCGCTGCGACTTCCTGACCCCGGGTATAACGGAGTCAGGCGTGGCTCTTGACACCCTCGTGACAGTAAAATGCAATAAAAAAATAAATAAAAAAAATTACCCCGAAAGTGTACCTAGCCTTTAATAGAAAGTAGACTCATGTAGTGAGTCATGCCCACAAGGCTCTGATGGACCTGAGTATCATGTTCAGTGCCATCACCTCTATCCAGGGCAGCACAGGCTTTCATTCCTGCATCTCCCTGTAAAGAATGTAATCTCCTCTTCATCTCTCATTAGAAGTGCCTTTCTCTCCACAACTCTGGAGGATTGGAGCTTACGTTCCCTCACTCCAAAGAACACTTACCACTGTGCATTTTTATGCCTCAAAAATGACCTTCAGATACTAACACAAGCTTTCTGCTTTGCCAGATCCACAAACTACATTTCGTATTATGGAACTGCTGATCTCAAGGTTTTCTACAAGGTGCTATCAGTGCACTTACCCATTGCTATTAACCCCTTCACTCTTACTTTCCGAGACCCATCCCTTTTTTTATTTTTCCATCAATATAGCCTTATGCGAGACAGGATGTATTTTTTTTAAACATGCAGTACAAATAATTTATTTAAAAACGTTTATTAATTTTTGGGGAGGTTTAGATTTTTTGGGACATTTTGTATGGCATGTTAAGGTTAGGGTGCATTCACAAAACCGAATAAATGGATCCGCAACAGTTCCGCAAATTTAGTGCATCTATACCGGGGGGGGCAGATCCTGCACTTGTGGTCCGCTGCTAATGGCAATCCCCAGCAAAAATGCATACATCGGAGGATGCCTGCAGCGGACCACACGTACCACAACGGACATACTACACAGGATAGCAAATGTGTGGATGTGATAAGGAGATTTTTGTGAAACTCACCTGTAAAATCTTTTTCTCGTCTTTTCCATTGGGGGACACAGACCATGGGTATAGCTTAGAGGTATTACTAGGAGGGACACTATGCAAAAACGAAGCTCCTCCTCCTCGGGCTATACCCCCAGACACCTCCAGGAGGACTTCAGTCGTTGCAAAAGCAGTAGGAGAAGGAGAACTGAAAAAACCACAATGGAAACCAACACACCAACTAAACAAAAAAAGCGGGCGGGAGCTGTGTCCCCCAATGGAAAAGACGAGAAAAAGATTTTACAGGTGAGTTTCACAAAAATCTCCTTTTCTCGTACATTCCATTGGGGGACACAGACCATGGGACGTCCAAAAGCAGTCCATGGGGTGGGAAAAACCAACACCGCCAGGAGAAAAAACGTCCAACCGTTAAACGGGCACCACGGCCTGCAATACCCTGCGCCCGAGGACAGCATCAGCCGAAGCCAGCGAGTGCAACTGATAAAACTTTGTGAACGTATGCAAGGACGACCAAGTGGCAGCCTTACACAACTGGGAGGCGGAGGCGCGATTGCGTCTGGCCCAGGAAGCTCCCACAGCCCTTGTGGAGTGAGCGGTAATCCGCGACGGGGGAACCTGACCACGAGCGCGATAGGCCGCAGCAATAGCGGAACGGATCCACCGCGCCACAGTAACCTTGGAAGCCGCCAGACCCTTACGAGACCCCTCGGGAACCACAAAGAGGGAGTCCGAACGACGAAAGGAGGCGGTGGCCCCCAGATACATCTTCAGGGCCCTGACGACGTCCAGGGAGTGGAGAGCACGTTCCTTGGGGTTCGCCGGAGAAGGACAAAAAGAGGGCAGGACAAGATCCTCGTTAAGGTGGAACGGGGAAACCACCTTGGGCAAAAAAGAAGGAACCGGCCGTAGCACCACCTTATCCTGGTGGAAGACCAGAAAAGGCTCCCTACAGGAAAGCGCGGCCAGCTCCGAAACCCTCCTGATGGAGGTAATGGCCACCAGAAAAACCACCTTCCAGGTGAGGAAGACTAGGGAGACCTCCCTCAGAGGCTCAAAAGGCGCATCCTGAAGGGCGCGCAGGACCAGGTTAAGATCCCAGGGGGGTAAGGGAGGAACATACGGAGGAACCGAATGCGCCACCCCCTGCAGGAAGGTTCTCACCGGCCCCAAAAAGGCAATAGACCGTTGAAAAAAGACCGCCAAGGCCGAAACCTGACCCTTCAAAGAACTGAGCGACAGCCCCACCTCAACGCCGGACTGTAGAAAGGCCAGCACCACCGGAACAGAGAAACGAAGCGGCGGAAAACCCGACTTCTCACAAAAGGTTAGATAGGCCCTCCAGGTGCGATAATAGATCCGTGAAGAAGCCGGCTTCCGAGCTCTGATCATGGTTCTCACCACTGCATCAGAGAAGCCTCTCTTCCTCAGAATGTAGGTCTCAATAGCCACGCCGTTAAACGCAACTGACGTGAATTCTGGTGGAAGAGCGGTCCCTGAGATAGAAGATCCTCTCTGTCGGGAAGAGGCCACGGAACGTCCGCTAACATTCGGACGACGTTGGAGAACCAGGCGCGGCGAGGCCAATCCGGAGCGATAAGAATGGTTAGTATCCCCTCCGCCTCGATCTTGCGCAGCACCTTCGGCAACAGAGGAAGTGGAAGGAAGACATAGAGGAGGTCGAATTGCTGCCAAGGAGACACCAGCGCATCCACTCCGCACGCCCTTGGGTCCCGAGCGCGGGCCAGGAACACCGGCACCTTGTTGTTTAGCCGGGACGCCATTAAATCCACGTCCGGACGGCCCCATCGGCGGCAGATGTCCTCGAACACCTCCGGATGTAGGGACCACGCCCGGAATGTACACCGCCGACAACACTGGAACATGAGACTCCGCCCATAGGAGGATCCTCGCCACCTCCTGCATCACTGCCCGACTGCGCGTTCCGCCCTGATGATTGACGTAGGCCACAGCCGTGGCATTGTCCGACTGAACACGCACCGGCCGAGCCGCAAGGAGGGAAGTCCAGTGGGAGAGGGAGTTGAAGATCGCCCTTAGTTCCAAAACGTTTATCGGAAGACGGGATTCCTCCGTCGACCAGACCCCCTGAACTGTGAGGTTCCGGAGAACGCCTCCCCAACCGATGAGGCTGGCATCGGTGGTGACTATCGTCCAGGAGAACGGAAGGAAGGACCTCCCTGATGAGAGATTCGGGGAGGCCTGCCACCAGGGGAGAGACAACCGAACGTGCCGGGACAGGCGGACGGGAGCGTCCAGACCACGAGAGGTCTTGTCCCATAGGGCAAGAATCCACTGTTGTAACGGTCGAGTGTGGAACTGGGCATACGGAATCGCCTCGAAGGAGGCGACCATAAGGCCCAGAACCCGCATGCACTCCCGAATGGTGAGACGAGGAGCTTGTAGAAGGATCGACACCGCCCTCCGAATCTGAGAGGACTTGGAATCCGGAAGAAACACCCGAGAACTCGAGGTGTCCAAAATCATCCCCAGGAAGGAGAGTCTCTGGGAAGGGTGCAGAGAGGATTTTGGTAGATTGATCAACCACCCGAACCGTTCTAGAGATTGAACGGTAATTCGGACGCTGTCCTCGGCCTGTGGAAGAGACGGGGCTTTTATCAAGATGTCGTCCAGGTAGGGCAACAACGAGATGCCCCTGGTGCGAAGAAGCGCCATGAGAGGCGCCAAAACCTTGGTGAAAACGCGAGGGGCGGTCGCCAACCCAAAAGGCAGGGCGACGAACTGGTAATGACGACCCCAGATGGCAAAACGCAGAAAGCGATGGTGAGACTTCACAATCGGGACGTGTAAGTAGGCGTCTTGAATGTCCACAGACGCGAGAAATTCCCCCGGAAGCAGAGAAGCAATAACGGAGCGAAGGGACTCCATGCGAAACTTCCGCACCCTTAGAAACTTGTTCAGAAGCTTCAGATCCAGTATCGGGCGCACCGACCCCTCCTTCTTCGGAACGACGAACAGGTTTGAGTAAAAACCTGTTCCCTGTTCCTCCGGGGGAACGGGAAAAATGACACCCCGGTCCAGAAGAGAGGAGACCGCCAAAAGGAGGTCCGAGGCCCTGGCTGGATCCCCCGGAACGCGAGACGGGAAAAAGCGTTCCGGCGGGCTGGACGCGAACTCCAATTTGTAACCGGACGTCACAATCTCCAGAGCCCAGGCGTCCTGAATGTGAGCCCTCCAGACCTGCTGAAAGGAGAGCAAACGGCCCCCCACCACGAGGGGTGGGGGCACCCCTTCATGCGGAGGGCTGCTTGGGAGCAGGGGGACGGGTTGACTGTGCCCGTGGTCGCCAAGAGGGCTGGGGTTTGAAGAAAGGCTTCTTGCGGGATTCCTGGGATCCCCCAGCCGACGAGGACGAAGACGTCCTGGCTGTGGAGAAGCGACGAAAGGACTGGCCCCGGAACCCTGAAGCCCGAGATCGAAAGGGCCGTTTGGATCTGGGTTGAGGCAGATGAGTACTCTTGCCCCCCGTTGCGGCAGAAATGAATTCGTCCAACTGGGCTCCAAAGAGTCTAGATCCTTCAAAGGGAAGGTTAGCGAGGGAACGCTTGGAAGAAGCATCAGCATCCCACACCTTCAACCAAACCTCTCTACGCTGAATGACTGAGAGGGCCGAAATACGGGCAAATAGGGAACCGATATCCATTGAAGCCTCACAGAGATATTTAGAAGCCTGAGACATTTGGAGAATAAATTCCAAAGTGTCTGCAGGGGCGCCCTGTTCCGTCAGATCCTGGTGGTGGCGCCGCAACCACGCCGTAAGGGCTCTGGCAACCCAAGCCGACGCAAAAGACGGTCGCAGAGAAGTGCCCGCCAGAGAGAAGATGGACTTGGAAAGTGAATCCAGGCGTCTGTCCACCGCATCCTGCAGGGAGGAACCGTCTAGGACAGGAAGGGCCGTGTTCTTGGCCAACCTGGCCACCGGAGGATCTACCTTAGGGGAAGAAGTCCACTTTTCCACCGAGTCAGAGGGGAAAGGGTAAAGCGTATCCATGCGCTTGGTGGCCGAAAATTTTTGATTGGGTCGGTCCCAAGCCTTTGATATGACCGCTGTGAATTCCTCATGAACGGGGAACACCGCGGATTCGGGCCTTTTGGGCGGAAAGAGGGAGAACTCCCGACTAGTGGAGGGAGTGGAATCTCCGTGGATATTAAAAGTGTCACGGACAGCCTCCACCAATTCGGATACCATGGTGGAAAGCCTAGGCAGGGGTTCCCGCTCCGTGGCCTCGTCCGATCCGGACAATTCCCCTTCGGATTTGCGCTCCCCACGAGAGGGAGAGTCAACCGGACATGCCTCAAGGCGTGGGGGAGAAGCGGAGTCATCCGATGAGGAATGCTGCCGCTCACGCTGCCTCTTAGACGTCAGACGCCCCCTGTGAGAATCACTGAGAGGAGATGGAGCGGTGGACGCCACTGGAGTAGTAGCTGCCATACGCTCCATGAAGGACATGGCTGCCTTGGCAACTAGGGCCAGATCCGCTGCCGCACTAGACATGGCGGAAGCCCAGGCGGGTACCGCCGGTTCCGCACGGGCAGAGGGAGGACTGGGCTGAGCAGGAGAAGGAGGCTGATCCTGTCCAGGAGCAGGGCACGAGTCACAGGTGCCAGAGGTAGAAAAAGGCAGAAGGCACACCTTGCATGACCCCAAAAGAGCCTGAGAGGAGGCCTTGGCAGATTTAAGTGCCCCAGGCTTTGGCATGATGGAACCCCACAGTAAAAGATCTCCTACCAGTTGCTGCAAAGATCAGGAACAGAGCAAGCTGTTCTCCTACCACCCAGGCAACGCTAGCAGAAGTCTCCGGTGTAGAGAGATGAGGAGCTGCACGGCCGTGAGCAAACAGAGTCTCCGGTGTAAGGAGAGTCAGAGCGGCATGCCGAGGCTCCACCCCCCCGAACGCGTCACTATGGCGCGAAAAAAGCGCGCGAAACAAGTGCGCGCGCGAAAATATGCGCGAAAATAAGCGCGCGCGCGAAAATATGCGCGAAAATAAGCGCGCGCGCGAAAATAAGCGCGCGCGCAAAAATAAGCGCGCGCGATTTAAACAAACACGTGGTGCAGCAGGGGTTAACGCAGCCATGGAGGAGCGGTCTGCCGGCGGGCGCTGAGAGAGCGCAGCAGCCAAGGCCCGACGAGAGAAGCTGAAGCCCACAGTTTAAGGGGGAAGAGTGCCAGTACTCCAGTTCAGGATCCTTCTTCAAGCTCACCCAGGTAGCCACAGACAAACAGACACAGAGGGAGGGACTGGGCAATACTTATCTGCTCAGCATGCTCCCTCGATGTCCAGACCAGCAGGGATGCGCCTCTTCAGACTTCTGACTCCAATCCAGGAGAACAGTGCTCTGGAGGAGGGTAGGCAGCAGGCGTCCCAGCAGCTGGTGGGATGCCAGAGCTGACATGTTGAGCCTGGATCCACTTTTCTTCTGTGGGGGGATGGGAGGTAGCCAGGACACGTCGAAAGACGGTGGCAGACACTCCACGGGGGCCAGGAAAGCGCAATGCTGACCTGCGTCCCCATCTGAAAACAGAAAAAATAACAAACAGGAGAAGAGTAAGCGTCACCTCCTTGGACAGACACTAAGCAAAGACTGGAGTCCTCCTGGAGGTGTCTGGGGGTATAGCCCGAGGAGGAGGAGCTTCGTTTTTGCATAGTGTCCCTCCTAGTAATACCTCTAAGCTATACCCATGGTCTGTGTCCCCCAATGGAATGTACGAGAAAAACAGTATATAAAACAAAAACAAAGACAGGTGCACTCTGCGGTCTTACTAAGCCCTCAAACTGGTGTTAAAATTGAGAGATTAGCCAACATGTCCTACGTGAGGACATGTCTGAGCCCGAGCACCGCGCCAAGGTTTCTCAAGTAGCTTGAGCTTAGTAAGACCACAGAGTGCACCTGTCTTTGTTTTTGTTACATCATACAGTGGGAAGCGAAAGTTTGGGCAACCTTGTTAATCGTCATGATTTTCCTGTATAAATCGTTGGTTGTTACGATAAAAAATGTCAGTTAAATATATCATATAGGAGACACACATAGTGATATTTGAGAAGTGAAATGAAGTTTATTGGATTTACAGAAAGTGGGCTATAATTGTTTAAACAAAATTAGGCAGGTGCATAAATTTGGGCACCACAAAAAAGAAATGAAATCAATATTTAGTAGATCCTCCTTTTGCAGAAATTACAGCCTCTAAACGCTTCCTGTAGGTTCCAATGAGAGTCTGGATTCGGGTTGAAGGTATTTTCGACCATTCCTCTTTACAAAACATCTTTAGTTCATTCAGGTTTGATGGCTTCCGAGCATGGACAGCTCTCCTTAAGTCACACCACAGATTTTCAATTATGATATATTTAACTGACATTTTTTATCGTAACAACCAACGATTTATACTGGAAAATCATGACGATTAACAAGGTTGCCCAAACTTTTGCATCCCACTGTATATACTGTTTATCACATCCACACATTTGCTATCCTGTGTAGGATGTCCATTGTGGTACGTGTGGTCCGCTGCAGTCATCCTCCATTGTATGCATTTTTGCTGGGCATTTCCATTAGCAGCGGACCACAAGTGCAGGATCTGCCCCCCAGTATAGATGCACCACTGCATATGGGGTTGAGCACTTTCTGCTTTTTAATACCACGCTAATTTGTAGTTTGTATTTTGAATTTGTGGAGGTGTAGAAACTCCTAGTCTGAATGTGCCTTTATTTCCATCCACAGGCAGCATTCTGGTGCACATGTGAGGCCCGGGCTATATCAGCCAGTCTTGGGTGGGGCTCAGAGCTCTCTGCCTCCTCCCATTATATGCATGGTCACATGCTGGAGGTTACTGGGAGATTGCTTTGAGTTGGACCTTGCGCTCCTGTAATTCGCCCACTGGCATCTGGTATTGCCCATACGGCCCAGGTAGGTTTAGCGTTAGGTTCCGAGCTACTTGAGAAACCTTGGCGCGGTGCTCGGGCTCAGACATGTCCTCACATAGGACATGTTGGCTAATCTCTCAATTTTAACACCAGTTTGAGGGCTTAGTAAGACCGCAGAGTGCACCTGTTTTTGTTTTTGTTATATTATATATGCTTTTTTAACAACAGACATCCGGTGGCATTGTCTGCCGATTGCAGGCAGTTAACCCCTCAGATGATGTAGTCAGTTGTGACTAGGGTTGTCACGATAACAAAATTTTGGTTTTAATTTCGATACAAAAAAAAAAGTATTGTGATACTCAATACCATTCGATACCACGCGAAAGTAAAATAAAATACCCAAAAAGCCGTGTGCATTCCGGATTTTATGGAACGTCAGGCCTATAATAGAACAATCCTATCCTATTATTTGGGGGACAAGGTGACAAAAAAAATGGCGATTTGCGCGTTTTCTTATTTTTTTTTGTTATGGCGTTCACCGCATGAGATATTTTTAAATATTTTTTTGGTTTGGACACGGCAAGGCCTAATGTGTTTCTTTTTATATTGTTTTTATATCTGTAAAATTGGGAAAGGGGATGATTTAAACTTTTAACCCTTTCATGACCCTGCCATATTTCACCTTAAGGACCAGGCAGTTTTTTGTAAATTTGACATGCGTCACTTTATGTGGTAATAGCTTTAGAACGCTTTTACTTATCCAAGCCATTCTGAGATTGTTTTTTCGTGACACATTGTACTTCATGATAGTGGTAAATTTCAGTCAATATTTTTCATTTACATTTTTTTTTAAATCCCAAATTTACCCCAAAATTTGAAAAATGTGCAACTTTCCAAATTTCTATTTTTCTGATTTTAAAACAGATAGTGATACCTCATATAATAGTTATTAATTTACATTTCCCATATGTATACTTTATGTTTGAATCATTTCGTGAATGTCATTTAATTTTTTGGGGACATTAGAAGGCTTAGATGCAAACCTTGAAATTTTTCAGAAAATTTCCAAAACCTGTTATGGAATATAATGGACACTTGCTTGTCTCTTACAAAATGCGAGAGACAACCCCCATTATGCATTCTATGATTGAAATTATTTGCTGCAAAAACTTGAAACTGTCAGGAGTCTATCATACATACCGTATTTTTCGTCCTATAAGACGCACCGGCCCATAAGACGTACCTAGGTTTTTGGGGAGGAAAATAAGAAAAAAAATATTTTTAACCAAAAGGTGTGCTTTTGGTGGGTTTGGAACTAATGGTGGTCTGTGGATGGCACTATTACTGGGGATCTGTGAAGGACACTGTTATGGGGAGATCTGTGGATGACGGACACTGTTATGGGGGATCTGTGGATGACGGACACTGTTACGGGGGGATCTGTGGATGACGGACACTGTTACAGGGGGATCTGTGGCTGGCAGTGTTACAGGGGGGATCTGTGGATGGCACTGTTACAGGGGGGATCTGTGGATGGCACTGTTATATATGTGCCATCCACAGACCCCCCAGCCCATAACATTATCATCCACAGACCCCCCACCCCTTAACTGTGCCATCCACTGATCCTGTAAGGCTCCATTCAGACGTCCGTATGTGTTTTGCGGATCCAGGGGGGTGATCAATGACAGGGGGGTGATCAGGGAGTCTATATGGGGTGATCACCCCCCTGTCATTGATCACCCCCCTGTAAGGCTCCATTCAGACGTCCGTATGTGTTTTGCGGATCCGATCCATGGATCCGTGCATCCGCAAAACACATACGGACCTCTGAATGGAGCCTTACAGGGGGGTGATCAATGACAGGGGGTGATCAGGGAGTCTATATGGGGTGAGCACCCCCCTGTAAGGCTCCATTCAGACGTCCGTATGTGTTTTGCGGATCCGATCCATGGATCCGTGCATCCGCAAAACACATACGGACCTCTGAATGGAGCCAGCCTTACAGGGGGGTGATCAATGACAGAGGGGTGATCAGGGAGTCTATATGGGGTGATCACCCCCCTGTAAGGCTCCATTCAGATGTCCGTATGTGTTTTGCGGATCCGATCCATGGATCCGCAAAACACATACGGACCTCTGAATGGAGCCAGCCTTACAGGGGGGTGATCAATGACAGGGGGGTGATCAGGGAGTCTATATGGGCTATATGTCATTGGTCACCCCCCTGTAAGGCTCCATTCAGACGTCCGTATGTGTTTTGCGGATCCGCGGATTCATGGATCGGATCCGCAAAACACATACGGACGTCTGAATAGAGCCTTACAGGGGGATGATCAATGACAGGGGGGTGATCAATGACAGGGAGTCTAATATGGGGTGATCAGGGGTTAATAAGGGGTTAATAAGTTACAGGGAGGAGGGTGTAGTGTAGTGGTGTTTGGTGCTACTTATTACTGACCTACCTGTGTCCTCTGGTGGTCGATCCAAGCAAAAGGGACCACCAGAGGACCAGGTAGCAGGTATATTAGACGCTGTTATCAAAACAGCGTCTAATATACCTTTTAGGGGTTAAAAAAATCGCATCTACAGCCTGCCAGCGAACGATCGCCGCTGGCAGGCTGTAGATCAGCTAGTTTACCTCCAGTTCCTGTGAACGCGCGCGCCTGTGTGCGAGCGTTCACAGGAAAACTTGGGTCTCGTGGGATGACTCCCCGGCGCGTCCACTCGGAATAACAGGGCCGCCGCAAAGACGCAATCCTGCGTACGGCGGCCCTGTAGTGGTTAATAAATAAAAAAAATCCGGTAACAAAGCAAGGGGTTAACAGCCAAACAAAACTCAATATTTACTACCCTGATTCTGCAGTTTACAGAAACACCCCATATGTAATCGTAAACTGCTGTACGGGCACACGACAGGGCGCAGAAGGATAGAAGCACTATAAGGTTTTTGAAGGGCAGATTTCAGTGGGATAATTTTAAGTTGCTATGTCACATTTGAAGACCCCCTGATGCACCCTCTAGAGTACAAACTCCCAAAAAGTGACCCCATTTTGGAAACTACGGGACAAGGTTGCAGTTTTGTTGGTACTATTTTAGGGTACATATGATTTTTTGTTGCTCTATATTAAACTTTTTGCGAGGCAAGGTACCGTAACCCAAAAATAGCTGTTTTGGCACCTGTTTTTTACATTTTTGGCTGTTTGTTTCAGTTTTACATAATAAAGCATTTTTGAAAAAAATATATATTTTGTAGCGAGTCCATTTTCTGAAAGCCATAGTTTTTTTTATTTTTTGGGCGACTGTCTTTTGTAGGGGAATTTTTTTTTTCGGGATTAGATGACTGTTTGATTGGTACTATTTTAGGGTGCATATGACTTTTCGATCGCTAGATATTAGATTTTTTGTGATGTAACGCTACTCTCACACTAGCGGCAGCCTTCTCCGGCAGGCTGTTACGGCGGGTGAACAGCCTGCCGGATCCATGCTGCCGCTAGTGCACGCGTGCCGCCAGAGGTCCGCTCCGGCACCACTGACATGTGTCATATTTTTATTCCGGCCACCTCTCGGCATGTTTGCCGTGCTGCCGCCGGAACTCCGGCCCGCTCCCATTATAGTCAATGGGGCTGGAGCGGACCTCTGGCGGCACGTGTGCACGAGCGGCAGCACGGATTCGGCAGGCTGTTCACCCGCCGACACAGCCTTCCGGAAAAGGCTGCTGCTACTGTGAAAGCAGTCTAAGGTGACAAAAAATTGCTTTTTTGACAGTTTTTGATGTAATTTTTTTCACGGTGTTACCTGAGGTGATAGATCATGTTATTTTTGTTCAGGTTGTTACGGACGCAGCTTGTGGCCTTGTAAAGAAATCCAGGCCTGTCATAGGAAGCTCCCTGCAAATCCAGGCCTGTCATAGGAAGCTCCCTGCAAAGCCCAAAAGGCAGCCTGTAAAACCCTAATACACTTCAATAGTATTCTATTGCAGTCTAAGGTAGAAGCGATCAGAGGTTCACAGGATGAAGTCCTCTAAGACAGTGGTCCTCAATTCCGGTCCTCAGGGCCCACCTGCCGGTCATGTTTTCAGGATTTCCTTAGTATTGGGCAGCTGATATAATTAGTGTCCATCCATCAGGATTTCACACAGGTATTCATTCTTTGAGATACTCCTAAATCCTGACCAGCAAGTGGGCCCTGAGGACTGGAGTTGGGGAACCCTGCTCTAAGGGGACCAAAAATGACATTAAAAAATTGTAAAAGTTTCTGAGGGGTTAATTGCGGTGGATCACGGCGCGCAGTAGTAGAAGCCAGGTATGGGATATGGCCGACACATGCAGGCTACGTTTGTATTCAGGCATATTAACTATATTTATTGGTGGCACGGTGGCCACAGTCCCTCCTCCTCCTACTCTGTTCTCATTGGTGGCGGAGTGGCCACAGTCCCTCCCCTCCTCCTCCTAGTCTGTTCTCATTGGTGGTCAGCGGCACACAGTGGGGAGGGAGGGACTCCCTCCTTCTCCGCTGTGCCAGCTCAGGAGAACATGGTGCGTGCCGAGAGCAGTGCATGCCATGTTCTACCGCGATATGGCGATATAAACAAAATGTCTATCGTTGGCCAAATTTATATTGTTTATATTGGAAATGGACAAAGAAGCTGGTTGAAAATGCGCGCTGCCACTCCATTATTTTCAAAGGGAGTAACAAAGATAGCCGAGCGCTGTACTGGGTTTTCTCCGCTGCTCCTATAGAAAAGTGCTGCTCCATCCATTTCAGAGGGGGTTTAACAGGGTACGGGCCATCATTCTTATGATCAGTGAGAGACCAAGTGGTAGGACCCCCACCCATCTAATAGTTATTTTCTATGCTGTGAATAGGGGATTCTGTAACTGGAACACCCTTTTAACGCTGCCCTTATAGCAGCAGAAAATTGACGACAGGGCGCAGAAGGATAGAAGCACTATAAGGTTTTTGAAGGACAGATTTCAGTGGGATAATTTTAAGTTGCTATGTCACATTTGAAGCCCCCCTGATGCACCCTCTAGAGTACAAACTCCCAAAAAGTGACCCCATTTTGGAAACTACGGGACAAGGTTGCAGTTTTGTTGGTACTATTTTAGGGTACATATGATTTTTTGTTGCTCTATATTAAACTTTTTGCGAGGCAAGGTACCGTAACCCAAAAATAGCTGTTTTGGCACCTTTTTTATAGTTTTTTACATTTTTGGCTGTTTGTTTCAGTTTTACATAATAAAGCATTTTTGAAAAAAATATATATTTTGTAGCGAGTCCATTTTCTGAAAGCCATAGTTTTTTTATTTTTTGGGCGACTGTCTTTTGTAGGGGAATTTTTTTTTTCGGGATTAGATGACTGGTACTATTTTAGGGTGCATATGACTTTTCGATCGCTAGATATTAGATTTTTTGTGATGTAACGCTACTCTCACACTAGCGGCAGCCTTCTCCAGCAGGCTGTTACGGCGGGTGAACAGCCTGCCGGATCCATGCTGCCGCTAGTGCACGCGTGCCGCCAGAGGTCCGCTCCGGCACCACTGACATGTGTCATATTTTTATTCCGGCCGCCTCTCTGCATGTTTGCCGTGCTGCCGCCGGAACTCCGGCCCGCTCCCATTATAGTCAATGGGGCCGGAGCGGACCTCTGGCGGCACGTGTGCACTAGCGGCAGCACGGATTCGGCAGGCTGTTCACCCGCCGACACAGCCTTCCGGAAAAGGCTGCCGCTAGTGTGAAAGCTGTCTAAGGTGACAAAAAATTGCTTTTTTGACAGTTTTTGATTTAATTTTTTTTACGGTGTTACCTGAGGTGATAGATCATGTTATTTTTGTTCAGGTTGTTACGGACGCGGTGATACCTAATATGTATACTTTTTTATTTAAGTTTTACACAACAAAAGCATTTTTGAAACAAAAAATTAATGTTTTCCATATTTTGAGAGCTATAGTTTTTTTTATTTTTGGGGCAATTGTCTTAGCTAGGGTATCATTTTTTGCAGGATGAGATGACGGTTTGATTGGTACTATTGGGGTGCATATGACTTTTTGATCACTTGGTATTACACTTTTTGTGATGTAAGGTGACAAAAAATTGCAATTTTTTTTACACTGTTTTTATTTTTATTTTTTACAACGTTCATCTGAGGGGTTAGGTCATGTGATTTTTTTTATACAGCGGATCGATACAGACGCGGTGATACATAATATGTCTACTTTTTTCATTTTTTACACTTTCAACACAATAAAAAGCATTTTTGAAACAAAAAAATCATGTTTTAGTGTCTCCATATTCTGAGAGCCACAGTTTTTTATTTTTTGCCCAATTGTTTTATGTAGGGTCTCATTCTTTACGGGATGAGGTGACGGTTTGATTGATATTATTTTGGGGGGCATACGCCTTTTTCATCGCTTGGTGTTGCACTTTTTGTGCTGTAAGGTGAGAAAAAAAATTGTTTTAGCACAGTTTTTCTTTTTCTTTTCTTTTTCCAGCGTTCAGGTGAAGGGAAGGATCAAGTTATATTTTTATAGAGCCATTTTTTTTAGATATTTTTATAGAGTCGTTACGGTCGCGGAAATGCCCGATATGTCTGTGTTTGTTTGTTTTTTTACAATTTTATGAAAAACACTTTTTTTTACTTTTTATTTTTGCCCCACTTAGGGACTTCAAATTCTGGGGTCTGATCGCCTCCACAATGCATTACAATACAACCTGTTATGCTGACAGCCTGCCTGCCTAAGGGGCTGGATCTCACAGGCTTCCTTAGAAGGCAAGCCCTGATGCCTATGGAAGGCATCAGGCTGCCTTCTCTGCTATCGGGCATCTGTACCGTAACCGTGGCATACAAGGGGTTAACACGCCGGAATCAGTGTTTTCACCAATGCCGGCGTATGCAGCAGGGGCCCAGCTTTTAGTGAGTGCCGGGTCCGTGCCGCTGATCGGGTGGGCGCACCTCCTGTGGAGGTCCTCTACAGGTTAATATTTTGGTGTTTCTTTTAAACGTTTTCTTTACTTTTTATTTAATAACTATTAGCCACCTTAATGTGGTATTGTTGTAATCGAACTGACCCAAATTAAGTTAAAGGCTATGTACGCCTTTGGAGTCAATTTTTGTTTATGACTTTACTCATTTTGGGCTAATAAACATATTTTCAATTTGCCTTTATTAGAAGTATCGAGCCTTTCTGTCTCAAAGGGTTAACAGTTTTTCTTACTGTGTAACTGGTACTTTCACTTTCTGCTGGTCATCTAATAAACCTTATCTATAAATTACTAAGAGGTCATAAACATAAGGATTGAGCTTTAATGAGTTTTTATAAGGTCAGAGAGCAGAGATAAGGAGTCTGTCTGCTCCCCAGATGACGGAAAAGTCAGTAAATCTGGAGGCTGCAGCTAGAGCATCTCAGCTGTGTATAGAGAAAAGGATTCCACAATGTTGTTAAAGGGCTTCTGTCACCCTCAAAACACATTAATGTTGTTAAAGGGCTTCTGTCACCCCCAAAACATTTTTTTTTTTTTTGGGGCTTTATTAAAATCCTTATTCAACGACTATTCCCTATATAGGGTTCTTACCTTTGTCTGTGGCTTTGTTTCCATAGAAATCGATCTTTTAAAATATGCAAATCGCTTCTCTACCAGCAAGTAGGGCGTCTACTTGCTGGTAGCCGCCGTAAAAAAAGCCCCCTCCTCCTGTTGATTGACAGGGCCAGCGATCGCTCTCCTCCTCCGGCAGGCCCTGTCAGAATTTCAAATCCCGCGCCTGTCTTCATTCGGCGCAGGCGCTCTAAGAGAAGGAGGCTCGCCTCAGCGCGCCTGCGCCGATGACATCTTCTCTTTCGGTGACGTCATCGGCGCAGGCGCACTGAGGGAGTGCTGAGGAGGCGAGCCTCCTTCTCTCAGAGCACCTGCGCCAAATGAAGACAGGCGCGGGATTTGAAATGCTGACAGGGCCAGCCAGGGGAGGAGAGCGATCGCTGGCCCTGTCAATCAACAGGAGGAGGGGGCGGTATTTTGAAGCGATTTGCATATTTTAAAAGATTGATTTTTATGGAAACTAAGCCACAGACAAAAGGTAAAAACCCTATATAGGGAATAGTCATTAAATCAGGATTTTAACAAGCCCTCCCCCCCCCCAAAAAAAAATGTGTTTTGAGGGTGACAGAAGCCCTTTAACCACTTCAGCCCCGCTAGGTGAAACCCCCTTCATGACCAGGCCACTTTTTACACTTCGGCACTACACTACTTTCACCGTTTATCGCTCGGTCATGCAACTTACCACCCAAATGAATTTTACCTCCTTTTCTTCTCACTAATGGAGCTTTCATTTGGTGGTATTTTATTGCTGCTGACATTTTTACTTTTTTTGTTATTAATCAAAATGTAACGATTTTTTTGCAAAAAAATGACATTTTTCACTTTCAGCTGTGAAATTTTGCAAAAAAAACGACATCCATATATAAATTTTTCGCTAAATTTATAGTTCTACATGTCTTTGATAAAAAAAAAATGTTTGGGCAAAAAAAAAATGGTTTGGGTAAAAGTTATAGCATTTACAAACTATGGTACAAAAATGTGAATTTCCGCTTTTTGAAACGGCTCTGATTTTCTGAGCACCTGTCATGTTTCCTGAGGTTCTACAATGCCCAAACAGTAGAAAAACCCCACAAATGACCCCATTTCGGAAAGTAGACACCCTAAGGTATTCGCTGATGGGCATAGTGAGTTCATAGAACTTTTTATTTTTTGTCACAAGTTAGCGGAAAATGATGATGATTTTTTTTTTTTTTTTTTTCTTACAAAGTCTCATATTCCACTAACTTGCGACAAAAAAAAAAAAATTCTAGGAACTCACCATGCCCCTCACAGAATACCTTGGGGTGTCTTCTTTCCAAAATGGGGTCACTTGTGGGGTAGTTATACTGCCCTGGCAATTTAGGGGCCCAAATGTGTGAGAAGAACTTTGCAATCAAAATGTGTAAGAAATGACCGGTGAAATCCGAAAGGTGCACTTTGGAATATGTGCCCCTTTGCCCACCTTGGCAGCAAAAAAGTGTCACACATGTGGTATCGCCGTACTCAGGAGAAGTTGGGGAATGTGTTTTGGGGTGTCATTTTACATATACCCATGCTGGGTGAGAGAAATATCTTGGCAAAAGACAACTTTTCCCATTTTTTTATACAAAGTTGGCATTTGACCAAGATATTTTTCTCACCCAGCATGGGTATATGTAAAATGACACCCCAAAACACATTGCCCAACTTCTCCTGAGTACGGCGATACCAGATGTGTCACACTTTTTTGCTGCCAAGGTGGGCAAAGGGGCACATATTCCAAAGTGCACCTTTCGGATTTTGCAGGCCATTTTTTACACATTTTGATTGCAAGGTACTTCTCACACATTTGGGCCCCTAAATTGCCAGGGCAGTATAACTACGCCACAAGTGACCCCATTTTGGAAAGAAGACACCCTAAGGTATTCCGTGAGGGGCACTGCGAGTTCCTAGAATTTTTTATTTTTTGTCACAAGTTAGCGGAAAATGATGATTTTTTTTTTTCTCTTTTTTCCTTACAAAGTCTCATATTCCACTAACTTGCGACAAAAAATAAAAAATTCTAGGAACTCGCCATGCCCCTCACGGAATACCTTGGGGTGTCTTCTTTCCAAAATGGGGTCACTTGTGGCGTAGTTATACTGCCCTGGCAATTTAGGGGCCCATATGTGTGAGAAGTACTTTGCAATCAAAATGTGTAAAAAATGACCGGTGAAATCCGAAAGGTGCACTTTGGAATATGTGCCCCTTTGCCCACCTTGGCATCAAAAAAGTGTCACACATCTGGTATCGCCGTACTCAGGAGAAGTTGGGGAATGTGTTTTGGGCTGTCATTTTACATATACCCATGCTGGGTGAGAGAAATATCTTGGCAAAAGACAACTTTTCCAATTTTTTTATACAAAGTTGGCATTTGACCAAGATATTTTTCTCACCCAGCATGGGTATATGTAAAATGACACCCCAAAACACATTGCCCAACTTCTCCTGAGTACGGCGATACCAGATGTGTCACACTTTTTTGCTGCCAAGGTGGGCAAAGGGGCACATATTCCAAAGTGCACCTTTCGGATTTTGCAGGGCATTTTTTACACATTTTGATTGCAAAGTTCTTCTCACACATTAGGGCCCCTAAATTGCCAGGGCAGTATAACTACCCCACAAGTGACCCCATTTTGGAAAGAAGACACCCCAAGGTATTCCGTGAGGGGCATGGCGAGTTCCTAGAATTTTTTATTTTTTGTCGCAAGTTAGTGGAATATGAGACTTTGTAAGGAAAAAAGAAAAAAAAAAGAAAAATCATCATTTTCCGCTAAATTGTGACAAAAAATAAAAAATTCTAGGAACTCGCCATGCCCCTCACGGAATACCTTGGGGTGTCTTCTTTCCAAAATGGGGTCACTTGTGGCGTAGTTATACTGCCCTGGCAATTTAGGGGCCCAAATGTGTAAGAAGTACCTTGAAATCAAAATGTGTAAAAAATGGCCTGCGAAATCTGAAAGGTGCCCCTTTGTCCACCTTGGCTGCAAAAAAGTGTCACACATCTGGTATCGCCGTACTCAGGAGAAGTTGGGGAATGTGTTTTGGGGTGTCATTTTACATATACCCATGCTGGGTGAGAGAAATATCTTGGCAAAAGACAACTTTTCCCATTTTTTTATACAAAGTTGGCATTTGACCAAGATATTTTCTCACCCAGCATGGGTATATGTAAAATGACACCCCAAAACACATTGCCCAACTTCTCCTGAGTACGGCGATACCAGATGTGTGACACTTTTTTGCAGCCTAGATGCGCAAAGGGGCCCAAATTCCTTTTAGGAGGGCATTTTTAGACATTTGGATCCCAGACTTCTTCTCACACTTTTGGGCCCCTAAAAAGCCAGGGCAGTATAAATACCCCACATGTGACCCCACTTTGGAAAGAAGACACCCCGAGGTATTCAATGAGGGGCATGGCGAGTTCCTAGAATTTTTTTTTTTTTTGCATAAGTTAGCGGATATTGATTTTTTTTGTTTTTTTTCTCACAAAGTCTCACTTTCCGCTAACTTAGGACAAAAATTTCAATCTTTCATGGACTCAATATGCCCCTCACGGAATACCTTGGGGTGTCTTCTTTCCGAAATGGGGTCACATGTGGGGTATTTATACTGCCCTGGCTTTTTAGGGGCCCTAAAGCGTGAGAAGAAGTCTGGAATATAAATGTCTAAAAATGTTTACGCATTTGGATTCCGTGAGGGGTATGGTGCGTCCATGTGAGATTTTATTTTTTGACACAAGTTAGTGGAATATGAGACTTTGTAAGAAAAAACGAAAACAAAAACAAACAAAAAATTTCCGCTAACTTGTGCCAAAAAAAATGGCTGAATGGAGCCTTACCAGGGGGGGAGTGATCAATGACAGGGGGGTGATCACCCATATAGACTCCCTGATCACCCCCCTGTCATTGATCACCCCCCCTGTAAGGCTCCATTCAGACATCCGCATGATTTTTTACGGATCCATGGATAGGATCCACAGAACGCATGCGGACGTCTGAATGGAGCCTTACAGGGGGGTTATCAATGACAGGGGGTGATCAGGGTAATCACCCCCCTGTCACTGATCACCCCCCCTGTAAGGCTCGATTCAGACGTCCGCATGATTTTTACGGATCCATGGATACATGGATCGGATCCACAGAACGCATGCGGACGTCTGAATGGAGCCTTACAGGGGGGTTATCAATGACAGGGGGTGATCAGGGTAATCAGGGTGATCACCCCCCTGTCACTGATCACCCCCCCTGTAAGGCTCCATTCAGACATCCGCATGATTTTTTACGGATCCATGGATACATGGATCGGATCCACAAAACGCATGCGGACGTCTGAATGGAGCCTTACAGGGGGGTTATCAATGACAGGGGGTGATCAGGGTAATCACCCCCCTGTCACTGATCACCCCCCCTGTAAGGCTCCATTCAGACGTCCGCATGATTTTTACGGATACATGGATACATGGATCGGATCCACAGAACGCATGCGGACGTCTGAATGGAGCCTTACAGGGGGGTTATCAATGACAGGGGGTGATCAGGGTAATCAGGGTGATCACCCCCCTGTCACTGATCACCCCCCCTGTAAGGCTCCATTCAGACATCCGCATGATTTTTTACGGATCCATGGATACATGGATCGGATCCACAAAACGCATGCGGACGTCTGAATGGAGCCTTACAGGGGGGTTATCAATGACAGGGGGTGATCAGGGTAATCAGGGTGATCACCCCCCTGTCACTGATCACCCCCCCTGTAAGGCTCCATTCAGACATCCGCATGATTTTTTACGGATCCATGGATACATGGATCGGATCCACAAAACGCATGCGGACGTCTGAATGGAGCCTTACAGGGGGGTTATCAATGACAGGGGGTGATCAGGGTAATCACCCCCCTGTCACTGATCACCCCCCCTGTAAGGCTCCATTCAGACGTCCGCATGATTTTTACGGATCCATGGATACATGGATCGGATCCACAGAACGCATGCGGACGTCTGAATGGAGCCTTACAGGGGGGTTATCAATGACAGGGGGTAATCAGGGTGATCACCCCCCTGTCACTGATCACCCCCCTGTAAGGCAACATTCAGAAATCCTCAGGATTTTGTACGGATCCATGGATACATGGATCGGATCCACAGAACGCATGCGGACGTCTGAATGGAGCCTTACAGGGGGGTTATCAATGCCAGGGGGTGATCAGGGTAATCACCCCCCCTGTAAGGCTCCATTCAGACGTCCGCATGATTTTTTACGGATCCATGGATACATGGATCGGATCCACAGAACGCATGCGGACGTCTGAATGGAGCCTTACAGGGGGGTTATCAATGACAGGGGGTGATCAGGGTAATCAGGGTGATCACCCCCCTGTCACTGATCACCCCCCCTGTGAGGCTCCATTCAGACGTCCGCATGATTTTTACGGATCCATGGATACATGGATCGGATCCGTAAAAATCATGCGGACGTCTGAACGGAGCCTGACAGGGGGGTGATCAATGACAGGGCGGTGATCAATGACAGGGGGGTGATCAGGGAGTTTATATGGGGTGATCAGGGGTTTATAAGGGGTTAATAAGTGACCGGGGGGGGGGGGGGGTGTAGTGTAGTGTGGTGTGGTGTGGTGTTTGGTGGGACTGTACTGAGCTACCTGAGTCCTCTGGTGGTCGATCCTAACAAAAGGGACCACCAGAGGACCAGGTAGGAGGTATATTAGACGCTGTTATGAAAACAGCGTCTAATATACCTGTTAGGGGTTAAAAAATTCGGATCTCCAGCCTGCCAGCGAGCGATCGCCGCTGGCAGGCTGGAGATCCACTCGCTTACCTTCCGTTCCTGTGAGCGCGCGCGCCTGTGTGCGCGCGTTCACAGGAAATCTCGCGTCTCGCGAGATGACGCGCCGATGCGTCCAGGAGGAGAAAAGCAACCACCTTCCGGACGCATCGGCGCGTTAGGCGGTCCGGAGGTGGTTAAAGACCAATTAAAAAACGTATTTTAGCTCAAAACAAGTACTATGCAATAATTAAAAAACAAATTGACACCAAAGGTGTTACTTAGACTTTAACAATTAACTTTTCCTGCATAGTGAACACCATAAAAACAAAACCCATAGAACGATGGCAGAAATGTATCACTGACAGGAATCCAAATGGGCAGGCGTATTAAAGGGGCTGTCCTCCCATTTATATGGATGACCTATGGTCAGGATAGATCATCAATATCTGATGGGGTCCGACACTCAGCCAATCAGCTTTTCAATGAGGAGGCCGCTTCCTCTTCATTACACCGCCCGTCGTCTGGGAAGCGCAGTGTAATGACATGTACTCGCTCTGTTTAAGTGAATGAAGCAAGAACTTCTAATTAAAGGGAGTCTGTCACCACATTTGAGCATATTAGACTGATCAAATAGCGTTATATGTGCCACCGAGAACTTAAAAACGGTACCTTTGTTGTATCTAATGGAGTTTTCTTTCAGCCAAAAATTAACTTTTAAGATTCTGTAAATGTGCCCTCTCAAGTGCCCAGGGCGGCGTCTCAATCGTCCGAGCCCCAGGCAGCACCTCCTCAACGGCTCATAACCCTGCCCTCCGTGTGCCTCTGCCCGCCCGTTTACTCTCCTCCTCTCTCCTTTTCCACTGCGGCTGCGCGGTCAAATTCGTAGCGGGCGCAGTGGAAAAGGAGAGAGGAGGAGAGTAAACGGGCGCATATAACGCTATTTGATCAGTCTAATATGCTCAAATGTGGTGACAGACTCCCTTTAAACTATGCCGCCGCAGGGGAGATGGCGTGTAGTATAATGAAGAGAAGCAAAGCACGCATGGAGCACAACCTCCTCTTCAAACAGCTGATTGGATGAGTGCTGAGTGTCGGGCCCCCGCCGACCAGATATTAATGACCTAACTCAATGATAGGTCAACCATATACATGGCAGGACAACCCCTTTAGCCTCTTAATGAAAAATGACATATCAGTATGTCATTTGTGTTAGGCCCCATGCACACGGCCGTGTTTCACAGCCGTGTGCGGGCCGTGGAACCGCGGCCTGGATCCCTCCTGAGAGCAGGAGCGCACGGCGTCATTGGTTGCTATGACGCTGTGCGCTCCCTGCTGCCGCCGCCGCAATACAGTAATACACTGGTATGATCTATACCAGTGTATTACTGTACTGTGCCGGCAGCAGGGAGCGCACGGCGTCATAGCAACCAATGACGCCGTGCGCTCCTGCTCTCAGGAGGGATCCAGGCCGCGGTTCCACGGCCCGCATACGGCCGTGAAACACGGCAGTGTGCATGAGGCCTTAAGAGTATGTATAGAGCGTGCTCACAAGCTGAGCTCACTCCATAAGTGGCAGGTCCCAGATAACTCGTTAAACCCCTCAGATGCCAAGTCAATAAAAATCACAGGGCTCCTGTGACAGCTTGCGGCCTTGTAAAGAAATCCAGGCCTGTCATAGGAAGCTCCCTGCAAAGCCCAAAAGGCAGCCTGTAAAACCCTAATACACTTCAATAGTATTCTATTGCAGTCTAAGGTAGAAGCGATCAGAGGTTCACAGGATGAAGTCCTCTAAGGCCCCATGCACACGGCCGTGTTTCACAGCCGTGTGCGGGCCGTGGAACCGCGGCCTGGATCCCTCCTGAGAGCAGGAGCGCACGGCGTCACTGGTTGCTATGACGCCGTGCGCTCCCTGCTGCCGGCACAGTACAGTAATACACTGGTATAGATCATCTCCTAGCAACCATCAGTGAAAAACGCATTGCATCCGCACTTGCTTGCAGATGCAATGCGTTATTAACGCAGCCCCATTCACTTCTATGGGGCCAGGGCTGCGAGAAAAACGCAGAATATAGAACATGCTGCGATTTTAAAGCATTGCAGAACTGATGCATGAAAAAAAACGCTCATGTACACAGCCCCATTGAAATGAATGGGTCAGGATTCAGTGCGGGTGCAATGCGTTCACCTACTGCATTGCACCCGTGTGAACTCAGCCTTAACGCTGCCCTTATAGCAGCAGAAAGTTGACGACAGGTTCTCTATAAATCAGCAGCAAGTCCATTTTTGCTGCGATTTTTTTTTCTCACATCAGGAGTGAAATTTCTGAAAATCTCATCCACTCTGCGCTGTTGTCCTAGATGAGGCATGCTCAACCTGCAGCCCTCCAGCTGTTGCAAAACTACAACTCCCATCATGCTTGAACAGCCTACAGCAGGGCGTTGTGGAAGTTGTAGTTTTACAACAGCTGGAGGGCCGCAGGTTGAGCATCCCTGTCCTAGATAATTAAAACTTGTAATAATCCAGTTTTTTTGCAGTAGGGATGAGTGAACTTCTATTTTCAAGTTCGGCCTACAAGGTTCGGGTTATCTATGAATCCCGTTATGGATTCTGCTAAGGCTACTTTCACACTTGCGCTCGTCGGTCCGCTTGTGAGCTCCGTTTGAAGGAGCTCACGAGCGGACCCGAACGCCTTCGTCCAGCCCTGATGCAGTCTGAATGGAGCGGATCCGCTCAGACTGCATCAGTCTGGCGGCGTTCACCCTCCGCTCCGCTCGCCTCCGCGCGGCCAGGCGGACAGCTGAACGCTGCAAGCAGCGTTCGGGTGTCCGCCTGGCCGTGCGGAGGCGAGCGGATCCGTTCAGACTTACAATGTAAGTCAATGGGAACGGATCCGCTTGAGGATGACACCATATGGCTCAATCTTCAAGCGGATCCGTCCCCCATTGACTTTACATTGAAAGTCTGAACGGATCCGCTCAGGCTACTTTCAGACTTAGAAATTTTTCTAAGTTATAATGCAGACGGATCCGTACTGAACGGAGCCTCCGTCTGCATTAATATGATCGGATCCGTTCAGAACGGATCCGATCAAGCGCAAGTGTGAAAGTAGCCTAACACGGACCGTAACTTATGGTTCATGGTAGCAGAATCCATAACTGGATTCTTACATAACCCAACCTTGTAGGCCGAATTGAAAACACAAGTTCGCTCATCCCTAATTAGCAGCAGTGGTCGGCTACGACCAGTGATCACCCCATGATGAGAGGGACTAGAAGGGGATCTGGGAAGGGTCCGAACAGGAGCGGTGAGGTAATAAGTGACTATTACTAATTTTGAGCCTTTTATTCAAAAAATATTAACTGGTCCGACAACCCCGGCCAGTATAGCTGAGCACGCTGTGCCGAATGAAATGGACAAAAATAGGACGTTGGGTCGCGGAACAGATATACGGATGCGGCAGAACACGTAACGAATGGACCCGATCTCATACACAAAAGATGCGGACTGAAAATATGGTATTGTGCATAGGGCCTTACCAATATATAGTTGACCACCACGAAATCAGAAATCCCTGTGGTCCAATGGATGATGTACACAGCCCTACACGGTGTGACCCGCACTCCTCGGCTGCACGGACAATGGGCTACGTGCACACGAACGTTGTTTGTTTCCGTGTCTGCTTTTTTTGCGGATAGGAAGCGGACCCATTCATTTTAATGGGTCCGCAAAAAATGCGGACTGCACACATCAGTATGTCCATTCCGTAGCGCCGCAAAAAAAAAAAAAAAACATTTTCTATTCTTGTCCGTTTTAGGCCTCATGCACACGACCGTTTTTTTGGGAGGTCCGTAAATGTTTTTTCGTCCGTGGGTCTTCATTGTTTTTTGAAGGATCCACGGACATAAAAAATGAAAAAAAAATCTAAGTCAAGTTTGCCATTGAAATGATAGGAAAAAACGGACACGGATCACCGACGCGGATGACAATCTTGTGTGCATCCGTGATTGTTCCCGGACCCATTGACTTGAATGGGTCCGTGAACCGTTGGCCGTGAAAAAAATAGGACAGGTCATATTTTTTTCACGGCCAGGAAACACGGATCACGGATGCGGCTGCCAAACGGTGCATTTTCCGATTTTTCCACGGACCCATTGAAAGTCAATGGGTCAGCGAAAAAAAACGGAAAACGGCACAACGGCGACGGATGTACACACCGGTCGTGTGCATGAGACCTTAGCCATTTTTACAATGGATCCGCAAAAAAAAACGGATGGCATACGGTTTCTTTGGGGGACAGCAAAACACATACGGTCGTGTGCATGTTGCCTTACACTGCAGGACTATTCATTGCTGTGAGTCTCTGGAGTGAAACACAGGTACCTGTCCACCCCCAATACAGACTTTATTGCTCCCCAGCCCTACCTCACGAAGCTGGAGCAGTTCCTGTCATGAGTTTCAATGAGACAGTGAACAGCCCACTTCCTATTCACCAGGACAGACAACTACAAGCCGCACGCACTACCGCAAACGTCTAGTCCTATGTCACGTGAGCAGACAGCGCCACCCCAGTCCTGTAAATGGGTCGGGCCACAGCCGCCAGTAGCAGCCAATCATAACGCTTCTCTCAGGAACGACAGAGGTGACAACAGAGGAAGCGCGCTGTGATTGGTTATTTCAAAACGATATGTTTGATTGGCTGCTGATGTGGAGAAGCGTATGGTTACCAAGGAGCTGAGTTCTTCCGGTTTCCAGTGCTTCAGTTATACGGTTATTTGATAGAGCAGACTGCTGACACGGACTGTAAGTGCGAGGTATGTTCACAAGTCATATATATATGCTCCTATAGACGTGTACAGAGGTGTGTGTTCACAAGTCAGACGTGTCCTCTCCTATAGATGTGTACAGAAATGTGTCCACAAGTCAGATGTATCCTATAGACGTGTACAGAGAGGTGTGTTCACAAGTCAGATGTGTCCTATAGACGTCTACAGAGAGGTATGTTCACAAGTCAGATGTGTCCTATAGACATGTACAGAGAGGTATGTTCACAGTCAGATGTGTCCTATAGACGTCTACAGAGAGGTATGTTCACAAGTCAGATGTGTCCTATAGACATGTACAGAGAGGTATGTTCACAAGTCAGATGTGTCCTATAGACGTGTACAGAGAGGTATGTTCACAGTCAGATGTGTCCTATAGACGTGTACAGAGAGGTATGTTCACAGTCAGATGTGTCCTATAGACGTGTACAGAGAGGTATGTTCACAAGTCATATATATGCTCCTATAGATGTGTACAGAGAGATGTATGTTCACAAGTCAGATGTGTCCTATAGACGTGTACAGAGAGGTATGTTCACAAGTCAGATGTGTCCTATAGACATGTACAGAGAGGTATGTTCACAAGTCAGATGTGTCCTATAGACATGTACAGAGAGGTATGTTCACAAGTCAGATGTGTCCTATAGACGTCTACAGAGAGGTATGTTCACAAGTCAGATGTGTCCTATAGACGTGTACAGAGAGGTATGTTCACAAGTCAGATGTGTCCTATAGACATGTACAGAGAGGTATGTTCACAAGTCAGATGTGTCCTATAGACGTGTACAGAGAGGTATGTTCACAAGTCAGATGTGTCCTATAGACGTGTACAGAGGTATGTTCACAAGTCAGATGTGTCCTATAGACGTGTACAGAGAGGTATGTTCACAGTCAGATGTGTCCTATAGACGTGTACAGAGAGGTATGTTCACAGTCAGATGTGTCCTATAGACGTGTACAGAGAGGTATGTTCACAAGTCAGATGTGTCCTATAGACGTCTACAGAGAGGTATGTTCACAAGTCAGATGTGTCCTATAGACGTCTACAGAGAGGTATGTTCACAAGTCAGATGTGTCCTATAGACATGTACAGAGAGGTATGTTCACAAGTCAGATGTGTCCTATAGACATGTACAGAGAGGTATGTTCACAAGTCAGATGTATCCTATAGACGTGTACAGAGAGGTATGTTCACAAGTCAGATGTATCCTATAGACGTGTACAGAGAGGTATGTTCACAAGTCAGATGTATCCTATAGACGTGTACAGAGAGGTATGTTCACAAGTCAGATGTGTCCAATAGACGTGTACAGAGAGGTATGTTCACAAGTCAGATGTGTCCAATAGACGTGTACAGAGAGGTATGTTCACAAGTCACATATATGCTCCTATAGATGTGTACAGAGAGATGTATGTTCACAAGTCAGATGTGTCCAATAGACGTGTACAGAGGTGTATGTTCACAAGTCAGATGTGTCCAATAGACGTGTACAGAGGTATGTTCACAAGTCAGATGTGTCCTATAGACGTGTACAGAGAGGTATGTTCACACGTCACATATATGCTCCTATAGACGTGTACAGAGAGGTATGTTCACAAGTCAGATGTGTCCTATAGACGTGTACAGAGATGTGTGTCCACAAGTCAGATGTATCCTATAGACGTGTACAGAGAGGTATGTTCACAAGTCAGATGTGTCCTATAGACGTGTACAGAGAGGTGTGTTCACAAGTCAGATGTGTCCTATAGACGTCTACAGAGAGGTATGTTCACAAGTCAGATGTGTCCTATAGACATGTACAGAGAGGTATGTTCACAAGTCAGATGTGTCCTATAGACGTGTACAGAGAGGTATGTTCACAAGTCAGATGTATCCTATAGACGTGTACAGAGAGGTATGTTCACAGTCAGATGTGTCCTATAGACGTGTACAGAGATGTGTGTCCACAAGTCAGATGTATCCTATAGACGTGTACAGAGAGGTGTGTTCACAAGTCAGATGTGTCCTATAGACGTCTACAGAGAGGTATGTTCACAAGTCAGATGTGTCCTATAGACATGTACAGAGAGGTATGTTCACAAGTCAGATGTGTCCTATAGACGTGTACAGAGAGGTATGTTCACAAGTCAGATGTATCCTATAGACGTGTACAGAGAGGTATGTTCACAGTCAGATGTGTCCTATAGACGTGTACAGAGAGGTACAGACCAAAAGTTTGGACACACCTTCTCATTCAAAGAGTTTTCTTTATTTTCATGACTATGAAAATTGTAGATTCACACTGAAGGCATCAAAACTATGAATTAACACATGTGGAATTATATACATAACAAAAAAGTGTGAAACAACTGAAAATATGTCATATTCTAGGTTCTTCAAAGTAGCCACCTTTTGCTTTGATTACTGCTTTGCACACTCTTGGCATTCTCTTGATGAGCTTCAAGAGGTAGTCACCTGAAATGGTTTTCACTTCACAGGTGTGCCCTGTCAGGTTTAATAAGTGGGATTTATTGCCTTATAAATGGGGTTGGGACCATCAGTTGTGGAGAAGTCAGGTGGATACACAGCTGATAGTCCTACTGAATAGACTGTTGGCTGATTTTTTTTTTTCTTGCCAAAATACAAATTCTAAGTAAAGAAAAGCGAGTGGCCATCATTACTTTAAGAAATGAAGGTCAGTCAGTCCGAAATATTGGGAAAACTTTGAAAGTAAGGGCTATTTGACCATGAAGGAGACTGATAGGGTGCTGCGCCAGATGACCTGGCCTCCACAGTCGCCGGACCTGACCAATCGAGATGGTTTGGGGTGAGCTGGACCGCAGAGTGAAGTCAAAAGGGCCAACAAGTGCTAAGCATCTCTGGGAACTCCTTCAAGACTGTTGGAAGACCATTTCAGGTGACTACCTCTTGAAGCTCATCAAGAGAATGCCAAGAGTGTGCAAAGCAGTACACAAAGCAAAAGGTGGCTACTTTGAAGAACCTAGAATATGACATATTTTCAGTTGTTTCACACTTTTTTGTTATGTATATAATTCCACATGTGTTAATTCATAGTTTTGATACCTTCATAGTCATGAAAATAAAGAAAACTCTTTGAATGAGAAGGTGTGTCCAAACTTTTGGTCTGTACTGTATGTTCACAAGTCAGACGTGTACAGAGGTGTATGTTCACAAGTCAGACGTGTACAGAGGTGTATGTTCACAAGTCAGACGTGTCCTATAGACGAGTACAGAGAGGTATGTTCCATATATGTAAGCAGCCCCCAGCCATTGTTCAGCAGCCCCCAGCCTTAGATCACAAAATAAATAAACCACTTACCTCTCCTGCTCCTGGACGCCGCCGCTCCTCTCTTCCAGCGCGATCCTCATCCTCCTGCTGTCGGCTGTGCTGTGAACTGGCGAGCAGAGCGCCCTCACGCTGTGCGCAGCCACTGCACAGCAGACAGCTGAGGACCAGGAAGCAGTGAGTACAGAGCCCTCACCGATTCCTGGTCCTCCGGTGCTAATGAATTGCTTCCATTAATTAACAGAAATAACATGTTTTCCTAGGAGACTAGAGGGTGTTATATACCAATTTGCAGGACAATTGGAGCCACTTTGGAACCGAATCTCGACAGGTTCTCTTCTCTCTAAAAAAAAAAAAAAAAAAAAAATACAGCATTCAGGCAAGTCTTGAGTCTTTTTCGCCAGAGATAAAACCGTAGCATGCTGCGGTTTTATCTTTTGCCTGATCAGTCAAAAAAACTGAACTGAAGACATCCTGATGCATCCTGAATGGATTGCTGAACTGCATGGGGATATGCCTGATCAGTTCTTTTCCGGATTTGAGCCCCTAGGACTCAGCACCGGAAAAGAAAAACGCAAGTGTGAAAGTACCCTTAACGTAACATTTAAAAAAAGAAAAAAAATATCATAGATAAAAGTTGTTATTAATGGCTTATTGTTAGGATGGGCTCCTGCCACAGCTACTGAGAAAACGCCAATAGTGTTAAGGGCTCATGCACGCGGCAGTATTTTGCGTTCAGTATACTGGCCGTTTTTTTAGTTCAGTATGCGGTACATATACTGAACCATCCATTTCAATGGTTCAGCAAAAAAGACTGAAGTGTCTCCGTGTGCATTCCGTTTCAGTATTTCCGTACCGTGAAATGATGGAACATGTCCTATTCTTGTCCGCAAATCACGGTGCTTGGCTCCATTCAAGCTAATGCGTCCGAAAAAAAAAAATGGAACACATATGGAAATGCTTCCGTATCCGTTCCGTTTTTGCTGAACCATCTATTGAAAATGTTATGCCCAGCCCAATTTTTTCTATGTAATTCCTGTATACTGTATATGGCATACTGAAAAACAACGGATCCGTAAAAAACGGACTGCAAAACACTGAAAAAGCCATACTGTCGTGTGCATGAGCCCTAATAGTGACAAGCTCGCTCTGGGCTCCTTGGCACCCCACGACACAATGGCATAGTGCTATAGGGTTATCAAGGCTATACCAGAGCATGGGCTAGTAGATCGCTGGCGAGTATTCCTAAGCATTAGGCTAGGTTCACGGCGGGGCTAATGTTTTCTGTCCGCTCTTCTCCCCATTGATTTCCGTGGTGTAACATTAGCATCCATTAGCCTCTGCCTCCGTTCCGTCATGTGTTCTGTCTGCAGGACGTTATATTCTGTCCAAGAACATGGGAAAATGACTGAAAAGAAGGAGCTCTCTGGGTTTTTAACTTTGAAGTCAATGAATGACGGGCAGAAATGGAAGGTGTTTTATTTGTATCCATTATTTAATCCCTATTAGATCCATTTTCTCCCCTTCTTCTGATGGAAAAAGCAACACAGATGTGAATTTAGCCTATTTCTTTGCGCTAAAAAAAGCTACTTTTTTTCTATTAAAATGATTTTGCTCTATATGAAAACTATATAGTTTGCTTCATAATCGATAGGAAAAATTTCTGCACTTTGCAGGATGGGAAGATGTGGTACACTACGATTTCCCATCCTGAAAAAAAAAAATAATTATATATTAGCATATATGTTTTTTTTTTTTTTACAATGGAACTCTATGATGTTTGCTGATGAATTCCACAGTATGGCCTCTGTCTGAGGTGTCCGTTACATATAGGTTTTTTGTATACGTTAAACATATGACAAAAATCCAACACTACCATTATTTTCATTGTTCTGCTTATCTTACGGAGCAGAACAACAGAAATAAATAGTGGTGGTGTGAATGGGGCCTAAGAGGTGGGTATGCAGGAAACCATTACCCTGGGTTCAGACCTGAGCGTTTTACAGCGCGTTCCTACGCGCTGTAAAACGCACAACAGGCAAGAACCAATGATTCCCTAGGGGAATGGTTCTCACCTGGGCGTTTTACAGCACGTACGATCGCGCTGTAAAACGCCCGACGCCCGACGCTTTTTTTTGGGGCGTTTGTCGCGCGTTCCCGCACATAGATATTCGGGAACGCGCGACAATGTGTGCACGCCTGTCTCTGTATGCACGATTGTAAACGCCCGTACAATCGCGCATACAGAGCGCTCGTTTCAGAACGCTCAGGTCTGAACCCAGGGTTAGGCCTCTTTCACACGGGCGTCATATTTTTGGCCCGGATAAGGTGTGGGTGCGTTGCGGGAAAATGCGCGATTTTTCCGCACGAGTGCAAAACATTGTAATGCGTTTTGCACTCGCCTGAGAAAAATCGCCATGTTTGGTACCCAAACCCGAACTTCTGGTTTGGGATCGGGGTTGTGTAGATTGTATTATTTTCCCTTATAACATGGTTATAAGGAAAAATAATAGCATTCTTAATACAGAATGCATAGTAAAATAGGGCTGGAGGGGTTAAAAAATAAATAAATGTAACTCCCCTTAATCCACTTGTTCGCGCAGCCCGGCTTCTATTCTGTCTTCTTTCTTCAGGACCTGGGTAAAAGATCTGTGATGACGTCACTGCGCTCATCACATGGTCCATCACCATTGTGATGGATCATGTGACGGACCATGTGATGAGCGCAGTGACGTCACCACAGCAAAGATGAAGACAGAAGAGAAGCCGGGCTGCGCGAACAAGTGAATGAGGTGAGTTAAATATATATTTTTTTTTAACCCCTCCAGCCCTATTGTACTAAGCATTCTGTATTAAGTATGCTATTATTTTCCCTTATAACCATGTTATAAGGGAAAATAATAAAGATCGGGTCCCCATCCCGATCGTCTCCTAGCAACCGTGCGTGAAAATTGCACCGCATACGCACTTGCTTGCGGATGCTTGCGATTTTCACGCGGCCCCATTCACTTCTATGGGGCCAGCGATGCGTGAAAATCACCGCTCGTGTGAACAGCCCCATAGAAATGAATAGGTCTGGATTCAGTGCAGGTGCAGTGCGTTCACGTGTGAAAGGGGCCTTACTGGTCTAAATAACGTGAAGCAATTATGCCAAAGTGATAAAGTCCAGTCAGTGTGTGATGTGTGTGATGTATGTAGTGCTGTGTGAGATGTGTGATGTATGTAGGGCAGTGTGTGATGTGTGTGTGTGATGTATGTAGTGGTGCAGTGTGAGATATGTGTGATGTGTGTGTGATGTATGTAGTGGTGCAGTGTGAGATATGTGTGATGTATGTAGTGCAGTGTAAGATATGTGATGTGTGTGATCGTGATCAGTGTGATGTGTGGTGCAGTGTGTGATGTGTGTGGTGCAGTGTGTAGATCACACACTGCACTACATACATTCCACATATGGATACATGGCTGCACTGTCACCTTGTGGTGCAGGTCAGACTGGATGTCCGGACTCCATTCCTCTTCAGCTCCACGCCATGTTTGCCGGTGCAGCGCTGCCCCTGCTCTCCCCCGCTGGCTTCCCCTGCAGCAGGGCGCTGTATCACTTTGGCGCCTGCCCAGACTAACCAATAGCAAAGTTCCTTACTGCATGGCGCTTTGCTATTGGTTATTTCAGGCACAGGCAGCATCGCTGTGCTACCTGTGCCGTTCCCTGTGCTGCTGAATGTAGGGGAAAAGTCGAAGTCGTATTGGTACACCTTAGACTTTTGTTAGAGAGTAAAAGAGTCCGACGCTTGTACAGGCGTTATTGTGACCCTGAGTGTGGGAGAAGATAATAGCACAGGGTTGAAACATGTCTGGGGGAAGCTGAGCTATAAAAAAAAAATACATTTTGACCCCCTTAATAGGGTTGTCCAAAATGTCGGACAAACCCTGCAGTAGCCTAAAATAAAAAGATCTGTTGCTGTTCTCTGTGGCACTGGTCCTCCTGCCCGCTTACAAACTGCAGGGGGGACATGCCGCTTATACGCCAATCACTGTCTTCACTGATGGCGTGTTTTAATTATCTTGGACAACCCTTCAATTTCTGGAATTGGGTACCGTAATTACCGGTATTTTTTATATTCTTAAAGCCATTTAAGTGAGAAAAGTGGGTCACTTACTTCCAGTTAGTGAACGGCAGCCATTTTCTTGTGGACCAGAATGCCTGTAGCTCTGGACCAGAGGCATTTATTTGGTCACCGATGGGGGGGATCTCCCACCTGGGTTATCTATATAAGCTTTCTTCATACAGATAATGCAGGAGACCATGACCCTAAATGCTGGTGGTGTTGCGGACCACCCACAGCGTGCATTGATGACGTATGATATAGAGGAGAGCGGATTGTGTGTCTCCATGCGTGGTTATTTTTTCTTAATTGTAGCCCTGTAAAAAAACAAATGTCATGGAAATGCGCAGTAAATAGAGGACATTAGCGGATGGGGGAACTTGGTCTAGGCTATAATTAGAGATTGTTGGAGGCGGTTATTATATTGCCTTGAGCTGCAGCAATTCCTCCGACAAGACGGTAATGGTTTTTATTGTATAGTGTGTTTTCAGTTGGCCTAATATTGGAAATCTGTTTTACTCGTTATGTTCCTAATCGATCCAATTGTTTGGGTCGTCATTTGTGTAATGAACCGTCATTATTCTCAGCCAAGTATTTTATTTTTGCACATGTCATTTCTGAATTATTTAGATGGCAATTATATCGGAACTGCTTTGTGTTTTAGGAGCGGCGAAATGGCAAGTGTAGAAACGGAGTTCCTTCGAGAACAAGGTGAGTAACTGACTATTAAGACTTTGTAATATTCACTTGGGAGGGGGGAAGGGGGGATTCATAGCCGGGTGCAAATCTGAACGGATTTCTATGTCTTTGTTATAAAACTTTTAGGACATGTTCATTTTGCAGCGGAATCCGAGGCTGAACCTCCGATTTTTGCTGTGGATGTCCAGTTTATATGCTGTGGATCTGCCTGGGGTTTGGCCCCATTCAGTCCATAAGCAGTCATTATTCATTATTTCCTTGCAGGAACCACACCGAGAATGCTTGCTCGTTCTATTATTTTTTTATATGTATTATTTTTTTTTTTTTCGCCCATTAAATGGATTGCAAATCCACGCCCAGAAAAATTTGCACCTTATGAACTATGGAGTGGATTCCCAGTATAATCAATGGGCAGTTAAATTAATTTTCCATGCATTTTATCAAATTAGTATTTAGCAATAACCTGTAGAAGGAAGTTCTTTTATATAGTACTTTGTCCCTAGCTCCACTGATGCCGCCATCCACACTGAGCTGCTGGCCCTTCCGCCTGTCCCGACCGGTTATGGACACCGGCGGAAGAGCCCACAGCAGAGAAGCTGGCACGAGCAAGTACTATGTAAAAGATCTTCCTTCCATATGTTATTGCCAAGTACTGATTTGATGAAAATGCCTGGAGAACCCCCGTGCCTGTTGTGGATATTGGCATGTGCTGAAAACTGCAGCAAAAAAATTCAGTGTGAACATACCCTTAAGGCCTCATGCACATGGCCGTTGTTTTGGTCCGCATCCGAGCTACAGTTTTGGCGGCTCTGATGTGGACCCATTCACTTCAATGGGGCCTCAAAATATGCGGATAGCACTCCAGCTGTTTTGAAACTACAACTCCCAGCATGCTTGCTTCCTCTGATCTTCTAAGAACTCTCATAGAAATGAATGGAGCATGCTGGGAATTGTAGTTTCACAACAGTTGGAGTGCTGAAGGTTGCTGACCCCTGTCCTATGCAGACTTCTGCATCTCCATGTCAACAGACCACAAACAAACTCTGTGTAGTCCTGCAGCCATATCATTTTCCATATGTCCCCCATCTTCTTCTTAGCCCCCTAGTCCACTCAATGTACGTTAACATAAATTTGGGAAGAGATACATAGGAGTATGACTGAAGATCAGACTGTGCAGGGTTTGTTGTCTGTGACCATGGAGACACATCGATCTATATAGGAGCTGTAGAAACAAAATAATGGGCAGTTTTAAATGAAGAACGACTGTAAAGTTTCTTTTTTATTTTTTATATACAGTACAGACCAAAAGTTTGGACACACCTTCTCATTCAAAGAGTTTTCTTTATTTTCATGACTATGAAAATTGTAGATTCACACCGAAGGCATCAAAACTATGAATTAACACATGTGGAATTATATACATAACAAAAAAGTGTGAAACAACTGAAAATATGTCATATTCTAGGTTCTTCAAAGTAGCCACCTTTTGCTTTGATTACTGCTTTGCACACTCTTGGCATTCTATTGATGAGCTTCAAGAGGTAGTCAACTGAAATGGTCTTCCAACAGTCTTGAAGGTGTTCCCAGAGATGCTTAGCACTTGTTGGCCCTTTTGCCTTCACTCTGCGGTCCAGCTCACCCCAAACCATCTCGATTGGGTTCAGGTCCGGTGACTGTGGAGGCCAGGTCATCTGGTGCAGCACCCCATCACTCTCCTTCATGGTCAAATAGCCCTTACACAGCCTGGAGTTGTGTTTGGGGTCATTGTCCTGTGGAAAAATAAATGATGGTCCAACTAAACGCAAACCGGATGGAATAGCATGCCGCTGCAAGATTCTGTGGTAGCCATGTTGGTTCAGTACGTCTTCAATTTTTAATAAATCCCCAACAGTGTCACCAGCAAAGCACCCCCACACCATCACACCTCCTCCTCCATGCTTCACGGTGGGAACCAGGCATGTAGAGTCCATCCGTTTAACTTTTCTGCGTCGCACAAAGACACGATGGTTGGAACCAAAGATCTCAGATTTGGACTCATCAGACCAAAGCACAGATTTCCACTGGTCTAATGTCCATTCCTTGTGTTCTTTAGCCCAAACAAGTCTCTTCTGCTTGTTGCCTGTCCTTAGCAGTGGTTTCCTAGCAGATATTCTACCATGAAGGCCTGATTCACACAGTCTCCTCTTAACAGTTGTTCTAGAGATGTGTCTGCTGCTAGAACTCTGTGTGGCATTGACCTGGTCTCTAATCTGAGCTGCTGTTAACCTGCGATTTCTGAGGCTGGTGACTCGGATGAACTTATCCTCCGCAGCAGAGGTGACTCTTAGTCTTCCTTTCCTGGGGCAGTCCGCATGTGAGCCAGTTTCTTTGTAGCGCTTGATGGTTTTTGTGACTGCACTTGGGGACACTTTCAAAGTTTTCCCAATTTTTTGGACTGACTGACCTCCATTTCTTAAGTAATGATGGCCCCTCGTTTTTCTTTACTTAGCTGCTTTTTTCTTGCCATAATACAAATTCTAACAGTCTATTCAGTAGGTCTATCAGCTGTGTATCCACCTGACTTCTCCACAACGCAACTGATGGTCCCAACCCCATTTATAAGGCAAGAAATCCCACTTATTAAACCTGACAGGGCACACCTGTGAAGTGAAACCCATTTCAGGTGACTACCTCTTGAAGTTCATCAAGACAATGCCAAGAGTGTGCAAAGCAGTAATCAAAGCAAAAGGTGGCTACTTTGAAGAACCTAGAATATGACATATTTTCAGTTGTTTCACACTATTTTGTTATGTATATAATTCCACATGTGTTAATTCATAGTTTTGATGCCTTCAGTGTGAATCTACAGTTTTCATAGTCATGAAAATAAAGACAACTCTTTGAATGAGAAGGTGTGTCCAAACTTGTGGTCTGTACTATGTATATATGTGTGTGTGTGTGTGTGTGTGTGTGTGTGTGTATATATATATATATATATATATATATATATATAATTTTTTTTTTAAAGGGATTGTCCAGGTTCAGAGCTGAACCCTGACATACCTACATTTTGCCCTGCTCTGAATCACACAGGGCAAATGCTTTTTTAGGAGATCCGGTGACATACCGGGCTCTCCATAGGGACTGCTAGGCGAAAGCCCTTGCCCTGCGCATTCCCCCCTGAACCTAGTTTGAATGAGTGAATCTCAGACAGAATACGGACAAGAAGAGTGTATGCTTAGAGTTTCTCTAAACAGACAACAGTGTGAATTGCACCATATTCTTTAAAGGGGTTTTCCAGTCATTCGATATTGATGACCTATCCTCAGGATAGGTCTTTAGTGTCATCCGGAATCCCATTGCTTTTGTTTTCGGTGTCCCCTAGGGGCTGAGATGAAATATGCCGACATAGTCACTACTCAGTGGGCAGAGGCTTCTGCTTCTGGCTGTCTCCACTGTTCAGGAGGTATTCAGTTTAATTGTTTAGAGAGTAGGCAGTTATACAATTTTCTAATAAGCATTAGAAATTTGAAAATTTTGATTGCAGACCTTTATTATATTCACACAATAGCCTCTCTCTAAAAAGAAACAAAATGGTACGGCCACAGAGTTCTGAATAGGACTAAAGATGGTGTTAGTCATGTGTCATTCAGTGAACTGTCCAGATATCTAACAGGTGAATAGTAGGGTATTAAGATGCAGAACATATGTATACTGTATATACAGCATTACTACATGCAGCATCATTTCATGTCTGTCAGTGTCGGGTAGAAGTACAAATTTTATTTTTACAGTTAACTTTAACAACCTGACAACATCACCTAAAGACAGACGGCCATTTTACATTTCACCTTGAAACAGGCAGCCATGTAAGCCCACATACAGTGAAGTAGTTGTTGCAAGGCCACGATGGTTTCCACCATTAGTTTTATCCCATGGAAGTGTCATGTGTGCTGACCCAGCACATATGTCATGTAACACTGTTGCTTACTGACTGTCAGTGAGATGTCACATGACTGATGCCATATTTCAGTCCATTACAGAGGACTGACTGATCCATGGGCTGTACAGGTCAACAACCTGATATAAGAAAGATATTTAAGCAACATTCTAAATACATGGATATTTGAGCATTGTATAATTTCCTATTATATAAACTAGGGAAACTGGAATACCCCTTGAAAGTTGTTGTCTCCCTTCAGCAAATGGCATTCGTCATGTAGAGAAAGTTAAGACACTTACTAATGTATTGTGATTGTCCATATTGCCTCCTTAGCTGGCTGATTCATTTTTCCATCACATTATACACTGCTCGTTTCCATGGTTATGACCACCCTGCAATCCAGCAGCAGTGGTCGTGCTTGCACATTTAGAAAAAAGTGCCGGCCTCTCTAGTGACCAAGACCGCGGAAGTGCACCTTGTGTCTGCGCTACAGCGGTGTCCATAACCCCTGGAAACCAGCCATGTATATGCAATGAAAAAAAACAGCAAAGGAGGCAATATGGAGAATCACAATACATTAGTAAGTGCCTTGTATTAGCTTTCTCTACATGATAAAGGCCATTTTCTGATGTGATACAACCCCTTTAAAGGGAGGCTCTCAGGGGCCCCCTGTTCTATCTCATGATGTTTTCCCTCATGCAGGCAGCCCCTTCCACTGCACAATACATGACACACACGTCATGAACGGGATTGTTTGTTTTTGGTGTCATTCATGGCTTATTTGATAAATGGGCTAATAAAGGCCTATCATTATTATCATTGCTATTAATCCGCTTCTCAATAAATGTGTCTGACGTTTTAAGGCGCCCATTTAGGGCATGGCTAATGAGTGTCTGTCTGTCACCCTGCACACCTGCTGCCTGTTGTCAGGAGCTTCACTTCCAGCAATCCTCGGGTGAATAAGTCACTTGTGAGATCTCTGTAAACATTCCCTCATTAGTACTGAGGACAGGAGGCTTCTATAGGCTGGGTGCACACATTCGGGTTCTCAGTGTCTTTCCTTTAAACTTCCTCTTCCCTTTATGATCCTAAAACCTAAATGTGGAAACCCAGCCTTAGGCAGTTTAATATTGACCTATTTTACTGTATGAATAAAGATGCCTACAATACGCCAAACTCCCGGCTCCTCTTCACACTCTCCCGGTCAGGTATGATAATAATTCGTAATGGCATAGTAGTAAAATCACGGGAACACCAGGGCTTTAAATGGTTTTTTAATCTGAAGCCAGAGTTGGGGTCGGTATATTTGCTCCGACTCCACCCAAAACGGACTCCTTTTCTGCAGCCCTGGATAGAACTGTTAGGCTAGGTCTACACAACGGCATTTGTCGCACCAATGGTGTCTATGGTGTTGCACTGCGACATGCTGCGACTGGATTTTTCTGCGACAGTCGCAGCATGTTGCATGTCACAGTGCGACACCATAAACTATCATTATAAAAATTGTCATGCGACATTGGTGCGACAAAATATTGTGTGACACATGTTGCAGTGTAGTTGTGCCCTATGTATGTGTCACACGACTTATTATCGTCCTGTAGACCTAGCCTTAAACTTCAGGATCTAGTGACTGTTTTTGTGGTCAAAGTGTTTTTTTTTTTTTTTTATGTGTCTTCTTCATCTGAGTTTCTATCAGTTTTTTGGGTTGTTGTAGTGCATTAGTGTGAACCATTTGGTTTGTCTCATCCGTTGTCTTCTGTTCAGCTGTTTGTTTCTGAATCTATGGGAGAATAAACTTCTCTTCATTCACTCCTTGAGCTCCCCTCTACGTGGTGTTACTGCAAATTGCCATGATTTTGCAATACAGTTTTTTTACTTTACACCAGTTTGATAAATCTCACCCATGGTTTGTACAGGTTAATGACAACCTGGTTAATAAGTGCATGGCAAGAAGGGATGCAAATGAGCTCTTAAAGAGGCTCTATCACCCCGATCGAGTCTACCCTACAAGGCATATAGCCTGGTAGGGCTGACGATGGAGACAAAAAACATACTTTATTTTCTCATGTCAGCGGTCCAGTTAGGCACAAAAAGCAACATGAAAAAATATGCTAATGAGGAATTAGAGCACTCTGAGGCGGGTTTATGCCTTCCGAGCACTGCTTCCGCGACGCTCCCCGTCCATTGCTAATGCTGGCCTTCTGCAGCTAATCTCGCCCCTATGTCTTTTTATTGTATTATTGTGTGGTCAGGCACATTGAATATTTATATATTGATCTTTGCCTTGAAGATTTACCTGTTTGTGTTTTATATGTGTGTATGTATATATGTGTGTGTGTGTATATATATATATATATACAGTGCTGCCCATAATTATTCATATCTCTGGCAAATTTTGACTTAAAGTTACTTTTATTCAACCAGCAAGTAATTTTATTACGGGAAATTACATAGGTGTCTCCCAAAAGATAATAAGACGGTGTACAAGAGGCATTATTGTGGGGAAAAAACATTTCTCAGCTTTTATTTACATTTGAGCAAAAAATACAAGATGTTCCGCACTGTGGAAAATCTCGGAGGATGTGGTCGGAAGCCAAAAGTGACACCTGAGTTAGAGTTAGAGAGGTGAAAAAGAATCCAAGGATCACCACCAAGGCCATCCTGGTGAATCTGGGCTCTGCTGGTGGCAATGTCTCAAGGCACACAATCCAACAGACACTGCACAATGCAGACCAAGGAGGACGCCACTTCTCCAGATAAGGCATACAAAAGCTTGCTTGGCCTTTGCAAAAGCTCATCTGGACAAAGAAGAAGACTTCTGGTCTTCTGTGTTATGGTCAGATGAAACAAAAATGTAATTGTTTGGTCACAATGATGTTTCCTTCATTTGGCGCAAAAAAGGAGAAGCCTTCAACCCAAAGAACACCATACCCACTGTAAAACATGGTGGTGGGATCCTAATGCTTTGGGGGTGTTTTTCAGCCAATGGACCAGGGAACCTCACAGTAAACAGCACCATGAAAAAAGAGCAATACATGAGGATTCTCAACGACAACATCAGGCAGTCTGCAGAGAAACTTGTCCTTGGGGACCAGTGGACATTTCAGCATGACAATGACCCAAAACACACAGCAAAAGTGGTGAAGAAATGGTTAGCAGACAACAACATTAACGTTTGGAGTGGCCCAGCCAGAGTCCAGACTTGAATTCGATTGAGAATCTGTGGAGGGAGCTAAAGATCAGGGTCATGGCAGGAAGACCCTCCAACCTGAAAGATTTGGAGCTCATTGCTAAAGATGAATGGGCAAAAATACCTGTGGAGACATGCAAAAAGCTGGTCTGCAATTATAGGAAGAGTTTGATTGCTGTAATAGCCAATACAGGCTTTTCTATTGATTATTGAGAAGGGTATGAATAATTTTGCACTGGACACTTTTTGCTCAAATGTAAATAAAATCTGAGAAATGTTTTTTTTCCCACAATAATGCCTCTTATAGGTGTCTTCCAAAATATAATAAGACGATGTATGTCATTTACCGTCAAAAAATTACTTTCTGGTTGAATAATAGTAACTTTAAGTCAAAATTTTCCAGGGGTATGAATAATTATGGGCAGTGTATATGTATGTATGTATGTATATATATATATATATATATATATATATATAATATGCCATTTAACCTCACATTCACAGTAAGAGATATTTAAATGAATCCTCCCATGAGAATATAATGCAATGTAACATTAATTATAACATAAAAATGGTGACAGATGTTCTTTGAAGAGCATCTGTCACCAAAATGCTGCTCCAAAACAGCTCAACGGCACACTAAACGGGGACATCATCCAGTGGAATCCTCCCATGATAATATACTAATATAATATTGTCTATAATGCCAAAATGGTGACCTGCTTTTTGACTAATCATGTTTGGCCATCTTAATAATACATTATCTTTCTTTATTGCACACTCATTTTTGCCAAGAAACTGACTTAAAAGTTGCTAATTGTGTAAAGTTCTGTAACAGTATAGATTAAATTAACCTACACATCTGATCTTAACTACTGTGCTTATATCTTCTCTTTTCATAGTTCTGTAAATTATTTCTTTTTTTATTCTAGTGCAAAAATTAAGAGAGAAATTAAAGCGGTATGAAGAAAATGTATTTTCCGAACATAAGGTACTACAGGTATTAATTACAAGGTCACGTTCAACTTTACATAAATCTATAGTGCAGGTGAATAGAAGAAACATGATCAGATATATCAGAGAAAAATGCCTTGTTCTCCCTTTATCAGCACTTTTCTCCCCCCACCCCAAACTAATAAGTACTTTAAATTCGGTGATTAATCCGTCTGGAGAAACCAAGATGGACAGCCTGCTCACTGAAGGATCAGTTTAGATCATCCCTTAAAAGTCAGCAGCAGAGTGAGACTGGGGAGATGTACATAATTCCAAGCTGAAAGTTTTATATCTCACTCCAAGCACTTTATGCACATCTATCCTGCTCAGTACTTCTCTATAATATCAAATATGGTGCTTCTGAGTTAAAAAGAGGCTACTTTCACACCTGCACTAGGAGAGTCTGGCAAGCTGTTCCGGCAGGGGACCAGCCTGCCGGATCCGTACTAACGCTAGCCCAAGTGTGCAGACGGAATTCCTCTCCGGCTCCATTCACTATAATGGGGATGGGGCGAGGGGCAGGCGGGCGGACAAAAACTACAGCATGCATAGAAAGAAGCTATATATTCTGGCAGGCACTACACACCACTTCATCTTCCATTAGGGAGGTGAGGACACATTAGCATTTATATGGCTAAGAAGAATATAGGAAACATTTGGCTGTATTCATAGCTGCCAATTGTTGTCCTACTAGCTGTCAGTTTAAAGGGGTTTTCCTGAAATGCTAGGAAAGGCCCTCCATTCCAGTCAGTGGGTGTACTGGTGTTTCCAGCTTGCCGCGCCAGGTCCAGGTAGTTGAGAGCAGCAGGAACTGGAGCAGCATTCAAATGGCAAGGTGAGGGATTTTTTTTTATTTATTATTCCCTCCAAAAAAAAACTTCAGGGGGATTGGGGGTGAAGATGATATGAGTTTTGGATAAGTTTGCTCATTAAAGCGATGCAATAATAATTCCATAACTCTTCTTTTCTCATGAGAGCAATATTGGTAGACGCAGCAATACCTTTTTGAAATCGCTGTATAATGGCTTCTATACAATACCCCAAGCAGTAGTTCCCTTCTTGTACCTCTTCTTGTAAATACACAACCTTGGCATAAATTAACAGAAAGTAACTTTTATATCATATTTTTTTATTTTTTTTTAGTTTCCTGGAAATTTAAGGAATGATGACACCGTCTCATCCAGTCTTTCCGAGAAAAGGTAAACAGAATTCTCCATTTTTATTGCTTATACCACTGTGATGGTTTTTATAGAATACTGGAATTTATCACTAGTAAATTAAGTGTTATAAGACCGGAAACTCTCCTGTACATAACCATTGAAAGGTCTTGTAATTATAGATGAACATTTAATTACAGATATTCTTTGGGCCCATACATAACAAGTGACAAAATGAGCAGTTCAGTATTGGTCAAGGACTTTCCAAAATACATGGCCTCAGGTGACAATATCTTCAGCTTACCATCGTCTATCCTGAACCGTTGTAACTTGAAACCGTATTCAACATACAATGCCATGATCTGCGGTACATGCCAATGATAGGAAGATGCCGCCAATCAGCACAGACATTATGCCAGTAAAATACTGGTATTACTGAAGTGCATACACTGATTGATGGTCTAGTAGCAGAACAGTACAGTATTACATGTCCTGTCCTTTACATGTGCCAGGATGAGCTGCTTCCCATTGCTACATAGTACATAGTAACATAGTACATAAGGCCGAAAAAAGACATTTGTCCATCCAGTTCGGCCTGTTATCCCGCAAGTTGATCCAGAGGAAGGCAAAAATAAAAAATTCCTTCCCGACTCCAATCAGAATAACTCCCTGGATCAACGACCCCTCTCTAGTAGCTATAGCCTGTAATATTATTACACTCCAGAAATACATCCAGGCCCCTCTTGAATTCCTTTATTGTACTCACCATCACCACCTCCTCAGGCAGAGAGTTCCATAGTCTCACTGCTCTTACCGTAAAGAATCCTCTTCTATGTTTGTGTACAAACCTTCTTTCCTCCAGACGCAGAGGATGTCCCCTTGTCACAGTCACAGTCCTGGGGATAAATAGATGATGGGAGAGATCTCTGTACTGACCCCTGATATATTTATACATATTAATTAGATCTCCCCTCAGTCGTCTTTTTTTTCCTAAAGTGAATAACCCTAATTTTGTTAATCTTTCAGGGTACTGTAGTTGCCCCATTCCAGTTATTACTTTAGTTGCCCTCCTCTGGACCCTCTCCAGCTCTGCTATGTCTGCCTTGTTCACAGGAGCCCAGAACTGTACACAGTATTCCATGTGTGGTCTGACTAGTTATTTCTAAAGTGGTAGGACTATGTTCTCATCACGGGCATCTATGTCCCTTTTGATTGCTGTTTCAGAATTAAATTTTTTATTATTGTGTTGGTGTCCCCACATAATGGCAGTGATGGCTAACCTTCGGCACTCCAGCTGTGGTGAAACTTTGACTCCCAGCATGCCCCATTCATTTCTGTGGCGTTCTGAAAACAGCCAAGCATCTTGAGAGTTGTAGTGCCAAAGGTTAGCCATCACAGACATAATGCATCCATGGAGAAGAGATATGCAAGCTAGTCTCCTTTCCAAAAGGAAAGGATAGCAGAGTGTCTCATACCAGATTTTTCTGTGTGAATACCTTTTTAACAGAGCTGAGCAGAGAAATGTGCTGCCTGAGAGGCCTTGTTGGGTTACTATTTCTTGTTATGGAGGGCTCTCTGTCTTTCGCCCCAAAAAAATTCCGTAGAATTCATATTAAACTTTTGTAGATGGAACTGAAACTTCTCAAGTATGTTTAACTAGGCCTTTTTATTTGAAAAATGTGTTTGATGTCTTAAACTTTTGTGTGATCTCCACCTGGTCCTTATTTCTTATTTCTAATTTATTTGGAAACTTATTTCTAGACATGACTAATTTTCACCTGCAGCAAAAGATGCATAAATCTTAAAGGGGTTCTCTGGGAATTAAGAAAATTAAAATACTTAAATATTACTTTATTATAAATACATTCCCAAATACCTTTCATTAGTTATGATGACTCACTTTGTCTAGGGAGCAATCATTAAGACAAATAAAATGGCCGCCATCCTATTAAAAAAAAAAAAAAAACGGGTCAGTCAGCACATCCCAATGCGCAGGTGCACGCTGCCATGGCTAGAAACATAGAGAAGAAAAGGACAATGCAGCAGCACTTTGCAAACCAAATAAAGTATAATAATGCCATAATTCTAGAAAACATTCTAGTGCTAATGCTACGCTTATTTTGCAAATTGCATTGTCCTTTTTTTCTGTATGTTTCTAGCCATGGCAGCGCGCACCTGCGCATTGGGATGTGCTGACTGACCCCCTTTTTTTGTAGTTGTATTGGAGCTGCAGGTGTGGCTGACTCCAGTTGGTCATACACTCCTGACTAGCCTGTTTGCCCCATAGGCTGATTTTAATTAGAGTAAGTATAAAGCTGTATCCTACTCTCATTGTATTTATTGGAAGCCATTTGGCATCAGGAGAGGTATAGAGTGGGCTCAGCATGCATGTTGGTACCTGCATCCCTGGATTTAATGGAGGCCGCTATGGCACCAAAAATGGTAAAAAGCAGAGTGGACCCAGCATGCATGTGGAACCTGCACTCCCTGAATTTTATGGTGGCCATTATGGCACATAACAGGTAGGATTTAGTGTTGGGTTCCTGTCTGATACAGATCGCCTTGACCTTTGGCAGACGGGCCCAAATAATTTTGTACAAAATGTATTTGCCAAAAATCTAAAATTTGCTAAATAAACGTAGCATTAGCACCAGAATGTTTTCTATAATAAGGCATTATTGTACTTTATTTGTGTTTTTAGAGTGCTGCTGCATTGTCCTTGTTTTTACCGCCATCCTATTAGTACACACAGAACCTGGCCTAATCACACAGCAGGATAAGTTCCTTCACAGCACTGAGGTAAAGAGCTGCCTCATCCTCCTCTCTGCTCTGCTTGTCAGGGAATATGATCGTGAATACAGGTGATAAGATCTTCAGCTGGATCTCTGTAGGAATGGAGTTCATGAGAGGGCCATGAAGTACAGAGAGGACGGACAGGACAGACTGTGTTAATGTGAGGCTGCAGTTTTGGAGACTGCATACAAATGCTGCTGCTCATCAGGCACATACCCACCCTTCTCTCCGTACTTCATGTCTCCTCAGAGATTCAGCTAAAGTTCATATCAGCTGTATTAAGGATCATGATCCCTGATAAATAGTAGATGAGGATGAGGCAGCTCTTTATCTCAGTGTTCTGAAATAACTTGTCCTGATTAGGACAGTTTTTCTGTGTACTAATAGGATGGCGGCCATTTTATTTCTCCTAATGATTGCCCCCTTGACAAAACAAGCCATTCTAATTAATGAAAGTTTATTTGGAAATATATTTATAATAAAGTAATATTTAAGTATTGTCATTTACTTAATTCCCAGAGAACCCCTTTTAAGGAACTTTTGGCGCTTTATTTCTCATGTAACCTTCAATGCTGCTTGCTGGTGTCCGAGTGATCTGCAGACCTTGTGGGACTATGTCCTGTTAGATATGATTTATGTCCTGTATCAAAATTAGCATCAGTACAAAACCAAACCAGGACCAATTAAAACTTCATGTTTTATCAGCTTAGATTAAAACGTATCCAATAAGCAATCAAAATGATGTTAATCCCAACATGGTCCACCATGGACACCAACACAGCAAATCCAATAGAGGATGGATGTAACAAAGTATCTGTAAACTATCTACAGAAAGGGGGTAACTTGGGGAGATTGAATCTATACCCCAGTGACCTGTATGAAATACATATCTGATAGTAAGCAGGTTCATCCAGTGTAGGAATGATCAAAACTCTTACCAACTCTTGCAGACCAGATTGTGGGACTTCTATTCTACCAAGAAAAGGTCAGGTTCCAATGAGGAACTCTACAGTACTTGTCTACTATTCTGTCCTTTATATTGCAGACAAGCGGAGCCGCCACCTTGACAAGGGGGTCTATTCAGTTTTAATTTTTATTATTCTTTAATTATTTATTTATTCTTGTAGAAATGGTGATTTCCGAATTGGGGAATATGACAAATACAGTGAGGAAATGAGTAACCACCTCCATTTATATCAGGTATCTATCCTATCCTATCTATCTATCTTATCTATCCTATCTATCTATCCTAGCCATGTCTTGTAACATGTCTCTGTAAAGCTTTAAATTATTTTTTATGCTGTTCATTTTAGTTTTTCCCCCTGTCCTTTTACATTAGCTTTTTATATTTCTTATCTTTCTGAATAGGCTGAAATGGCAGAAATGAGATTAAAGTTGGAAAGCATTATAAAGGAAAATGAGACGTAAGTAAGCTGTCAATGTCTCCCCATATTTATTCCTCTCCATTGTGGCTGTGTCCTGCTCAGTACAGCGTATGGCTTCTGCTCTAGGATGAAGTGCTTGTGCACTGTTCACATCTTGTATGGAATAATTGGTTCAAACAGGGGGTTGGCCCATCCTTAAATATTGCATTTCTCTTTTAGCTTACACAAATTATTTGTCTAGATATTCAGGCTTCATGCTTGTCTGGCGACCTCTGCTGTTCTCTTGGTTTCCTTTCAGATTGTCCACCTAACATGTTCAGTGCCCAGTGAGAAGAATCCCTCAGCTGCCTGTAGACCAGGCGGTGGGAGCTATTGACCAAGTGTAAACCCTGGCACTGGACACATTGGGTGTACATGCTCTGAGAGGCTCAGACGCACAGATCTGCAAGACGATTGTCGGGAAGGAATCGTCAGTAGGAGGAGGAGCGATCCCTAATGCCATTGCCCGTCCCCATACTGAATCGCTGTTTCCCAGCAGCAGTGATTTCACAGCACAATCTGCCGCCAGCATTAGCATAAAGAGCATTTGTTAGCAGGATTAACCCTATCAAACCAGGCATAATACCTGGTAGGGCTGATCCTGCTGACCAACAGAATACCTTTAAATGCAAATCTGTTCTGGAGAAAATTGTGGTTTTATCTTTATGCAAATAAGGGCTTCATTGCACCGAGCGCAGGCCTTAACCCCTCAGTACATGCACATTACATCTGCTTCACCTAACCTTGCCGATCGGATGCTTACTGCGTAAACGCCAAAATTGTGGAGAGCAGAGCAGGCACTGGATTACAGGGCCAGGCGAGTGGACTCTGATGGCACCTGTCAGTTGAAGGAGTTGTGCAGACCATATATATAATGACGTATCCTGATGATACGTCATCAATATTTGATTGGCGGGGGTCCAACACCCGGCACCCCTACCGATCATCGGTTTGAAGAGGATGCGGCGCTGCTTCCTCTTCATTACACTGTGCATCATCTCCCTTGCAGCCGTGGTACAGTGTAATCACAAATAGTCGCTCCAGTACTTGTAATTGCACTACACCGCCAAGACGACGGGCAGTGTAATGAAAGCAGCACTCGCATGGATCGCCACCTCCTCTTCAAACAGCTGATCGGATCAGCTATATCTTCCGATCTAATTGATATAATGATGTGCTTCTAGTATTGTTTGAAAGCATGGAATGCCAGCTTTTATACAAGACGCATATCTGTAGCTGCTACCAGTCCCAAGATATGAGCAGCTACAGCAGCCCTCCCCATAATTAAGTTTGGTTTGCTTTGGCCACTTGGAACAGCAAAGCTCGCCCAGCTGGGAACCTGGGAGACGTTTTTCAGCAGAGTAAGGCCTCATGCACACGGCCGTTGTTTTGGTCCTCCGCATCCGAGCTGCAGTTTTGGCGGCTCGGATGCGGACCCATTCACTTCAAGGTTGCCGCAAAAGAGGCGGACAGCACTCCGTGTGCTGTCCACATCCGTTGCTCCGTTCCGTGGTCCGCAAAAAAAAATATAACTTGTTCTATTCTTGTCCGCGCTTTGCGTACAAGAATAGGCAGTTATATTAAAGGCTGTCCGTGCCATTGCGCAAATTGTGAAACGCTCACGGACGCCATCCGTGTTTTGCAGATCCGCGATTTGCAGACCACAAAACACACAACGGTCGTGTGCATAAGGCCTAGTGCTTTTTCTGGACATGGAATGGAGACACAAAGTACACACAGAAATAGTCTTTGTATCTTCCTTTTAGTT